>NC_064921.1:749286935-749916727 GCF_023897955.1 Schistocerca gregaria
CGAGGAGGACCGATAGTGCATTCCCTGAAATGATACACAGTTCTCTGCTGCAACTCTGTTTCATGTTGTGTCAGTCTGAGAGTCGCGCGTTAATGTGGAAATGCAACATAGTTCAACAGGTAATTATTGTAAATGCCCCAAGCGCTGTAATTAAATATTTAATCCTGCCTGAGAGACAGCAACGGAAGACATTGTAAGCAATGCTTTTTAAGTACTATTAAGTGTTTCTCCCTTAATTTCTAGTGATGGCTACTGGTCATCTGCCATCAGTTGACGCAAAATGGTTGCAGACCGCTGCACTCGTAAATATATCGTTCTTCCCCACATATCTATATTATGTTATCAAAAGTATCCACACACTCCCCAGAACATGCGTTTTTCATATTAGGAGCATTGTGCTGCCACCTACTGCCAGGTACTCCATATCTGCGACCTCAGTAGTCATTAGACAACGTGAGAGAGCAGAATGGGGCGACAATAATGTAATGGACTGGCCTGCACAGAGTCCTGACCTGATCCTATAGAACACTTTTGGGATGTTTTGCAACGCACACTTCGTGCCAGGCCTCTCCGACCGACATAAATACCTCTCCTCAGTGGAACACTCCGTGAAGAATGGGCTGCCATTCCCCAAGAAATCTTCCAGTACCTAATTGAACGTATGCTTGCGGAAGCTGTCATCAAGGCCAAGGGTGGACCAACACCATACTGAATTCCAGAGTCACCGATGAAGAACGCCACGAACTTGTAAGTAATTTTCAGCCAGGTGTCGAGATACTTTTGACCACATAGCGTATTTACCTCATTTCTTATGGTTAATATTCGACTTGTGGCCTCATATAACAGTGTTTAATTCTCAAATATACGTATTTGATGTATTCCTGGTGCAAATAAATTCATGTGTTTAACAGCCTTGTGTTCCACGATCTACCAAACCTATAAATCCGTAATCCAACCCATCCTCTTTTATGCAAATGTTGCGTGGACTTCCACTCCTCCCTCTTTTTATCACAGCCTACAGATCCTCGAACGCCACGCATCCCACCTAGCCTTTCGTATCCGCTTACCCTCCCCTACGCGAATCCTCTACCAATTTTTAAAATTCCCCATCCTATTCTTACACCTTCAACACCTATAAGAATCCTATGTTACCCGCAGTTTCGACAGTAGTTACCGCCCTGCTCTCTGATCCTAATACTCTGCCGTGTCTCTACCACCACACTCCCTCGACACTACACCTCCAAAACTTTAATCGCCTCCCTGTGTCCGACTATGAAATCCGCCCTGAAATATAGCCATTCTACGAGGTCTAGGAGAACCCCACCCCTTCTCCCCTTGTCAGGGCTCTCCCTCCCCCCTCCCCGCCCCTCACTCACATCTTACGGCTTGATTCAAATCGCGTCCCTCTAAAGTCTATTCACTGAGAGCTGGGACGAAACATAAACAGTGTCACGTGAGCGACTACGCTCGTTTCCAGAGAAAGCATTCGATGTTCACGTGATACGTAGGGGTGTGGAAAATCCTTGGCGCACGCTTTGCAGTTGGCGGCATTCGGATGGCTGCCGAGCTGTCACAGTGGACCTTGAGAAACCTGGGCAACAATGTACGAAATAAATTTAACAATAATGTTAAACTGAGTTCATTCTGTCGAAGCAGATTTATTTTCATTCAGGTTGCTAACAAAACGCTCCATTCAAACACAAATAATTGTTAGTTTTAATAACAATACCAGTAATAATAATGATCAAGGACGAAACAAGGTTGACGCTGTCGAACTTGAACTTTTTTTCATTGAGGTTTATAACAAACCGCTCCTCTCTCTCCTCTATAATTTCCACATCTGAGTTTCCACTTTTTCTACGACATGGAGGACGCACTTGTTCCAATCCTCTGCAGTCACTAATTCTTACTGTTTCTTCTAGCAGTACTTTAACTTCCGGCATTTTGTATGTTTTGTTTTTGGCTGCAACATAGCCTTTGATTCTGGCCCACACTAACTCGATGGCGTTTAATTCACAGTGGTCGAGAGGAATTCTGAGAACAGTTTTCCCTGTATTCTTCGCCATTTCATCCATTGCGTATTCGTTGTGCGCTGTTCTGTGATTTTGAACTGTATCTAAAAGTTCATTCTTCAACATACCGTCTTCGAAATCGATGTTTTTAGATTTTAGCCACTCTGATGTTTCGAGCTTATTGGCATTCGCATTGGGAACTTTTTCTTTTTTCCGAGAATGGTACGGCGCATTATCAAGAACAGTAACTGCATTTTCCTGAAGCCGAGGAAGAACATCTTGAAACCACTTCTCGAAGGTTTCGACGCACATCTCCTCATGATAATCTCCACTTTTCTTGGATACGAAAGTCCACAAATATCCTTCAACGAACCCTGCCTTGCTGCCACTGTGTGCGATAATCAGGCGTTTTCCCGTTACCTAATGGGCCCTTGCTACCGGTGGATAATCCGGACAGAAACGCTTGTTTCGAGGAATTTATAGTGTCATCTACGCAGACGTAACTTCGGGTATGTCCTGCGTTCACCCACGTCTCGTCCAAATAGTAAATGGGTCTGCCTTCATCTCTCAACCGTTTAATGGTTCAAAGATAACGCCGCCTCCGTAAAATTATATCATCCCTGTCTATTAGCACGCTCCGGACATATTTGAAATTCATTTCTCTCAATAACTTATAAAACGTAATTCTCCGAAAATTGTCCAGATCTGCATCTTCGTTCACGACTGTAAGCACTTTGTCAATTGTTGGCAATTCGTTACGAAAAAAAAGTTCGTGTACTTTCTTTCGCATCGCATTTCTATCGAAGTCAACAACACTTTCAGAAAGTTTCTGTCGTAATTTTCCTTTCTTGGGAGAGTTCAAAGAGTGTGTGGGCTTGTACTCATGTGATACATGATACACTGAAGAACGTCCAACACCTGTAGCTGCAGCTGCTTTCGAAACAATGTCACTCATCGACTGCTCTGGATGTAACAGTTCCGTTTTATACACATTAAGCACCATGTGCTTCTCAGAAGAACTTAATTTCTTCTTTGCTCGCTTCTTTGGTGGACTAAGAACTGACACGTCGACCTCGCTCGCTGAATCCGTGGATGACATAATGAAATAAGTGAATATATAAAATAAGAAACCATGCGATGCTATTGGATGCGAACATAAACAGTGAATGCTCAGCGTGACTACAAACAGATATACTTACTCTAATAATCAACAACTAGTCTTTCACGCGTCTTTACAGACGAACTTAAGATATCCTGAACTCGCCGCTGTACAACACCCACTAACGAACTCACACGTGCAACTGAGACGGCCACACTGACTGAGCGCCGCGCCTGTGAACCGCACAATGTATCGCTCATAAAGGACAAACCGTTGCATCCATCGCATTCGAACAAACTACAAAATTAAATTCAAACCTTTCTGAAACTTTTCTCGCTTACACACCCACAAAAAAATTTGAAGGGGAGAAGTTTGTCGCTAAATATATTTCGGATGATGATTTGGTGAAAGTTCTGCATCAGACGTGAGATTTTAATTTATTACTTCACTATTACTGACCCTATTGGGCAGAAAATTTGCAGACGTCATCAACATATAACACGGAAGGCAATTATAAAATTATTTTGCTGTGCGACACACAGTTTAGGAGATATGGCGTGGTAAATATAGAGTAACGCGAAAAAACAACTTAAATATTTCTCTTTTTCAGTGACAATAAATTTTAATGTAATGTTAAAAAAGGTGTCGGAAGGTAGTTCTCGGATCACTTTATCATGTTCAGGTGCCAAATTATAAAAACACGACTTTCACTTTTTAATTTCTGACGCCCCTGCCTTGTACGCCCCTCGACGGCGTCTTGGCGTATTAACAGTACGTCTTTTGTTTCGGTGAATGGAGTATAGAATACCTCAAATCACTCCTCCACACATCCACCACACAAATCCCTCCTACGCAATATACTGAGTGTTATAATTCCCTATAGCCTTATCCATCGCACTCTACATCCACTCATCACGTTCACTCTTCTATGTACTTGTTTTAATCAAGCAATACATCGACGTTTTTTTCTTTTAATTTCTGCTCTTGGCCACCTGTCTTTTATATTGTGTGAAAATTAATTCTTCTGTTCATCTGTGTACATATTTTAATTAATCAAACACTCAGCCTTTTAATTTATTAAACTGTCCTTCTGTCTTTCCATTATCTAAACTACAGGTCGCCAAACTTTTTGCACAGCTCACAAAATGACGAGCGCGGGCAGCAACATCATTCTGCACAGTACTTGTAACCCAGGACGAAAACTCTGCGAAAAAAGAGGAAAAAGTAAGTTAAGCATTCCGTATGAAAACAAGGACTAAAAATAGCTGTCAAAGGAAGCGCCGTTTGCGAAAATATAGTTACATCAGACCCAGTGTGCACACATCCAAGTCTCATAAATTAAGCAGCAAAACACGTTAATGAGATTTGTGAAACTGACGTTTGTCTTTCAAAATATCATCAGTGTTTGGTTTGGTATTGCTGCATTCATCAAGAGTGTTGCTTTCGTATGTTCATGAGTCAATCTTGTTCGATGTGCTGCCTATTGAAAAATGTCTGCTCACAGAAGCTATTCCAAACATTAACACCAGCGGGAAATTTCTTCAGTTTCGGAAACTAGACATCAAATTCAGCACATTTTCCTCCTCTGTGCTTCTTTTTAGCAAGACATTGCAAATCAGTGAGTACCAAATGTAGTTCAACTGGAGCGTCATCAAAGTTACAATTCAAATTGATTGAGGAACAAAAGAATTCCACTCTCAGATCAGAAAATATCTCTAAAGCGTTTCCTCAAGTCACGAATATTTCGAAAAAATTAAGACTGACGTCTTCGGGTACTGTAGCAAAAAAGTTTTCGAAACAGGGAAGATGAGAACAGGTTTCTACTTCCAGTTTTCTCCGAAATTCTTTGATGATTCTGTAGAGTTCACAATGTTATTCCTTTCCTTAATGGTTTAAGTTGTGATCATTCATGTTGATTGTGATGTCGACCAAATATTACAACTTTAACAGCTGTCGATCAACTCTACTGGTATCTATTTCAGCGGCACAAACACCAGTTCCGTTTCAGAGCTTGTGAAAATGAAACAGCACTTTACCGCAGCTGAATCACCTCACTGCTGCGTAATAAGGCAAGTCACAGGATCGAAATCAGTTTCTTCATTAAAAGGGTGGAAATGGGTTGAGTGAGTGCATGTCCCCAAACTAAATTCACAGTAGAAAAGACCTGTTTTCACACACAAGAAATACCTCAGGCTTTCTCACAGAGAACTTACTGATGTATCATGCAGTGTGTGAACAAAAGCGTCAGGAGTTTGAGCATCTTCCATCTGAGTCCCGACCATTGAACTTAACAAATGCGAGGAGGACTCTGCAGGTCTGAAGATCTCCTAGTACTGTAAACATAGTAGTTAAATTTAAAATGTACTGTAGCGGCACCACTGTTTAGGATAGGGAAAGTTAGTTTTGTGCGATACTCTGAGCACAACTTACAGCCGGGTGCGAGCTTGATTGCAGTAAGTTACGCTGATCAGCGGTTGCGAAGTGGAATGGAGGCCACAGGTGCAATTGAACCGCTGAAAAGTGTAAACGCAATGGTTCGCATGTTGCAAGCTATAGGAAGAAGGGGCCCACTGGCGCAACCATGGTGTGGGGCATACGTGACTCGGTGACTCAGAGCGATGCGTTAGCGAAACAGAGCCGCGAAGCTGAGTATAAATAGGTGTGGTTTTCTAACCAGTCATCCAAGTGTGGCAGCTCTCCTGGACGGCGGGGCGTGTCACACTACAGGCGACACATGGCAGCAGATGGGGCGCCAGCGTCCCAGTACACGGAGGGCCACTGGTTCGACCCTCTAAGGCCAACGCGGGGGATTCAAGTGTGGCAGCTCTCCTGGACGGCGGCGCGTGTCACACTGCCGGGCTAGACACAGCAACAGATGGAGCGCCAGCGTCCCAGTCCACGGCGAGTCGTTGGTTCGACCCTCTGAGGCCGACCGGGGTGCGCAGCCAGCCAGGGCGGGCCACTCTTCAGATCGCTACCGGGGTCACTCATTTCGGTTCCTGACACATGCCAGAGACTTACAAGGCGAGGGCCACAGGTCCGGACGCCAGAAAGGGAGCGGTCATTGCCGCCGCATTCCCAGCTACGCCAGCCGAGGAAGAAGCAGCAGCGTGGCTGGCTACGGCTCCCGGCGGAGCAGTGCGGAGTCAACTGGGACAGTGGCCGTTGAGTCGGCTGCTAGTGCCGCCATCCTGACGTAATTGGAAGTCTGCAGCTGGCGTAACAGGCCTGCTCGACACAGTGCGTTGTACAGGCCACTGGGGGTGCTACCTCAGCAATGCGGGGCCTGTTACGCGGACCGAGGTCAACGATGCTCTGTAGTGGAAAAAATAAATCATTTGAAAAGCTCGGACGAGTTTTAATACGCCACATTCTGACTCCATCCATTACAGTTTCACAATCTCTCATGATCCACACGTTTTTTGAAGCAATTTGAAGTACAGTTGGCAGGCCAGATGACTGACATTGCTGGCTGGATCTGGTCCGTGGGCTATAGTTTGGAGGCCCCTGGTCTAAACCATTTGTTTTTGTATCACCGAGTACAGTTTTATAGTATGTTCTAAAAAAATTTACAATCATTTGGCTAAAGACCAGGGAATTGTATCCATTGACAGCCTACATGGGTCCAGGAGAATGAAATGACAATAAAGGGAAAAAAAATTCTGGAGATTTTTGAAACCATAGTATCTGAACCTATTTCTGCTTCAATGCCATGTACATGATCTCTCTGAGAAGACAAGTGTGCATCGCCTAATTTTTAATTTCTCTACTATAGGTTTGTTTGAAATAACACAGTGCTCCATGGAGTGAGGGTTATTGGTCATTTTGCACTTAACAGGGTTTTTCAATATGAGCTAAAGTATGTGCATACTCCTTGCACTTTTCATATTTCCTGTCTTTTGAACTTCTGTCAAGTGAGCTTTAGAGAGGGCGGCTGCAGCGCCAACACAACATCACAACAGTGGTGGAAGCTAGAACTACTGTCATGCACTTCGCATTAAGCAACTGAACTGGCAGTAGACACGCAGAGTCCCTGTGCGTGGAGCTGTCACCCGTGGATGATAGACTTCCCGTGAGTTGGCTAGTGCTTGCAGCTCGGCACGACTCAGCTCTGAACAAGGCCAGTTGTCTTGGCCAGAGGTCGCGCGACTGCCGTCTGGGTCTTAGACTGAGTCCTACATGGGCGAACATCATACAGCACCTGGGCGCACTACATCCAGCTACAACAGCGATAGCCGTCGGACGCTTGAGGTGTCGGTGTCATGCAGGCGAGAGACAGATTCGAGCGGAAACCTCGGCTGACAAGCAAAGCCAGTCCGCAGACTTTCAAAGTGGCGCAAACGAACTGCAGAAAGTTGTTGCTGGGTAGTTTCCCGTCAAAATTGACTTTGGCTACGAAATACTAGGGGAAAGAGAAGTGCTACGAGTAGAATTTACCAGCAGAGACTCCTTCACGGAGAATTTCATCATTTATTTTCTCAGTTGAGGATATCACCTAGAAAAGTATGTGAATACACGAAAATGACTGGAGATACACTCGTGTACCCGGTCAGCGGCTCACAGAGAAATGTTTTTTACGTAGCTACACATTTTCAACAGCCAATAAGCCTTGAATAAAGGTTGATTATTGTGTTTAGGTAAGCTTCATTTTATCAGGATATAAATAAATTTTATTCCATGCACCTGTCTTTAGCTTTTAAACTTGCAGCGTAGTATTGGAATTATTTTTCATGTTTTTTAATATCTGTGACCAGAGCTGTTTGCATTTGTTACAGTTAATACGTCAGTAAAAATGAACCATTTACCCTGTATAGTTTCAAGTATACGTAAGTTAAATAACTGTGTACCGCTATCAGTATGTACTTCCTATTGAAAACTTCTGTCTCTCTCTTTCTCTCTCTCTCTCTCTCTCTCTCTCTGTCTCCTCTTTAAATAGCAGACTTTCTTAGTATGGAATTTTAAGCGGTTATTGTACATTACGTTTTCCATGTTAAGACAAATCAAAATTAGATATTTTCTGCTTTTCTTTGCAAATGTCATGCTACTGGTGCATCATTCAGGCGATCTTCATTTTGAGGCCGGTCGCGGTGGCCGTGCGTTTCTGGCGCTGCAGTCTGGAACCGCGGGACTGCTACGGTTGCAGGTTCGAATCCTGCCTCGGGCATGGATGTTTGTGATGTCCTTAGGTTAGTTAGGTTTAAGTAGTTCTAAGTTCTAGGGGACTTATGACCTAAGATGTTGAGTCCCATAGTGCTGAGAGCCATTTGAACCATTTTTCATTTTGTGGGTTGAATAACAGTTAGGCGGTTTTTTGTTCTACTGAATTTTATTTGTATGAACTAGTTTTCGGCTTATTAGGCCATCTTCAGACAACTACTCAGTAATAATATTAAATACTGGTACAGATATGTAGATGATGTACTATGTATGTGCACAGGTACCAACAGACAACTGAACACATTACTAGAACATCTAAATTCACTACACAAAAACATACAATTCACCATGGAGCTAGGTGAAAAATCCATGTACTTTTTAGACCTTAACATAAATATCACGACAAATACATATACTTTCAAAATCGTGCACTGGCAACACTTTTGCACCTATGGATGGATAAAGAGGCAGCATGGCTCAACTTGTTGAGTCGATGCCATGTCGATTTGCTGCACTATGCTGGACAAAAGGAGGTCCAACACGATATTAAGAGGTGTTCCATGACTTTTGTCACCTCAGTGCGTACCAAAATACTCTGAATATATCCGTGAACATCCTCCGAAATTTTGTCAGTGGGTTTCTGTTTCATCTCTATGCTGTGTTAAACATAGCTTACTTTCTATTGTTCCCTTTTATTTTACAGACTCTTAGATTTGATGCTGCTTTATTCTTCAAAACTTGGCTGAGAAATATGGAAGTTTATATATGTAAAAATATTAAGGCTTTCAGTAAAAGCTTTTTTTCCGTAAGGGTAGGGTAGTGACTTTCAATACAACCTATCCCCTCCCCCCTCCCCACCTCCTTCTCAACGTCTCTTGGATCTGCACGTATTCCCGTTCCGTGACATCTAACGTGAATTTCCTTTTATTCTGCTGCGTACTTCAAATGGCTGGCGATGATAAAAAAAAATGGCTCTGAGCACTATGGGACTTAACATCTGTGGTCATCAGTCCCCTAGAACTACTTAAACCTAACTAACCTAAGGACATCACACACATCCATGCCCGAGGCAGGATTCGAACCTGCGACCGTAGCAGTCGCGCGGTTCCGGACTGAGCGCCTACAACCGCAAAGAGAGCAGCTAACCCTCTGACCAAACGTCCGCTAGACCACCGCGGCCGGCGCGACGATGAAGTTTGAAAGGTTAATTACGATCATTCTGACGTCGTCTGGTCCAGCTCTTTGTGACAAGTAGTCCACGGTGGGGTGTACGCTGGAAATGACGACCTCTCGTTACGCGACGCGACCTTGACCGGTTCCGATCCAGCACCGCCTCAGCTGCAACCGTTGCAACTGAGCCAGGTCGGCGGCCCGTAAACGACTCAATCGACAGTTAGAGGTAAAAATAAGAATGTTACAGATTTACCATTTGATGACGATGAAAATCCAAGTAGACACATATTTTGGGCAATTCTATCAACGATGTTAAGATTCGCCAGAATGATACGTGGTTTGAAGTCTACGTTATGTTTTACGCCCCCAATCCGCAACTTCACAAAAGCAACAAGTGGTTCTCAGGAGGCCCTTATAAGCAAAATCTGAGCAAACGCAGTTATAAGCTATTGAACTCGTGCTTCTCAGTGAATATGATGAAAAGATGAAACTTAATTTTTCACGTTCTTCTGTGTGTACAGGAGTGTCAAATCTAACACAGAATGACTTGACTGCCACTGTTTGACACTCACCCATGAATAAAATAAGAAAGGAAAAAAAAAAGTGAATCGAATTTTATCACAGTTATAATGGATGAAGCAGTTAATGTTATGTAATTCCTTGTAGGTCTTCTCAATACTTTGCTATGTCACAGCTATTACTCACGCCCATGGAAACCTTAGAAAAACTCATGAACATGTTAGAGTTATGATTAGCTTCAATTGGCTGGTCGTATGAATGGAGTACAATGAAGAGTGACAAATAGCTTTTCTACTGCAGTATTTGTTCTCCATTTCGCTCATCAGCTGTGTCAAACAGCAAGAATGCAATTTCTTTCCTCTCTTTGAATGATCTCGTTACTTTCCCCCCCAAGTCAACAAAAATAATGAGAACTCTAGATGAGGAAGTAAAAAAAAAAAAGACAGCACAAAGTGTTTGTAATGTTGTGGAATTCACCATTCTGTTCGGGGGAAACCTTGAATTGCAGTCAACCGGTTAACTTTTCAAGAAGAAAGCATATTCATTGGCAAGAAGCAACACCATTCAAAGTAGAGTTATGTACTGACTGCATCACAAGATGTAATAAAGATGAGCAAAAGCAGGTAACATGGGACTGTCAATTAAATGCGAGAAAGAGCAAAAAACAGATGTGATTAAAATAAAGTAGAATATGAGCAATACTTTTAAATTTGGCAGTTCACACATGGATTTGTATGAAGGTACCAATATACGTAAGTCCACAGAACACCACACAGTGAGACCAGATTCAGTTTTATATGAACATAAACAAATATGGAATCATTTATTCCAACTAATGTAACAGATATGAGAAAATATGAAGCAGAATACGAGCAACATATTTACATTGAAATTCAGAACGTGCAATACTTCCAAAAGGTCATATACAAGAACACAAGCCGACAACACCAGCTTCTGTCTATTGACAAACGAAAAAAGTATGAAGACTTTACATTACGCAATAAAAAAATGATCTGATGGCATGGTAAACATGCAGCACTTCATATGTCCTGCCTGTCTGTGAACCAAGATCAAGATACCGGGAGTCCCTATATGTAAACCCTCATGTTCTCTACTCACAATAGAACATTCGCCGCTTCCATTTATACATCTAGGGGCCAGTTACTTTTGATCAGATACTGTCCATAGTGGTACCAGAGTCCTAGTTCATATAACCTGTGATTGTGAGAAGTTTCATGGAGGAGGTACAAAAAGGAGACTTTAATTATTGAGAGAGAAAAAGTTAAAGAACGGTAGAAATAAACTAATCACAAATTGCTGCCTGTTCTTCTGATTATATGATGATAGATAACAATTAAATGATATGTAGCTTAAATATAGTGCACACTCTAAAAATGGACACTCATAGCTTGTACTAGTAATTTTTTAAAAAAAATTCTACAATGATACTGTAAGTTGTAGCTACTTTCTGATGCAAAAAGAAAGTTAATGCTAGTGAGAAACTGACGTTTCAGCTTGCTTAGTCTATTGCCCAATGTCACTTGCTGGCCATGATAATGCTTACATGAGAAATGGGTTGATTTAAATATGCTTCTTGTATCAAATCATGTGAACAAGTAGGGAAATCTCTGATGCCTGTTGCATGGTAATGATAATTTTGAGTGGCTCAATGGCTGTGCGTAAGTCTTTTGATTGGATGCCACTTGGGCAACTTCTTTCTCCTCAGTCTGCAACAGTTATCCAACAAGGGAAAGGGGATCTACAGTTTAAAGTTGAATCCAGAACATTTGCCATTCATAGTGACTCTCCACACCATTGAGAGATGAAAATTAGATTAAAAACTAAACGAAATTTGCATGGTCCAGCTGGAGTTTGATCCTGCAACATATCAGTTTGTAGTCATGAATTTTTTCCACTAGATCAATGGGCATGACTATTCTCCGATAGTCACAGGGCATGACTGTTCTGGGGTAATAACAAGGGAAGTTACACTTCTGAAAGTGTTCATGATAGCTGTTGGGTCATGCCTACTGCTTCCCAAAATTGTAAGACATGCTTTTCTGGGGGAACAGATCACAACTTACAATTCTGGCTGCCTCTGTGCCATGATGTTTCTCCCCACTCTTCTTTCAACAGATTGCATTATTTCACTAGGGATAGTTTCAGACACATGGAAGTCAGGATTAAGGAAATGTTCATTGTGCTTTGTGTCCATTGCAAGGAGGTACACATACTCATTTCATTGAATGTCTTAGTACACTGGAACCCAGATGGGGTTGACCAAAATTCCACGATGTTGTAGCCTGTTCATCTCCTGTGTTGTGTTTGTAAGATGATGGGTGTTGTTTTCACCATTAACACTGACATGTACTGAGGGAGAGAGTATGACAGATCTGCTTGGAGATCAGGAAAAGAGGAGTTTTAAATAGTTATTTTGACTCATTAGTGATATAGTTGCATGTAGACACTGCATTTACACAGTTGTCATTAACCTGTTACTAATCTTTGATATTTCAAGTTTGGGAAGCAGAATGCTCTTACAAGAAAGATGTACTCATAATTAGTTATGACTGGCTCAACTGAATTCTCCTTTTGACAAAGAACCACCACTCAGAAAGAAAGATCTCACAATCCAGATGATATGCCCAGGGCACTCAAGCTGATGTAAATTGTATATAACATCATAACAGAAAAGCCACCATCAAATGTATTTGTGATGACAAAGAACACTGCTCCAGTACTTCCTCTTCTCACACTGGCTTTGTCAATTCGGTCTACCAAGGGCAAAGGTTTTTGGATTGTACAATGCTCAAAGTAGAAACCAAATTGTTTTGACAGCAGCATATACACTGAAGAGCCAAAGAAACTGGTACACACACCTAATATCGTGTAGCGCCCCCTGAAACATGCAGAAGTGCTGCAACATGATGTGGCTTTGACACCATGAATCCTGCAGGACTGTTCATAAAGCCCTAAGAGTACAAGGGGGTGGAGATCTCTTCTGAACAGCATGTTGCGAGGCATCCCAAATAAGCTCAATAATGTTCATGTCTGGCAAGTTGATAGCCAGTGGAAGTGTTTAAACTCACAAGACCTTTCCCGAAGCCACTCTGTAGCAATTCTGGAGGTGTGGGGTGTCGCATTGCCCTACTGGAATTGCCCAAGGCCATCGGAATGCACAATGGACATGAATGGATACAAGTCATCAGACAGGTTGTTTACATACGTGTCACCTGTCAGAGTCATATCTAGACATATCAGGGGTCCCATATCACTCCAACTGCACATGCCCCACACCATTACAGAACTTCCACCAGCTTGAACAGTCCCCTGCTGACATGCAGGGTCTATGTGTTCATGAGGTTGTCTCCATACCCGTACACATCCATCTGTTCAATACAATTTGAAACAAGACTCGACCAACCAGGCAACATGTCTCCAGTCATCAACAGTCCAATGTCAGTGTTGACGGCCCCAGGCAAGGTGTGAAGCTTTGTATCATGCAGTCAATGAGGTTACATGAGTGGGCCTTCCACTCCAAAAGTCCATATTGATGATGTTTCACTGAATGGTCCACATGCTGACGCTTGTTGCTGGCCCAGCATTGAAATCTGCATCAACCTGTGAAAGTTTTGCACTTCTGTCACATTTAACAATTCTCTTCAGTCGCCATTGGTCTTGTTCTTGCAGGATCTTTTTCCGGCCACAGGGATGTCAGAGATTTGATGTTTTATCACATTCCTGATATTCACAGCACACTTGTGAAGTTGTTGTATGGAAAGCTCTCCACTTCATCGCTACCTTGGAGATGCTGTATCCCATCACTCATGCACCAACTATAACACCACATTCAGACTCACTTAAATCTTGATAACCTGCCATTGCAGCAGCAGTAGCCAATCTAACAACTCTGTCAGACACTTATTGCCAACCACAGTACCATATTATGCTTGTTTACATATCTTTGTCTTTGAATACACATGCCTATACCAGCTTCTTTGGTGCTTCAGTGCAGTTATCATTCAACAATTTGTGGAGTCATTCAAGGATTATTATTTTGCTAGGGTGTGTTATTATGGAAAGTTGATAGGAGTTTTTGGGAGACAATGGTTTTTATTAGGTATAAGAATGTTAATGATGAATGCTCATAGAAAACTTAGTCATCTTCAAATGTGCTGAACATACATGTCCGATAGGTTTTGGAACATAGAACGTGTTTAGGGAGACGTGAGGATCAAGTCAGGGTCTTTAGTTTTGTGATTTGCTTGACAGTAAGTAAGTGGGCGTTATGCTGGTTTGCTATGAGTATGAATGTTGTGTGAGTCCCAGTTCCTGTAATTTGAGTCATTTTAGAGTAACACCATTTTCTCATATTGTTAGGCCTATTGTTGTCATTGTTTGCTTAGGGGAGTTTGAAATGTTACCTGAACTATTGACTTTGCTGTGGTCCCTGGGCTAGTGACACTAGTGACACCTGGTAACACTTTCATATAACAGCCATCACAAAGCAACTAGCTTAGATTACAGCAACTGTGAAATGCTTGCTCATGAGTTTCAGTGATGAATGAGGGCAATATATTGCATTTACTTACAGTTTTTAAGCAATTTTTGTTTGCAGAATGAAATTTTCATTCTGCAGTGGAGTGTGCACTGATATGAAACTTACTGGCAGATTAGAACTGTGTGCCGGACCTAGACTCAAACTCAGGACCTTTGCCTTTCGCAGGCAAGTGCTCTACCAACTGAGCTACCCAAGCATGACTCACACCCTGTCCTCACAGCTTTACTTCTGCCAGTACCTCGTCTCCTACTTTCCAAACTTTACAGAAGCTCTCCTGCGAAACCTTGCAGAACTAGAACTCCTGAAAGAAAGGATATTGTGGAGAATTGGCTTAGCCACAGCCTGGGGGATGTCTGGAATATAAGATCTGATCTGTAGTTCCACTCTTATTTGTTTATATGAAGAGAACTGGCTGAACTTCATGATTATCCAGCTAGTATGTTAGGAAATGTTATCATCTGAGCTTGAACATCTACCATGTAACAGAAGAATTGTTCTGTTATTCAATTCCAGCTACGCAGTACAGTATATTACCACAACACAAAGCATTGCAGTAGTAAAATGCTATTTATGAAGCAATAAATAACAATGAACAATATAAAGTGAACTACAAATGTTTTGCAATACATTCATGTAGATTTTATTTCTTAGAAACAGTTACCATTACACATGTACACATCTGCATATTTCTTCCCCAAGTCACATACATCATCCCACACTAGCATGTGTTTTGCATCTATAAATGTTATCATCCTTTATGTTTAGTCATTGCGTTAGAGAGGAGCAAAGATCAGAGTTACATGGCACATGCCTAAGTTTTTTGACACTTGTGGGTACCTAAATAGTCACAAAAAAATTGTATTTAAATTATGGACAATAGTTTAATGTAAGAAACAAGTCAGGTCTCAGACTTGGATTATTATTTTATCTGTAATTTAAAGAGAATCACTGCCTAGTGGCTGTTGAGCATTATATGGTTTAGTGCCCCTATTACAGTGAAGCAAACAGCAACCATTCTGTTCTTAATAAAATGGGAGTTTCATACTGTGAGGTATGCACTCTCATTGGTGAGTTTCTGTATCTGTTTTGCAACTTGGTTAGTAAACTGTAGCAGCAAATTCAGATTTTGTTTTTTGTAACCATTATTCATACAGTGAAAAACACTCCTTTAATGTTTTAGGGGCTTTTATTTTTATTTATTTATTTTTTCATAATGAACATCAGTGTGCCTCACTTTCTCAGCAGGAAGTGTAGTGCCCATGAACAAGAAGGATTCTCTTCTTTAATGTAATCTTTCAAAATGATTTGAACTGCACATACAGACAGGCCATGTATTCTCCTCTCTGATGGTGTTATTCTAAAACAACAACAACAACAACAACCTTTTCTTCATAAAATAATGATGAGAGTCAATTCAAAAGAAAAAAAGTGTTATTGGGACTGAAGTAACTTCCTAAAATTTGCAAAAATTCCAATACGTTAGTCTGCATCATTCAGAGCAGAAATTTCCTCAAAGCATTAATTTCCACCTAGCCTTAAAAAAATATAAATTGAAGGCTGTGTGCCACTCTTCTTTTATTCATCAGAAATTCTTTAATGGTGACTCACATCTGCAATGTCAAAACTCTTAGGTGTTCAAGTTCATGACTAAAAAAAAAAAAAAGTAGATATACAAACATTTGCCCAAATGCAGAGTGTGACTTGTCAGTCTGTAGCTTCAAATTACTCTTCGTGTCATAGCTGATGATTTAATAGGTAGTAATAGTTGTGATGTCAGGTTTTCATAGAAGAGATGGAGCTACCTTCTGGAGAGAAGTGTAACAGCCTCATAAAACTAGTTACTGGAAAAATCAGGTACCAGGCTGAAATTCATTGAAAGCATCCTAAGGAAATCTAATTCTTTCCTGACAGGAGCAGTTTACATAATATATTTCCTATTGAGAACTGCTGATCAGCTTGCAACCCTCAGCAGGTGGGATTAACAGTAGAGAAAGCAGATCCAAAGAAGAGCAGCATGTTTCATTATGGGTTGATTTAGTAAGCTAGGAGAGCATTATGGGGATACTCATCAAATACCAGTGGCAGAAAATACATGAGAGGTGTTGTGCATCGTGGCAGGTTTGGTGTTGAACCATCCATTGACATTTATTATATGGTGTACAAACTACTGTGAACTGCACGACATCCATGAGTGTACATTCTCAGAAGAGGAAGACAACATATTACATCTTCTCAGATACATCTTGAGGATGACAAGTGGATAAAGAGAGTAATTACAGTTCACACATAGGTTTGCCAATTGTTGTTCCCATCACACACCATTCATAAAATGAAAGAGAAAAAGGGAAATAATATTGATTCCAGCATACTCTCCACCAATGTAGGAGCATAAATACTATGGAGATAGATTTTTTACACACTGGCACAAAGAGTTACAGTCAGCTCTGAATGGAAGGAAATGAAAAAGTTTTGCAGTTTATAAAATGTAAAAATGTTGTAGTCTTTGTAAACAGGCCTAATGAGTCATAATTACAACCAGTCACATCATACAAATACCTAAAGGGTAACAATATATAAGTTTATGAGGAGGGACAGGCTTATAAACTTAATTGTGGGAAACTGCAGTTTGTCTGTAAAAGAATTACCTTACAAAACAGTTGTACGCAGCATATCAGTGAACACAGTCTTTATCAGGTCAGACTAATGGGAGACACTGAATGCATGAAAGAAGTGAGACACAAATAGTCAAAGACCTTTCTGGTTAGAAGAGAGTATAAATAGATACTGAAAAATCAAAGCTTCCAAACACTTGAAGACGGATACCATACCTTATTGCTCATGAAAATTCGATAGTAAAACCTGATGGTTTGGCTTTCAGAGTGAGAAATGCAAGCAATCTTTTTCCACATTCATCCCACAGAGACCACGAAGATAAAATTATACTTGCAACAGTTCATACTGCATATTAGCAATCCTTCCTACCATGTTCCATATGTGTATGGGATGGGAAAAAAACCCTGATATATCATACAAGGTGAAAAGTATTTAAATCGACAAACTCTGCGAGGTTGTAGGGGACATCAATACAACTATTTTTCCCTAATATCATGTTTTTCCTATGAGGATTATTTAAACCACTGAAGGCCGTATTATGCTCTTCAGTTGTTAGAGGCCGTATTACAATCTTCAGTTGTTAGAGGGCGTATTATGCTCTTCAGTTGTAGGCAACTGCTGTCCACAAGTGTAGTATTACATTGTCTCTGTTTACTAATGGAGCGATACATCTGGAGTGAGTACGCTGATATGGTTGCTGCATACTACGTAGCGCACGACAAAGGACGAGCTGCACAGCAAGTTTATCAACAACAATATCCTAATCGCTGTATCCTGCATCATACGACCTTTGCTTCTGTGTACTAATATCTGCGTGAGACTGGGTCATTTAGCAGATTACCTGGACAAAGACGCCGTCGCACGGTAAGAACGCCGCAATTTGAGGAAGCCGTCTTGCAGCTTGTGGAGCAGGATCCTTCGATCAGCACTCATAATATGGGGACGAATCAGACAAATGTAAGAACAGTCCTTCGAGACCAATTTTTATGTCCATTTCACTTACAGCATGTCCACAACCTGGAACCAGTTGATTATCCACCCAGAGCACAGTTTCTGCAGTGGTACCTGGAACAGTGTAAAATGCATCCTAGATTTCCATCCTCTGTGTTATTTACCGATGAAGCAACATTTGGGTGTGATGGAGTCTTCAACATAACAATTTGCATGTTTGGAGTGAGGATAACCCACATGCCACAGTTACTAGCACTCATCAAGTGCGGTTCTTCGTTAATGTGTGGGTCTGGGTGACTGTTTAATAGGGCCATATCTGCTATCTAGGCCATTAAATGACAGGCACTATTACAATTTTCTCACCATATCATTGCCAGAATTGCTGGAAGACATTCTACTCCCTACAAGACAATGCATGTGGTTCCAACATGACGGGGCGCCGGCACATTTCAGTCGTCATGTGTGTCGATTCCTGGACTGACGGTTCCCAGAAACATGGATTGGTAGAGGTGGTCCTGTACCATGGCCTGCTTGATCCCTAGATATGTCCTCTCTGGACTTTTTTGTGTGGGGAGAGATGTGCAACCTTGTTTACGCAACTCCTGTTGCATCAAAAGAGGATCTGGTTGCCCAGATAGTAGCAGCAGCAGGAACAATTCAGGATACTCCTGGGGTTTTTGCCCATGTCGCACAGAACATGATCCGATGGTGTAACCTTTGTTTACTTGTCAATGGAGGCATTTTTGAAAATCTAGTGTAATTGAAATTGGGTTGTGTTAAATTGTTGTTTCTTGGGCATAAAAAAATGGAAAAGTGTTTGTTGGTTTATTTAATTTGCTGCCAGAGAAATCTTCCTCTACTGGTTTAAATAATGCTCATAGGAAAAAATGACTTTAGGGAAAAATATTTGTTTTGATGTCCCCTACAACCTCCCAGTGTTTGTCAGTTTAAATACTTTTCACCCTGTACAATAGAAGGTGCCTTTATATTGCAGATTTTAGATGTAGATGACTGTTTTTCTTCATTTATACATTCATTTTTACCTTCATTTTCTGTCTTCTGCTAATTTTCCTCAAGAATGCTTTTAATTTATGAAAGCTCAGAAATCAATTTTTACTGAGTCTGAATGTCTGCTGCACTTATGAAACTGTTATGGTCAAAGACTGTGCTCATAACTAAATTATCATCATCAGTCATATAGAATCCACTGCTGGATAAAGGCCCCCTTTAGGATTTTTCAAGCATTATGATTTATGGGCTCAGGCTATATGCATCAGTGTTACTCGAGCATGTTGTTACATTTTGTCTACCCACTTACAATTAGGTCATCATCTTGGTCTTTTCTTATATCTTGAAATAGAGCAAAGAACTTACTTCATTTATCTACCATAACTAATTGTTTCTGTATCCCTTGCCTTCATTTTAGCTGTTGCACTGAGAATTCAAGACCTTATTTGTAATGCTGACACAATTTAAAGACATTCATACAATAACTTTACATACAAATAGTGGAATTTACTTACAGTAATACTTACTTTCTTGGCCTACACTACATTAACAGTACAATATATTTTTAGAAATATTTATGTGTTTGAATGCAACAATCACCTCAGTAATACATAGATATGACAGATACTGTCAAAAATAATAATAATGCATTCATGTTGTCAGCACAAACAATATCTGATGACAGTAACAGCACATGTACTGATGAAGCTGACAAATTATCTTTGTATCACAGCAACAGTATAGGAAATGCATGGTTTTCTAAGCTCTCAAGCCATACATCAACAAAACGGCTGTCATTGCTGAACCTTATGTACACAGTCTTCCTACACAGTAATAATAGTACACTGCATTTGCAATGCAGATGATAAAAGTGCAATAATAGCTTAAAATGAGAACTGAACTCGTAGTATATACAAATTTCCACTGCAACAGAACAATCACTCAGTGCCCATGGTTCTTATGTATAGTGGCATGAGTCACAATAATTTATTGAATTGCAAGATCCGTATGGAATACGGGATGAAGATGAGATATCCATACTGGCACAGTGTGTCATTTTCTGGTGTATGATGTTATTTAGTCCATGATGTCATTTGCAGTGATGGTATTTGACATTGCTGGTACATGTCTGGCAGGATATTCGGCAACACCATTGAAAATCACAGTGACAAGGTACAGTCTGTATCCTGGCATCCTGTGACACTGCAAAACCACATGCTGCACAGAGGTCTCGGCAATGGTCTTTGACTTCTCCAGAGTCCAAAACTTCTTTTGGACATGATCTTCCCCTCACTCCATGCCATCCTGTAATGAAAACAGAGACATGCTTGCATGTAGTTCTGTAGCACACAAGATAAATATTCAGTCAATTAAAATACAAATACACTGTTTCATCTTTAAGCATATAGACAACTTGTAGATTCTGGTATTCACAATCATCTGCATCTTCAGTATTCTGACACACTTGATCCAAGACAGAAGAAATGCTTATTGGCACCAGTGATGTTCTGTTGTCACATACAGCTTTCAGAACAATGTAGAGATGAAATGATTTTCTTTTAACAGTACATAACAAATGGTGCTCATCTATTAAGAAACAGCTGTTATACAAATGTTACATTTAATCTGCCAGATTTGTTATATTATGTAGTTTATGTGACAGACGTGTTACCTGGTTCTGTAACTGCCTGGAAGTATGTGTTGTTGAGGTATTGAAGTTCCAAAAATGATTTTTTTGGCAGTCCCACAGAATTAATACTATTTTTCTCCTTTTTTTCAAAAGGGTAAAAATAGCGTATCTCAAGTGTTTAAATATTTGACTCTTTTGCCTGCAGTTTATATGCTGATAAATGGTCCAACTTTGCTCTGTTTTTCTTTTAATATAAATAACTACTTTTATAATAATATTGGACATTTGACAATACACTGAGTATTATAATCATCCTTATTGTCATACTGAGTACACCTATATTCTGTTGCTGGGCAATATTCAGTACACTGCTGGGTAATATTCAGTACACTGCTGCTCCTTGCTCTGCACTATAAAATACTTGAATTCTCCTTGGAATTCTGTCCAAAAGGTGGTTGAGATGTTCCATTATGCAATGGTGGATCTTCTGTGCAATTGTGCACTGCATACTTCATCTACTCCTGAGCATGTGCAGTCAATTTTCTGTCAGAAGATGCTGTAAGCCATTTCATTTATGAGTTGTTGATTCTTGCCTCCTGGAGGAACTGTGCACAAAGAGTGTGGTGAGCTCTACCATTATCATCTTGAAAGATAAACCAGTTACCACAATATTGACTATAGGTCTGGACAGTAGATTAGAGGGTCCTGTCCTGTTACTGCATGGCCCTCAAATTACTCTCATTAGTGAAGAGAGCCATCCAGTATCTGTTTACAATATTGGCCCAAAATATGAGTCACCAATCTCCCTGATGAAACCATGGGAAATCATGCCTGAGACATCCATGGACTCCTTCTGTACAGATTATCAGGCATCAGACAATTCATGTACTCATTGGTGAAGTAAGCATCATGCCACAATCCAGCATCCATTCCAGGTGAACTTGTGCTCACATTATTTGTGTACCATAGAGTGGGGGAGTTAGTATTGTGTTTGGAAGGGTCAACTAATGACAAAACTGATCTTAAGGAGACAGGTGTGTAATGTCTGAATTGATGCAACACTCCCAGTTCCCTCAGTTAATATTGTTTACTACAAGTAACCACTATGAGGGAAATTTTTGTCATTTTGTGTCTTATAAATGTGGAATGTTCAAGTGACATCAATGTGGCGGACACCAATTTGGCTTGCAACTTCCATACAGACTACCCTTCCTAGTTTTAAGTGACAATATTTTCATGGCCTAAGCATAAACTGATCCTGTGAGGCAGTTAGCAACACTGAACAATG
This sequence comes from Schistocerca gregaria, assembly GCF_023897955.1. NCBI lineage: Eukaryota > Metazoa > Arthropoda > Insecta > Orthoptera > Acrididae > Schistocerca > Schistocerca gregaria. Next base: position 749,308,947 of record NC_064921.1, read on the forward strand.
CACAGAAATTGGAGTATCCTATTTGTGATCAGAGACATGGTGGTTTCTACTGAATAGCAATGAGAAAGCAGGTTTACTTTTGCCTCCATTACACAGGTACTACATAGTAAGGAAAATTTTCTGTGGTCAAAAGAAGACTGATGAACATGTTTCCAATACAAAAAATGTGCACTACGAAAGTCATTAGAGTGGTGCAAAACTGTTTTTTAACAGCTTATATCACAATGTGTACATGATTAATGGTAGAAACCTCATGCTGTAAGAGGAATATTCTTGAGCTCTCTGTAGTCCATGGCTGTTGTACAATGCACCATTAAAGCCATGGACTATGCTAATTATTAGTGATGACTATTTGCATATCAACCTGGATTACTCTTCCAATGTCAGATGAAACATTTTCCTTCTGCTCAGTTGTACATATCAGAAGATCAAAATCATGTTACAGTTGTTTGAGCAGCATGATGTTGATTTACAGTCAATTTTCTGCCCTATCCATTACCATAATTCACCATTTATCAATCTAGTCAAACTTGGTTTACATACCATTGAGCACCAACTGAGAATCACAAACCATCTCTTTGGGACAAAACGGAAGTAAGGGACCTGAACATTGTCATCTGTTGTCATACACCTGTGCTTATGTACCAGGTGACTGATTCTATACAAAATATGAACAAATATGCAATTAAATGTAGTTGTAACATTCCAGTTGTACAGTAATTTTCCCGCTTAATGTTAGACATTCTCAACAGTAGACATTACTATGAATTCATAGCAGCTATTAGAAGTTCCTGGCAGATTAAAACTGTGTGCTGAACCTAGAAATCCAAAAGGAGTGCTAGTCTGACAAGTTGTTTGGGGCAATGTGTGTGCAGTTTGCAAAGCAGAAAAGAAGTACTGATGGAAGTGGTGCTGTGAGAGCAGATTGTGAGCTGTGCCTCAATAGTTCATCTGCTAATTTACCTGCAAAAGACAAAGGTTCTGGGTTCAAATCCCAGTACAGTGCAGAGGTTTAATCTGACAGTAACTTTCAAATCAGCACATACTCCACTACTTCTGTAAAGTAACTGTTGATTCCCTGTTCAGAATATGGAGTACTGGCAGTGTACAGAGATAACTACAGCTAGAGCTTTGCAACCATTCTATCTGTAGACTGCAATATTTTGGTTGGTTGGTCAATTTTGGGGAAGGGGACCAAACAGCAAGGTCTACAGTCCCATCTATTAGGGAAGGATGGGGAAGGAAATTGACCATGCCCTTTCTAAGGAACCATCCCAGCACTTGCCTGAAGTGATTTACAGAAATAGTGTAAAAACTAAATCAGGATGGCTGGATGAAGGTTTGAACTGTCATCCTCACAAAATTGAGGCCAGTGTGCTGACCACTGTGACACCTCGCTTGGTGCAATATTTTGACAACTATGATTTGTTTCTATATTTAAAGTCTTATATTTGCACAAAGTTCTATCTAGTATCTAATTGCCAAAACTTTTTCATATTATATTTCCATGTAAACTGTAAGTACATTGTGCCTGGTGGAGCTGGATTCCTCAAGGCCATTCTAAGGCACATCATTAGCATTTAGGTGCTGCTTACTAGTGCTAATTGATGGCCTGATTTATAAATGTAGAAATGTACCTGATGTTCTGTTTGGAAGACAGTAATTTGGTGACTGTTCAATGTAAATGAGCTGTTCTGGTGACACATCAGGATGGTCCATGGTGGCAGAATTTCCCAATGCAATGCTTCCCAGCTGCTCATCATAATTAATCCTGCAAAAACAAAAGAAAACATTTGAAAAAAAAACATATACTGACAAAGACTGTTGCCCATCTTGCCACATGACTCGAACAGAGTAGAAAATTACTTTCTAAACCAATTAAAAACTTGTGAGTGAACAGTATACCTTCTTTATAATTATGTTTTGAACCCAGTTGTACATATTTGTAGATAATTACTAACCAAGAATGTCCAAAATGTGCATACATATTGAATCTTTTGGTTATGTAATGTAATTAACATTTTTATTTAATAATTTCTAGAAATAGATCCAAACAGGAACATTATGAATAGAGACACTAACTTTAGAAGGACACGTTTTTAAAATGTAAGGCATGGACATGAGAATGTGAAACAGTTTTGAAAAACAGGTTATGATTTGGACATGTTGCCACTAAGTGATGTCTTTTATCTTGGCTACTGACTGCCAGTATATAAAATATAGTGAAAGAACTGACTTGTAATCATTAGAAATATATTTGTGCTTCATATATAACTGCGTAATGTAGATAATTGTGTTATCTGACTTTTAGGTACAGATTAGTAATGTGATGTTACAGAAGAGAACCAGTAAGAAATTAAGTAAAAACTGATGTGACAGCATGGCTTCTTCTTGTAAAGATAAATGGTTCTTGTAAGACTAATAGCCCTATCTATGATTTAATGTAATGCATGTAATTACTGTCTGGGTAGCAATACTTGGATGTACAGTCATTCTATTTGTCATTGAGCAAAACTGAGAAGCTTCAGTGCCAGGATTTTAGCCACATAACATTTTCTAATTTTTGATTAATGCTCGTAATTTTGTAGCTTGAGATATAGAGAGAGCAATATTGCATTAAACTATACCATAATATTATCAAACTCATGAAAGTATTAACATTGTATCATTATAAAATGGCTGTGAAATAGCTTACATTAGGTAAATTTTAAACTTTAAAAATGTCAGATGAAGAAAATAGTAATATTAATCCTCTTGCGATGAGTTAACAAACTTAACCTAACAGTGTTTTGCATATATTATGTTACCACTTAATTTTTCTGTGATCTGTAACACTGTTTCAGCACATTCAGATTTACTAAAACCAAACCACAGATTTTTAGTGTCTCTGAAACAAACAGTTATCACCATCTTAAAATGGCTGTGACATATTCAAGTAGATGAGTACATTTGCTGTGTGATTCAACTAACACAAAATTTTAAAAAAAACTGCAGTAAATAATAAGAGATAATGCTTGGTAATATATTTAATACTTCAGGCATTAACAATTTATAGCCTTCCTTTCATATCTCAAGTGTCAGAATGACAGTCTGAGTGGCACATAAATCAGCCTCTTGGCTGACAAGGCAGCAATACAGAAGAGCAGCTGGATTATCGGATTAACTGATATCACTTTCCACATTGTAAATTATCGTCAGATCATGTCCATGAAGAGTCTGTCTAATATACTGCCACAGTTCGAATATTTACGTTTCTGTCTTATGAGGTACCCCGATGCTTTACTATAAGAACACAAATTACAATAAAAATAGCAAAAGTTATTAATGGACAATTATGGTAAGAATGAAATACATTCTGAATGAACACTTATGCCAAGATAAATGTTGTATTAAATGTTTTCAGATACTGGTTTTAGGTTTTGTGCATCAGTGAGGCGCCATCTGCAGAAAACTATTTTCAGGAACTATCATCTTATGGTCCTTGTATTGTGATAGCTCCACCAAAATTCATGAAGCCACGAAAGACTGAAGATGTTACAAAGAGCACATAGCCAAATATATTTCATGTAATAAGGGACAAATATAAATGAATTAATACATGAAGTAGTAAGTAACTGATATTAATTGACAGCCTTATTTATTCGTAAATAGATCATTTAATCATCTCATTTGGTCCTTGTATATGTTTTGTGCATGAGAGCTGCACGCACTGTACACCACAAACTTCATGGCAAACTTCATAATTCATAACAACTAGAAAAGTGTCTGTGGTGATATTCCACAACAGAAGTCGAAACTAGCTTGGCGAATATGATATATGATGTTCTGTGGTTGCCTGTAATTGGGAAATATTCTCGTGAATGACTGAAGTCACTTGTATAAGTAAATTCAATACCAGACTCCATCACAAAATGCAGTATTCTTCAGATAAATTTATTCAGTCATTTCAAGTTCCACTGGGGTGCATAAAACCCTTAAGGGGAATCAGGTGAGACTCTTTAATGACATCACATTAAATCTGACTCTAACTGGAATTTTGTGTTGTGGTCCGATATCTAGGTTACCACGATATACCATTATCTTTCAAATTGTTATGCTGTGCACATACCTTCTTGTAAATGGCATGTTCTCAGGATAGCTTCCATGACCAACAAGAAAATGTGGTAGTTTTCAGGGACCATACATAAGGTAGGAATACATTCATAACCTTTTGAACTCAAGGCTTCTTTCTACCTAGCAGAGTGTATTATCATATTTTTGCCCCAGTGACAGGGCTGTTGCATTGTTGTTTGGGCTCCAGACTCCAAAAAGTTGGGTAGCTATTCTGATCCATGACCACATGACCAATGATCAAAACTCATAGAAGTTGTTTGAAGTTCTGCCCAAGGCACATAGTTTACAGAGCTGGCAAACAGCAAGTGCTCAGTAGTATCAAGATTAGTAGATTCAGGAAGAGTGAGGAGTCACAAGAACCCTCATGCCTGTTAAGCTTTTATCAAACTGACAAAATTTGGGAAAAATGTGGTTGAGCATTGTCATCGATGTGTAGGTTTCCTAAAATGTGTTGTAGCAATTAAACAACTCTAAATCATCTGAAAATAGTCTCATGTAGTGTTCACCAATGAGAGACAATTATAGACAAAACAAGACACTCATTTCAGTTGGTGGAAACACACCTGAATGTGAAAATCTCCACCACTTGCTTCAACGATGCCTTACTGGGAAATAGGATGCATCTCCTCTTGAAGTTTTTGACATATTCATAACTTGCCATCCATCTGTACCTATCTGTGTACTAAATCATAAGTTTAGGCTATCTTTTTTCAGCTCTTCAAATGTGTAATGGTGATATTCCTGCAACCATGATAATCTCTGTGTTCTGTGACAGGCAGTGAGCACAGGTACATGTGTATATGAGTGCCTTCCTTGCCCCAAAGAAAGGGGTTACTTCTGGGTGATATGACCTCTCATCTGTTGATGTTTCCCAGCACCAAACTCACGAGTGATTTGCTTCATTATGGACTGACTATACAGCATTACAACCAGTGGTACTAGTGGGACTGCTGATGGCAATAAAAGCTATATTGAAACCAACCGCCAATGAATAGGGTTTACAAGAATTTTAGAGTGTAGTAGACACCCAGTTTTGCATACATTTAACAGAGAGAGAACAGTCTGGGACAGAATAACTAGCTAAAGCACATCAGGTGATCAGGTGGTAGTGATGAGTAAAGGAATATAATATGAACACTAGTGCTACATAGAACTTAGTCAGCAGAGCGAAGAGGACATGATTCAAGAAAATATGCATGGTTTCATGAGCTCATGAATTACTAAAATTATCAAATTAATGAAATCCATTTAATGTAATTAAGATTCCATGAGATCCCATGTAGTACTATTCGACCTTGGGCAAGTGGAAATTCATTAGATTAGATTAGAGTTACTTTCATTCCAATTGATTCATAGTGAGGTGATCCTCCAGGAAGAAGAACATGTCAGAAAAACAATAATACATGATAAGCTAATGTACCTTCCACAGATTCCAAGTGGAATGATTGTCTTTTTTTTTTATGAATGCTATATGAAAGTATCATTTTACAACACTCATTTAGGAAGATTGCATTAACGCAGTGAATTTAAAATTAAAAAAAAATTTTTTTTTTCGTGTGTATAAGGTAATAAACATATAATAGTACTACTACAATACTTATTTACAATGAACACACAAAATCAGTTGGTTCTACTGAGAAATTCATCAGTGGAATAGAAGGAGTTGGCCACCGATAAATTCTTTATGCTTCTCTTAAACTAAATTTCATTGGTTGATAAGCTTTTTATGGCTACTGAACTGTTGGTTTGAAAAAGTGATATATTTTTAATGACAAATTTCATTAACAAATAAATATATTGGGAAGCAGAAGTTAGTATCCCTTGTCCCCTAAACAGGCCTCTGCAGGATGTTCTTGAGTTCACACCACTTATAACTCTTATTGCATGTTTTTGTGTCCGGAAAACTTCAGCTTGGCTTGATGAATCACACCAAAAAATAATCCCATATGACATTATGTAATGAAAGGTTTTTCATTTTTATATCCCCTATGTCTGACAGTATTTGCATTGCAAATAGTGATTCATTTAGATGCTTCAGCAGTTCTCTGGTGCGCTCCTCCCAGTTGAATTTATTATCAAGCTGTAATACTCAAGAACTTAATACTGTCCACTTCTTCTATCTGATAGTCATCATATGTTAGGCATATACTTGTGGGACACTGCTTACAAGTTCTGAACTGCATGTAGTGTGTTTTTTCAAAGTTTAGTGACAAAGAATTGGCTAGGGACCAGTGATTAATATTCACAAATATTTTACTAGCCAATCTTTCTAAGATTGCTATTTATTTTCTATTTATTGCTATGTTTGTGTCATTGGCAAACAAAACAAATTTGGCATCTGGTCATGTTACGGATGAAAGGCCATTGATATACACAAGAAAAAGTAAGGGCCGTAAGATGGAACTTTGTGGGACTGACCCTACATGTAATTAGTTCCCAGTTGGATGATGCCTGATAACTTAATACATGTCTCTTTCCTAATAACACCCTTTTTTTCCTGCCAGAGATATAAGATTTGAACCATTTTGCAGCATTTCCTGTTACACCATAATATTCTAGTTTACTTAAAAGGATATTGTGATTTACACAGTCAAATGCCTTTGACAGATCACAAAATATATAACAATTGTCTGCAATTTTTTGTCTAATGATTTAAGTATATTTTCACTATAGATATCAGTATCCTTTAGAAATCTGAACTGCAACTTTGACAGTATGTTATTTGTGACAGGATGGGTATAAAGTTGATTGTACATTACCTTTTCTAAAAGTTTTGAAAATGCTGGCAAAAGTGAAATTGGACAGAAATTTGATACCATTTCTTTATCTCCCTTCTTAATCAGTGGCTTAACTTCAGCATATTTCAACCATTCAGAGAATATTCCCATGATAAACAACTGGTTACACAGATAGCTTAATATGTTTAAATAACTTTGTTTATATTTCATCATACTCACTAGATGTTTTTGATTTTAAAGATTTTATGATAGCCATTACTTCTGCTAGGGTAGTGAGGGTCAAATTCATATTATGGAAGTTACTGGAAATGTCTGGTCTGAGATATACCATGGCAGCATCTACAGAACCTGACAACCCCATCTTTTCAGTTATAAAATGTTTGTTAAAAAGTTCTGCAACACACATCTGTCACCAATGTATCATCTACTCGTAATGCTATTTGCTCCTCTTCATGTCTGGTTCTACTCATCTCCTCCTTCAGTATATCCCATATTGTCTTTAGTTTGTTATCTGATATGACTATCTTTACCTTGTAATTTATTTGCTTTCATGTCCATATTAAGTCTTTAATATTTTGCACCATTTCTTGTAATGTGCTGTAGTATCAACATCAGAACTTTTTCGGTTTGACAGATACAGTTTTCTTTTTGTTTTACGAGATATCTCTATTCCTTGAGTAATCCATGTCTTCTTTGTAGACTCTGCTCCAACCCTAGTTAGTTTTGGGGGAAAACAGCCTTCAAATAACGTAAGCACTTTATTAGCAAAAGTATTATATTTATCATTCATGCCATGAGCACAGTAAACATCACTCAATCGAATGTCTCTGAGGAGTGTCCTAAAATAATCAATTTTTGGCTTATTGATTACCCTCTTGAGTTCACATTTAACAGCTTGTATATCCTGTTCAGTATTAACATTTAACAGAAGGAACTGCATGTCATGGTTTGAGAGGCCATTGACTATTGGTTTTGTAATATAATTTTGTTCGTTGGACTTTTCTATAAACATATTATCAATGGCTGTATGTGAGCAATTGGCTTTACAGTGAAAATTAAGTTGAATGATAGTGTTACTAACTCAAATAAGCTCTTATTGGGAGAGTCTTAAAGGAGATCTACATTGAAGTCACCAGCAACCACTATTTCCTTGTATTTGGTTTTTTAATTGGACCAATACAGCTTCAAGGTGGTTTATGAACAGATTAAAGTTACACTTAATATTATGAAGGATTTTTTATAAAATTCTACTTCTGTTGCACTTGCTTCCATATACAGTTCTAGGTAAAACTTATGAATGTCTATGTTCTTAAATTTATGACAGTTCCTGATGAATGTGGCAACTCCTCCTTTCTCCATTTCTACTCTACAAAAGTGAGATGCTAACTTAAATCCTGTGACACTTAAAAGTCTATACCAGTAGTCAAATGATGTTCAAAGAGGCAGATTATGTCACCTGTGTTTGAGTACTCTAATTCAGCTACACAGATAATTGATTCATTAATTTTATTTCTCAGTCCTTGAATATTTTGATGCAATAGATAGTTGACATTTCACACTGACTGAGTTAAAATTGGGTAGAGGTGAAATTTCTGCCGATTGTTGAAAATTCTTAACAAACAGCTGTTTATGCTGATCTAATAAGCTAGAATTATGTTTTTTGGTTTCTTTCTCAACTTGAAGGTTTGTCTCAATCCTAACTTCTCTTAAAGCTTGGTTTTGCCTTTATATCATCGCAGTTTTGCAGTTGTTTATTGGAACACCTGAGATCATTTACGGCCATACCGAGTTTGCATGGTGGAGGTTGAGATAGACCATTCATTGCTCTTCCTTGATGTCCACTGTAAAACCAATGGCTGACTGAGACACAGTGTGTGAAACCATACATATGCACTGCTATTTGCTCACTGTCTGCCATCTTCATCAACTACAGAGTCGTGAAGTCCCATGGGCATCAAGCAAAAAGCACTTTCAATGCCAGAAATTTTCTGCAAAGGGTGCCAACTTTTTCATCTCTGAATAACAATTGCAGCTTAAATCCTCAACCTGGATGTATTCCAACGTCTGTCTTCCTCTACATTTTTACACTCTACATCTTCCTCAAGTACCATGGAAGTTAATCCCTGATTTCTTAACAGATATACAGAGTGCCCGAAAAGACTTTCCCTGATTACATAAATTGATAACTCAGGCTGGAAGTAAGATACAAATATGAAACTTGTGTCGAATTTTTTACAACTATCAAAGTTTTTTTTCTGTTTTAGGCTCGCAGTACGTAAGTAGTGGATGAGGTGCAGTGCCCAAGAAGCCATGTTAACCAATCAGGAGAAGGTACAGAGTGTCCTGTGGTACCATGAGACATGATCACCAACCACAGTGCAGGGCTTCATGTGAATTACAGATGCCAAAAAGCTCTTTTCATGACATTTTAGACAAACATTTATTGTTTCGTGCATACAATGACAGTACACGTCGATATGACTTTGCGGTTGAAATGCTATTATGTATTGGGGGCGATGATGGTTATCTCAGATGAATTGCCTTTTCCGACGAAGCAACCATTTTTGTCAGTGGAGTAGTGAATCACCATAATGTGCACATTTGGGGTTCACAACCCCCTGGTGAGATCATGAAGTGCACCAGAGGCATTCCGAGGATGAATGTTTGGTGTGTGCTATTGCACGATTAAATTATCGGGCCACTCTTCTTTGCTGAGGCTACAATCACATCTACAGTGTATCTGGACATGTTGCAACTGTTTGCTGTTCCTCAGCTGCTTCAGTATCACTCCGATGTCTTGTTTCAGCAAGACGGTGCACCGCCTCATTGGGGTTTGGACGTCCGTGCCTATCTCGATATGACCTTTCCTGGGCGATGGATCGGTCGTGATGGGCCAACGGCTTGACCTCCATGCTCTCCTGACATAACCCTATTAGATACTTTTTATTGGGTTATGTCAAGGACAAGGTCTACCGAACACGTGTACCAGATCTTGAAACCCTGTGGCAAAGGATAACCACAGTCGTTGAATTGATCCCTCCAGTGATGTTGACTAATGTATGGATGGAAATTGAATATCGCCTGGATGCACTACGTGTTACCAAGGGTGCTCATGTGGATATTTACTGATGCGTGAAGAAAACTTTGATAGTTTGTAAACAATTACACACCAGCTTCATATTTGTATCTTACTTCTAGCCTGAGTTATAACTTTATGTAATCAGGGAAAGACTTTTTGGACACTCTGTATATCATCATCATTTCTATACATTGCTTTCGTCACTGACTCTGCTCATTCCTTACCCTTTCAGTCCACCTGATTTTCAACATATGTCTGTAGCACCACATCTCAATTGCTTAATTTCTCTTCTGTTCTGGTTTCCCATAGTCATGTTTCACTGCCATTCAATGCTGCACTCCAAATGCACATTCTCAGAAGTTTCTTCCTCAAATTAAGGGCTAGTTTGATACTAGCAGATATCTCTTTGTGAGGAATACCCTATTTGCCAGTGCTACTCTCCTTTTTATGTCCCCCTTGCTCCATCCATCATCTGTTATTTCGCTGCCTAGGTACCAGAATTCCTTAACTTTATTGCCTTTGTGATCACCAATTCTGATATTAAGTTTCTCACTGTTCTCATTTCTCCTACTTCTCATTACTTTCACCTTTCTTTGATTTACTCACAGTCTATCTACATCTACATGATTACTCTGCAATTCACATTTAAGTGCTTGGCAGAGGGTTCATTGAACCACAATCATACTATATCTCTACCATCTCACTCCCGAACAGCGCGCCAGAAAAACAAACACCTAAACCTTTCTGTTCTATCTCTCATTTCTCTTATTTTATTTTGATGATCATTCCTACCTATGTAAGTTGGGCTCAACAAAATATTTTCGCCTTCGGAAGAGAAAGTTGGTGACTGAAATTTCGTAAATAGATCTCACCGTGACAAAAAAGTCTTTGCTTTAATGACTTCCATCCCAACTAGTGTATCATATCTCCCACACTCTCTCCTCTATTACATGATAATACAAAATGAGCTGCCCTTTTTTGCACCCTTTTGATATTCTCCGCCAATCCCACCTGGTAAGGATCCCACACCACGCAGCAATATTCAAACAGAGGATGAACGAGTGTAGTGTAAACTGTCTCTTTAGTGGACTTGTTGCATCTTCTAAGTATCCTGCCAATGAAATGCAACCTTTGGCTCGCCTTCCCCACAATATTATCTATGTGGTCGCACCAACTGAAGTTGTTCATAATTTTAACACCCAGGTACTTAGTTGAATTGACAGCCTTGAGAATTGTACTATTTATTGAATAATCGAATTCCAACGGATTTCTTTTGGAACTCATGTGGATCACCTCACACTTTTCATTATTTAGTGTCAACTGCCACCTGCCACACCATACAGCAATCTTTTCGAAATCACTTTGCAACTGACACTGGTCTTCGGATGACCTTACTAGACGGTAAATTACAGCATCATCTGCAAACAACCTAAGAGAACTGCTCAGATTGTCACCCAGGTCATTTATCTAGATGAGGAACAGCAGAGGTCCCAGGACGCTTCCCTGTGGAACACATGATATCACTTCAGTTTTACTCGACGATTTGCCGTCTATTACTATGAACTGTGACCTTCCTGACAGGAAATCACGAATCCAGTCGCACAGCTGAGGTGATACCCCTTAGGCCTGCAGCTTGATTAGAAGTCACTTGTGAGGAATGGTGTTAAAAGCTTTCCGGAAATTTAGAAATACGGAATCAACTTGAGATCCCCTGTCGGTAATGGCAATTACTTTGTGCGAATAAAGAGCTAGCTGTGTTGCACAAGCACGATGTTTGCTGAAACCATGCTGGTTATGTATCAATAGATCATTCCCTTCAAGGTGATTCATAATGCTTGAATACAGTATATGCTCCAAAACCCTACTGCAAACCGACGTCAATGACATAGGTTTGTAGTTCGATGGATTACTCCTACTACGCTTCTTAAACACTGGTGCGACCTGTACAATTTTCCAATCTGTAGGTACAGATCTATCTATCTATTCTGAGAGAAAATAAGTGTTACAAAATAAGTGTTGTGTTTAATATGTGATAGTTTGGTATATATCACTTGCTCAATTGTTGTGTGTTTCATGTTTATTTGCTCTCTTATAATCCTGAAAATATTTATAGTGAACTTTGTTCATTGAAGCCTCTCTTTTATTGACGAATAATCATGGGTAAATGTAAAGTGACTAGAAATCCTCTGAAGGCTTTTAAGAAAAGGGGACATCTTGGAAAGCTAAAGGTAGGTGTTATTACCGTAATAATATAGAAGATAACCAAGTGCTGAACCTAACATTGCTGGTACACCTGCTCATTGCAATGAAAGTGAAAAAGAAAGTACTTCGCATAGGAAACTTGGTTCCATTAGTAAAAAGTATGAATGTTTTATGGGCAAACAAGATGTGAGCGAGATATTTGATATGTCTGCTCTCAATGGAATTTTTGCAAACTGTGTAAGATGTATTCAGTGTAGTGAAGTCAGTCTGGAACTCTATATAAAAAATCACTTAGATCTGCCAGTGAAATGGAACTGAATTCTGGTAAGTGTTCTTACATGACCATCTTTTGGAACAGGGTTGCAGTAACTCCAAATGAAGAAAATAGTAGCAAAATCTATGAACACCAACACCACATAAGATTCATTTATGCTTTGTATACAATTGGTAAGGATGGTACTGCAGGTGCAGATTATAAACTTTAATAGATTTATGGGGTCTAAAATAGAAGATATCTGTATATAATCTATGACAAAATTTGTAGAAGAGGGAGGAATAGAAAAAAGTGGCAACATAGACTTGACTTCAACATTTGCTGGTACCTGGCATAAAGGAGACACACATCTCTCCATGGTGTAGTATCTGCCACCAGTATATGTATAGGGAAAGATTTATGTGTAGGAGTAATGTCTAAATGTTGTAGGTGTCCACAAAAAAATAAAGGTACACATGAAAATAATCGCACAGCTAACTACAGTGGCATTAGTGGAGGAATGTAGATGGCAGGTATTGCTAGTATATTTCAGTGTTCTGTTGCATATGATAAAGTGTGATATGAGAATTACCTTGGTGCCAGTGATTCAAAAGTTTCAAACATATTAAATAACTGAAGCCCTATGGTGTTGGTTGTAATGCAGTAATTTGAGTGTATTGGACATGTACAGAAACAAATGGGATCAAAATGTCAGTGACTGAAAGCTTTGTAAAAAAAACCACAGTGATAGTAATGGGTTGGATGGGAAGGGAAGGAATACAAAACTATTATGGAATGACTATTCTGACATGCAATTGTTGGGCAATTGACTTTCCAGATGAACCAAGGGGCTATCAACAATGTCTTCTCAACGACCATTCAACGAAAGTTGATGTGTAAGTGTCGATGAAATGAAGAAGGCAGTCTGGGCTCCTTTTTTTCATACTTTTTCAACTAGTGAAAGTCTATAATCATTACTTGTGCCCCAAAAGAGAAAACAGTTGGTGTAAATGCAACACGGGATTGCTAAATGGTAAACTATACAGTCATAAATATCGTCTGCCTGGTGTGGTAATGGTGATGGCAAAACCTATTTTAAGAGACTTAGCAGCATCTGAATTGCTCAAAAAGTGTGTTGATGGAAACGCTCAAAACCCCAATGAAAGTGTAAATAGTGTTATATGATCAAGAACACCCAAGACTGCGGTAACTGGAATAGAAACACTTCACTTTGGTGTGTATGATGTTGTTGCTACTTTCAATGATGGCAGTGTTGCAAGGTGCAAATTATTTCAAAGTATGGGAATGAAGATAGATTTTGACATTGTACAAATGATGCTTTCTTTAGTCTCGGAACATCTTCGGTCTGCTGACAGGGCTGTAAATAGCCTAGAAACACAAGCCAGAGTAAACAGGAGGAGGACAAAGAGGAAGCTGGAGGAGGAGTTTGCAGAAAATGATGATGATTCTATGGACCTGGACTATATTAAAAAGGTAATCCAAACTTTGTTGATTCCCACAAGTTTTATTTTTTCATACAAATTACACGTTTTCCCAGGATCTACCAAACTAACCTGCTTCAAATTTTCAGAAAATGTGATATAGTCCCTTCTGCATAATGTAACACAGTCTTTTCCTAAAAACCTGTATATTGTTGAATTTATAAACAAAAAGTGCCACAAAAAGTAATGACTTTTTATTAGAATAGAAAGACCATTTGCTTAGCTGGGTGGTAACGTGCTCACCTCCCATGCAAGCAGGCCCAGATTCAATTCCTAGTTGGGTTGGAGATTTTCTCCACTCAGAGACTGGGTGTTGTGTTATCCTCATCATCATTTCATCCTCATCAGTGATAGGCAAGTCGCCCAATGTGGTGTCGACTGAAATAAGACTTGCACTTGGTGGCCAAACTTCCCCAGATGGGGCCTCCCGACCAACAATGTCATATGCTCATTTCATTTAATTTTCATTACATTTGAAGAAATGAATCTCTAATAACCAAATTCAAAATTTTAAAAATCCCTGTGTTTAGTTGTAGCCAACACTCCAATAAATATGTTGTAAAAATTTCAACTTTCTAGTTCAAATACTTTCTGAGAAAGTATGTAATTTATAAGCATTGGATAGATAGGACTTCTGGAGCCTCTTAAATCTGGGAAGTTTGGTGGCCATGGGAGTATGGAAACTTGTCCTGGTGCTCTTCAAACAACACATGTACTCTGAGAGCTGTGTTATACACTGCATTGTCCTCCTGGTAATTGCCATCGTGCTGAGGAGAAACAAACTGCTTATAGGGCTGTACATGGTCCCCAAGGACAGAAGCATACTTGTATTGATCCACTGTTCCTTCCTGGATGATGAGATCACCCAGGGACTGCACAAAAACATTCCCAAGGCCATAACACATGCAGGGTGTTTGCTTTCAGGGTGTTTAGCCAATGGCCATTTCTCTGATGCAGCGCAAAACGTGATTCATCTGAAAAGGAAACCAGTCACCATTCAGTGGACGTTCAGTTTTGGTATTGGCTTGCAAATTCCAGTCTTTGGTACCAATGAACAGCTGTCAGCATTGGGTGCATGAACCAGGCGCCAACTACGGAGACCCATACGCAGCAACTTTCGCTGAATGGTCGTTGAGAAGACATTGTTGATAGCCCCTTGGTTCATCTGGAAAGTCAATTGCCCAACAATTGCACGTCTATTCGTCCCTACAGGTCGCCACAGCTGTCATTCATCCCTGTTCCTATGACCAGTACCTCAGTTACATCAGCACCAATTTTGGATACTGCCATTTTTCCATGTGCAGTATAGTTTAACCATGGCAACATATGAAGAGTTTACAAACTTAGCTATCTCAGAAATGCTCCCAGCCAATAATCATGCCCTTTTGGACCTTAGAGAAACCGCTCCGTTTCCGCATTATGCCAATGACTGTCTTCCGTGTCCCGCCCCAACAGAATTCATATACCCACCACTGATAGTGCTGGCATCTGCCGGCTGTAAATGGTTATTGCACGTTGACACTGAACAATGGCGATAGTTTCATTAATGTAACACGATTGTTAAATAAACTGTGTGGAACTAGTACTGAGTAAACCTCTGGCGCAAATCGTAGCAGTGAGGTTTTGTGTACGTGCCAGTCAGTTGCGTGGAATCATCGCAGTCAGATGGGTGGATTTGGAGGCGTGACAGAAAGGAGTATCATGTTTCTACGTGCCCATGATCACACCGTGAATGAGGCTGCCCAGTTTCTTAATTCTTCAATGCAGACTGTCCAACGTGTCAACCAGGAATGATGCCGCACTCGCAGCCTAGTTACACAGTGTAAGACCAGTGGTTCTGAAGGGATCCTGACAAGCACGTGACAAAAGTGTCATGCAGTGTCAACAACAATCAGTTTCAAACCTGATAGCAATTGCTGCCGCCAGCGAATGAAACTCGGTCTCGACCAGTTCCAATGAAAACATTGGGGGTACTCTGATGAACACCCGCCAGACGAAACGCAGGTAGCGAAATCAAACCGCTTTCAGAGTAATGACACTTCGACTGTAAATATGTTATCAGCAAATTATCGAAGTATTCATGACAAAGTTCCCGATTTTACTGCCCTGCGGGAAATTTCTCGAGTTCAAATTATTCTCGAGACCGAGAGCTGCTCTTTACCCGAAGTGAAAACCTCTGAGGTTCATGGAACGTATATCGAAAAGAGAGATTAGACGCCATAGGAGGGGAGTCTTCATTGTTGTTGACAAAAATATTGAGGCCAAATTTGAGTGTGAAGTTATGTGGATACGTATTACAGGTCAATTGTTGGATGTCTTATGGGCCTCCTGCTTCCGCTGCGATAGTGTTAAGAGTCACGTTTCTCTTGACGGGACAGCTATCACTGTTATTCGTCATCATCGATTTTAATCTCAGTTATGGATCTTTTTTAGACTTACGTTTTAATATGCACCTGAAGATGGAACGTACGTCCTAAAACCAGTTTGCACTTTACTTTTTAGAAATAAATAACTTTTAAACTGTAGCGGGTTTTATTACTGATGAGTTTTAGTTATTCAAAGGAAGTCTACGATCAGTAGCGCGAAAATACCAAGATCATGCAATATTAGCAGAAAGTAACTTTAACCTACCGAGTAAAGTTTAATCGATCAAGAAGACTAGGAGAGCATTTCAGCTTTAAAGAGCAGATAAGCAGTTGTTAGCATCTCACTTATACAATGAATTGACATCATTTAGCTCCAGTACGATGTACGTAGAGGAATTATGGGCTAAATGTAAACGGATTGCAAATCGTGCTCTGGAAGAGAATGTGCTGAGTAAGAGGATTAAGAACGGAAAAGACCCAAAGTGGTTTAAGAACAAAATTAGGAAAATGCTGAGGAAGTAAAAGCTATTGTACTCTCAGTTCCAAAGAGAACGCGCAAATGATGTCAGACAAAAGTTAGCACAGGTTCGTGCGTCTGTGAAAAGATCGATGCGAGGACCATACAACTGCCACCATCGTACCTTAGCGAAAGATCTGTCAGAGAACTCGAGAAAATTCTGGTCCTACGTAAAATCGCCAAGCGGCTCAAAGGCTTCTATACACTCATTCGTTGATCAGTCTGGTGTCGTAATAGAAGACAGCAGGAGGAAATCCGAAGTTTTAAATTTCTAATTTGAGAAATCATTCACGCAAGAGAATCGTGCAAATGTAGCGTCGTTTGACCATGGCATTGACTCCCATATTAAGGACATAGTAGTGAAGCAACTGAAAGAGTTGAAAGCAAATCAGTTGCCAGGTCCTGATGGCATCCCAGTTTGGTTTTACAAAGATTACACTGACATTGGCCCCTTACTTAGCGTTTATGTATTGCGCCCAGCGCAAAGTCCCAAACGACTGGCAAGAAGAGCAGGAGACTACTGTATATAAGAAGGTTAAAACAATGGACACGCAAAATTACAGATCAATACCGTTAACATCAGTTTGATGCAAAATTGTTCGAATATAACAAAATTTCCTTGAGAGGGAAAAGCTTCTGCTCACGAATTAGCTCGGTTTTAGGAAGCATGGCTTGTGCGAAACTCAGCTTGCCCTTTTCTTGCATGATATAATATGAACTATGGATGAAGGGCAACAGGTGGATTACATATTCCTAGATTTCTGAACAATATGTGACACAGTGGCCTACTGCACACTGTTAACGAAAAGACAAGCATTCGGAATATGTTCCCAGACATATAAGTGGTTCGAAGACTTCTTATGTAACGGAAATCAGTACGTTATCCTCGACGGCGAGTGTTCTTCAAAGACAAGGATATCGTCAGGAGTATCCTAGGAAGTGTAATAGGGTGAGGAGTAGTCTGCGGCTCATTGCTGGCGATGTTATAGTGTATGGGGAGGTGTCGTCGTTGAGTGACTGTAGGAGGATGTGGTGAATGGCAGCCAGTTTTAAATTATAGAAAACTGGAAGTAGGAAAAACAAACCCGTTATGTTCGAATACAGCATTAGTAGGGTTCTGCTTGACACAGTCAAGTCGATTAAATAAAGGGTGACAATTATTGAACTATATGAGAAAAACGTAAATTAATTACAGACTACGGCGTGCACACCCTTCATTCCACGTGTAAACGTCACTACAGGAATTCGGATTTAGGTTATGACACTTACGATATGTCTGCCATCATTGGCGATGATGTGGCGCAGACGAATAGCGAAATTCTGCATGACACGCTGAAGTGTCGGAACATCGATGACCTCCAGAAGCTCAGAAATGGTTTTGGGGTTATTGCTGTACACTTCGTCTTTAATATAGCCCCACCACAAGGAGTCGCATGTGTTCAGATCCGGAGAAAATGGCAGCCAATCGAGGACCATTCTAGTGGCTTCTGCTATCCCAGAGCCAGAATCCGGTCGCCAAGGTACTCCAGTAGGACATCAAACACTCCTGCTTCAATGGGATCGAGCTCCATCTTGCATGAATCACGTCTTTTCGAAACCAGGGTCACTCTGGATAACGGGGATGAAATTACCTTCCAAAATCTTCACGCACCGTTCGGTAGTCACAGCGCCATCAAGGAATATCGCACCGATTATTCCGTGACTCGACATTGCACACCGCACAGTCACTTATTGAGGGTGAAGAGACTTCTCGATCGCTAAATACGGATTCTCAGTCCCCCAAATGCGCCAATTTTGCTAATTTTGCTTATTGACGAACCCGTCCAAATGAAAGTGGGCTTCGTTGTTAGACCACACAACAATGCATATTCCCATCATGCTCCGTGGCGAACCATGCAGTTTGAACGTCCTAAGGCGAACCGTTCAGAAGTTATGGCGATTTTATTTCATATAGTTCAATAATTGTCACCTTGCATTTAGGCGTAACGGGTGTTTGGGATCTCCAGCAGGTCAGATTAAAAGAGGACATCAAAGCAATTCAGAGGCGAGTTGCCAGATTTGTTACCGGTACGTTCGAACAACACGCAAACATTATGGAGATGCTTCGGGAACTCAAGTGGTTACTCACTGGAGGGAAGGCGGCATCGTTTTAGAGTAGCACTATTCACGAAATATAGAGAAACAACGTTTAAAGCTGTCAGCATAAGGATGCTACTGCTGTAACGTACATCTCGCATAAGGGCGATGAAGATAAGATTAGAGAGATCATGGTTCCTGCGAAGGTATATAGACAATCGCTCTTTTTGCTAGTGGAACATAAAAGGAAATGGCTAGTACATCTACATCTACATTTATGCTCCGCAAGCCACCGAACGGTGTGTGGCGGAGGGCACTTTACGTGCCACTGTCATTACCTTCCTTTCCTGTTCCAGTCGCGTATGGTTCGCGGGAAGAACGACTGCCGGAAAGCCTCCGTGCGCGCTCGAATCTCTCTGATTTTACATTCCTGATCTCCTCGGGAGGTATAAGTAGGCTGGCTCTGAGCACTAGGGACTTAACATCTGTGGTCATTAGTCCCCTAGAACTTAGAACTACTTAATCCTAACTAACCTAAGGACATCACACACATCCATGCCCGAGGCAGGATTCGAACTTGCGACCGCAGCAGTCGCGCGGTTCCGGACTAAGCGCCTTAACCGCGAGACCACCGCGAGGTATAAGTAGGGGGAAGCAATATATTCGATACCTCATCCAGAAACGCACCCTCTCGAAACATGGACAGCAAGCTACACCGTGAGGCAGAGCACCTCTCTTGCAGAGTCTGCCACCTGAGTTTGCTAAACATCTACGTAACGCTATCACGCTTACCAAATAACCCTGTGACGAAACGTGCCGCTCTTCTTCGGATCTTCTCTGTCTCCTCTGTCAACCCGACATAGTACGGATCCCACACTGATGAGCAATACTCAAGTATAGGTCGAACGAGTGTTTTGTAAGTCACCTCCTTTGTTGATGGACGACATTTTCTAAGGACTCTCCCAATGTATCTCAACCTGGCACCCGCCTTACCAACAATTAATTTTATATGATCATTCCACTTCAAATCGTTCCGTACGCATACTCCCAGATATTTTACAGAAGTAACTGCTACCAGTGTTTGTTCCGCTATCATATAATCATACAATAAAGGATCCTTCTTTCTATGTATTCGCAATACATTACATTTGTCTATGTTAAGTGTCAGTTGCCACTCCCTGCAACAAGTGCCTATTCCCTGCAGATCTTCCTGCATTTCACTGCAATTTTCTATTGCTGCAACTTCTCTGTATACTACAGCATCATACGCGAAAAGCCGCATGGAACTTCCGACACTATCTACTAGGTCATTTAAATATATTGTGAAAAGCAATGGTCCCATACCACTCCCCTGTGGCACGCCAGAGGTTACTTTAACGTCTGTAGACGTCTCTCCATTGAGAACAACATGCTGTTTGCTAAAAACTCCTCAATCCAGCCACACAGCTGGTCTGATATTCCGTAGGCTCTTACTTTGTTTACCAGGCGACAGTGCGGAACTGTATCGAACGCCTTCCGGAAGTCAAGGAAAATGGCATCTACCTGGGAGCCTGTATCTAATACTTTCTGGGTCTCATGAACAAATAAAGCGAGTTGGATCTCACACGATCGCTGTTTCCGGAATCCATGTTGATTTCTACAGAGTAGATTCTGGGTTTCCAGAAATGACATGATACGCGAGCAAAAAACATGTTCTAAAATTCTATAACAGATCGATGTCAGAGATATAGGCCTATAGTTTTGCGCATGTGCTCGACGACCCTTCTTGAAGACTGGGACTACCTGTGCTCTTTTCCAATCATTTGGAACCTTCCGTTCCTCTAGAGACTTGCGGTACACGGCTGTTAGAAGGCGGGCAAGTTCTTTCGCGTTCTCTGTGTAGAATCAAATTGGTATCCCGTTAGGTCCAGTGGACTTTCCTCTGTTGAGTGATTTCAGTTGCTTTTCTATTCCTTTTCATGTCAGCCATTTTTTCGTTCGTGCGAGGATTTAGAGAAGGAACTGCAGTATGGTCTTCCTCTGTGAAACAGCTTTGGAAAAAGGTGTTTAGTATTTCAGCTTTACGCGTGTCATCCTCTGTTTCAATTACATCATCATCCCAGAGTGTCTGGATATGCTGTTTCGATCCACTTACTGATTTAACGTAAGACCAGTACTTCCTAGGATTTTCTGTCAAGTCGGTACATAGAATTTTACTTTCGAATTCTTTGAACGCTTCACGCATAGCCCTCCTTACGCTAACTTTGACATCGTTTAGCATCTGTTTGTCTAAGAGGTTTTGACACAGGTAGTGGTACAGGATACAGTCCGCCACACACCTTACGGTGGCTATATCTACATACGTAGATATAGATGCAGAAGGGAATTCCTTGCAGTGGATACCTGGAATAGGTAACTCGCTAAGTGCCATTGCTCACCGCAACACACAGCAGTACTTCTTCAGTGGGCTGAGAAACACAGGAATTGGACAGTAACTGACTGGAAGCGTGTAGTGTGGTCCTACGAGTTGTCATTTGGCCACTTTTCAGATTATACGGGCCAATGTGAGGTGTTTAATTCGCCGTGTGTGGGGGGTGCAGTTCAGGGAGGAGGTAGTTCCCGTAGCGTGTCGGGCTCTGAGCATTATGGGGCAAACATCTGTGGTCATCAGTCCCCTAGAACGTAGAACTACTTAAACCTAACCAACCTAAGGACATCACACCCATCCATGCCCGAGGCAGGATTCGAACCTACAACCGTAGCGGTCGCCCGGTTCCAGTCTGTAGCGCCTAGAACCGCTCGCCCACTCCGGCCGGCTATCCCCGCAAACTGGTAGCTTCACATGGGTATGGAATAACAGAAGAAACTTTTGAATTCTCTTCCTCGCCGAATTGCGGTCACTGTTAAGGCTAAAGGCCGTGTTACAATGTATCAACGTGATGTTTCCTAGGGAAAGAGGGGCCTATTTATACTCTTAAGACAGAAAGGAAGGAGTTGCCGTAATGGGAAGGAAATTTGTAGATGTGGCATACATGTACAGAGAAACAAATTATTAGAATTTCGGAAAAATTGGATGATTTATTCAGGAGAAAGAGCCTCAAAAACTGAGCAAGTCGCAAAAGCATTGATCCACCTCTCGCCCTTATGCAAGCAGTTATTCACCTTAGCACTGATTGATAGAGTTCTTGGATGTCCTTCTGAAGAATATCGTGCCAAATTCTGTCCAACTGGCGTGTTAGATCGTCTCGAGTTGGTTGGTTCGAGGGCTTTGCCCATAATACTCCTAACATTCTCAACTGGGGAGAGCGAACTTGCTGGTCAAGGAAGACATGCTGAAGAAACTCTCGCTGTGTGCGGGCGGATCCAGGATGGCTTGCCATTGGGGTCAACAAAACAGGGCGTGGAATTTCGTCGAGGTACAGCTGTGCTGTAAGGGTGCATGGATGACAACGAAAGGGATCCTGCTATGAAATGAAGTGGCACCCCAGACATCGCTCCTGGTTGTCTGTGACAATGAGATTGATATCTCACCGCTGTCTGGGGCGTCACCAAACACGTCTTCGGTGGTCATCAGTGCTCATTTCAAAGCGGAACTCATCATTGATGACAATTCTACTCCAGTCAATGAGGTCACAGGTCCCGACGATCAGCGAAGACGTGTCTGGAGACATCCTGGATAGTGATGGGATACCAGACTGGCCGTCGCCTGGCATACGGTCTGACTTCCAGGAGTGATGGTCTGGGGTGTCTTTCCATTTCTTAATATGAGCCATTTTGTAGTTATCCACGGAAACTTTACAGCATACCGGTACGTCGACGATATACTACCCCATCTTTCGAGCCCTTCGTGCAAGCCATCGTTGACTTATATTTCAGCAATATGATGCCCGCCCACATACGGCGAGAGTTTCTACTGCTCGTCTTCCTGCTTGCCAAACCCTACCTTTGCCACCAAAGTAACCGGATCTCTGCCCAACTGAGAACGCTTGTAGCATTTTGAGCAGGGCTTTCGAACCAGCTTGAGATGCTGACGGTCTAACTCGCCAGTTGGACAGAATTTGGCACGATATTCTTTGTGAGGTCTTCCAACAACTCTGTCAATCAATGCCATGCAGAATAACTGCTTGAATAAGAGCCGAAGGTGAACCAACGTGTTATGGACTTGCTCAGTTTATCAAGCTCTTCCTCTTTAATAAATCATCCAATTTTTCTGAAATTGTGTGTTTGTACATGTCCATCACATCTACCGATTTCCGTCCCATTCGGATAATTCCTCGGTGGTGCGCCTTTCATTTTGTCTTAGAGTGCATTTCCCTAGTGTATTTATTATAGTACAAAGCAGAAAAGTCAAAAATGCTAAGCGAAATTTTGTTTTGAATAAAGGTATATTTTCGTGTACTCCAGCGTAAAACGAGGGAACAATTTTCCACATCGAGTTGCCGAGATTCAGGCAGTTAGTGACCATCTGACAGTAGCCGAGCACTATTCAGCCAATGGCTAATTGGACTTTAACCATGTTACTCGGCTTAAAGCCAGACGAGATGTAGATGTAGATGTAGAGATTTTATTAGCACACATTTCACGTTACAGCGAAATCAGCGTCACGATACCCGATTATAAGGTTTGCTGTGGATTGTCCTGGCTTGCGTCATGGCTGGTGGAGAAAGGCACTCACCGGATGGCGTCGTGGTAGAGGCGCTCTAGGCGGGCCGCCACGTAGTGGAAGGGCCGCAGCAGCCGCCAGCAGGTCTGCACGCTGCACGAACCCGACGTGCCGTGGCACTTGCACCGCGTCTCCATGCTGCCTCGCACCACCTGCCACAACACGACACGACGCTCGCTCAGGTGACTCCCGCCCACTGCTTCGCCGGGAAAACACATACTTCACTTTATCAAAGAAACGATTTTTTTAATCCACCGCATATGCTGCTTAGAACTTCTTCATTCCGATTTGCTACCAGCCACGATCATCAGGGTGACACCTACATTACAGGATCTAGCGGTCACCATTACGATAAAATCATTATACACAATTGGAACAATCGTTATCACAGTGGACATATAGTTGTTTTTATACAGGGTACGGCCAAACTTTCACGAAACATTCCTCACACACAAATAAAGAAAAAATGTTATGTGGACATGTGACGGGAAACGCTTATTTTCCATGTTAGAGCTCATTTTAGTTTCGTCAGTATGTACTGTACTTCCTCGATTCACCGCCAGTTGGCCCAATTGGAGGAAGGTAGTGTTGACTTCGGTGCTTGTGTTGACATGCGACTCATTGCTCTACAGTACTAGCATCAAGCACATCAGTACGTAGCATCAACAGGTTAGTGTTCATCACGAACGTGGTTTTTGCAGTCAGTGCAATGTTTACAAATGCGGAGTTGGTAGATGACCATTTGATGTATGAATTAGCACGGGGCAATAGCCGTGGCGCGGTACGTTTGTATCGAGACAGATTTCCAGAACGAAGGTGTCCCGACAGGAAGACATTCGAAGCAATTGATCGGAGTCTTAGGGATCACGGAACATTCCACCCTATGACTCGCGACTGGGCAAGACCTAGAACGTCGAGGACACCTGCAATGGACGAGGTAATCCTTCGTGCAGTTGACGATAACCCTAATGTCAGCGTCAGAGAAGTTGCTGCTGTGCAAGGTAACGTTGACCACGTCACTGTATGGAGAATGCTACGGGAAAACCAGTTGTTTCCGTACCATGTACAGCGTGTGCAGGCACTACCAGCAGCTGATTGGCCTCCACGGGTTCACGCACGATGGAGCTCCTGCACATTTCAGTCAAAGTGTTCGTACGCTTCTCAACAACAGATTCGGTAACCGATGGATTGGTAGAGGCGGACCAATTCCATGGCGTCCACACTCTCCTGACCTCAACCCTCTTGACTTTCATTTATGGGGGCATTTGGAAGCTCTTGTCTACGCAACCCCGGTACCAAATGTAGAGACTCTTCGTGATCGTATTGTGGATGGCTGTGATACAATACGCCATTCTCCAGGGCTGCATCAGCGCGTTAGGGATTCCATGCCACGGACGGTGGATGCATGTATCCTCGCTAACGGAGGACATTTTGAACATTTCCTGTAACAAAGTGTTTGAAGTCACTCTGGTACGTTCTGTTGCAGTGTGTTTCCATTCCATTATTAATGTGATTTGAAGAGAAGTAATAAAATGAGCTCTAACATGGAACGTAAGCGTTTCCGGACACGTGTCCACATAACGTATTTTCTTCCTTTGTGTGTTCGGAATGTTTCCTGAAAGTTTGGCCGTACCTTTTTTAACACCCTGTGTGTGTGTGTGTGTGTGTGTGTGTGTGTGTGTGTGTGTGTGTATTACATAGCATGTAACGTAAAACTTAAATAACTCCGTCCACAAGCCCTGGCGGACCCAGCAGGACCGACCGGCCGCCGTGTCATCCTCAGCCCATAGGCGTCACTGGGTGTCGATATGGAGGAGCATGAGGTCATCACACCGCTCTCCCGGCCTTATGTCAGTTACCGAGACCGGAGCCGCTACTTCTCAATCAAGCAGCTCCTCAGTTTGCCTCAGAAGGACTGAGTGCACCCCGCTTGCCAACAGCGCTCGGCAGACCGGATGGTCGCCCATCCAAGTGCTAGCCCAGCCCTGCAGCGCTTAACTTCGGTGATCTGACGGCAATGCTATTGGCATTACATAGTAGGTAAGACACTGGAAATGTAACATATCTTCTACTTAGTTTTTGCTGGAAAGACAACTTACTATGCCTGACGAAAAAAAGTTAAGCCACCAGAAGACACGGTCGGATGTCAAGGTAACTTGGTACACGTACACGTCTTCGGCAGATATGTAACTACTGGAGTTTAGATTCTGTGTGACATGTAGAACGGGTAGCAGAAGGCATTAGTAGCGTTCATACCAGACCTGGTGCGGTATACAGGGTGAGTCAGCTGCCCCTACCGATTTCGTTTTATGCAACCCACAATGTTACATCAGGTCTCCAAAGCCGCGCCTGAGATTTTCGTATTCTTCCACTAACTACGCGCAAACTACTAGTCCTACAGAAAAACGAACAGGACATTTTTGTAGGAAATTTGATGTAGTTAAAGTTTGTACTGGGATACATTTCTGCTGCAGGCCACAGCATTCGAGTTATTCAAGAAAAAAAGTACAAAAGTCACCTTCAAATGCACTGCCACAACTACACTCATCCCTCATCACTCAGGATTTCTAGTATGTTGTACATGACACTCCCTTCCACCACTATATAAAACTTTCCGACTACACGTTTCCCAATATTCGATCGTTTTTGGGCTCTATTGATTGGGTTATTATGTCATCACCATAGTCGGCTATTTCGTAAACATAATGGATTTAAACGTGCCCTTGAGGGCAATGAAGAAAAACGACTTTTGTAAACGTTACGCTCAAGACTAATTGCATTGACAATTGAATCCAGATTTAACCCTTACAAGCACAGTAGTTCCGCAGTCGGAAGGCCTGCTAAATACAACGGAGTAATTGTTCATTTTATGCCGATAAAATTCACAAAATTGTTAGGTAAAATTTATGTATACGTCAGTCTTACAGTTTGTAAGTGCCCGACAAGTCCATTCAACTAAGGCCAAAAAAGGTCAAATGTGGAAAATAATTCGTGAAGTCAGCAATTTTAGCCGGCCGGAGTGGCCGTGCGGTTCTAGGTGCTACAGTCTGGAACCGGGCGACCGCTACTGTCGCAGGTTCTAATCCTGCCTCGGGCATGGACGTGTGTGATGTCCTTAGGTTAGTTAGGTTTAATTAGTTCTAAGTTCTAGGCGACTAATGACTTCAGAAGTTGAGTCGCATAGTGCTCAGAGCCATTTGAACCATCGGCAATTTTTGTACTATGCTAGGATGGTGTACCATGAACAACATACTAGAAACTCTGACTGGTGAGAGCTGATTGTGTGTTTGAAGGTCACTTTTGTATGTTTTTCTCGAAAACTGCGATCTCTAACAAAAACTTATACCGGTATAGATTTAACTACATTAATTTCTACAAAGAAGATCTTGTCAATTTTTACTGTAGGACTAATAGCTGGCGCATAGCGAGCGGGAGAATGTGAAAATCTCGCGCGTGTTTTTTGAAGGTCAGATATAACATATGCGAGTTTCTTAAAACGACTTTGGTAGGGGCAGCTGAATTACCCTGTATAAGGGGCAATAGCAGCGTCAAGTGTTGAGTGAACTACATGGGGATGCCGAATACTCGTATGAGACACTGAGACATTGTTATCACCAAGTAATATGCATAG
This sequence comes from Schistocerca gregaria, assembly GCF_023897955.1. Classification (NCBI taxonomy): domain Eukaryota; kingdom Metazoa; phylum Arthropoda; class Insecta; order Orthoptera; family Acrididae; genus Schistocerca; species Schistocerca gregaria. Next base: position 749,336,066 of record NC_064921.1, read on the forward strand.
AAAGGAGACTCACTGTATGTCTCCATTTGGCCAGTTGGTCACATCGCGCAGTACCGAGAGTTGTTGGGCATTGGTAGATGACAGTGGTCCGAAGCTGGACTGCATGGGAACGTGATGGCAAGCATACTCGTCGCCAAGGTCCCAGTGGAGCACGTCTGACCAAAGGAGGATCGTCTTATTGTGCACCAAGCACGTCATAACCTGCCATCCGGGAAAAAGTAATGGACTCCCTGCAACACTCTTTGTCATCGCGCACCATTGGTCGGAGAGTAATTACTGACTCATGCTTAGGCTGCTGTTCACACCACAACATAAACAGCACCGTTTGCAGTGGCGCCTTGACCAGGAAGCATGGATTGCTGAAGAATGGCGTCGCGTTGTGTTCAGCCACGAACCGCCGTTCTGCTCTACCCCAGATGACCAATGTCGCTAGCATTGCAGCGACCTGTCATCCCTCCAATGTTTTAGAGAGGTCATGGCTGGTACTGACTGAAGAAACTCTGAGGCAAATCGGAACGTCATGGACATTGTGCTTCCCCATGTGTTACTTCTCATGCTACAATTTCGCGGTACCATTTTTCAACAGAACAATCCTCGTCTCCTTATAGCACACGTCCCTATGAAATGTGCGTGATTTTAAGGTTCTCCCGTGAAGAGCAAGTTCCCCAGATCTGTTTCTGATATAACTTCGTCCCAGTGCCAGAATCATGTGTATCAAGGAGCAGTTACAACAGCTGTGGGCCAGCTTGCTTCAGGAGAGAATACGAGTTTTTTGTGACTCTCACCCCAACCGGATCAGTGCACTCTTACAGGACAAATGGTTCAAATGGCTCTGAGCACTATGGGACTTTTCTGAGGTCATCAGTTCCCTAGAACTTAGAACTACTTAAACCTAACTATGCCCGAGGCAGGATTCGAACCTGCGACCGTAGCTGTTGCGCAGTTCCAGACTGTAGCGCCTAGAACCGCTCGGCCACCCTGGCCGGCCTTAAACGTGTATCATCAATTCTTGGTGCAGTAAACTTTATTACAACTGCAGGAAGCATAAATTTGAGGGGTGCAACGTCATACTGATAAGTGGGTTCATACTGCCAAGTTATTTGTAAATTTGGCTCGATTTTGTAATAACCGAAACGACATCACACACCCTCTCAACCCATAAAGTTTCATGTAGTTCCCTTCTGGGTGCTTTCTTTTTTCTTGTCCGGCAGTGTATAACGAACTTTTAATGGGAACCTGTGGGTAGTGCTGCATGATGTCAATATAATTTTTGCCAGAATAAGTACACGATTATTACATTCGGTTCACTCATGAATTACACATCATAGTATACTCTGCAATAACGTTAATATCTACTGAATGTATCTTTGTGTCTAAGCTTGAAATTCTGGTAGTTCTGCCGTAGGATTATTATTCATAAACAGAACAAAATGTTACGGTATAGGCTGCGTGGTATTAAAGTCTTTGGTCTTTTGTAAAGGTGAATGTACTCTTTAGCTACACGAACAACTCATCACAGGCATGGTTGCTATTAGTGTGAAGCTGGAAATATATATTTTCCCCCTTTTGTTGGTTCTGTGTGCGTGGCACCAATCTATTGATTGTCTTTATTTATAGTGCGCCGTGAGCTATTGGAGTTTTATAGCCCTTGTCAATGCACTCCAGAAAATTGCGCTCTTGGTCTGATGCAGTATAAAATTCTCTCTTAGTGAGATTTGGAGACTAAGAAATTACTTTGAATTCAGTTTTAGAATACATAAACGCCTGTAATGAAACCCAGTGTGCTACTGATGAAAACCAAAGGGGTCCCGCTGTGAAAAAGGAATGACACCCTAGACCATCACTCCTTGTTGTCGGGCCGTTTTGCTGGCGATTGTCAAGTTACTATCCCATAATGAGATTTTCACTCTGCAGCGGAATGTGCACTGATATGAAACTTCATGGCAGATTAAAACTGTGTGCCGGACCGAGACTCGAACTCGGGACCTTTGCCTTTCGCGGGCAAGTGCTCTACCATCTGAGATACCCAAGCACTACTCACGCTCCGTCCTCACAGCTTTACTTCTGCCAGTGTCTCGTCTCCTACCTTCCAAATTTTACAGAAGCTCTCCTGCGAACCTTGCAGAACTAGCACTCCTGAAAGGAAGGATATTGATGCGACATGGCTTAGCCACAGCCTGGTGGATGTTTCCAGAATGAATTTTCACTCTGCAGCGGAGTGTGCGCTGATATGAAACATCCTGGCAGAGTGAAAATCTAATTCTGGAAACATGGTAGAAGACGAGGTACTGGCAGAAGTAAATCTGTGAGGACGGAGCGTGAGTCGTGCTTGGGTGGGTCAGATGGTAGAGCACTTGGCCAGGAAAGGCAAAGGTCCCGAGTTCGAGTCTCGGTCCGGCAGACAGTTTTAATCTACCAGGAAGTTTATTACTATCCCATAGCTTTCCAGGGCGTCTCCAGACACTTCTTCGGCGGTCACCGGGGCCCAATTCGAAGCGGATTTCTCCAAAGAGACAATTCCACTCCACTCAAAGAGATTCCAGACTGATGGCGGGTCTGGACACGCCTTGGACAGCGGTGAGATACCAACCTATCGTCGGCTACACGGCCCGACAACCCTCAGTGATGGTGTGGTGTGTCTTTTGGTTGACTTTCGCGACACCCTCACAGCGCAGCTGCACGTGGACAACGTTCTAGGCCCCGTTTCCTTGCACTCCGTGGCAAGCTTATCTGGGCTTACATTTCAGGGACACATTTCCCGCCAGCATACGGCGATAGTTTGTACTGCTTGTCTTCATGCTCGCTAAATCGTACGTTGGCTAGCAAGATCGCTGGATCTCTCCCCAGTTAAGAACTTTCGGAGCATTACGGGTAGGGTCTTAGAACCAGCTCGGGATTTTGACGATTTAACGTGCCAATTTGACAGAATTTGGCACGATATCCTTCAAAATCAAGTGGCTCTGAGCACTATGGGCCTCAAGATCTGAGGTCATCAGCCCCCTATATCTTAGAACTACTTAAACCTAACTAACCTATGGACATCACACACATCCATGCCCGAAGGAGGATTCGAACCTGCGACTGTAGTGGCCGCGCGGTTCCAACTGAAGCGCCTACGACCGCTCGGCCACAGCGGCCGGCCCGATATCCTTCAAGAGGATATCCAGAAACTCTGTCAGTCAATCCCGAACCGATTAACTATTTTCATAAGGCCCAGAAGTGGACCCACACGTTATTATGTAATAAAATGGAACACCTACAGCCCTGATTACGATGTTATTTATTATACAGTTACCAGTTAGTGCACCATCTTCAGGTCTTAACTGACGCTGGTGGGGTATTGCAGTTAAGGCGTAAAGACAGTGAACTAAAGCATCGAAAATGGTAGCCGTATAATAAATAACATCGCAAGGACTGCTGTAGGTATTCCATTTTATTACATAAGTGAACGGGTGAAGTCCCTCAAACCTCCAATCATGATGGACATAGAACAACACGTTGCTGTCTTCCTTATTTGCGAAGCTCTTTCTCTTGGTTGGACATCCAATTTTTCTGACATTGTAATCATTTATGAAACTTCCTGGGAGATTACAACTGTGTGCCAGACCGAGGCTCGAATTCGGGACCGTTGCCTTTCGCGGGCAAGTGCTCTACCAACTGAGCTACCCAAGAGCGACTCACGCCCCGTCCTCACAGCTTTAATTCCGCCAGTACCTCGTTTCCTAGCTTCCAAACTTCGCAGAAGCTCTCCTGCGAACCTTTCAGAACCAGCACTCCTGGAAGAAATCATTTATTCTTCTGTAGATGTAGATTACATCTACTGATTTCCGCCCTATTCGGATAATTCCTTCGTAGTGCGTCGTTTTCTTTTTTTCTTTTGCCTTAAAAGTATATTAAGAACCTAATGGGAAATATCTTACAAATAAAATGGTATTGTTTTAAAACATGTAGTAATTAAAGATCAGAAAATTAATAAAGAAATTCACTGCAGCTTAGATCCTTAATAACTATAGAAGATCCGGGCGGCGGCCAAAATAAATGGCTGAGAGCAAATCGGAAAGTAGAGACTCACCTCGACGCCGACGCGGTGGTTGTGCCGGCGGGCGAAGGCGGTGGCGTCCATGGGCTGCTCGCTGCCGTCCAGGAACCTCCTGGCCACCGCCTGGCCGTACAGCGGCGCCTCGCTGCAGCCGCCCCACTGCCACGCGTACTCCTCAGGCGGACTCTCGCCAGCCGGCAGCCGACGCTCCTCCTGCTCGGCGTCTCCGCCCCCTGCCAACACCGCCCGCCACCCTAACTCGCCACTGTCCACATGCATTTCTAGCTAATCACACACGTAGGAACTTCAGAAAGTACGAGGCTCGTTCACTAAGCAACAAATCACACTTTTTTTTTTTTTTTTAGTCGGGTTGGTTTTATTCATGTTCCCAATACACCACATTATTCCCCACTCTTTGGCTACAAACCCAATTTTTCGACACAATCTCCGTTCAATGCGACAGCCTTAAACCGTCCGCACACGGACCGTGCATCCGAGCGTTGAGCGTGCCGAGTTTCTGACGTGAAAGAGTGGAATAGCACGTCCAGGAGTCTTTCTGAACGTGCAGAGCAATATCTGGCATGTCAGATATTCTGAGCGTACGCCTGAGCGTTGACCAATGAGATGGCGCAACGTCACCAACGTCACATGCAGGCTCCCTTAAGCACAAAGATGTGAGGCGCCATATTGCCATTCATTTCAAGCCTATACGTATATATGCCTTTTCTGACCACCAGCAAATTGAGAATCACTGGAAAAACCTTTGTTAACTGTATGATCCGTTGCAATAAAATAATGAGAAAAATCATATTCGTGGCAAAACTTGCGTATTATGAGAGTATGCTATTTGAAGGCAGCAATACACTGAGGATGCACCCAAAACGCATTGTTCTTGGTACAATTTGTTATAATTAAATTTCAGTTAGTCACATAGCTACGATTAAAGCTTTCAGCAAGTGCTAAGATCGGTGAAACTATCGTCGTAAGGTTGGTTTGGCGTGGTGAATAGTGTCATCTGTTGATGAAATTTTTATGTTTGGGCGGTGGTTCGCAACTCGCCTCACTCCTACCCTCAAATACCTTGGCCTCTCCCACGACCGCCACCTCACATGGACTCCCCATCTCCTTACCATCCAACACAAAGCTCACAACAGACTCCGCCTCCTGAAACTCCTGTCCGACCGGACATGGGGTCTGCATCCTTCCACCATCCTTCACACCTACAAATTCTTGATCCGCCGCATCCTTTGTTATGCCAGCGTAGCTTGCATTTCCACCCTTTCCAGGTTCTATAAGTCACTCCAAATCCTCGAACGCCATGCACTCCGCCTCGCCTTCCGCACCCACCTGCCGTCCCTCATGCGCGTCCTCTACGACCTCATCCCCTTCCCCCACCTTCTCCTTTCCCTTGAACACATCCACACAGTATCTATTGTCTGCCGCATTGACCCCCCTCACCCCCTGGTGTCTCCCTTCCTCTCCACCTCCAGCCCATTGCTGCGCCTTTACCGTTGTGTCCCACCCTCTCTCCATCTCCACTCGTTGGCCGCTGTGGCCGAGCGGTTTTAGGCTCTTCAGTCCGGAACCGCGTGACCGCTACGGTCGCAGGTTCGAATCCTGCCTCAGGCATGGATGTGTGTTGGCTACAAACCCAATTTTTCGGCTCAATCTCCGTTCAATGTGACAGCCTTAAACCGTCCGCACACGAACCGTGCATCCGAGCGTTGAGCGTGCCGAGTAACCCTTAGGTTAGTTAGGTTTAAGTGCTCAGAGCCATTTGAACCAACCATCTCCACTTCCTCTGTCTCCTTTCCCAACGCAACTTCCACCATCTACCCCTCCCGGAAGGTGAGCTTCGCCCTGACATCTACTCTTCCTACCAACTCTAACCCCACCTTCCTCCTGCCTCCTCCTCAGGGCTCCCTCTCCTCCTCCTCCCTTCTCCTGAGCAGCTTTCCCCTCCTACTCCATGATTTCCCTAAATCACTCCAGTCAAATGTCGGGATGGTTCCTCTGAAAGGGCATGGCCGACTTCCTTCCCCATCCTTCCCTAATCTGATGAGACCGATGACCTCGCTGTCTGGTCTCCTTCCCCAAAAAACAACCCAACCCTCCTACTCCCCCTCCCTCTCTTGTGCTTCCCTTCAGTGTCTCTGCCCTCCCTCCTGCCTTGTCTTCCATCTCCTGCCCCACATGTCTCCTGCCTCTTCATGAACCTGCTGACGCCCCTACTCTTCATCCCGCCGCCTCCCCTGCTGCACCTTGCTCTCCCCTCCTTTTCCATCCCCTCTGTCCTCTCCCTCGGCAGGTCCCACCTGGCAGTTTTATTCTTCAGTGTGTGTGCTCCAAGTGGGTTTTAAGTGTGTTGTTCCAGAGTGTTTTTGATACTGTGGCCGACTTTTAACCTGTGCTTGTCCTTTCAGTGTCTTCATTGTCTTTGAAGAATCGCCAACTGTGTTTTTTAACTTTATGTCGACCTTTTTAATTGTCCCCCCATGAACATCTCCATGTCAGTGTATTTTTACCCCCATTATCTCCCCTTACTCTGTTTTATGTCCCCCTTTTTTATCACCTTGTATGTAACATTTTATTCTTGTCTTAGTTGGCATGTCACTCGGCTGAAGAGCGGCGGATTGTGCCACTGACAGCCCTCCCATGCCCATATGGGGCAGGGGAATGAAATCACAATAAAGAAAAAAAAAACAGACGCTGTTCGGGTATGCTGTGTTTTGACACTGGTGGGAATGGCTAAAAATGCAGAGAAAGTAATTTTCTAATATCGACACTGACTCTGTGTTTAAATAAGAAGAAGAGAACAAGACTCTGGTCCAGTGAGTGGGTTAAAAAAGGAAATTTCACATTCAGACCTTTGAAGCAAATGTCACATTTAGAACCTGACGATTACATCAAACTTTCTCTGAAAGGACAGTGAAACTTTTAATAACTAGTTTAGAGTTACTTCGCCCTCACATTCAAAAATAGGACTTAAGGAATGAAAATTTATTCTCTTCTACTTGGTTTTCTAATGACAGTTCATTAAACGCAATGTGGGAAGATACAAAATACTTCGTCTGTGGAAGAACCGGAGAACTTCATATTTTTATTTTATTGAACTCCCTACTGTATCCTGTGCATTGAATCCTGATTTTCTTCTCATCCTCTACCTGTCAAACACAGTGTGTTTATAAATTAGTTATACAAAAATAACGTTTCATTGTGAAAAACGTAAATAACTTACTGAAATGTTTGGTACAGCACTGAACGCAGTATGTTTTATTTACAAATGTTCAATGTGGCTATCTTTTGTAACACGAAAAATGTCCCATCTGTAATCAGTTTCCTGCCAAATATTATGAAGCAGGTCTTGATGTACTGTAGCAACTGCTTGTGTTATGCGTTGTCGCAGCTTGTCGACATTTCCCGGAAAGGGAAGAACAAAACTTCTGTCTTTAATGTAACCCCGAACGGAGTTTTCAGTCTGCATTTTGTTTGCAGGGTTTGAATGAAAGGAGTTTCCATAATACCTTCCACACTGTAAAGATAGGCATATTCAATTCTAAGCTGGAATGTCTCTCTGATTTATCTAGACTATGAATGAAAAGTCTGTAGAACTTCTCAATTGCTTCGTCGGAGACTGTTTCGGTGAAAGGCTTGTACCAATTAATTATAGTTTGCCTTTGATGTGGTGGCTTGCGTATTTCGTCCTGAATTGTCTCTGAACTGTAGCAGAGGATTTGGATTCGTGAAACGATAAAGAACACACTGTACACACTGCACCATTATACGACTCCACGATGACTGTTTGAATAACTCATTCGTGAATGCCATCTAGTGGGAAATTCAGGAACTAACAGTGTTAGGAGGGAATAAAACTTGAAGATATACTGCTTTCGATATTCTGTAAAATATTTCTATAGGTTGTTTATCCTTTTTGCAACTAAAGGTTGCTTTTGTGTAACTAACTTATAAACACCCTGTATACAGCTGTGAAATGTGCCACACCTCTACCATTTTGGTAATTTCCAGCTCTATTTTATCCTTGATCTTAGTTTTCATAGTCATAATAACTCACGATACAGCGAGATAAATGGCAATAAATCTCTTTTTTCTCTTTTTCGCTGAACATATGCGGCGAAACATAAACAGAAACAACGATCGCCATTTTTCCAAATTTTCCGTCAGTCAAAACTTCTCTCAAACACGCTCTCCACACAGTCAAATATTTGTCAAACATAATAAAGTTTGATAAATTGTTTGATAATGTAAACATGCCTTACGAGCATTGGGTAACAAATGTGGCACATTGTCGGAAGAGACTGCATGTTCTGGGTTTCCTGCAGGGACAGTTCGCTTCCAAACGGGTAACGGCTGCATCACATTGTGCTGTTTAAACGACGCTGCAACTGGAAACATAGTCTGTAGCTGAAGTACGCGAGACAGTACGAATCTTGCCTGCAAAGCGTCTAGACTGCATACGGATTCAAAGTGAAATGCTGGGGGTATAGGGACTAAATGTGATGTCACGTCCAGCCGTGGCGAAATGATTCCAAGAATTTGACCAAGGCCGCACACACATGGTTGATTGGATGATTTGGGGGAGAGGACCAAACAGGGAGGTCATGGGTCCCATCGGATGAGGGAAGGATGGGGATTGAAATCGACCGTTCTCTTTCAGAGGCATTTGACTGAAGCGATTTAGGGAAATCTCGGAAAACCTAAATCAGGATGGCCAGACGAGGGGTTTGAACCGTCGCCCTGCCGAATGCGAGTCCAGTGTGCTAACCACCGCCCCACCTCGCTCGATCACACCCATGGGTGATACTGATTGGGAACCATACGATTTCCATCTTTTCGGCGAGCTAAGAGAACACTTGAGGGGAAAGAGATTTTCTAACCATGAGGGCGTTCACACAGCGCTTCTCGAGTGGCTCCGTGAGCAAGGGACGGACTGTATCGTCGAGGAATTGCACGATTGGTAGAACGTTCCGACCGCTGCTTACAGGAACTTGGTAACTATGCTGAGGAATATTGTCCTGCAGCTGTGTCACTTTGAATTGTAGTTCAGCATTGAATAAAAGCTACTTAGCCTGTCATAGTAACTCGTTTTTTTTAAAAAAATTCTGTATAATCGGTATAGTACGCTACAGATCGAGTGATTCGTACTTGTTGACAACTAAGTCGTGCAGTAGAATCTATGCTGTGCTGAAGGAGAAACTGAAACGTTTCTCTACAACATACTGTCCGAACCGCTTCCTATTTGAGAGACAAGAGGGAAATGAGAAGCGACTGATAACGACTGTGTTGCGTCGTAAAGACTGTTATTTATGTTTCTAAAGAAACGACATTTACAGTACTGCTGATGTTCAGTGCCTCCTTTGACGCCATGACCGCCTCATCCGTTGTAAAAGCTCTGGGATACCCCGAATAGTATTTGTGGTAGCCGCTATTGTAATTTACAGTTGCGTCCTGCATTTTCTATGTGCAATACGCAAGCGCGTCTGGCACCATGACAAGAAGTCAGAAGAGCGTGAAATTGAGAGATCGCGCTCATCACACTGCATCCCCAATGCTAGGATACTGTTCCCTCACAGAGCGACGCATCACACGCTCATACCTGCCCGGGGTAGCCGCGAGGTCTACGGCGCCTTGCCACGGTCCGCGCGGCTCCCCTCGTCGGAGATTCGTGTCCTCCCTCGGGCATGGGCGTGTGTGTTGTTTTTAGCTAAGTTACTTTCAGCTAGATTAAGTACTCTGTAAGTCTAGAAGCCGATGACCTCAGCAGGTTGGTCCCATAGGAATTTACCACCACACGCTCATACTGTGCAGGGCCTCCCACGTCAAACAGCCACGTGACCTGCTGGGTTGTGTGAAGTAATTGTTAATAATCGTGAATGGTATTTTTTTCTCTTTCTTTCACTTATGTCTTTGCTGGTTCAGAAATCTTAATTTAAAGTTTGAAGTGCAACTATGTATTACTCATCTAATGATATGACGCAAATTGCTTGTTAACACGATTATTTTGATTTTTTGGGGTATGCAATAATTTTAATTTTACGATAATTTTTGCAGTAAGTCTCATAAATGTAGAATATGAAGGAGAAGTGGTATCCTAACACTGGTCCATATCCATAGTGAGAGAGTCGATCAGTGACAGTGCGGCTGCATGTTTGCATGTCTGTAGTGATGAGTGAGCCGTGTTGGCATCGAAATAAAACCTTTTACACATACTACCAGACACTTACTTTTCGAATACAGCATAGAGTCAGTATTGACGTGGACGTTGTCAAAAGAAAGTGTTAAGCTGTTTCAGAGGTGCGAGCCTCGCGGATCCTATTAACTGAAATGCACATGGGAGTGAACAGCGATTATTGTTTGGTGGCCTGAATTTTTGGTGCGGAGTGAGTTGCAAAAAACTAGTGTACTATATTTTATGATCTTTCATTTACATCGGCAGTTAAAACATTAACAGTCGTTATAAATACAATTAAGCGGCTTTATACATTTGAAAGTTATTCGCCACACTGTGAATTTACGTACGTGACGCTTGTGACAAAACGAGAAAACCGTAACTTCACATTCTGCGAATTGAAGTGAATTCTGCACGTTTTAAAAACTGTTTACCTAACATTAATAATTGCATAGTGTGTCTGAAACGTTATCGTTGTATACATACGAACTTCGAGCTACCATCATCATCATCAGTGTTCTGCCAAAAGGCAGGTTTTCACCTGGTAGTTCTCCAGGCTGTCCGGTCTTCTGCCATCCTCTTCAGGTCTGCATAATGTCCTCTTCCCTTTATGTCGTCTGCCATCCTGTAGCTCCTTCTTCCTCTTAGTCTTCTCCCACAATCCAATCCTTCCAAAGCATCTACTAGCAAGCACTCCCTTCTCTATGAATGTCCCAAGCAATTCTTTTTCCTTTCTGTTGCAACCTTCAGCAGACGTCTTCTCTCACCAGCCCTTACCAATACTCTTTCATTACTCACTCCTTCCATCCAGCTCATTCTCTCCATTCTCCTCCACACTTCAAATGCTTCTAACCTTGTTTCATCCGCTCGTCTCAGCGTCCATGTTTCTGCCCCATATAGTGCCACTCCAGACAAAACATTTGCCAAGCTTTTTCCTTAGTCCTTTATCTAATTTGCCACATAAGAGTCTCCTCTTTCTGTTGAATGCCTCCTTCGCTATGGCAATTCGCGTTTTCACCTCCTGGTGACATCTAAAGTCGTCAGTTACTGTGCTTCCGAGATATTTAAATTCACTTACTTGGCTAACGGTAGATTGTCCTATTTTAATATTAGACAGTCTGTGTCTTGTACTGATCACCATACTCTTTGTTTTTCCTGTGTTTATTCGCATCCCATATTCCACACAAGCTTCATTCGAGCTACCATATTGTTATAATTAAACTTTCCGTATTTTACACGTTATAACACAGAAACTAATTACCGTACGAGTACCAGACTTGGTTTGATTAATGTCCAGAGTATGGGGTGCATGATATCCATACGTCACACCACCACCGGTCATTTCCAACTATGTCTACCAACTGCCGTGATCAGTCATCGTGATTCATAGTCTCAACACCTGACCAGTCGCAGTACACTTTTTGACGTGTCAACATGAACTTGGACAAAAGGAGCAGGGCGGTTTTTGGCGAAGATCTTTTATCAAAACAACAGTAATGCTGTCGCTGCACTTCGAGAATATCGCCGGATGCAATGATTATGGAAGGTTCCTCTTTCTCCACTTGTTGTGCGGAGCATGACGAAGAAGTGTGAGTAAACTGGAGAAGTGGACGTCGCTCCGGAAAGAGACTGACGACCGGTTGCACCACAAGTGGTTGATGAAATCGTTTTTGCTGTGGCAGACAACACTGAGCACAATTCCCGGTCGTCAGGCAGTACACGTGCTGTGTCACGACCGTTAACATCCCGTTGTCTACTGTACGAAAGGTGCTTCGGACCATTCTCAGATGGTATCCGTACAAGATCTGTAACGTACAGCAGCTTGCACCAAAAGACGCAACACGACGTGTTGACTTCGCTCTTCACTTTCCCGCAAGGATTGAAGTTGACATTAACTGCCCCTGGATCATCCTACGGACAGACGAGGCTCATTTTTCTCTGACCGGTGAGGGTCTTCACCTGCAGTCACTGTGCCTAAAGTTGCTCTGAATGGTGAACGTGTCACCGTACGGCGTGGCTTCACAGCTACGTTCATCACTGGCCCATTCTTTTTTGAACTGATTGGCATTCAAGGACCAAAGAAGTGCAGTGTGACTGGCCAGCGTTACTGCGATATGGTTAACGAGCATGTCATACCCGCCCTACAGTAGAGAGACGCATTGAACCCAACAGTTTTCATGCAAGATGGGACCCCACCATACATCGCTCGTTAAATTCACCTGCTTCTCCGAAACACATTTGGAAACAATCGAATTACGAGCCGATCGTTTCCAAAAGCTCGGTCGGCACGATCACCTGGTCTCACTCCTTGTGATTTCTGGTTGTGCGGTTACCTGAAGGACAGAGTTTACCTGGGGAACATTCACACGTGTGCTGATCTGAAGCGCAGCTCATCAAGAGAGGTAGCCAGCTTACCTACGGACATACTTCGTTCTGCCGTGCAGAATGCAGTCCTGCGAATTCAGACTCTTCTGGACACTGATGGGTGCCATATTGAGCCCCTTTTGTATCAATAATGGTACCGATGTGTAATGCTATGATGTACCATAGCAGTACATTAAAAGTGTTTCAATTGAATTGACTCTGCATTATTTCTCTTCCCCAAGTGCTTGGCATTAATGCTACCAAGTTTGGAACTCGTACGGTAATTAGTTTCCGTCTTATAACGTGTTAAATAGGGAAAGTTTAATTATAACCACCCACTATATAAGAGCAGTACCAGTTGCTTCTGACCAGCCTATACCCAAAGGAGGGCGACGAGAAATAATTTACCACCAAGCGGATCGTGAACCAGACAGAAGGGTGTAACAGTTGCAGTTTAGCACTGACGCGTCTACTATGATTTCGCCGCTTCCATCGAACAACTACTGACGATATCGCAAGAACGCCTGCCACACACAGATAACTCTCTCTCTCTCTCTCTGTCTCTCCCTATCTCGAAAAGCAGTTTCAAATATATTAAATGTAATAACATTTGCTAAACGTAGGGTCAATAAACATGGTTTTATAGTAAGTCGATTCAATATTTCGCGCTGTCGTTACTATTATTTCTCTACCATCACTGTTTGCTTACTGATTTTTTGGTAGCTATTATATGTATCTTTGCGTATCTTTTCGGAGATGTGCTTCGACGATTTTGTAAGTAATTTTACGTATCTAACTGTTGTATTCGCTAAAATCGGTATCTGTCGCGCCCTCCACTAGTTTCAATCAGAATAAAGCAGGTCATTTATCATTGGTGGAAGGAATAAGCAATGTCTGATGATAGGAGCTTACTTTACGTTCTGGAGCTCGTCGTAACGCAATTTTCTCAAAGCCCTGAATCAGCTTGCTTGCTTTTCTAGATACCATTAAGCGATATTACAATTTGGTCAGTTTTCCAAAGCGATCTAAGGGATTTTTATAATTTATATTCTTTTGGGATCTTTGTTTGCTAAACAGTAACTTTGTTTGTAAAATGAGTTTTTCTAAAAGCGTTAATTTTACTTCAATCCGTTTCCGAGTTCAATAGTTAGGCAAATTGATGGTAAAAATCTGATATTTAAATCTCTTTAGAGTCGGTTTCACTACAGCTGTCACCGAATCATCTTGAAGGTACATTAGTTGCTACAGCAATGTTGTACAAGCAGTTCTTATGGTCGCCGCAGGCAATCACCGATAACTCTTTCCCAAACACTGATGGCAAATTGGTGCTAGGAATGGGCGTCGGAGACAGTACGTGGATTTTCTTAAAAAAATAAGAGGTCAGACCCTGTTGCCCGCAGGTTTCAAAAAACTTCAGCGTACTAATCAAGGTCCACTCCAAGGTATTTTGTTTGAAGGGGATCGGATAACTGTGCTTCTCTTTTCGAAAGAAATCAAGATAAAAATCACGACGCTAAGTGTTGTTTCGGGGTACCGAGCGAGGTGGCGCAGTAGTTGGTACACTCGACTCTAGCCCTCCCTGCTGGCCGCGCGGTCTAATGCGCTGCTTCCCGAGTGGGAAGGCGTGCCGGTCCCCAGCATGAATCTGCCCAGCGTATTAGTGTCGAGGTCCGGTGTGCCAACCAGTCCGTGGATGGTTTTTAAGGCGAATGTGGGCTGGTTCCCCTCGTTCCGCCTCAGTTACACTACGTCGACGATTGCTGCGCAAACACTGCCCCCACGTACGCGTACACCATAATTACTCTACCATGCAAACAATTGGGGCTACACTTGTCCAGTGTGAGACGTTTCCAAAGGAGTCCACTGGGATCCAAATCGCACAATAACCCTGTGTTCGGAGTGGGGCGGCTCTGGGGTGGGTGGACGGCTGTGGCCTGTTGTGGGGTTGTGAACCACTGAGGGCTACAGCGGGACGCAGCCTCTCCATCGTTTCTAGGTCACCGGTTCAATACACAATACACACACTCGACTCTCATTCGCGAGGACGACGCTTCAAATCCACGTACGGGCACGCAGATTTAGGTTTTCTGTGATTTTCTTAAATTAGTCCAGGCTGCACTAATTTTCCTTGAAAGCAAACGGCCTATTTCCTTTCCCATCCTCGAAACATAGTTTGTGTTCCTCTTTAATAACCTCAATATCTTGGACGTTAAACCTTAAATCTACCTTCCTTCCTCCCTTCGTTTTGGGTTAGATGAAGTTGTTAAGACCTTCAAAAACAAGCAAACTTTATTAATATTCTTCATATCAGGAACGCAGCATAATACACGGTCCAGTCACATTAATGTGACCATCACCCATTTTTGATGTCAGCGTGCAATAACCACTCATAAGTGGCAGGTGGCAGCACTAATAGCGGAAGCTATAAAAACGTGTCGTGGGATACACGGACACAGTGTGGTCGTTGAAATGCGGAAACGGACTGATTTATCTGACCTCCAAAATGACTCGCTATGGGGCCAAGGGTGGAAGCATTTAAAAACTGACTAAATTTGTAAACTGTTCGTGTGCCGCCGTGGTTCAAGTTCACTGTGCATGGCAAAACGGCGGTATGCTGCCGAGGCAATGTTGGTGCACCATGGGCCATAGACGACAGGGGTGAACAGTGGCTGTGGAGATCTGTGTGGGCGAAAAGAGGTGCAGCTTTGAGATGTTTTATGCTCCATTGGACTGATGGCCATTGGCGTATTCGACCTGAAGTGTCTAAAAGCAAACACGCTACAACAGTCGTTGGAAGCATCCAGGCCGGAGGGATTTCCCTGAGTGATCTCGTCTTTTTGGAAGGCACAATGAATTGGCACAAGTGTGCTTATCACTTGGGTGCACTGTATATGTGACATTGCTAAGTCACCATATTTTAATCTGTAGCGTAACTCGGCTCTCACGTTCTTCTCAGTAAAGTTGTCGAAGCATTAGTTTCGAACTTTCATCTGGATCAACATACCCTTTGCTATGGAAATGATGGAGAGTACGGACAGACGGTTTTGTCCTCACGCACCCATATTGGAGGTCTTTATTCTTTTCAGTGCGTTAAACGATCGTTCTGCTGATGATGGTAATGTA
The DNA here is from genome assembly GCF_023897955.1 of Schistocerca gregaria. NCBI lineage: Eukaryota > Metazoa > Arthropoda > Insecta > Orthoptera > Acrididae > Schistocerca > Schistocerca gregaria. Next base: position 749,351,779 of record NC_064921.1, read on the forward strand.
CTCGCTATGGTTAAATCCAGTGAACAGAATTTATAGAGCTCTGAAAGTCCAGCGTTTAGTTCATTTTGAAACAGGAATTCGTTCACAGACTTGGCTTCACGATGTAATGTAAATACGGCATTCAAATGGCTCAAATAGATCTGAGCGCTATGCGACTTAACTTTTGAGGCCATCAGTCCCCTAGAACGTAGAACTACTTAAACCTAACTAACCTAAGGACATCACAGACACCCATTCCCGAGGCAGGATTCGAACCTGCGACCGTATCAGTCGCCCGGTTCCAGACTGTAGCGCCTAGAACGGCTTGGCCATTCCGGCCGGCAAACATGGAATTCACTTCAGACTTTAACCTAACAAAATCAAAAAGATTCCCATACACTGACCTTAATTTTTCAAACACTTGCTTGGGAACACACACGTGGAAAGCTTGAGAGCTTCTTTGAGTCAAATATTCCAATAAACATCACGTCAGGCAAGGAATCAAACCTGACATTTAACTGCATGATTATAATGTGCAGATGTTAAGTCCCATAGTGCCCAGAGCCATATGAGCTATTTTCTTTCAGTGGTTCAAAATGGTTCAAATGGCTCTGAGCACTATGGGACTTAACATCTGTGGTCACCAGTCCCCTAGAACTTAGAACTACTTAAACCTAACTAACCTAAGGACATCACACACATCCATGCCCGAAGCAGGATTCGAACCTGCGACCGTAGCAGTCGCGTTCTTTCAGTGAAAACAGTTTTTCGAACAGACACAAAAGGAACTTCAGATGAAAATCTCGTAACATCATGAGAAATCCACGTGCTTCATTAATAGCATTTGTGCCCCAATATTGTGGATTTTCCTGCTTGTGCTCCTACAAATCTTTTAAGTTCATGACCTGCCACAGTTTGGACCAAGCGACTAGAATAATTCCATCTTGTTGGCGCAAGTTTTGGAAATCTCTTCTCCACTATTGCATCTAATAACTGTTGTTTTCGAGGAATGGACAAAAAAACGTTACAAAACCGCTAAGATTAGCAAAAACACCCTACATGCTCTCATCCACGATAGTGCTTGTGATTAAATCAAATTCAACTTGTGGCGTAACAGTGCACAAATACTGCATGTAGAATTACTTCTCTAACTTGTCTTTGAACACCGTTTAAATGTGCCGCAATCATGCCCGGCCTGCCACACGTTTGCGCGACCAGCTTATTTTTACATTCAAATTCTTCACGATGGTATATATATGGGAGTGTTTTATGAAACATGTGTAGGGTTTAGTGACGTTAGCAGTAGTAGATTGGCAGAGGCCATAGCAAAGGTGGCAACAGACCGTCGTGAAGAAAATATATATATATATATTAGTAAAATAGCAAAAAATGTAGCGTCTTTCCTCCGAGTTTTTATTTCGGAGAGCACAACACTATCTATGCTTTGAGTTAAGTCACAGTGAATCGGCGGACATAATCCAATGAACACAGAGTTTGTAGATAAGGTGGGATTTGTCGTGAAACTCAGCCAACAAATGAATTAACCCTACTTAACTGCCTCGATTGATGAAATCGCAGGCTTCCTTGTCTTCGAAATGACAGTTCTTTTGTCCTAAAAAGCACATGGCTACTATCAATCTCTAACATAATTCCCGGTTCTGTTTCACTGCTCTGTTGTGCCTTAAAATGACTCAACGTTTTTGTTCCACTAATTACAAATTAATCCTATTTTAACCAGATTTATCCACGGCTTGGAGATGAGAACCTTTAAATTTCAGTGTGGGGATCATTAGGATCCAAATCACCAATATCCTTAATGTTCCAGTTAGAACTGTCCTTCGTGAGCAACAAACAAGACCACAAAAGAGTTTACTCATTGGCGAAGAACCAACTTTTTTGTTGTAAAAATAAAAAATAGTTCAAATGGCTCCAAGCACTGCGGGACTTAACATCTGACGTCATCAGTCCCTAGATTTAGAACCACTTAAACCTAACTAACCTAAGGACATCACACACATCCATGCCCGAGCAGGATTCGAGCCTGTGACCGTAGCAGCGGCGCGGGTCCTCACTGAAGCGCCTAGAACCGGTCGGCCACAGCGGCCGGCTGTAAAAATCAAGATGAAATGTTCATGCGAAGTTTCTGTACAGGTGTCAAGGAGCTGCTCCGTTAGAAACCGACGGATTCGCGCCCTTCCATCGGCATGGTGACGAAGGTATAGCGATTCATCAGGCCATGCAATACTCTGCCACTGTGGGAACATCCAGTGCCGATGGTTACGTGCCCATTTCAGTCGCAGTTGCCGATGTCGTGATGTTAACATTGGCACATGCATGGCTCGCCGGCTGTGGAAGCGCATGGTGTGAGTGTCAGGTGCACTTTGTGCTCAGACACACTTGTACTCTGGGCACCATTAGAGTCTGATGTTAGTTTCGCGTAGTTCGCCGCCTGTCCTGTTTTACCAGCCTGCTCAGCCTATGACGTCCGACAACTGTAATGAAGGGTGGCCGGCCGACTCCACGACATATGGACATGGTTTCACCTTGGTTTCGCCACGTGTTGTAGACGCTCTCCACGGCGTTCCTTGAACACCCGACATTCGTGCTGTTTCCGTGACGAACCTCCGGGCCATCATAATCTATCCTCGGTGAAACTCAGATAGATCGCGTGCCTTCTCCATTCTAGACACGGACAGTATGGCCATTGATACTGCATGTACCGTGCGAGTGTCTGACTAGCAGTCATTCCTCGCCAGGTGACTCTGCTATCGCCTGGACAGGTTTAAATCGATAGTAGGTCACTGGTCATAAGGTTCTGGCTGGTCAATGTATGTTACAAGAACTAATTCAGAAGCGCCTTGCAGGCATGTCATCTATTCAAGAACTAGCTGTTCGTTCAGAGGAAAGGAAATACGGACTGTGATATAGATTTTATATTGTGATTTAATTATTATGAATGACTTGTAACGAATTATTATGGATGACTTTAAGACAGCATGCAATGCACTCATTTCATTAATGGTAAATAAGTCAATTGTGATGACCCAAAAGTAACGTCCACAGTGGCACTGGGCGGAATTTTGGGGAAATTTGGTGCCAGTTTGAAGTCATTAAGCCACCTTACACCTCACATGTATCTTTTCAGACTTCGGCATCGCATTGTCTGGCAGACAAGGTTTCGAAAAAGTGATCCCTTAACTGCATTGCGGAGTGTAGATTGAGACAGATGATTTACATATAAGTTACCATATGTGTGAAACGGCTGATGCTCGGAAATCTGACACCTGATGGGGCTGGAAATGTCAGTTCGGGGATTACATATAAACAGGACAGCGAAAGTCGGTTTCCAAAATATTCTTTTCGTCTTGTGCATGTTGCGCTGCATGAGGCCGTTGTGGCGCCGACTATGTAGCGCTATAGGCGCGGTAACTGTGCAGCTCCCTTCAAATCCTAGAACGCCATGCACTCCGCCTCGCCTATCGCATCCATCGCCCCTCCCCCACGCGGATCCTGTATGACCTTATTCCGTTCCCACACCTCCTCCTTCTCCTCGAACGGATACAGATCCTCTACAGCTCCCATAAACTTGTGCCCTCTCACCCGCTTATCTCTCCCATCCTCTCCCACCCCCGTCCGCTGCCGTGCCTGTATTCCCACATCCCACCAGCTTTCCAACTCTCCACTCTCTATACCCTCGCCCAAGGTGGCTTCCATCAACTCCCACTCCCTGATGATATCCTCATCCCCTCCATTTACCACTTCCACATCCTGTGTTCTTTCCTTAGGGCACCCTCTCTCCCTCCTCCCTTCCTGCCCCCCTCCCCCCCCCCCCGGGATCCCCTACCCCCCTACCTTTTTTCCTCCCCCTCCCATCTCCTCTGCCACTGGCATCTACACCCTCCGCTCTCCCTCCTCCCCCACCTTTTCCCCTTTTGGCAGGTCCCCAGACTCGTACATGTAAAGTGAACATTCGAGCGCCGGAGATCGACGGCAGTGTTTTGTGTGTGCCATCGTGTTAGTGACTCAGTGTTTTGTCATTTGTGCTCCTTCGTTCACGTGTGCCATTTCTGTCATCTCTCTTAGTGTCCGAGTACTGAACGTTTTTATTTGGACGCTGCACCTGTGAACGACTTCACGTCTTTTAAATTTGTGTGTCTACTGTTGTCTATCCACCGTGTTGTTTTGTTTTTCGATGTCTTCACTTGTATTGATTGTATTGGCTGTGGGCGAAGAGCGGCGCGACTTTGCCGCTGCCGGCCTGCCTCGTATGAGGTTTCAAAATAACAATAAAGGAAAAAAATGTACCTGCGCGGCGGTAGGAGAGCCCCTGCGGCAGGCGGTCGTCGCAGCCGCAGCCCGGCACGTCGCCGCGCGAGCAGTTCCTGGTGACGCTGTGCGCCACGCCGGCCGCCGTCAGCGCCGACACCAGCGCCGCCTCCCGCGTCACGCGCCGCTGCGCCCTCCTGGAACGAACACCACACACAGCTCACAGCAGCAGCCAAATACACCGGAAAGGAAGAAGAAACCCTCACTCCTACTCCTCAACTACATGGCATTGCCAAGTACACAGCTGGGAATGTTGGGTCAGTATTGGACTATGTAAAATGAGATCGACAGGAAGTGCAAAATGGCTAAGCAGGGATGGCTAGAGGACAAATGTAAGGATGTAGAGGTTTATCTCACGAGGGATAAGATAGATACTGGCTACAGGAAAACTAAAGAGACCTTTGGAGAAAAGAGAACCACTTGCATGAATGTCAAGAGCTTTGATGGAAACCCAGTTCTAAGCAAAGAAGGAAAAGCAGAAAGGTGGAAGAGTATATAGAGGGTCTATTCAGTGGCGATGTACTTGAGGACAATATTATGGAAATGGAAGAGGATGTAGATGAAGATGGGAGATATGATACTGCGTGAAGAGTTTGACAGAGCACTGAAAGACCTGAGTCGAAACCAGGCCTTCGGAGTAGACAACATTCCATTAGAACTACTGACAAGCTTGGGAGAGCCAGTCCTGACAAAACTCTACCATCTAGTAAGCAAGATGTATGAGACAGGCGAAATACCTTCAGACTTCAAGAAGAATATAATAATTCCAATCCCAAAGAAAGCAGGTGTTGACAGGTGTGAAAATTACAGAACTATCAGTTTAATAAGTCATGGCTCCAAAATGCTAACGCGAATTCTTTACAGAGGAATGGAAAAACTGACAGAAGCCGACCTCGGGGAAGATCAGTTTGGATTCCGTAGAAATGTTGGAACATGTGAGGCAATACTGACCCTACGACTTATCTTAGAAAATAGATTAAGGAAAGGCAAACCTACCTTTCTAGCATTTGTAGACTTAGAGAAAGCTTTTGACAATGTTGACTTTAATACTCTCTTTCAAATTCTGAAGGTGGCAGGGGTAAAATACAGGGAGCGAAAGGCTATTTACAATTTGTACAGAAACCAGATGGCAGTAATAAGAGTTGAGGGCTATGAAAGGGAAGACGTGGTTGGGAAGGGGGTGAGAAAGGGTTGTAGCTTATCCCCAATGTTATTCAATCTGCATATTCAGCAAGCAATAAAGGAAACAAAAGAAAAGTTGGGAGTAGGTATTAAAATCCATGGAGAAGAAATAAAAACTTTGAGGTTCACCGATGATATTGTAATTCTGTCAGAGACAACAAAGGACTTGGAAGGCAGTTGAACGGAATGGACAGTGTCTTGAAAGGAGGGTATAAGATGAACATCAACAAAAGCAAAACGAGGATAATGGAATGTAGTCGAATTAAATTGGGTGAGGTTGAGGGAATTAGATCAGGAAATGAGACACTTAAAGTAGTAAAGGCGTTTTGCTATTTGGGGAGCAAAATAACTGATGATGGTCGAAGTAGAGAGGATATAAAATGTAGACTGGCAATGGCAAGGAAAGCATTTCTGAAGAAGAAAAATTTGTTAACATCGAGTATAGATTTAAATCTCAGGAAGTCGTTTCTGAAAGTATGTGTATGGAGTGTAGCCATGTATGGAAGTGAAATGTGGACGATAAATAGTTTAGACAAGAAGAGAGTAGAAGCTTTCGAAATGTGGTGCTACAGAAGAATGCTGAAGATTTGATGGGTACATCACATAACTTATGCGGAGGTATTGAACAGAATTGCGGAGAACAGGAGCTTGTCGCACAGCTTGACCAGAAGAAGGGATCGGTTGGTAGGACATGTTCTGAGACATCGAGGGATCACCGATTTAGTATTGGAGGGCAGCGTGGAGGGTAAACATTGTAGAGGGAGACCAAGAGATGAATACACTAAGCAGATTCAGAAGGATGTAGTTTGCAGTAGGTACTGGGAGATTTAGAAGCTTGCACAGGATAGAGCAGCATGGAGAGCTACATCAAACCAGTCTCAGGACTGAAGACCACAACAACAACATGCGATCCTGAAGCGTCGACTGCACACCGACCAGCGCAGCGTCTCGAAACGGCATCAGGGAGGCGCTGAGCCGCGCGCGCTCTACCCCTATTGCGGATTGTTACGAGTACATTGGACTCAGAGACAGCTTTCTCCAGGACAGGTAACTGTATGTCCGAGTCGACTATGAAAACTCCGGAATGAAACTGATCTCCGCAAGAATTCCGCAGGGCTCTGTCATTTCGCCTCTGCTTTTCAACTTATATATAAATGACATCCCAACAGTCCCCCTTGTTACAGCGAGTTTTTATGAAGACGGTACGGCCTTTCTGATACCTGGATACACTTGGACCATCTAATCGCTAGGATGCAGCCGCAGCTTTCTGTAATGGAACGCTGGGCGGTGCAAAATAACGATCAACCCGACGAAGACGGCAGCTGTTATGTTAACACGGAGGAAACCAGTTCTGAACGACAGACTCCACATAGCTGATCAATTTATCCCATGGTCGCCGAGAGTGAAGTACCTCGGTGTCTATCTTGACAAACAATTACTCTTTACACAGCATATTGACGACAAGAAGACGGCAGCCCAGAAGAAGGCCAGGTCATTGATTCCACTCCTGAAGAGTAAGGATATCAACCCTAAGACTAAACTCCAATTGTATAAGGCAACGGTGGATCCCACAGTGTTATATGGCTCCACCTCGTGGGGAACTATGTGCGTCTCCAGCTACAACAAACTCCAAACGCTGCAAAACATTTGCTACCGATGGATCGCAGAAGCTCCATAGTGGACACGAAATGTCGACATCCGCACCGCACTCCACGAGACCACTATACAAGAGAAGGTCCATGACAAGGCTCTACGGGTTTTTGACAAAATCGATGCCCTTAGGGCCGAAGTTAGACAATTAGAATAGGTAGGAACGGTAAACCCTGCAAGATGGCACAAATATCGAGTACCGAAGTCAATAACGTTTCACCCTCCATAGGCAATCTGTCATAACACGAGGAAGCAGTCACACATAACAGGCTAGACACATCTCATTCATCATTTTGGATTCTAGCCACCAGCAATCGCAACTTCTCTCTTTCCTTGTTCGTGTCAGTTTTGACTCCCACATTAGCCGACACAACAGTATGACCATCACTTTTGATGACGCAACTTCAGGAAAAAAAAACATCTGGATAACCGTAGGACACAGAGCCAGAGAGGAATGACAGCAAGCATAGTACACCGCCTGGCAAAAGGAATGAAGCTTTCTAAAGGGCAGAAGGAAACGAAACTTCACACATTGAGGGGGTATTTGACGTTATTTTCTACTTATTACAAAATCGAGTCAAATTTACGAAGAACTAGGCAGTATGCTCCCATTTCTCAGAATGACATTGCACTTCCTGTGGCCTGGATGCAAGCAGTCACTCAGTTGGGAAGTGTGGTGTATCATAAAGTCACTGGATCCACTCCTGAAGCAAACTGGCCTACAGCTGCCTTAACTAGTCCTTGATATCCTGGCCACAGCCACTGGAACAGTTTGTGCCATACTTGTTCTACCAGGGAGAGATGGGGGGGGGGGGGGGGACCATGCTGGTCATGGGAGCATCTCAACATCACGTATCTGTAACTGTCCATTCGCACTTTTTATACATGCATGTTTGTTATCTTGGCACGGTTTTATATATATATGGGGAAACACCATTTTGACTATGTGGATAATTTGAAAACTACTCATCAAGTAAATAAAACGTGCAACTTTGGCTGTTTTTCCGTTGTATCAAGCAGACAGTTCGTGGAGATAAGTGCCACATGTGCACGAGCAATGTCCTGTTGAAAAATTTCACCACGATACTGTTGCGTCAGAGATAACAATTGAGGATGCAGGATATCCGTGATGTACCGTTGTGCTGTCAACGTACGCTAAATCACTACCAACCGTCATATGAAGACAGACCCAATGGCTCTCCAGACCATGCTGTCTGCAGTAACACCATTGTCTTCCTCCAAAAAGCACTAAGAATGCGACTTCTCCCCATTTCACTACTGTACTCGACGGTGGTAAACCACGGTAGTGCAGAAATACAATTCATTGCTCAACGCAGTCTAACGCTGTTCATCAGCAGTCCATACTTCCTGGTCATAGTATTATTCAAAACGCAGCCATTTGTGTTGTGCTGTTAACGACAGTCTAAATACTGCGGGGAGTCCATTAGTTGTTCTCGGCTGACAGGAGCAGATGCCAAGGTTACGATGTGTTTGGAGTACAGTACGGCGATCCTCTTGTACGGTGGTCAGGCGTGGTCGTCCAGAACCTCGACGACGATTGTGTCTGCCCCCAAATTCCCATGCCATCCAACATTGGACCACTGCTACATCCAAACACTCTAGAAATCTGGATATTGCACAATTCGACTAGGCATCTAAATAGAGCCGCCGCGCGGGATTAGCCGAGCGGTCTGGGGCGCTACAGTCATGGAATGTGAAGCTGGTCCCGGTGGAGGTTCGAGTCCTCCCTCGGGCATGGGTGTGTGTGTGTTTGTCCTTAGAATAATTTAGGTTAAGTAGTGTGTAAGCTTAGGGACTGATGACCTTAGCAGTTAAGTCCTATAAGATTTCACATACACTTGAACATTTTTGAAATGCAGACCCACAATAAGTTTCCTACCAAACTCTGACAAGTGCTGATAACGTTGTCTCACTTGAGTACGTGGGATCTCCATTTCCTTCACAGTTGCGGCACCACGAATAAGTAAAGGCGTGGATTTGGGGAATTCTTGTCAATTTCGTACAGGTATTGGCTTCCAACCGTAGCTGGCACATCGGATCGCAGGCGCGGGCGATGTTGATATTTTGCAAACGATTCTACGAGCAGGTTTACGACATCGCTCACAGGGTAGAAGGCACGGGCCTGGGGCACTGTATACAGATGTGAAGTGCACAGGGCAGTGGATGATACCGACATGCTGTGAAGAACCTATATGTTGCAGTTACAACAACACCCAGTGACCTGTGAGTAGGAGCCGAAGCGAGTTGAGGAAAGGTGACGTTGGAATTATTACAGAGCACTCCACTTGTCCCCTCCAGAGGAACTATGTCACAGGCGTAGTGTGAAGGCGTGTAAATAAGCCTAGAGCTAGAGAGAATGACGATTGTTTAAGTTGCAGGACAATCACGGCGACATTTTGGTGATGGATACCACCAGCCAACTGGCCCACAGGAGCTACCTCCAACCTCCGCTACACGGACGCTTCATTGCTGCGGCGTAGCGCGTCGTACTTTTGAGCTGCTCCGGCACGACTAGCGAGAGGGCTGCTGGCCTCCGCTTTCTGACATCGTCCGGTGGACTGCAAGCTGCCGTCCGCAGGGGCGGGGCTGTGGCGTGAACTCGCGGCCTCCCGGGTGCAGAGCTGTCTGCGGACACTGACCTTGCTGCGCTGCTGAGGCTCACCGCAAAGACAGTGATCAGCTGCTTCCCTTTGGCGCTCTACATGAGGTCCATGAGTCTGCTTGAGGGAGGAGTCAGCCGTGTTTCGGACCACTTAAGCCGTGGCGAGAGTGGGAACGCTACGTCCGCAAGGTTGGGCAACTGGGTGCTGACGCTGCAGATTCGGCATTCGCGTTGGCGCTGACCCACGTACACTGCGTAGCGCCATCGCCGAGTTCAACGCAAGGCCGGCTGTATACCTTCAATGCAATAATGTCAGTAACACTCTTGCCTCTGTTTGTCTGCACGCTTCAGCGTCAGTCGTCCCTCTCTCCCGAACCACCCCTCTCGGTCGTTCTGAATTATTACAAACCCTCAGTTCCGAGGGTTATAACACAATGATCACTCCATATACGGCGCTGTACATGGCCTTTATATACCGTACCAGGTAACAATACTAAACACGAACTACACAAATGCACTATGGTGGCTGTTCTACCTCTCCCAGAGAATTGCAACTCTAATCATTTATATACGGTAGTCACCAACGGTATGTACATGTAGAGTCACACTGACATCCGACCATGTGTTCTGGCTGCTTCACTTTTTTGGTCAGTCCTTGTCCGATCAGGCAAGATGTTACCAGCCATCAACAGTTCAGTGTCGGTGTTGACTGGTCTAGGCGAGGCATAAACCTTTGTGTTCTGCAGTCATCAAGGGTTCACGAGCGAAACCCCCCATACCTTTTATGTTTCGTTGAATGGTTTGCACGCTGAGACCTGCTGATGGCCCAGCACTGAAATCTGCAGCAATTTACGGAAAGGTTGCACTTCTGTCTCATTGAACGATTCTCTTCAGTCGTCGTTGGTTTGTTCTTGCAGGATCTGTTTCCGACCGCAGCGATGTCAGAGATTTGATTTTTTACCTGATTCCTTATTTCACGGAACACTCGTGAAATGATCGTGCAGGAAAATCCCCACCTCAGTGCTACCTTGGCGATACTGTGTGCCATCGCTCGTGCGCCGACTGTAACACCACGTTCAAACTCACATCCTGATAACCTGCCAATGTAGCAGCAGTAACCGATCTAACAACTGCGACAGACACTTTTTGTCTTATATAGGCGATGGCGACCGCAGTGCCGTATCTGCCTGTTTAAATGTCTCTGTATTTGAATACGCACGCCTATACCAGTTTCTTTGGCGCTTCAGTGTACATGCACGACACAGTAATAACAAAATAATGCAGGCTACAAGTATACTTTGATTTAATTCTTCCCAGCTATCAATATAAACTTTTTGAGTCTCAATATTAGTCATTTCCATCACAATATTCTGAATATTATCGCTCAAAATGGCTTGAAAAGACAATTTTATATCAGTTACACTGGATCCAGTTTCTGGAAAAGGAAGTCCGCCCCCGGTAGCTGAGTGGTCAGCGCGACAGGATGTCAATCCTAAGGGCCAGGGTTAGATTCCCATCTGCGTTGGAGATTTTCTCCGCTCACGGACTGGGTGTTGTGTTGTCCTAACCATCATCATTTCATCCCCATCGACGCGCAAGTCGCCGAAGTGGCGTCAAATCGAAGGACTTGCACCCGGCGAACGGTCTACCCTGTGGGAGGCCCGAGTCACACGACATTTACATTACCACAAAACTCTGAGAGCAAATATAAAAAAAAGTTCCGCATGCTACAGTATGTTTGTCTTTTGTCTGAGCCACCTGCACCGCTTCCACGCCGCCATGTCAGGTATCAATGTCTGAACTGACTTCTGATTCAGATGTAGTGCTGCCGTCACTGTTGTGATTTTCTTCTCGAGAAACATTTTCCTCACAGTCAGATGCATTTACTAATACTTCCAACTGCTCGTCAGAAAGAAATCGTTCTGTCATGATACCCGCACAGAAATTAGAAAGCTAGATACCTGAACTGCGTCCTCACCAAGCAATTGAAGAAACATTACTGGTAGCGATACTGCTGTGACGATTTGAACGTAATGAGTGACCTGCATTGTTGTGTAACGTCATACATTTCAATAATAAGCAAGCAAAGAGCAGCATTGTTACAATAAAACCATTATGTACGTATCTCAGACACTCAGATATAAAATTTTATACTAATGTTTGTATATGTTGTGAAATTCTAAACAGTCGTGTCATGTAAACCTAAGGGACACAAGTATAACAATTCAGGTTATAACGAGGAGAATAACGGGTATGCTCAAGCTATGTAGAATGTATAGAAAAACATAGCCATCGACTTTGGAGGGCAGGAGTTTGCATATAAAAACGTTATGGAAGAACAAACTCTTTTCTAAGTCATACTGACCCAAAGACAACAGCAGGGTTAAAAAATAGTATCTGTTATGTGTGTGGTGGGTGTTCTTTCGAACTTGTCTGAAAGAACAGATACCACATATTCATGATTCCGCGGGTGTACACAGTATAAACGTATCATGTATATATGATGGCAGGGAAATACCGACGCCCACCGCACGAGGGCAATGAAGTAATTCAAAGGCGACTATCCGAAGTGGTTCATACTACGCTTCCATAGCACACATACATCTTAATGGCACCTCACTGCAGGAATCATATTAAGTAATGTGAACAATAAAAAAAAAATGCCGTGTGACTAGGGCATCCCGTCGGGTAGACCGTTCGCCGGGTGCAAGTCTTCCGATTTGACGCCATTTCGGCTACTTGCGCGTCGATGGGGATGAAATGATGATGATTAGGACAACAGAACACCCAGTCCCTGAGCGGAGAAAATCTCCGACCCAGCCAGGAATCGAACCCGGGCCCTTAGGATTGAGATCCTGTCGCGCTGACCACTCAGCTACCGGGGGCGGACATGTGAACAATGATGATGGTCTCACACAAGTAGTGTGAGACAAGTCGGATATTATGTCCGACGTAACTGATACACAAAATCTGAAACTGGAAAAATGTTTATTCACACCATCATTGAGCTGTGGTGGCTATCTTGGCGGGCACGGAATTCTACCCGCACCACTGATTATTTGTGCGGTTTTGGCGGGCCCTGTGACTGGCAGTTAGCTGGAGGGCGCATGGCTGGCAAGTTGTTGGTTTTGGGAGCCTCCGGCTGTCCGGTATGGGTTCCGAGAATCTGTGAGGGGTTAAATCGGTTGAAGACCAGAACAGTGGACGCCACATGCAACCTGGTCGGCAAGTTACTGGCCAGTTCTCCTAGCTTAAATTTTACGGCACCTCGAAGACCGCCTGTGCGGATTGGAGGCAATAACAACCCTGCTTGGAATCGTAAGGCCATGTCTGTGTTAATGTGCTGGACCTGTCTCATTAGCGCGTCTCCGAGTGATTGTGTGGGTGGTCATCGGACAGTGTAACTGATGACAGTTTGTTGTACCAGGCTATATTCCGGCAAGTGTATGAGTGTTCTGTGTTACAAATTGAGTTGATGAAATTGAAATTATAACATAGTCTGTGTCGAAGGCAAGGCACCCTTTTATAGATGAGTACGCCCTAGTAGCCAGACTTGCAGGCGCTGATATTTCAGTTGGTTAATTTTCAAGTAATTTTAAGGATTGTTAGTCTTGCAACTTGTATGTGTAGTAGCGTATGGAGAAAGTTAATACATATCGTTAAGGCTCACCGGCCATTTGACCATCTTCTTCTTCTGTGCGGATGCACAAACAGTGCCCGAACTCTTACGGGAATCGGCAAAAAGCCACGAGTAATGAGTATAAGGGGCAGAGGCACTATGAATATAGTGTGGGACAATAAGTTGAGAATGTGGGTCTCACGGGAGGCATGCCAGAGATAAGTCCCTGCAGGCGCACTATCCTCTGTGTTCTCGGTGGCTCAGATGGACAGAGCGTCTGCCATGCAAGCAGGAGATGTCGGGCTCGAGTTGCGGTGAGGGCACACATTTTCAACTGTCCCCGTTGACTTATATCAACTCCTATATACAGCTAGGGGTATTCACTTCATTGTGATTTCAAAGTTAATATTGCCTACATCCGAGACATTCTCGTCTGTAGCCTTATTTGGGAAGATAACTGTTCCCTTCCGATCTATGTTGGTAGGGTAGTTTTGGCACTGGACGGCGCGTTCCTGTTCACTGAGCCTGGAGCAGCCTTTCGGGAGGACGACAGTTCAATCCCGCGTCCCGCCATCCTGATTTAGGTTTTCCCTGATTTCCCTAAATCGCTTCAGGCAAATGCCGGGATGGTTCCTTTGAATGGGCACGGCCGACTTCCTTCCCCGTCCTTCCCTAATCCAATGAGACTGATGATCTCGCACTTTGGTCTCTTCCCCCAAACAGCCCAACCCAACCCCTGGAGCAGAGACGTGTTTTCTTTCTCCTGCGGCGACACTTCCATCGCTACACAACGTCCAGGTTGGCCTGCAATCTGGCACTTCTACCAGCTGCCTCGTGTTGGCTCAAGTAAAGTTAATTTGATCATTTGATTCGAGCCCCAGGGAGTGTCGCCAGATAATCCGGAACTCTTGATCTGTTCATTATTGTGAATTCAGCAGGCACATAAGCTTTGAAGTGTGTCCTGCGAGCCTCAAGTTCCTCAACACTATACCTGCTATTTATCTATTCGTTTAAACCTTGCACCCTTATTTCTAGTTCTGGAGCCTGTTGGGTTTTAAAGCCATTTACTTATGAGTATTAACTGTTGAGTGTTTCCCTCCTATCCACAGTCATTAGCTAACGCTATCCACTGTAAAACTTGCCTGCTTGTTGCCTGTTGGCTGTGATAGGCGTCTGCTGTTTTTGGGGGCTCAAATATTTATTTAAGAGTCATTGTCAATATTTCTGCTGTTGTGTTCCAGCTGGGAGTCACATCTATTGTACGCCTTCACAGCCTTTCTTGTATTTTGGGATATTGTATATTTTATTGCTTAAGGGCTTTTATTAAGAGTTACAGATTGTTAAGGGCTTCCCAAAAGCCACAATCAGTGTCGTGATTTGTCATCCTTCCGCATTTTGGGTGGGCGTTGTCTATTTGTTTAAGGTGTTATCCATGCTCGGGAATTATAGTACATTTAGTGGCAGTCATTTGTAATTCATTTTAATGGTAAAATTTAGTTTGGCGAATCCATTTGCAGCCACACCTAGTTGTTTGACTTCTTACTTGTATTTCGGGAATGTGTATTCCTGGTTTCAACCCTTCTTCTTACTGGTGTAAATTTTTACAGTTTGTTATTAATGAATTGATCCTATTCAAGTTCTTTAAATTATTGTGAGCACTGATATTCTTTTGACAAGGTTTTTAATTTGTAATCATAATGATTGTTGTTAGGCAATAAAGTGTATTCCATGAAACAACAAATGACGAAATATGTGGGTCCACCTTCGATATGTTTTTCCTTAAAATTATCCCAACACTTGTTGTGATGTATCAGTTACTCTAAATGTACACAGTTCTGAACCGTTAGCTAAATATTAACAACAGCACAAAAAATACTTCTTTAAGTGTCTTCCAAAATTAATCAATTAACACCATAGAAATTAAACGTTTTTTCAGAAATTTTGAAACTTCCTCTTTGAAAATTAAGATTGACAGTGCTGGAAAAACTCTTACGTTATTTGATACAGAAACAGCGGAGTAAAACTCAAAGTACTCAGTTTTCTCTTTATTTATTCTGATCATCACTAAACTGACACATAATATTTTACCGCAACGCAATGTGACTTTCAATAATCCCTACAAAAGAATGGCCCTGACTAACATTAACCTATACCTTTCACAAATCACTTACCTCACAAAAATCTTCGTTACTCGAACTACTGCAATACAGTGAGCTCCAATACTGCCAGGTAAATAAAAGGATTCTATCTACTGAAGGCACTAACTACTGATAGGCATAGTAAGCAAATGAAAGATTTTGATAGAGAACAATGTATTTACCTTAATAGTGTTCAAAAGTCATTATATTATTACATTATTAATATTATTACACTATTAATGTATATACATTGTCTGTTCTCTATCAAAATCTTTCATTTGCTTACTATGCCTATCAGTAGTTAGTGCCTTCAGTAGAAAGAATCTTTTATTTACCTGGCAGTATTGGTGCTCGCTGTATTGCAGTAGTTCGAGTAACGAAGATTTGTTAAGACTGGATGTCATGAACATTCAGTCTTACAAATTTCCTTTTTCTAACGGACACACGTCCAGATCGTCCGCTCATAGTAATCTCTCAAAACTCTGGCATGTCTCTCCACACCTCCACCACTGCTGGAGGCTCACCTCCAACTGCACCACTCTACGCGTTGTTTACATCCAACAGCCCAACAGTACACAAGCGAATATTTCAACAATGAGTCCAACGAGCCACAGACTGCACACAGCGCAGTCAGCGATTTTCATACAGAGCACTACGTGGCGCTACCAACATAAAAACCTAAACAGCCTACTTACATTTTACTGTAGCGAGAACTATCCTTGAACACTGTAGTAAAGAAAGCTGTCTTTCAAAACGTCAGTAGTTGGAACACAAATAATCAAGTCCCTTGCTGGATGATATAACTGGTAGAACAAAAGTTAAAGTTCCAACGAGCCATTGTGAGCACCTTCGTCGTGAACGCTCTGTGCAGAGCATGAGCCATGAAAAAGTTTATGTTCCTTGCTACAATCACCGAATCGATGACAGAGTCCAGACGCGCTGAGCCGGCAGAGTCTTGGTTGAGGAGCAGAGGAGGATAGCGGACTGTATGCGACAGTGATGGCGTCTCTGGTGAAGTTACATGTACATCTACATTTATACTCCGCAAGCCAACCACCGGTGTGTGGCGGAGGGCACTTTACATGCCACTGTCATTACCTCCCTTTCCTGCTCTACTCGCGTATGGTTCGCTGAAAGAACGACTGCCAGAAAGCCTCCGTGCGCGCTCGAATCTCTCTAATTTTACATTCGTGATCTCCTCGGCAGGTATAAGTAGGGGGAAGCAATATACACTCCTGGAAATGGAAAAAAAGAACACATTGACACCGGTGTGTCAGACCCACCATACTTGCTCCGGACACTGCGAGAGGGCTGAACAAGCAATGATCACACACACAGCACAGCGGACGCACCAGGAACCGCGGTGTTGGCCGTCGAATGGCGCTAGCTGCGCAGCATTTGTGCACCGCCGCCGTCAGTGTCAGCCAGTTTGCCGTGGCATACGGAGCTCCATCGCAGTCTTTAACACTGGTAGCATGCCGCGACAGCGTGGACGTGAACCGTATGTGCAGTTGACGGACTTTGAGCGAGGGCGTATAGTGGGCATGCGGGAGGCCGGGTGGACGTACCGCCGAATTGCTCAACACGTGGGGCGTGAGGTCTCCACAGTACATCGATGTTGTCGCCAGTGGTCGGCGGAAGGTGCACGTGCCCGTCGACCTGGGACCGGACCGCAGCGACGCACGGATGCACGCCAAGACCGTAGAATCCTACGCAGTGCCGTAGGGGACCGCACCGCCACTTCCCACCAAAGTAGGGACACTGTTGCTCCTGGGGTATCGGCGAGGACCATTCGCAACCGTCTCCATGAAGCTGGGCTACGGTCCCGCACACCGTTAGGTCGTCTTCTGCTCACGCCCCAACATCGTGCAGCCCGCCTCCAGTGGTGTCGCGACAGGCGTGAATGGAGGGACGAATGGAGACGTGTCGTCTTCAGCGATGAGAGTCGCTTCTGCCTTGGTGCCAATGATGGTCGTATGCGTGTTTGGCGCCGTGCAGGTGAGCGCCACAATCAGGACTGCATACGACCGAGGCACACAGGGCCAACACCCGGCATCATGGTGTGGGGAGCGATCTCCTACACTGGCCGTACACCTCTGGTGATCGTCGAGGGGACACTGAATAGTGCACGGTACATCCAAACCTTCATCGAACCCATCCTTCTACCATTCCTAGACAGGCAAGGGAACTTGCTGTTCCAACAGGACAATGCACGTCCGCATGTATCCCGTGCCACCCAACGTGCTCTAGAAGGTGTAAGTCAACTACCCTGGCCAGCAAGATCTCCAGATCTGTCCCCCATTGAGCATGTTTGGGACTGGATGAAGCGTCGTCTCACGCGGTCTGCACGTCCAGCACGAACGCTGGTCCAACTGAGGCGCCAGGTGGAAATGGCATGGCAAGCCGTTCCACAGGACTACATCCAGCATCTCTACGATTGTCTCCATGGGAGAATAGCAGCCTGCATTGCTGCGAAAGGTGGATATACACTGTACTAGTGCCGACATTGTGCATGCTCTGTTGCCTGTGTCTATGTGCCTGTGGTTCTGTCAATGTGATCATGTGATGTATCTGACCCCAGGAATGTGTCAATAAAGTTTCCCCTTCCTGGGACAATGAATCCACGGTGTTCTTATTTCAATTTCCAGGAGTGTATTCGATACCTCATCCAGAAACGCAGCCTCTCGAAACCTGGACAGCAAGCTACAATGCGATGCAGAGCGCCTCTCTTGCAGAGTCTGCCACTCGAGTTTGCTAAACATATCCGTAACGCTATCACGCTTACCAAATAACCCTGTGACGAAACGCGCCGCTCTTCTTTCGATCTTCTCTATCTCTCCTGTCAGCCCGACGTGGTATGGATCCCACACTGATGAGCAATACTCATCGGTTGCAGGCTGGCGATGTCACTCCTGCTGCTCCAGCACGAGCTTAAATCCTCGATATGTGGAGTACTACATGTTTCCGATTGGCTGCTTGACTAGGTCGCGGAAGCAGATCGTACTCCTGGACGGCGTACACCGATGCTAGCTGTGCACAACGTTTGTCATTTTGGCGTGGCCACTGGCGTCGCCCTCTGATGGTTTACTCGCTGACCTCTTGGCCCTGCCGCTTTTCGATAGTATCTGTGGGCGTTTGAATAATTCGGCCGGCAGTCATTTGGCAGCCGGCGCTTCCCGACAGGCGCCTCACAGCTCTGGGAATATGAGTTGGATGGAAATTGTGCTTGGGTAGCCAAAGGCTAAAGGCGAGCACTCGTATAAAGTGGGACATTCGAGTTCGAGCCCAGTCCAGAACAAATTTTCACTTGTCACCATCGAATTATTTGAGTGCTGTCATGTGGCTGATGCTATTTCTCTTTCATTAGAATAGTCCCTTCCGTCTTTGTGTTGATAAGTTTCAGTTCTTCAGATGCTGATGTAGTTGCTTAACACTATTTGGTACAAGTCGATATTCTTAAATACCGATTGCGCAGATACTGCTGAGACATTTGAGTTAGTGTCGTGGGCGTGCGCTACTCACAGGCTGAAGTCGGCGGCCGGGCAGTTCCAGGGCCTCCAGCGGAACTGCTGCTGGCAGTGTGAGAGCGCAAGCCGCGCCCCCAAAGAGACGCTCTCCGCCAGCTGCAGGCTCAGCGGCGGCCGCTCCTGCACACGCACAAACACACGCTCTGCTGTAAAGGCGTACCGCCTGCAGCACGACAGCGTGCTCACACCCGTACTCACGTGACTGCAGGAGGCCGATACAGTGAGAAGGTGGTTTGATAAATCCCGTAAAAAAAACAAGAAAAACTGTTTTGATTAAAATGTATAATGCTCTTCGAGCCCCAGGGGCTCATCTACAGGTGCTTTGCGGTCTACATCAACTTTTCATTTCGTTTAATTCTGGGCCTGGCACAATCACATTGTTATACTACAAAATTCCACATCATGAAACATAAGTTTATAAAACTGTGATAAATCTAAAAGCAAACTTACTGTTTCCAGTACTGGGTGTGTGGTTCTGGAGAATGATTATGTGCAAATACACACTTTCTATTGAAAAGCACATTTGCAGAAACTGTTTGACATATGACATTTTCGAACACAATTCAAAACGTGTCAAAGAATTTCGACCGTGAAAATGCTGCATTTATACAAATACACAGAATTTAACTGTGTATTTGTAAAAGTGCAGCATCATCAAAAAATAATTAAAATAGAGTAATGAAATCGTTGGTATACTTCTGCTTAGGTAACATATTTAAGCGATAAGCACTGCAAGACCACAGATTAAAGTAAGCGCGAAATAAGCCATTGCAAACGCGAAGAGCTAGTGCATTAATTACTGGTGTAACCCCCAGAATGTTGAATGCAAGCATGTAAATGTGCATGCATGTTGTATAGGTGCCGGGTGTCAGTTTGTGGGATGGAGCTCAACGCCTGTTGCACTTGGTCGGTCAATTCAGGGTTGGTTAATGCTGTTTGTGGATGACGTTGAGACTTGTCGTCCGATGATGTCGATTGGAGACAGATCTGGTGATCGAGCAGGCCACCAAAGCAACATGTCGACACTCTGCAGATCATGTTTCGGTTACAACAGCGGCATGTGAGCGAGCGTTATCCTGTTGGAAAACGCTTCTTGGAACAAGGACGTAGCCAGGGGGGGCGGGGGGAGGGGAGGGGAGGGAGAGGGGAAATCCAGGGTGTCCGAACCATCTGATCACCGAAATGAAATTGCGGGCGACCTAATTTAAGTGTTGTCAAACTGAAAGATATTTTGATTTTCAATCATACAACAAAAAACTGCTGCGCACTATCGATAGTAAGCAAGGCCCACGATAGATCTTACTATCTTACAGCCACAGCACTGTTGGCTGCCGCCCATCCGCATTTTAACCAAGATCAGTTGTTGACCTTGCTTGAGTTCTGCTATTCTTTTCTTAACCAGTTCAGTTCTCACTTGCTGTTGAAATTAATTTACGTGGTACCGTTTATTGTGTTTCTGCTGTGCGCTGTTTACTGTCGTGATAGGTTTTAATTTTCGATAACTATGTGCCAAGCAGAAGAGAAAAACTGACTTTGATTCTTCCGCTAGCGTCATGGTAAGTAAAAAATATGTACATTCTACTATAACAGCCTAATTAACTATCTGTTGTTATTTTTTTTTTTGTTGTTGTTGTTGTGGTCTTCAGTCCAGAGACTGGTTTGATGCAGCTCTCCAAGCTATCCTGTCCTGTGCGAGTTTCTTTCATCTCGAAGTTCAAATGGTTCAAATGGCTCTGAGCACTACGGGACTTAACTTCTGAGGTCATCAGTCCCCTAGAACTTATAACCACTTAAACCTAACTAACCTAAGAACATCACACACATCCATGCCCGAGGCAGGATTCGAATCTGCGACCGTAGCGGTCGCGCGGTTCCAGACTGTAGCGCCTACAACCGCATCTCGAAGCACCTACTGCAACCTACATCCTTCTGAATCTGCTTAGTGTATTCATCTCTTGGTCTCCCTCTACGATTTTTACCCTCCACGCTGCCCTCCAGTACTGAATTGTGATCCCTTGATACCTCAGAACATGTCCTACCAACCTATCCCTTCTTCTAGTCAAGTTGTACCACAAATTCCTCTTCTCCCCAATTCCGTTCGGTACCTTCTCGTTAGTTACGTGAGTCGTTATTTGGCGTTGCAATATTTCAGTATTTCATAAGGCAGCGAAGAGGTAAATATCATTACAAATAACATTAAACTAAAATCAGTGCGTAAAAATTGGCTGGGATTTGTCTGTGTAGCTCAAAAATCGCGTTAATGCACAAAAACATCGCCCAAACGGCGATGGTTCCATTTAAGAAAAAATTGCTCGATATTTTATCATTAGTAGCCCAAACGATAAAATATTGTCCAATCTGGTCACCCGGTCGGTACTCAGCTATGAAATAATTGTGGAGAATGGATTGTGGGTAATGGAAGGGGCCTCTGAACGAAGCACATTCTATAGTTCGTTCGTGTCTAAAAGATTTTTTCGGCGAGCTGCCTGAATTCGTCCGAGCCAACTGCGCTCTGAGTCCATCTCTCCCATTTTCGCTCAATATCTGTTTACGCTCTTGTTATACTACACTCCTGGAAATTGAAATAAGAACACCGTGAATTCATTGTCCCAGGAAGGGGAAACTTTATTGACACATTCCTGGGGTCAGATACATCACATGATCACACTGACAGAACCACAGGCACATAGACACAGGCAACAGAGCATGCACAATGTCGGCACTAGTACAGTGTATATCCACCTTTCGCAGCAATGCAGGCTGCTATTCTCCCATGGAGACGATCGTAGAGATGCTGGATGTAGTCCTGTGGAACGGCTTGCCATGCCATTTCCACCTGCCGCCTCAGTTGGACCAGCGTTCGTGCTGGACGTGCAGACCGCGTGAGACGACGCTTCATCCAGTCCCAAACATGCTCAATCGGGGACAGATCTGGAGATCTTGCTGCCCAGGGTAGTTGACTTACACCTTCTAGAGCACGTTGGGTGGCACGGGATACATGCGGACGTGCATTGTCCTGTTGGGACAGCAAGTTCCTTTGCCGGTCTAGGAATGGTAGAACGATGGGTTGGATGACGGTTTGGATGTACGGTGCACTATTCAGTGTCCCCTCGACGATCGCCAGAGGTGTACGGCCAGTGTAGGAGATCGCTCCCCACACCATGATGCCGGGTGTTGGCCCTGTGTGCCTCGGTCGTATGCAGTCCTGATTGTGGCGCTCACCTGCACGGCGCCAAACACGCATACGACCATCATTGGCACCAAGGCAGAAGCGACTCTCATCGCTGAAGACGACACGTCTCCATTCGTCCCTCCATTCACGCCTGTCGCGACACCACTGGAGGCGGGCTGCACGATGTTGGGACGTAAGAGGAAGACGGCCTAACGGTGTGCGGGACTGTAGCCCAGCTTCATGGAGAC
This sequence comes from Schistocerca gregaria, assembly GCF_023897955.1. NCBI lineage: Eukaryota > Metazoa > Arthropoda > Insecta > Orthoptera > Acrididae > Schistocerca > Schistocerca gregaria. The sequence goes on from NC_064921.1 coordinate 749,374,243, forward strand.
GGTTGCGAATGGTCCTCGCCGATACCCCAGGAGCAACAGTGTCCCTAATTTGCTGGGAAGTGGCGGTGCGGTCCCCTACGGCACTGCGTAGGATCCTACGGTCTTGACGTGCATCCGTGCGGTGCTGCGGTCCGGTCCCAGGTCGACGGGCACGTGCACCTTCCGCCGACCACTGGCGGCAACATCGATGTACTGTGGAGACCTCACGCCCCACGTGTTGAGCAATTCGGCGGTACGTCCACCCGGCCTCCCGCATGCCCACTATACGCCCTCGCTCAAAGTCCGTCAACTGCACATACGGTTCACGTCCACGCTGTCGCGGCATGCTACCAGTGTTAAAGACTGCGATGGAGCTCCGTATGCCACGGCAAACTGGCTGACACTGACGGCGGCGGTGCACAAATGCTGCGCAGCTAGCGCCATTCGACGGCCAACACCGCGGTTCCTGGTGTGTCCGCTGTGCCGTGCGTGTGATCATTGCTTGTACAGCCCTCTCGCAGTGTCCGGAGCAAGTATGGTGGGTCTGACACACCGGTGTCAATGTGTTCTTTTTCCATTTCCAGGAGTGTATAATAACTGAAACCAAAAATCCTATGCACAAGTAAGTCTTAAAATATGCAGGCATCGATGCACTATCAAATGACTGAACAATTAGAAGAAAAACATGAAATGTTAGAATTCTTTCTTCTGTTGTGTTTTTTTGCTTTAAAACGACGTACAACAACTAGGTTTTCCGAATTCTCCATTGACTTGGGTAGCTCTGCATGTAGAGCCGCTGAACTCGCAATCCGTGGATTCGGGAGGCGAGGTAGATTTAATCCATTCGCCGGCTGTCTTGAAAATGGTTTTCTGTGGCTTCCTATTTTCAGTTAGGAAAATGCGGTGGTTGGACCCTTACTAGTTAGGTTTAAGTGGTTATAAGTTCTAGGGGACTGATGACCACAGCAGTTAAGTCCCATAGTGCTCAGAGCCATTTGAACCATTTGACCTCAGACGTTAAGTCTCATTGTGCTCAGAGCCATTTGAACCATTTTTGAACATCACCTTAACAAAATCAAGACCCAACCTGCCAGGATACTGTAAAAAGAAGAATCTCTTGATCGAGTTTAGGTACTAATACTATCAACCCAATTTTGTAGATACCGCGTTAGTAGATCACCAAGTGTTCAGTATTTGAAGAATTAAATATGTAGAACTGTTACCACTTTCGCACGTAATTGCAGTAAACTCTTAACTTCAGGTGACAGAATAGGTAATGTACATGTACTCTGCTGCTCCCTAACCGATAGTCCACAATAGAATTTTTTTTAGTTTTTACCTCATCCTTTTCTCATCGCTGTTTTGTCGTGGTGTTGTAGTTGTATGAATATGTGTGTTAGGATAGGACTTTGTTCAGTCATAAGATAATATAATGTATTGAGACCGACAGACGCAGTATGATGATTTAGTTAGCGTATAGGAATTTTTGCAATTTTTGTAAATTTTTTTCACATATGTATGTGTGAACAATAGACTACAGTGTTCATGTTAACTCGTAGTAAAGGTGGGGGCCAGCGTGGCACAGTTCACAGAATAGAATAGGAAAATATAGTGGATGATATAGACAGTGAATTGCATGATCCTGGCAACACAGATAGTGATCAGATAATTGATTATCCATCAGATAGTGAGGAAAAAACTCGAAAGAATGTAGAAGTAGTTACTGTGAGGAACTATCCACAAAGTGAGTGCGATGGTCCGAAATTGCAGAGAACGTGTCCAGTGGGAACACCATAAATCGCAGTTAGTTCAGTGTAATTGTTATCGTTGAATAAAGTGCCATTTCTATTCGTCTCATTGCGTATTTCTTTTACTTACCTTATGTACTATAACGAAACAGTTCTTTCTACGTATATTTGAAGTTTCGTCTGGATTAGTTGGCGGCGACACATCATTCGAAAGTTACTTTCGCCCTAAGTTTTGCACACCAGTGTGCAGATTTAGGCTCGCCAGCAATACGACGTCACACCCCAAAAAATGGTTCAAATGGCTTTAAGCACTATGGGACTTAACTGCTGAGGTCATCAATCCCCTAGAACTTAGAACTACATAAACTAAACTAACGTAAGGACATCACACACACCCATGCCCGAGGCAGGATTCGAACCTGCGACCGTAGCGGTCGCGCGGTTCCAGACTGTAGCCACTCTGGCCGGCGTCACACCCCATTCTCCCTCCCTGTGGTCAATATCTTGAGCTGCGGGAGGTCCCATTTTGAGTGGGAATTACATGAATGCCACTAGTCCATCCTTGATAAGGTAGCCTTAAGCTGCCACCGCAGTCTGGTTCACAACTGTTGCAGTATCCCAACTTCGAAGCAAGTGTAATTCCGACACGAGTATGCCGATCAGGTGGTGAATGCCCCATGTTGTAGCCATAAGACCCACAAGTCGGCGCGTCCAGCGTCTTCTGTTATCTTTATCATTTGCTGCTGTATAGGTATACGGTTATTTGGGTCATTCTTTCAGATTACTGCACTTTCTAAAAACTTAAATGTATCTTAATAATGTCAATGTTGCTGCTGGTTATATACAAATGAAACAGACTGGCAGAGAGCCTGTTGTTGCTGTGGCCGCAGTACTTACCTCCCGAGATGATGTGTCGGCACTTCGCGATTGTGGGTGTGCGTGCTCGAAAGCGCTGCGGAAGCGGTTCATCACAGGCGACCTGTGCCAGGACAGAAAATAATTTAGCCTCTTAGACACTAGTTATGAGTGTACGTGACATCAGAAAAATCAAAAGACCAGTACGTCTTTCCCGTAAAGGGGAGTCCACACACAACGATCTGCCTATGCACATCACATCTTCGCACATAGATCGTAGTGTGTGGGCAGGAGATATGAGCAGATATGGGACTGCGCAAACCTGGTAATTGGAGGTTTGAGCAAAACTGCTCAAATTTGGGGGCGCACATCATGTCTGTGGCAGACAAAACATTGCGTGTGGACACGAGAAAGCTGGCGAGTGCAATGTGTCTGAGTCGGCTGTTTGTTCACTATAATGTTTCTCATTTTTGTGTACTCCTTAAATTCTAAAATGTTTCATACCGGGCAGTGCTTGTGGTGTAAGGTGTCAGGCAAATCCAACACCTTCCATGAAAATCCTGACATGATAAGCAAATCCAGCAGTCTGTCACATAGCTCCGAATAAAACGTGACATTAAATTAACCAAAGTAATACGAGTAACTAGTGAGCAAATGGAATACCACAGATTAACACAAGAATGCCTAAATGCATGTCATACCTTCCCACCGTGAGACAGACACAGTTCCGAGGGGAGAAACGAGAACAGAAGCCGAGAACAGAACCGTGTTAAGCTCGAAGGCCCTACGATAAGGGACGGACTGGACACCCACGTCGCCAGCTAACCACTAGGGCCACACAACCCGCAAGTTTTAGCGTGAGACTTTTTCGCGTCTCTGTTACGTCAAGGACCACCCCCAAGCCCATGTTAAAAACTAGAGCCCTCCAGAAAAACAGTATAGATCTTACGATAACACAAAAAGGGCCATCCATGTTAAAAGACAGAGCCCTCCAGAAGAACAGTATAGATCTTACGATAACGCTAAACGGACCACACCAGCTGCAAGTTTTAGCGTGAGACTTTTTCGCGTCTCTGTTACGTTGCAAACTTTAAAAACATTGCCCCACCACGAAAAGTATAACGTTTCACATTGGACAGACAGAATTTTTGTAGGCAGTGCTTAAGATTAACATTGAGACCCTGATTGGTCAGATGAAAACACGGCCAGATAGTTTTTTTTAAAACCAACTTCGGTAAATGGTAGTAAGGAGAAGTTAGGAGAAGAGTTGCTTCCGAGATGGTGAGGTGAGCGGAGCTGTGCTGCCCGCCGTCGCCCTGACGCTGCCTAAACACCGACACGGTAATGAACGCACGCGATGCCGCGTTTTTGAGCGCATAAGGCTTCACTCAGAACTGCAGAAGTCTCATCTGTTACACCCCCTTTTTGCGTAATACTAGTGTCGATCGTCTATTAAAGCTCATGGTGTTCAAATTTGCCACTTGAAGTAAAAATCTGAAACGCGATGATTTTTCTGTTATGTAGTTATTGAGAATCCACATCAGCCACTGTAACTTACGACAAGTTAGATAAGTAATTAATGATAATTGAGGGTCGCTGTAGACCATTTTGATAGTTTTCTCTTTTGTGAAACTTAATTTAAACCTAGATTATAGATATGATATGGCATAGGTCATCCTTCGATCCATTGTAGAACTTGGAAACCCACTCAGAAAATATTCGTTCACATTTTTGTTGAACGCAGTTTTTTACCATCCTGCATTGAAACATTTCCTTTTATCAATAGTGCAATTTATAAACAATGTTTTGTGAGTAGAATAAAATTTCCAATGGTAAACTTAACTGATTTTTCGACGTTATTTTACCAGCTAACTAAAAATAGGAAAGCCTTGAACCCCTTTCACCAAATTTAGTTAGTATTAAGATTCTTTTACAGGGAGTGCAGTGGAGCTGACGCTGAAATCATTAAGTATTTGGTTATATCATCGCTAGTCTCACTGAACTCTTCTGAATTCTACATGTCATGTGTGGTCTGGCGTCTCCTTACCAGCAACAGGTCCCAGGTTCAAACTAGTCAATTCCCTAAAAAACACGCTCAGAGCGTCGTTGCGCGAAAGTGGTAGGGATACACGATATAGAACAAACACACACCACCCAGAATGTTAGAATGGGAGTTCATTACTGAATTTATAGATACATATAGGAGTCACACTTGCTTATCGAAACTTAAGACCCTCTGCCAGGCACTTAAATGTGATTTGCAGAGTATCCATGTAGATGTAGATTACAGCAATAGAGATAAGAAGCTGCTTATAGTTCTCTTACGGATAAAACAGGAGCAGTTCAACTTACAACAAACAGAGAAACTACAATGCAAAAAAATTTCAAGGTATGTAAATTTCGTATGCTTGTCTGTTTGAACATTCTAGTTATGTTAGACGGTTCATTAACGTGTTCTTCTGGTTCCTAGGTTTGCCATTGCGAATGGGGTCCCCGATTATCTGATGGTTCGGACAACTTCGCACTTACCCGCGAAAGGCAAAGGTCCCGAGTTCGAGTCTCCGTCCGGCGCACAGTTTTAATCTGCCAGGAAGTTTCAACTTCGTTATTGGTAAAACTAGGTTTTCAACTTTGTAAGGTATTTAATACCTTCAGCCCTTTATCTGCATTCAATTTGCACATGGATACACATGTAGGCCCGTCAGCTTAATTAAGTTCTCTCTTCCCGATTCTTTACATAGGTTTTTCGTTCTAGGGATGGGGGTTATCTTTGTAGTAATGGGGCTGGTTAAAGGGTTACGTTTCTTAGACAGACGCTCCACTGATGCTCTCTTTTTATGCTTCTTGTATTACATTCTAATCACATTTATTGCGGTAACTGCGGTTATTTTTGCCATACTGCATCATCCCCTGCACTATTCGCACCAATGCTCTGCCAATTATTATTTATTGATTACTTTCCCTCTTGATGGGGTTGATTCTGTGACTAATCAACGTTGTGGGCGTCTCCATCTACTAATCTATGTGACACAACTCTAAGTCTTTTTCTTTACGCATACTTGATTGGCTGTTCTTAATTAATTTTTTAAATACATAGATTACAAGGACGCTTTCCTTGCAGTGTAGATCCATCTGAAGATGCTGCTTTCACGCAATGAAACCGATCCTGAATATATCTTCAGTTAACAGCTGTTCGCGGTTTTATTCAATTTCTATTTACCATGATTTTCAACGGCTATAGCTGCCCATATTGTAAAGTATGCAAAAAAATTAGTTGCATGCTTAAACCAAAATCATTAGTCCTGCCTCTTTGTGCTTAGAAATCTGCCATTTTGACCTGTATCAGGAAACGCTAGCGTACTTTCTCTCAATATTGCACTGCGACATAGCCTTTTTTGGTAGTGTGCGTTAAGCTGAAAAGGGATATCTTGCAGCAATGTCTTCAGCGATATAGGAACTCTCATACTTGTGTGGTAATACATTTACTTCTTAATACAATATGTGATTCATAACAAGAGTGAATTCAAGGTAAACTGTACAATTCACTACCATATAACTGAAAGAAAAACTTTTCATGTACAAGGTGATCAGAGTCAGTCCGAAAACTTGTAAGGGTGTTGCGGGTTAGGTTGTGCTGAGGATTAATTGTTATGAAAAAAATTCTATACGTTGTGCCGTTTCCAACTTAATTAGCATTGAAGTTAGCCAACAAGGCCGTTACGCACGCAAATTCAAGCTGCCCATCAGAGCCGGTGTCGCCTAAGTTGTGCTTCGTTCGGTTTTCTAAAAACCGAACAACAGAGCGGTACAAAAATGGAACATGGAACGGTATCGAGGATCGAACTCTAGCGAAAGGCTGATCAGTCTCTTGCGCTATCGTCTGAGCTGTGAGAACAACTGACATTACTTAAAGGTGGCAGGTCACTTGAACCTGCGCACACAACGGACCAGATCGGCTGACTTCAATGCTAATTAACACGGAAAAGGAGCAAACCATAGAATGTTTTTCTTAACAATTATTCCATCAGCACAACCAAACCTGCACCACTCTTACAAGAGTTTCGGACTGTTTCTGAGAACCCGGTAGGTGCCAATCCATGTCTAGAGTTCAGAATGGAGTACTATATTCTGGTGCCAAAGTTCATAACAGGTGGCTAGTGGACTTCTCACAGGGAACTGAAAATTCGAAAATTTTCAGAAATAAAGTAAAATATATCTCAGTGGCCAATTCTATAATTTATTAGAATACATGGAATTCAAAACACGCCAAAAAATATAAAAATACTATCTGTAACTTATTACTTTGATTCTTCAAAATGTCTGCATTTTACTTTAGTGCTCAAATTAATTTCTTGAAACAGACATCCTTTTTGTAGTAGATAGTAAATATTTTGTAATTTTCTGCCTCCCATTTAATTTAGTTTTGATAATATAGTCACAAACTAAGCAGCTATTTAACAATTTGTTGGGTTTTCTTCCTGATTCTTTTCGCTACAAATATTTTTTGGTTGTGCAATTATTGGCCAACGTTTTTAGACAGATCCTGCCTGTAATAGCTAATGGCGCACCGGCAGTTAAAGTAAATGCATCTTTAAAGGAGTCAACCTTAGAGCGGCGTGTTAAAAAATTTAGTTAAACAACAAATATGTGCCTACAACTCCACAGCGACAGAGAATCAAAACAATATGCGGATGGTCTTCTCAAAATCGGCGAATATGGTGTTGATACAGATGTTAACTGCATGATTGTATTATGTATACATTCACGTGCTTAGTCTGCAATTCATCATTAAGCGCCTGGCAGAGGGTTCATCGAATGACCTCCAAGCTGTTTCCCTATCGTTCCACTCTCGAATAGTGCGAGGAAAACACGAACACTTTTAATCTTTCCATGAGAGCTCTGACTTCTCTTACTTTTCATAATGATCATTCCTCTCTATGTAGGAGGCCGCCAACAAAATATCTTCGCCCTCTAAGCAGAAAACTGGTGATTGAAATTTCACGAGAAGTTCCTGCCGCAACGAGAAACGCCTTGATGATGGATACCCCAATTCGCATATCACATCCGTGGCACTCCCTCCACTATTTCCCATAATACCAAACGAACTGTGCTTCCTTGAAATTTTTCGACGCCCTACGTCAATCCTGCCTGATGCGTATTCCACACTGCACAGCAATACTCCAGAATAGGACGGACAAGCGTGGTGTAAGCAGTCTCTTTAGTAGACCTGACGCACTTTCTTTCCGCCAATAAATCGCAGTCTTTGGTTTGCTTTACCCACGACATTATCTATGTGGTCGTTCCAATTTAAGTTATTCGTAATTGTAAACTTTAAGCATTTAATTTAATTTACAGCTTTTAGATTTGTGTGATTTATCGTGTAACCGAAATTTAGAAGATTCCTTTTAGTACTCATTTGGATGACTTCACACTTTTCACTACTTAGAGTGAACTGCCACTTTTCGCACCATAGACATTTTGTCTAAATCATTTTGACATTGTGTCTGATTATCTGATGACTTAACAAGACGGAAAAAGATGGCTCCATTTGCAGACAACCTAAGAGGGCTGCTCAGATTGTCTCCTAATCATTTATCTAGATCAAGAACAGCAGAGGGCCTGTAACATTTCCTTGAAGAACGCCGCATATCACCTCTGGTTTACTCCATGATTTACCGTCAATTACTACGTACTGTGACCTTTCTGACCTGAAATCACGAGTCCAGTCGCACAACTGAGACGCATCCAATTTGATTAGAAGTCGATTGTGAGGAACGATGTTAGAACCCTTCTGGAAAACTAAAAATATGGAATCAGTCTAACGTCCCCTAACGATAGCACTCATAACGTCGTGAGAGTAAAGAATTACTTGTGTTTCACAAGAACGATACATTTACTATCCGTGTTGGCTGTTTGTCAATAAACCGTTTCCTTCGATGTAACTCATAATGTTCGAACACAGTATACGTTCCAAAATCCTACTACAAATCGACTTTAGCAATATGCGTCTGTAATTCAGCGGATTACTCCTATTTCCTTTCTAAGGGTGTTGGTGCGACACGTGCAACTTTCCCGTTTTCGGGTACGGATCTTACTACAGCGAGCGGTTGTATTGATCGCTAAGTATGGAGCTATTGTGTCAGCATCCTCTGAAAAGGACCTGACTGCTATGCAATCTGGACCGGAGGCCTTGCCATTACTAAGTGACTTAAGCTGCTTCGCTACACCGAAGCAGCTTAAGCCACTGAGTAATGGCACAAGTTACATGAATTCTCTAACATTGTTCACATTAAAAAAGAATTGGTGAGCTACGTTTTTCCTGAACTGCAAGCGAATATGGGAAATAAAGAATAGTTTTACGACAGGGCAATTCTGGCGCCGACAAATGAACTTGTATGACAGATAAATGAAAAAAATTATGTGACAGGTAGAAGGAAATATCGTGTTGATAATATTAAGGACACTGCATAAGTCACTTCATATAACGATTCTGAAAATCAAAGAAAAATCATCAAAAGAAACGACTGCCTGCAAGTAAAACAAGGAAACAGCCTCCCACACAAATTTGGCCTAGATGTGTATTAAATGGACATATCAACCAGGCATAGCATTAGTAATGTCATTAAGGAGCTGATAAAGCTGATAAATATGGACATTACCTCATCCGAAAGCATACCTTTCACGACATTCGATGGATGTTTACAAGACGACTTCTTGCCGAATCAAACATGGATGCTGTTACTTCCAGGCTAAATAATAGCTCAAAAGCGACACAGGAATACAGATGTGTAGTCCACCAAGATGCGTAGGAAAAGTTTGGAATGTAGGAGAGACACAAGAGCGGAATAAAGATGTGAATGCGAGTCGTGAGATCCGTTTCGACATCTCACTCGGTAGAGAAGATATTGAAAAACCCACATCATGGATTGGAGTAAGAATTACTCTGTGTATACCTTAACGCCTTTCTAGATTAGGTGACAACATGCAAGTGGAAAGAAATACCAAAACAACTAAGGCCCTCTTCGAAAATCGCTGCGTACAGAAAACTGAAATTAGTGTTCAAAGTAATTACCATAGAGATGTCAGTCATAAGTGTGGTATGTGAATGGGTGGTCTTGCACATTTCTGAACAGTTGGCGAATAGCTAACTGTACCTCAACAATATGGAATCTTGAATACTGCTCCGAAACCGCATAAGAAAAGATTTTAGAACGCTAAGGTAAAAAAAAACTAATATCTGGCATAAGCCCCAGGATCTATTACACCACTGACAAACAGGCGTATCAGGCATATCAGGCAATTTAACAAGGGTTCTCCTATTAACGATAGACGTAATGAGACAGGTCACAAAATGCGAAACTTACAATATTTTGACTGAAAACGCTGGAAGTAATTACACCGAAAAGAAATATCCAAGATTCAAGTAGAATACGATCTAAGGAAACTTTAAAAAGGTCATTGTAGCTTCTTCCGTCAAATCTGAATGGCATGTCACGGCCACCGAAAAATTACCGACAAATGAAAAATTGTCCAAGATCCATCAGAACAAGATCTGTGCATGCTTCTGTCACGGCATTGTAATCCACAGATTTACACACTGAAGCACAAACGACATTTGAACATATCTTCGCCGACAATTAACAATGATTAATAAAATGATCTCAAACAATATAGAGAGAGCATTATTAGTAAGACTCCAGAAACAAAAAAGTAAAGCTGTCCTCATCTCGAAGGTTAGTGTGAGAACTATGGTGCTTCACTTAGCGTCGCCCATTTCGAGTTATTTTCCCCCTGGCTTCCTTCGACCTGTGAACTGACGTGACCAGCTAGTTACAGGCAAACCTACAGTTCTACGTGCACTTCCAGTACAGATTCTTGAGCAAACAGCGGCACATGATGTACAATAGAGAGGAAAAGTACTATGATCGTTTATCATAAACTGAATAGAATCACGGAAAATCATAAGAGATACAGAATACAAGGGAAAATGTTAAACATAATGACGCAGAACATGTGATAGCACCAAAAGTGATCGGAACTTCTACCTTTTAAAACGTATGAAGAGTCCTCACACAATGAGAGACCTCATTATGATACTGTCGCAGGACTGCCAGTACATTAGACAAGCAGTAACCATTCAAAAAAAAAAGGTGGAATTAATGACGTACAGGTAGGGGAAACAAAAATGTGATATTTTGTAATGTTCTAATTCCGTCAGTGACACCAAAGGCCAAAGGACTTGGAAGAGTAGTTGCATGACATGAATAGTGTTTTGAAAGAAGGATGTAAGACGAACATCAACAAAAGCAAAACAAGGCGATGCTGAAGGAATCAGATTAGGAAATGAGACACTCAAAGTAGTACCTTAGTACTGCAACTTGGGCAGTAAAATAAAAATTTAATTTTATTCATTTTCTGCAGCTGTGAACGTGAGCGTACTCAATAAACAGGACGTTTGAATAAAAACGCCTTCATCGACAATTTTTTCGTGTTTTATTAAATTATACGGTGCATTTCGGAGCCTGTGGGTCCATCTTCATGTGCGAATATCTAATACATGATTTACATTTTCTCTTGAGTGAGACAAAATGTATTGTCTCGTTATGAAAAAGTTAGATTTAGGTTCGTATTTCGTGACCAGAGTGCGGAAATGTGTGAGAAACAGTGGAAAAAATAGAGAAAAACCTACGGAAGAAGCAAGGAAGAACATTTTTAACATTTTGAGGTCAGCATACGCTGGTTTATTGAACATACAATGAATGGATCAAAGCATGCTGACCCCTGTACACCGATGCTCCGTTGTGGTGGTCAGGCGCGATTGATCGGAACCTTGACGACGAGTAGTCCTAAGTCTGAAATCAGGGTACGTTGATTTATTCACAGTATAATGAATGAACCAAGGTATGCTGACCACAAAAGGCCAGTCGATAAGTCTTTCACGATTTTCCCGCTGTTTCTCCCATACTTCTGTACTCGATTCGCGAAATACCATACCTAACATCTAGTTTCCTCATAACAGCGTAATACATTTCACCTCACACAAGAGAAAATGTAAATTAAGTATTAGATGATTTGCACCGACGATAGACCCACAGGTGCCGCGATGCATCGTGCAGTTTAATGAAACACGAAGAAATTGTGATTGGAGTTGTTTTTATTCAAATTTCCTGTGTAGTACGAGTAAAATGGCAGATTATGGCCGAAGCGGAGAGGATGTGAAATGTGGACTGGCAATGGTAAGAACAGCGATTCTGAGAAAGATGAATTTGCTAATATCGAATATATACCTACGTGTTATTAAGTATTTTCTGAAGGTATTTCTCCAGATTGTAACATTGTGTGGAAGTTCAAATGGTTCAAATGGCTCTAAGCACTGTGGGACTTAACATCTGAGGTCGTCAGTCCCCGAGACTAAAGGACATCGCACGCATCCATGCCCGAGGGAGGATTCGAACCTGCGATCGTAGCAGCAGCGCGGTTCTGGACTGAAGCGCCTAGAACCGCTCGGCCACAGAGGCCGGCTTGTGTGGAAGAGAATCGTGGACGATAATCAGTTCAGAAAATGGGTAAATAGAAGCTTTTAGAATGTGGTGCTATAGAAGAATGCAGAAGATTAAGCAGGTAGAATTTATGGCACAACTTGATTAAAACAACGGATCGGTTGACAACACATGCTGAGGCATCGAGGACTTCTCAGTTTGCTAATGGAAGGAAGGAAGTGTGTGTGTGTAGGCGGGGGGCGGAGGGGGGGGGGGGGGGAGGAGGGTGTAAAACGTGTGGAGGGAGGTCAAGGCTTAAATACGAAAAGTTGAAATGTACGTAGGTTGCAGTAGTTATGCACAGATGGAGAGACTTGCTCCGGATAGAGTAGTGTGGAGAGCAGCATCAAATCTAGTCTTCGATCTGAAGACCACAAGGACAACAAATACTTTCCGCTGGTTTTTGTCATTTGTCGCAACAAGCGTGAAGACTTGCGTCACTGTTAGCCTCCGTGGAGTCTTCCTTTGTCCGGACTGCCCTCTGCGCCCATCCCGAGCGGCCTTCCTGCAGGAGAGCTGTAAACCGCGACTTCCGGGAAGAGCAGAGAGCCGGGGCAGTTCCGGCGCCATCCCGCTGCCCGCCATAAACGTGGAGCCCCCGGCGGCCGCGCCGGCACGCCACGCACCCCCGCCTTTGATCACAGGGCTGACAAGCGCGGCCGTGGACTCTTCAGGGCCGCACACGAGCAGCGGTACCTAACACGCTCTGCCTGTTTACAACATAGCCCAAGTACGCATGTCTGACACGTGCACGTTTTAAATATGACGTTTGCTACAACACATGTGTGTACGCATCTTTCCTCCTAAGTAATTTAATTTCAGTGGAATACCCGGGAGTAGACAACATTCCATTAGAGCTACTGATTGCCTTGGGAGAGCCAGTCCTGACAAAACTCTACGACCTGGTGAGCAAGATGTATGAGACAGGCGAAATACGCCCAGACGTCAAGAAGAATATAATAATTCCAATCCCAAAGAAAGCAGGTGTTGACAGGTGTGAAAATTACTGAACTATCAGTTCAATAAGTCACGGCTCCAAAATACTAACGCAAATTCTTTACAGAGGAATGGAAAAACTGACAGAAGCCGACCTCGGGGAAGATCAGTTTGGATTCCGTAGAAATGTTGGAACATGTGAGGCAATACTGACCCTACGACTTATCTTAGAAGATAGATTAAGGAAAGGCAGACCTACGTTTCTAGCATTTGTAGACAATGTTGACTGGAATACTCTCTTTCTAATTCTGAAGGTGGCAGCGCTTAAATACAGGGAGCGAAAGACTATTTTCAATTTGTACAGAAACCAGATGGCAGTTATAAGACTCGATGGCCATGAAAGGAAAGCAGTGGTTGGCAGGGTTGTAGCCTATCCCCGATGTTATTCAATCTGTATATTGAGCAAGCAGTAATGAAAACAAACGAAAAATTCGGAGTAGGAATTAAAATCCATGAAGAAGAAATAAAAACTTTGAGGTTCGCCGGTAACATTGTAATTCTGTCAGAGACAGCAAAGGACTTGGAAGATCCATTGAACGGAATGGACAGTGTCTTGAAAGAAGCATATAAGATTAACATCAACAAAAGCAAAACTAGGATAATGGAATGTAGTCGAATTAAATCAGGTGATGCTGGGGGAGTTAGATTAGGAAATGAGACTCCTAAAGTAGTGGATGAGGTTTGCTATTTGGAGAGCAAAATAACAGATGACTGTCGAAGTAGAGAGGATATAAAATGTAGACTGACAATGGCAAGGAAAGCGTTTCTGAAGAAGAGAAATTTGCTAACATCGAGTATAGATTTAAGCGACAGGAAGTCGTTTATGAAGGTATCTGTACAGAAGTGAAACTTGGACGATAAACAGTGTAGCAAGAAGCGAATAGAAGCTTTCGAAATGTGGTGCTACAGAAGAATGCTGAAGATTAGATGGGTAGATCACATAACTAATGAGGAGGTATTGAATAGAATTGGGGAGAAGAGGAGCTTGTGGCACAACTTGACTAGAAGAAGGGGTCGGTTGGTAGGACATGTTCTGAGGTATCAAGGGATCACCAATTTAGTATTGGAGGGCAGCGTGGAGGGTAAAATTCGTAGAGGGAGACCAAGAGATGAATACACTAAGCAGATTCAGAAGGATGTAGGTTGCAGTAAGTACTGGGAGATGATGAAACTTGCACAGAATAGAGTAGCATGGAGAGCTGCCTTAACCCAGTCTCTGGACTGAAGACCACAACAACAACCCATCTATATCTACATCTGGATACACACTCCGCAAACCACTGTGGAGTGCATGTCAGACGCTTCTTAGCATGGTACCACACGTTACTGTTTCTTTCCCTTCCAACAGCGTTCGGAACGCGGGACTGATGACTATTTAAATGTCGCTGCGAATGCTGTGGTTAGTCTAACTTTACCTTCCCGGTCCTTATGTGAACTGTAGGTAGAGAACAGAATAACATCTCGAGATTCTCCACTTAATACTGATTCTTGGAACTTTATAACTAGCCTTTCACAGGATAAACGGCCGCAGATTTTGATTACAAGATAAACCACGCACATTTAAAGGCTGTAAATCTTACTAAACATGTAGGGATTACAATTGCGAACAACTTCAGTTGGGATAGTTGCTTGGAAAATATTCAGCGGTAGGCGAACCAAAGGCTGCCTTTAATTGATGGAACAATCTTTTTTTAAAAGATGCTACAAATCTACTAGAGAAACTGCTTAGTCTACGCAAATCCGTGCTCTTCTTGACTACTGCTGTGCTGTATGAGTTCCTTACTAGATAGAATTCACAGAGATTATCGAAAAAGTTCAGAAAGGAGCAAACCGTTCTGTATTATCGCGAAAAAGGTGAGAGAGTGCGACAGATGTGATACGCGAGTCGGGGTGGCAATCATTAAAACAAAGGCATTTTTGGTTGTGACGAGATCTTTTTACGAAATTTTGATCACCGACTTTCTCCACTGAAAGCGGAAATATTTAGCGAATGACATCCTAGTAAAATAAGAGAAATCAGACCGCTAAAAAAAAGATTTAAGTTTCATTTTTTCCACCTGCTGCTAGAGAGTGGAACGATAGAGAAATAGTTTGAAAGCGATTCGACGAAGCCACCGCCAAGCACTTATCCATATAGATGTAGATGCATCCTGAAGTCTCTGCCAAACATCGTGTGACCATTCCTGTCATCCCTCTTTATTTAGTTACAAGATATCGTGTTAGTCCTATTTGGTAAGGGTACCACAAACTTGAGGCGTACAGTTGATCTGTTTACAGCCTCCTTTGCAGACTGACTGCATTTTCGCAGTATCCTACCTACAAGGCGGCCTCTTCCACCCGCTCTGCCTGCGACTCGCCCGCAAACTGTTACAGCCGGGTCTCTGTACGAGCTGACTGAGTCTGCTGGTGACGCACTGACGTTATAGTCAATCATACAATTTATTGCGTTTTGTGAAGCGCAGTATTTCACGTTTCTGAACATTTAAAGCAAGTTGGCTATCTCTGCAATATGTGATATCTCTGAATAAAATGTAATGTTAGTAACGGAGTACGTGAAATAAAAAAAATAAAAAAATAAATGCTTGTGCAACCTTTATTCATTTAATACTGTGGTATTTCACTATAGATAACTGCATCATCTGCTAACAGTCTTAGGATACTATTAATATTATCTTCCAAATCATTAATGTACAACATAAACAGCACTGGTTGTAATAGATTTCCCTGGAGCATGCATGAAGTTACTTCTACTTCTGTCGATGATTCTCCAGGCAAGATGACATTCTACATCCTCCCTACCTAGAAAGTCCGCAGCTCGTGGTCTAGTGGCTAGCGTTGCTACGTCTGGATCACGGAGTCCCGGCTTCGATTCCAGGCCGGGTTGGGGATTTTCACTGCGCGGGGACTGGGTGTTTGTGTTGTCCACATCATTTCGTCATCATTCGCTACAGTGACTAGATTGGACTGTGAAAGAAACTGGACTGTGAAAAAATTGGGACTTTGTACGGGCGCTGATGACCACGCAGTTGAGCTCCCCACAAACCACCTACCAAGAAATCCTGAGTCGGGTCACCTTTCGCCTTTGATGCCCCATATGATGTTACTAAATGTTTATGTGATACCGAGCTAAATGCTTTCCGGAACAGGCGTACTGCATCCATCTAATTACTTTCATCCTTGACTTTCAGCATGGCATGTGAGAAAAAGCAAGTTGCATTTCGGATAATCGATGTTTTCGGAATCCACGTTGTTTGGCATGCATGAGGTAATTCAGTTCGTGGTACCTGATTATGTTCGAGGCAAAAATATCTCCCGGCATTCTACAACAGATGGGCGCCAGTGAGAAGTTTTCTGGACCACTTACGCTATTCTTCATGTAGACGGCTTCTTTGCTTCCCCTCAATAGCACACCTACTTCAGTCTTCGCCGGCCGCGGTGGTCTCGCGATTCTAGGCGCGCAGTCCGGAACCGTGTGACTGCTACGGTCGCAGGTTCGAATCCTGCCTCGGGCATGGAAGTGTGTGGTGTCCTTAGGTTAGTTAGGTTTAAGTAATTCTAAGTTCTAGGGGACTGATGACCACAGCAGTTGAGTCCCATAGTACTCAGAGCCATTTGAACCATTTGAACTTCAGTCTTCCAGACGGAACTTCATTGATATGTTAATTCCTAGCATGCTCTGACGCAGCCATCGGACAAGAAGCATTTATGAACTATTGATAATGACTAGTCAGCCGAAACCAGTTTAAGCATTAAACAGTTTACGTAAGCATTTGACTAAAATAAGTTTTGTATTTAAAAGTAATGTGCTCATCGATGCTCTCTGCCAATAACATTGCAAATAAGAACAACGTGCTCTACTTCACAACGAAGGAAACAGGCAAGACACAAAACTGCGGACCTATCAGCCTCCTTTCATTAATGTGAAAGACTTACTCTAAAATTATCACCAACAGAATAGTCACTAGAACAAGCTAGCTTTCAGGCGGATACAGCAGAACACACCATTCGCAAACGATGAATGAAATTATTTAATGGAACAATGAGCTGAAGAACCACTTTACCTGCATGCAGTAGATTTAGAGAGAGCTATTAACTTTGAGAGATAAATGAAATAAGGGTATAGCATTGTTGGCCGGGAGGCCCTATCCGGAGAAGTTCGGTCGCCGAGTGCAAGACTTATTTCAATCGACGCCACATTGGGCGACATGCGTGCCGGTGATGCGGATGAAATGATGATGAGTACAACACAGCAGCCACTCCACGAGCGGAGAAAATCCCCAACACGGTAGGGAATCGAACCCGTGCCCGCTGCATGGGAGGCAAGCACGTTACCACTCAGCTAAGCTGCAATAACGGAGAGGGCGGGTAAATAGAACTGGCTCAGAAAATACGCTCTGAGACACACACAAAATAAACGACTCACCACGAAGGAGTTACGCAAACTGGTAGCAAATTGATATTCGTACATGTATCGACGTAAAACGCAAAACTGACAACCTTGGCGGTCGATGAAAGAATGTGTGATGATGCAGCGCAATTTCACCAGTGAAGAGGGGACATAAAGCCTTCGCAAATTTCATCCCATGTACTCGGCTGAATAGTAACTACGCCTTGCTGACAGGCTCGTGAACAACATACTATGCAGATGTCAGCATTAGAGAGAGGACGTGTAGTTGGGTTCAAGAAGCCGATTGGAGTAATTGGCGAATCGCTCGACATTTGAATAGGAGCG
The DNA here is from genome assembly GCF_023897955.1 of Schistocerca gregaria. Classification (NCBI taxonomy): domain Eukaryota; kingdom Metazoa; phylum Arthropoda; class Insecta; order Orthoptera; family Acrididae; genus Schistocerca; species Schistocerca gregaria. The sequence goes on from NC_064921.1 coordinate 749,392,092, forward strand.
ATGCTGCTATTCAATAATGTTGACAGGAGTGGGTGAGCCACGGTTGAACACAGCGTCAAAAAGGAAGCGATCGGCCTAGAGAGACGATAGATCGTGAGGACCGAGCAGTCGCCACATAGTCACTCAGAGCCCCGGATTCATCATTATCATCGATCCGATGTGCAACTGGTGCTTCAGTTACCATAACGACCATTAGAAGGCGGCTAACAGAAAGAGAGCTGAGCTGGCGGCCCTCCTTGCGCCTACTACCATTGAACTGTACACCAAGAAGCCAGTTTGCAGTGGTGACGGGCACATTCGGCCTGGAATCTCACTGACTGGAGTAGAATTGTCTTCAGTGATGAGTCCGCCTTCGATCTGAGCCCCAGTGACCAACGAAGACGTGTCTGGAGTAGCCCCGCACAGCTGTGAGGTACCACACCGACTGTCGCCTGCCATATAGCTTGACAAGCAGAAGTGATCGTCCGAGGTTCCGTTTCTTTTCATAGCAGGACCCCTTTGGTTGTCATCCGTGGCAGCCTTACAGCAAAACAGTACGAGGACGATATACTACGCCCCGTTTTCTTTCCCTTCATCGCAAGCCATTCTGGGCTACGTTTCAGCACGATAACGCCCGACCACAAAAGGCAAGAGTTTCTACGGCTTGTCTTGGTGCTTGCCGAACCCTACAGAATTTGGCACGATGTCCATCAGGAAGACTTGTTTTTCTGTATATGTAGGTCACTTCTGCCGATTTCCGTCTCAACCGGATATTTCCTCTGGGGTGCGTCTTTTTTAAAAAAATTTGTAGTGTACTTCATGCGCCTTAAGACTGGCAACCCAACTAACATAACGTGCATTCGGGATGGATCGTGTAAGTTAGGTTGCCGCCCTTCTTAAGGTGCGTGACATATTTTGAGGGTCAGTTTTATTTGCCCTTGCTGTATTTACCCTTCTGTACACGTCTGCACTCCACATAAATATTTTCGGAAAACGAATGAAAGAACGCAAAGAGTCAATCTGAGAGAAGTCTTGAAAATCAGTTATAATAACGTGGAAATAACGCACAGCGAACGCGATTGAAACGGAAGTAGCGTAAATGAACAATGAAGTCATAAAAACAGTTCGTCAGTTTTTATATTTCTGGCAGTTGAAGACTTCGACAGGCTGGACAGCTAAACAAAATAAAATGAAAATAAACTCGAGTGCTTTTGTTAAACTACACAGAGTTTCCAAAATTAAGCTTCCGACGTGACCGAGAAGGAAAGTTTACAGTCAGTGTGTGTTACAGTTTATTCAAAAACTCGCGTTGATCAGCAAGCAGTGGACAGATGCATGTGGGAATTACTAGGCGAGACTGGAAAATGAACAACTGGGTCAGCGAACAAAATAAATGGAATAATTATAGCTGTAAGGAAAATGTATGCAATCGAGATGGGCGGGACATGTGGCTTGGCGAATGGATGATAGACGGCTCAAGGAAGTTCTTGGTTGGATTCCAAGAGATAAGATGAAACCAAGACTACTTCCCAATGTAAAATGCGTAGATGTCATTACAGAACATGTAAGAGCAACGTGGATACGTATGAAACTTCCTGGCAGATTATAACTGTGTGCCGGACCGAGATTCGAAATCGGGATCTTTGCCTTTCGCGAGCAAGTGCTATTGCGACTGCTCTTTAATATATTCTTATACATTGTGACATTTCGAGCCCCGTGAGCCCAGATTCATTTCACTGCAAACGTGAATCAAACTTTCATGTTTTGTCAAGCCTCAACAGCACGGAAACTAAGAATCAATTTCCACAGACACTCGAACCACTATACTGGAACACATAAAAACGATTACTTGAAAATTGCAAAGTGCCGAAACGAGACTTGTCGTATACACTCCTGGAAATTGAAATAAGAACACCGTGAAATCATTGTCCCAGGAAGGGGAAACTTTATTGACACATTCCTGGGGTCAGATACATCACATGATCACACTGACAGAACGACAGGCACATAGACACAGGCAACAGAGCATGCACAATGTCGGCACTAGTACAGTGTATATCTACCTTTCGCAGCAATGCAGGGTGCTATTCTCCCATGGAGACGATCGTAGAGATGCTGGATGTAGTCCTGTGGAACGGCTTGCCATGCCATTTCCACCTGGCGCCTCAGTTGGACCATCGTTCGTGCTGGATGTGCAGACCGCGTGATACGACGCTTCATCCAGTTTAGGTTAGGTTAGGTTAGGTTAGGTTGCAGTCCCAAACATGCTCAATGGGGGACAGATCCGGAGATCTTGCTGGCCAGGGTAGTTGACTTACACCTTCTAGAGCACGTTGGGTGGCACGGGATACATGCGGACGTGCATTGTCCTGTTGGAACAGCAAGTTCCCTTGCCGGTCTAGAAATGGTAGAACGATGGGTTGGATGACGGTTTGGATGTACCGTGCACTATTCAGTGTCCCCTCGACGATCACCAGAGGTGTACGGCCAGTGTAGGAGATCGCTCCCCACACCATGATGCCGGGTGTTGGCCCTGTGTGCCTCGGTCGTATGCAGTCCTGATTGTGGCGCTCACCTGCACGGCGCCAAACACGCATACGACCATCATTGGCACCAAGGCAGAAGCGACTCTCATCGCTGAAGACGACACGTCTCCATTCGTCCCTCCATTCACGCCTGTCGCGACACCACTGGAGGCGGGCTGCACGATGTTGGTGCGTGAGCGGAAGACGGCCTAACGGTGTGCGGGACCGTAGCCCAGGTTCATGGAGATGGTTGCGAATGGTCCTCGCCGATACCCCAGGAGCAACAGTGTCCCTAATTTGCTGGGAAGTGGCGGTGCGGTCCCCTACGGCACTGCGTAGGAGTCCACCCGGCCTCCCGCATGCCCACTATACGCCCTCGCTCAAAGTCCGTCAACTGCACATACGGTTCACGTCCACGCTTGTCGCGTCATGCTACCAGTGTTAAAGACTGCGATGGAGCTCCGTATGCCACGGCAAACTGGCTGACACTGACGGCGGCGGTGCACAAATGCTGCGCAGCTAGCGCCATTCGACGGCCAACACCGCGGTTCCTGGTGTGTCCGCTGTGCCGTGCGTGTGATCATTGCTTGTACAGCCCTCTCGCAGTGTCCGGAGCAAGTATGGTGGGTCTGACACACCGGTGTCAATGTGTTCTTTTTTCCATTTCCAGGAGTGTATAAATAACGAGCTAATAAAATGACTGTGCAGCAGAAAACGAGAAAATATTCGGTATGTTACTCACTGACCTAATACATACTGCGGGCCCATCTGAAAAGGAGCTTATGTGAATCAAAGTATATAATAATAAACAAGAACATGTGAAAATAGTATATAGAAATCACCACCACTTCACGCCGTGTAAGTTTCTGTACTTTGTTGCACATCGTGTTCATAAAGTAACCATAATTCAATCCACACCAATACATAAGTACAACGTAAACACGTCAAAGATATACGTAGCATTGAGTGATAACTGTGACCACAGAGACTATAAACATGCTCACGCAGATGATGGTACTGCCAGTAGTACGTTGGACAAAGTCGCAGAGAAACTGTGGCTGGTAAAATAAGTTTCGTTGTTAGTGATGTCATTCGTCTATCTGAATGTAAGTAAATTTCAAATTTCTCTGGTAAATGAAATGTTTTGCGTTTCGTTTCGTTGCGGAGGATTGTTAGTCGTTATTTACCTTACGCATATTGTCTCCATTATTCAGCATGACAGTGCACAGACAATGAAAGCTTTTATCCATTATCGATGATTAGCGCTTCCACAGTCCGCGGCTCGTGGTCTCGCGGTATCGTTCTCGCTACACGTGCACGGGGTCCCGGGTTAAATTCCCGACGGGGTCAGGGATTTTCTCTGCCCCGAGATCACTGGGCCTTGTGTCTCTTTCACCCTCATTCACTCGCAAGTCACCGTAGTGGCGTTAAAGAACTTGGGGAGCGGCGGCCGAACCGCCCCGCGAGGGGTCTCCCGGCCACCAATGCCATACGCTCATTATTATTATCACTTCGACGGTGATGAATAAAGGTTTCTTGAAATTACTAAATATTTATCTGATGATGATTCGCTAATGATGATGATGATGATGATGATGATGATGATGACAAAAATCGAACAAAACAAAAGGCGACTGGCTGCAGTAATTTCAAGAAACCACAGATAATTAGTCTAAATGACTCAGTCTAAAAAAAACCATGTGTTCTCTAAAACGTTTTCGAAAACTGCTCCCCGTCTGTCTTTTAAATAAAAGAAACATTATTAAAATTCTACATCTTTATCCTTCATGTCTACATATTTATTTCTCAGCGTAGTCACCCTGGCGACGAACACATTTCTTCCACCGAGAGACCAGTTTGTTGATGCCGTCATTGTGGAATGTTTGACTTTGTTGACTGAGCCACAACCTCATCTCTGCTTACACTGTTCCATCACAATCAAAGTGAAGCCCTCGAAGGTGTTCTTTAAATTTTGGAGGCAAATGGAAATCGAAAGGCTCCAAGACGGGACTGTACAGAGGATAATCGATTACAGCAAACCCGAGGTATCGAATGATCGCAGATGTCGCGGTGCTGGTGTGTGGTCTGCAATTGTCATGCTGAAGCAGCGGGTGCTCCACATGTGGATGAACTTTTCGAATTCGAAACTCAATTACAGCACTCTCACGCAACTAAATAGTTACATTGCACATCGCAATACTACATGCTACAGTTCTGAGTCCTCTAGCGGCAGAGAGCTGTATACAGGGTGTTACAAAGAGCTACGGCCAAACTTTCAGGAGACATTCCTCACACACAAAGAAAGAAAATATGTTATGTGGACATGTGTCCGGAAACGCTTACTTTCCATGTTAGAGCTCATTTTATTACTTCCCTTCAAATCTCATTAATCATGGAATGGAAACACACAGCAACAGAACGTACCAGCGTGACTTGAAACACTTTGTTACAGGAAATGTTCAAAATGTCCTCTGTTAGCGAGGATACATGCAGCTGCTGAATAGTGCCTGCACACGCTGTACATGGTACGGAAGCAACTGGTTCTCCCGTAGCACTCTCCATACAGTGACGTGGTCAACGTTACCTTGTAAAACACCAACTTCTCTGCCGCTGACATTAGGGTTATCGTCATCGAAGAATTGCCTCGTCCATTGCAGGTGTCCTCGTCGTTCTACGTCTTCCCCAGTCGCGAGTCATAGGCTGGAATGTTCCGTGCTCCCTAAGACTCCGATCAATTACTTCGAACGTCTTCCTGTCGGGACACCTTCGTTCTGGAAATCTGTCTCGATACAAAGGTACCGCTCCGCGGCTATTGCCCCGTACTAATCCATACATCAAATGGGCATCTGCCAACTCCGCATCTGTAGACATTGCACTGACTGCAAAACCACGTTCGTGATGAACACTAACATATTGATGCTACGAACTGATGTGCTTGATGCTAGTACTGTAGAGCAATGAGTCGCATGTAAACACAACCACCGAAGTCAACACTACCTTCCTCCAATTGGGCCAACTGGCGGTGAATCGAGGAAGTACAGTACATACTGACGAAACTAAAATGAGCTCTAACATGGAAATTAAGCGTTTCCGGACACATGTCCACATAACATCTTTTCTTTATTTGTGTGTGAGGAATGTTTTCTGAAAGTTTGGCCGTACCTTTTTGTATGTAGGAATGGACAATAAGGATGTAGAATGTTTATTTAAAAAGCTCCTGAGTCATGTCGGAAGCTTAATTTTGAAAACTCTGTTTAGTTTTTTATATTGTTGTGGTCTTCAGTCCTGAGACTGGTTTGATGCAGCTCTCCATGCTACTGTATCCTGTGCAAGCTGTTTCATCTCCCAGTACGTATTGCAGCCTATATCCTTCTGAATCTGCTTAGTGTATTCATCTCTTGGTCTCTCTCTACGATTTTTACCCTCCACGCTGCCCTCCAACACTAGATTGGTGATGCCTTGAGCCCTCAAAACATGTCCTACCAACCGATCCCTTCTTCTAATCAAGTTGTGCCACAAACTCCTCCCCAATTCTATTCAGTACCTCCTCATTAGTTACGTGATCTACCCATCTAATCTTCAGCATTCTTCTGCAGCACCACATTTCGAAAGCTTCTATTCTCTGCTTGTTCGAACTATTTATCGCCCATGTTTCACTTCCATACATGGCTACACTCCATACAAATACTCTCAGAAACGACTTCCTGACACTTAAATCTATACTCGATGTTAACAAATTTCTTTTCTTCAGAAACGCTTTACTTGTCATTGCCAGTCTACATTTTATATCCTTTCTACTTCGACCATCTTCAGTTATTTTGCTTTACTACTATAAGTGTCTCATTTCCTAATCTAATTCCCTCAGCATCACCCGAGTTAACTCGACTACATTCCATTATCCTCGTCTTTCTTTCGTTGATGTTCATCTTATATCCTCTTTTCAAGACACTGTCCATTCCGTTCAACTGCTCTTCCAAGTCCTTTGCTGTGTCTGGCAGAATTACAACGTCATCGGCGAACCTTGAAGTTTTTATTTCTTCTCAATGGATTTTAATACCTACCCCGAATTTTTCTTTTGTTTCCTTTATTGCTTGCTCAATATACAGATTGAATAACATCGGGGATAGGCTACAACCCTGTCTCACTTCCTTCCCAACAACTGCCTCCCTTTCATGTCCCTCGACACTTATAACTGCCCTCTGGGTTCTGTACTAATTGTAAATAGCCTTTCGGTCCCTATTTTTACCCCTGCCACCTTCAAGATTTGAAAGAGAGTATTCCAATCAACCTTGTCAAAAGCTTTCTCTAAGTCTACAAATGCTAGAAACGTAGGTCTGCCTTTTCTTAATCTATCTTCTAAGATAAATCGTAGGGTCAGTATTGCCTCATGTGTTTCAACATTTCTACGGAATCCAAACTGATCTTCCCCGAGGTCGGCTTCTACCAGTTTTTCCATTCGTCTGAAAAGAATTCGCGTTAGTATGTGTGTGTGTGTTTTTAGAGTTACTGGTATACCGATAGAGTGCATTACAGTAAGTCATGCATATAAATATGAAACAAGCAACCGCAAGTAATAGAAAATGTCAGCTGCAGGGTTCAAAATGCAGTTAACGCAAACGTGATACTAGTGACGATACAGAACTATTACACCACCTGAATATAGGAGGAAACCAGAAAGGCGTCATTAAATTGATTAAGCTGTATAAAAAGTAGTTGGTTGCTGTATTATCTCAAATAAGGTTTTCTTGTACTTGATTAAATACGGAACAAACGTTATTGCTTGAGAAGAAACATTTCGGCGATGATTGCTGGCAATTGGATCGACCCAATAAGAGAAGAATTTACATCTGCAGATGAGCAGTCCTTCAATATCAGGATAAGCGGAATTTCGCATGGAGATTTGGAAGGATCGCCGCAGCAAACTTTAGTCGAACAGCAGGTTTCAGCTTGTCTCAAGTGCTAGAACGGAATTCCCTGCATTTAGTAGCCGGGACAACCATTTAGAAGAACGGTTAGCCCCCTTCCTGACAGTTTTAGGGAGCCACCCAGAGGCGATTGAGCAGATAACGCTCGAGTCTTCTGACTCCCGCCACAGACAAAGATATCTTACTCTGTGCTCCCGCGTCGGCAGGCATCAACAGAGAGCCTTTGTATTTTGCGCCGGGGACCTTGTTTGGATAACAACACCTGGGATCAAGCAGCAACAAAAGGACACGGGACAAGAGGAGGCCTAGGGACTGCGGTCGCAGGAACAACGGGAGTGGGTCCCCCGACTCTTCTCGGCGGTCAATAACAGACTCTGGGAGGACCTACGTAGTGAGGACCATCATCTCGTAAAGGGCAAAACTAAATTCAAACCGAGTTATTTGCAGCACTTTTAACAAAGGAAAACATGACACGGAGCAGACGGAAAACTAACCACGAATGCACAAAATAAAAAGCTTTCGCAACGTAAATACAAGCAACTAGGTAAAAACAAATTTCGAACACAGAGTGAAACTTTCTCGCTTTGGCTGTAGAAAACATAATTATTTTCCAAAAGCGCCCAAAATTTGTCCAGTGACTTAATTCTATACTACAGGTTCGTGACTGGAAGGTCTGCAAGACACTCACCCATAATTGCCGTAAATTCACCATTGGAAAAAAAAAGTGAGGTGATAAAGTACCGATGACGTTTTACAAAAGGTGTTATTCGTTTTATTCCTCGCTGGTTGTATTTATTTCCATACGCATCGTTTGTGAATTATTTGCGGTATTCATGTCAGACATTAGTCCCCATCTTTTTCCCGTGAATGAGATGTATCCTTACCTTCTTCTAGAAGTACCGATGACGTTGAGATCAGTAGCGGCGAAGAACAGTCTCGTATTACGAAATGAAGGGGACGAAAATTGGCCGTGTCACGTTCAAGGGATCCACCCAAGCATTTGCCCTTAGTGATTTACGGATAATACAAATAACTAAACTCCAGATGGCTAAATAGGGTCATGAACCGCAGTCCTCTCGAAAGCGAGGACTTGTGCAATTCACTACACAACTTCACTCGCTTTCTTCAATCGACTGAAAACGTTTATCGCGCACATTTTTTTCTTCATATTTGGAAATCTGCGGTATTGATAGTATGTTATATCTGTTTCTTGTATTTCAAATCCATCAATTTTCCGTTGTCAAAGAAGCACGTATTTTTTCAGCCAGTTGGTCCAAGTGACTTTAAAAATATTCTCCAGTTACTGTCTTATTCTTTTTAACGTAATCGAGAAGGATAAATCTTTTTGACTGTCATATTCCTGCAGGCTACCTGTCGTATCTTCACAAATCATGTTACGTATGCTGTCTGCTTTATATTTTGGCTTGTTGATTTCCACTGTAGTACCTTGAAAAATCCTACACTGATGTGAGAAAATCCTTCGAAGAACAAAGGTAGATTAATAAATACCCAAAAGCTTCCTCTGATAGTAGGGTTATCGTATCAGTCCACTGTGATGTAGTACAGGAGCGCAAAAGCAAAATTTTTACCTCTGGTAAAAAATAAATAAGAACAAAATAAAATATTTTGATATATCAAAGGTGAACTGATTATGAAAATAGTGATAGTGCTAAATTTTTGTTTGGTTTGTCTTTCTTCTAGTGAATATTATTGTGTGTTCCGTTTCTACATAGTAGTGTTTTGACTCTTAAATGTAATAAATGAAAGAGGTAACTTTGGCAACAACAAAAAAAAGGTCGGTGTCGATTCTCAGTCAATACTAGGACTTTTTTTGTCAGTTACCAATTCTGTCATCTCTGCCAGTGATTGCTGTAAGTGCAAACTGGAAAGTTCGGCATGATTCGGAGTACATGTAGAACAGTTGCTTGCTGGAAAAGTGATTTCACACGTCGGAGAACGGCAAGGACACATTACCTCCAGCAGGACAAAGCACGATGGTGATCAAACCAATCTTTGGTTTGCGGACAAGTATACCTTTTTTATGAACAAAGGAAAGCATCGTTTATATCTTTTTCAAAATATCGTTCTGATATTCCTTTGAATTTACTCGGTCCACAATATGAAACCCAACCTCTGCTCATCCATCGTGAATACGGGATAGCGAGCAGTCAGATATTTATCAAAGAAAAATCGTCCAACTGTCCTATGTTCTCAGATGTAATTTTATTTAGACATCCCTTTCGACGCCTCGTTAATGTAATCTTTAGGCATCTATACATGAAGTGCGTAGAGGCCTGAAGATGGCATTAATGAGATGCCGAAACCGGTCGCCTGTGGTAAATAAAATAACTTCTGAAAACACATGGCGGTTTGGTGATTTTTCTTGGGTAAAAGAAACCGAGGTAGGACGCACTTTCCATCATTTTAGGCACTTTGCCATCCCTTTCTTCTGGATTCTAGAAGAAGGTAAGGATACAGCTCATTCACGAAAAAAAACATAGGGACTCAACTCTGACATGAATACTGCAAATAATTCACAAAGGATGAGCATGAAAATAAATGTAAGCAGCGAGGAATAAAACGGATAACACACTGTAAAATCAGTGCGCCTCATAAGCGATGAAATGAAAAAGTAATGTTTTACATCCGGGTACATACACAGTGCAAATAAGAGGAAATGTGGAAGGCTATGCATAATAATGGTCACATACAAGCTTGTTTCATAAGCCAAGTAATCAAGTGTTATTGAAGAAGGAATGCTTTGCCAGGAAAATCCAAAGTAAACAGCTACATACTAGTAGCGCAAGCCAACTTTCCAGCTTACAGGAATGCTCCAAAGAAACTTGTTTGGAGCCCGTAACCTGGCAAGAAGCTAACAATCGCCAAGCGATACCTGAGAGGAAGCAGCTTGCAACCATCGATGTGTAGCAACACTGGTGTGCTTGCGAAAAGGGCAGGAAGCCAAAATACGACAGTAGCTTCATAAGTTTTGTAAATAGAAGCATTTGTAATTATTTCTTTTCCAAAAACGAGAAAAATTCCCAACATGATATCAATGTTTTTACAAATATTTACATCTACATTTCATCTCCATTCCACTTAAGTGTCTGAAGACTATGTAAATGAAAGAAAATATACATTAAACATATCGTATTGCAAATACTTGTTGCCGGAAGGGCATGCGTTTAAAGAAACGCAACAAAATCAAACATCAAAAAAGTTTTGTAAATATTTGCTTTTGTCAATGGAGTGCCAGTATTCCGAAGAGCAAGCACAATAGACAAGTGTGTTATTTCAAAAAAGCTTGAAAGTGAGAAAAATATGTAGATGAAAACATATTTGTGTAATGAAACAACAATAGACTGAAGAGCAAGAATTGGTAATGCGAAAATGGAAAGCAACAATAGTTGTCCCAGAGATGATGAAGATAAAACACTGTCATTTGGTCAAAATGCGATGTCACCTAATGGTTGGTTACATCAAATGCATTACATCAAGTCGGACAATGTTACCCCATTCCTGCTCAAGAGCCGGAACCAGAGAAGGTACACGGGCTCGATTCCCGGCGGGGTCAGGGATTTTCTCTGCCTCGTGATGACTGGGTGTTGTGTGATGTTCTTAGGTTAGTTAGGTTTAAGTCGTTCGAAGTTCCAGGGGACTGATGACCATAGGTGTTAAGCCCCATAGTGCTCAGAGCCATTCGAACAATTTGAGAGAGAAGGTAATGTTGAATCTGGGATTTGGAACGAAGTCGACGTTCTAACTCATCCGAAAGGTGTTCCGTTGAATTCATGACGGGATTCTGGGCAGGCGAGTTCATTTCAGGAATGTTATTGTCCACTAATAATTCCCCCACAGATAATTCCTTATGAGAGGGTCCATTGCAATGCTGATTTTTCACTACAAACAATGACAGGTACATTCATCAGACTATCGTCCAACCAAAAACCTTCCACCGAATTGCCATAGAGTATAGCGTGATTCACCACACAAAATCAAATTCGGCCATAATCAGTTATTTTACTCCCCAAATAGCAAAAATCCTTTATTACTTTAAGTGCCTCGTTTCCTAATCTAATTCCCTCAGCATCACCCGACTTAATTCGACTACATTCCATTATCCTCGTTTTGACTGCGCCCTTAGGATCCCAAAACCTGTGATGCTTTTAGTGGCCAGACACACGTGGACGAGACTGGGGATGAAATTTGGGGTAGCAAAACAAAAGCAGAAAAGATAGACACCGTTTTCAAACATTCTTTCACAATGTGAATTTCAAGAATATTGTCCCAATTTAATTCTTCCACCACTGCAAACACGAGTGATACAAATTTGTCAGTTGTGTTGATGTTGTTGTTGTTGTTGTTGTGGTCTTCAGTCCTGAGACTGGTTTGATGCAGCTCTCCATGCGACTCTATCCTGTGCAAGCTTCTTCATCTCCCAGTACCTACTGCAACCTACATTCTTCTGAATCTGCTTAGTGTATTCATCTCTTGGTCACCCTCTACGATTTTTACCCTCTACGCTGCCCTCCAATACTAAATTGGTGATCCCTTGATGCCTCAGAACATGTCCTACCAACCGATTACTTCTTCTGGTCAAGTTGTGCCACAAACTTCTCTTCTTCCCAATCCTATTCAATACTTCCTCATTAGTTATATGCTCTACCCATCTAATCTTCAGCATTCTTCTGTAGCACCACATTTCGAAAGCTTCTATTCTCTTCTTGTCCAAACTATTTATCGTCCATGTTTCACTTCCGTACATGGCTACACTCCATACAACCCTGTCTCACTACCTTCCCAACCACTGCTTCCCTTTCATGTCCCTCGAATCTTATAACTGCCATTTGGTTTCTGTACAAATTGTAAATAGTCTTTCGCTCCCTGTATTTTACCCCTGCCACTTTTAGAATTTGAAAGAGAGTATTAAAGTCAAGATTGTCAAAAGCTTTCTCTAAGTCTACAAATGCTAGAAACGTAGGTTTGCCTTTTCTTAATCTTTCTTCTAACATAAGTCGTAAGGCCAGTATTGCCTCACGTGTTCCAGTATTTCTACGGAATCCAAACTGATCTTCCCCGAGGTCGGCTTCTACCAGTTTTTCCATTCGTCTGTAAAGAATCAGTGTTAGTATTTTGCAGCTGTGGCTTATTAAACTGATAGTTCGGTAATTTTCCCATCTGTCAACGCCTGCTTTCTTTGGGATTGGAATTATTATATTCTTCTTGAAGTCTGAGTGGTGTTGATAAACAACTGAAGTCACTGTAACTGAAGAAAACTCTACACCTCATTGGAATCCCTATCAAATTCTGTACCGAATCTGCCACTGAGTTAGCTCGTCATTTAACCATCATCTATCGTAGATCCCTCGGCAAAGAACTGTTCCCAGTAGTTCGACGAAACCACAATTACACCCGTAGCAGAAGCGATCCACAAATGTACCCCCAATATCTTTGACATTCATTTGTTATAGAGTCTTAAACCACATTCTGAGAGCTCAAACGTAATTATGTACCCGGAACAGAATGACCTCCTCCATGCATGGATTCCGATAACATCGATCATGAGCCGCCCGCTGTGGACGAGCGGTTCTTAGCGCTTCAGTGCGGAACAGCGGGACTGCTACGGTCCAAAGTTCGAATCCTGCCTCGGGCATGGATGTGTGTGGTCCTTAGGTTAGTTAGGTTTAAGTAGTTCTAAGTTCTAGGGGACTGATGACCTCAGATGTTAAGTCCCATATTGCTCATATCCATTTGAACATCGATCATGTGAAACTCAGCTCACATTTTTCTCACATGACATACTGAAAGCTTTGGATCAAGGCAGTCAGGTAGATGCAACATTTTTTTGATATTCGAAAAGCATTTGACTCAGAAGCACATCTACACTTATTATCGAAAGTACAATCGTATGCGGTATCAAGCGAAATTTGTGACTGGGCTGAGTTTTTTTAAATACATATACACATATATATATATATATATATATATATATATATATATATATATATATATATATATATATATATATATATAGGAAGGACGCAGCATATTATCTTGAGTGGATAGAAGATACAAAAGTAACTTCGTGTGTGACCCCAGGAATGTGTGTAGGAACCCTTGCCGTTCATGTTGTATACTAACGACTTTGTAGACGTATTAATAGTAACGTCAGACTTTTCGCGAATAATGAAGTTATCTGTAATGAAGTACTATCAGAAAATAGCTACTCAAATATTCAATAGCATCTTGACAAGCTTTCAAAGTGGTACAAAGACTAGCGACTTGCTTTAAATGTTCAGTAACATAAAACTGTGAACTTCACAAAACGACAAAAGCATAGTGTCCTATGAATACCGTATCAATGTAGCACTGTTGGGGCGGTCAGCTCATACAGCACTTTGAAGGGTTGTGAAATGGGACGACCACGAAAGCTCAGTCGTAGTTAAAGCAGGAAGCAGACTTCAGTTTATTGGTAGAATACTAAGAAATGCAGTCAGTCTAGAAAGGAGACGACTTACAATTCACCCATGCTCTTCGTTCAAGTGTTTGAACTCATACTAAATAGAACTAACAGGAGATATTGAACGTATACAGAGAAAGGCAGCGCGATTGGACACAGGTTTGTTTGACCAACCTAAGAGTGTCACAGGGATTCTGAAGAAACTGAACAAGCAGACACTTGAAGACGGAGGTGCACTATCCCAAAAAGGCCTATCTACAAAGTTTAAATGACGAATCTGGGATTTTCACACAATACATCCTCAATTTTCTTGTATATTGTTCTCGTCAGCGGCTTGGATGCATGACCTGTTAAGCTGACTTGCCGTAATACTCGCACTTCCTGGCTCTTTCAATATCCGGTATTGTGTGGATGATGTTTTCCGAAAGTCAGATGGTATATCGCCAGGCTCATAATTCTACATACCAACGTGAATAGTTGTCTTATTGTCACTTCCCACCATGATTTTAGAAATCCTCATGGAATGTTATCAGTCACTTCTGCCTTATTTGATCCTTTCATTAGTGAACAGTATTGCCGGTTCCTCGCAGAGTGCTTTCTTGAAATAAATAACTCAATTGAAAACAGATGACGCACCGAAAAAAGAAAAACTTATCGCTCCTACTCTTTGTGGCTGCAGAAGGATTACTCTTGCGATAAATTACCCAAAACACACAAGTCCACGATGAAGAAAATGTTGTCTAAGTTGCGTGGACCACCGCTCCAGCGCAAACGACAATGATAGAAGATAATGTAATGAAAAGTACAGAGGTCGCTCTCGAGTCGCAGAACTCACCACGGGGCGGGATGACGTGCAGCAGTCCACGTCATCGTCATCAACAGCAGCAGTACCGACAGATGCGACGCAAGCGGCGTCACCAATGCACCGCTCCTCGCTCTTGCCATTTCCAACTTCCGCCCAAAGCTCACCATAGCAGACTGCGGACTTTCCCAGTCCCAAGCGGGCGAACACGACACAGTGACGTCAGAGGCCTAGGGTGGTCTACCTGCGGGAATACGCCCACCCCTCCCCCACCTCTCAGCACTTTCTTCTTCTACAGGGGCGCTAAATTGTCTCGAGTCTTCGACAACTTTGCAGGTGTCCAGCAGAGAGGAGACTCCACCTGCAGTTTGTATTCCAGGCGCACAGGTAGTTCACCACCTGAGAATATTTGAAGGACTCGGGGGAAGAAGGCGCTAACCCTCAGTTTAGTGATAATTAGTCTGATCACGTTATTTGTCATGGTTTCAACTGTACTACATGCTGGCAACAAGTAGTTCCATTTGAACTGCTAGAAAGTATTTGTCGGCTATGTACATGTTTTGCCCTATCATATTTATGTTCTCGCCTTCGGATGAAAACAGTACTATGCCACAGTGTCAACACGTCATTGACGCCTAAGTCTTATAAACGAGTAAAGAGATGGATGTTTGTCGAGGATCTTAATTACAACAGAGAATCATTTTTTTTTATAACGACCTAGCTGATCCTAACATTGCACCAGGAAATTCATCAGATGTTGAAAATACCGTAAACGTAGTTTAGCATTATATTGCCACAAGCCTAATCTCAAAAAAATTAGACATGATAGTTGTTAAAATTGTGGGGAATTCTTTAATGTTAGGAGTTTATACTGAATGTGTTATATATCAATGAACGCGTGCAACGTTATTACAGTCACTGGCTCGTTTTACCTTGCAACAGTTGAAAAACCCGTAATAAACGTGTTTGAGGCTTAGCATCTAACGTTAAAAATTCTGGGTTAGTATCATTTTTACTGATTTTTCCCTACAAAATTATGGTGTGTATTTATATTTAGAAAGGAACAAAATCAACTTCCACTGAAAAAGAAGCTGGAAGCAGATCACAGTGATAGTGAAGGTCAAACATGATATTTAGAAAGGAAGAGAATCAACTACAACTGAAAGAGAAGCGAGAATCAGATCACAGTGACAGTGAAGGTCAAACATGACGTGAATATATACTTTTTAAATGTTTCTTTACGATAAAAAGGTAGAGAGGCAAATCCTACCACATCAGAGTTAGCAAGAAAATGTGATGGGCTACATCCTGTCAAGAACAACAACAAAACATTTACTTGCTACGTACCTCCTACAAATCATTACTGTTGTGAGTGCCATCAAGTGAATAAGTAGGACCCAAAATTGCTTTATTAAGGTTTGACAACATTTAACACAAACTCATGTAGCTTCTTCTTCAGTGTTTTAAACATACATAACCGTATTTTATGTATGTGTGAAGTCTTCATTCCCTAGTATTCTGTTTTCAATGTAAAAGGAAACAAACACGGAAGTTCGGAAACACTTGGTGTATTAATTCAGTCACTACAACACAACTGGCACTAATACTTCTGCAATGTTACTGTAATAGCGCTTTTACTTATGTTTAGCGTGTCTAGTATATTCATTTCTTATGTAAGATAGTAACGAGCCACATATTTACCCTCAAAATTTTTCCAGGTACTTTTTAATGAAGACAGTGTTAACCTACAGTATTAGGAACAACGTTGCAATAAAACAACTATGTAGTACCAGTTTCTTTACTTATATGGGAGATTACATACATAGAAAAGTGACGCAGCAATTCTTCGAAAAAATTACAAGTGAGTCCACTGTGATTTGCTATTTACAGACTTAACCAAACATTTTTATTTTTTTTTAAGTCATCAGTCGTCTGTGTGGTTTGATGGGGCCCGCCATGAATTCCACTCCTCTGTTGAAACAGGCGTGTGAAATCTTGTGGACTTAACTGCTATGGTCATCAGTCCCTAAGCTTGCACACTAGTTAACCTAAATTATCCTAAGGACAAACACACACACCCATGCCCGAGGGAGGACTCGAACCTCCGCCGGGACCAGCCGCACAGTCCATGACTGCAGCGCCTTAGACCGCTCGCCTCTCCTCTGCCAACCTATTCATCTCAGAGTAGCACGTGTAACCCTCGTCCTCAATTATTTGCTGCATGTATTCCAAATTCTATTTCTCTCTACAGTTTTTACCCTTTACATCTCCCTCTAGTACCATTGATGTTATTCAATGAAGTCTTAACAGGTGTCCTACTATCCTGCCCTTCCTCCTTTCCTCGCAGATTCTCCGGAGAATCGCCTCATTCCTTTCAGCAGTCTTCTGTAGCACCACATCTCGAATGCTTCGATTCTCTTCCTTCCGGTTTTCCCACGGTCCATGTTTCACTGCCAAACAGTGCTGTGCTCCAAATATACGTTCCCAGGAGCTTCTTCCCCGAATTTCGGCCTATATTTGATATTAGTAGACTTTTCTTGGCCAGGAATGCACTTTTTGCCTGTACTAGTCTGCTTTTTATGGTCTCTCTGTTCCGTCCGTCAAGCGTTATCTTCCTGTCTAGTAGCAGAACTTCTTCGTATAGGACGTGAGCCCCATTTCTGACGTTAAATTTATCACTGTTCTCATTTCTGCTACTTCTCAATACTTTTGTCCTTCTTCGATTTATTCTGAGTCCATATTCAGTACTCATTAGAGTGTTCACTCCATACGACAGATCCTATAATTCTTCTTCACCTTCACTAAGGACAGCTGTGACGACAGCGAATCTTATCATTGATATCCTTTCAACTTGTATTTTAATTCTACTCTCGAACCTTTCTTTTCTTTCTGTCATTGCTTTTTCGATGTATAGATTGGACAGTAGGGACGAGAGACTGCATCCCTGTCATACAACCTTTTTTATCCGGGTACTTCGTTTTCGATCTTCCCTCTTGGTTCTTACGTATACTGATACTACCCCTCTTTTCTTATAGCTTATCCCTATTTTCTCAGAATTTAGAACACCTTGCACCATTTGACATTGCCGAACGCTTTCTCCAGGTCGACAAATCCTATGACTGTGTCTTGATTCTTCTTCAGTCTTGCTTCCATTATCAACCTCAACGTCTGAATAGCCTCTCTGATGTCCTCACCTTTCCTAAAGCCAACCTGATTGTCATCTAATACATCCACAGTTTTCTTTTCCATTCTTTTGTATATTGTTCTTGTCAGCAAATTGGATGCAAGAGCTGTTAAGCTGATTGTGCGATAATTCTCGCACTGTCGGCTCTTGCAATCTTCGGAACTGCGTGCATGATGTTTTTCCGAAAGTCAGATGGTATATCGCCAGGCTCATACACTCTACACACTAACGTGAATAGTCGTTTTATTGTCATTTCCTGCATTGATTTTAGAAATCTGATGGTATGTTATCTGTTCCTTCCGGCTTATTTGACGTTAAGTCTTCCAAAACACTTTTAAATTCTGACTCTACTACAGCATTCCCTATGTCTTTTATATCGACTCCTGTTTCTTCTTCTGTCACGTCTTCAGACACGTCTTTCCTCTCGTAGAGGCCTTCAATGTACTCTTTCCACCTATCCACTCTTTTTGGTGCATTTAACAGCGGAATTTTCATTGCACTCTTAATGTTACCATCATTACTTTTAATTTCACAGCAACTTAGTCTGACTTTTCTATATGCTGAGTTGCCTCTTCTGACAATCATATCTTTTTCTATTTCTTCATATTTTTCACGTAACCATTTCGCCTTAGCTTCCCTACAATTCCTGTTTATTTCTTTCCTAGGTGATTAGCACTTCTATGTTACTGAAGTTCCCTGAACATTTTTGTACTTCCTTCTTTCATGTGTGTGTGTGTGTTTGAGGTTTACGGGCGCTAAACTGCGTGGTCATCAGCGCCCATCAATCAACTGGAGTATTTCTTCTGTTCCTGGTTTCTTCGAAGTTACCTTCCTAGTAGCTATGTTTTTCTTTCCAACTCGTGTGATTCCCCTTTTTAGTGATGTCCATTCCTCTTCAAGTGCAATGCCTATTGAGTTATTATTACCGCAGTGTCTATAGACTCAGAGAACTTAAAGCGTATCTCTTTATTCCTTGATATTCCATATCCCACATCTTTGCACACTGATTCTTCCTGACTAATCTCTTAAACTTCAGCCTACTCTTCATCGCAATTAGATTGTGATCTGAGTCTATATCTACTCCTGCGTACGCCCTACGATCCAATATCTGATTTCGGAATCTCTGCGTGACCATGATATAATGTAACTGAAATTTTCCCGAATTTCTTGGCCATTTCCAAGTATACTTCCTGCTCTTGCGACTCTTGAACATATTATTCGCTATTACCAGCTGAAATTCATTGCAGAGCGCAGTTAGTCATTCTACTCTCTCATTCCTGGTACCAAGCCCATATTGTTCCACAACCCTTTATTCTACTCCTTCCCCTAAAACTGCATTCCATCCCCCGTGATTATTAAATTTGCGTCTCTCACACTGTATTATATCTCACACACTCTCTCTATCTCTTCATGTTCCGCTTGCGACGTCGGCATGTATACCTGACCTATCCTAACCTATGTTGGTTTGCTCTCGAGTCTGATGAAAATGGCCCTATCACTGAATTTTTCACAGCAACTCACTCTTTGCCCTACTTTCCTATTCATAACGAATCCTACTCTAGCAATGCCATTTTCGTCTGCTGCTGATATTACACTATACTCCTCTGACCAGAAATCCCTGCCTTCTTTTCATTTCACTTCACTGATCCCCACTGTATCTAGAGTGAGCCTTAGCATTAACCATTTTAGATTTTCTGTCTTCATTACCATGTTCAAACGTGCCCCGACTCGTAAAACTCAAAACTATGCCCTCGTGGTTTAGTACTTTCTTCCGCTGACCACTTCGTTCGTAATCATGTTCACAATGATTAGTTTGTTGACTGCCCCGTGCAACGGTCTACTGGATAATAAATTCACCAGACGTTGTCATCTCGGAAACAAACGTAACAAGAACAAGCCCTTGTGGGAACACAGATAATTTTTTCCTTAAAGTGAAACACAAACCGGCTACCTTACGTTAGGTTTACCGTTTTTATTCGAAAATAAAAAGAAGATTAGGGTCCCGTCGACGGAACGTGTATTATAAATGGAGCTCAAGTTCGTCTCTGGGCAGGAAATCCGCTGTGTCCTCTGCAGTAGAACCATACCCGTGTTTGCCTTAAAGTGATTAGGGAAGACACGGAGAAACTAAATCTGTATGACTACACGGGGATTTGAACCCATGTACTTCCAAACTCGCGTCCATTGTATTGCCATTGTGCTACATCAGTCGATTTTCGAAGTGGAGCTGTTACTGGTTTCAAGCCACACGTGTTCTTCTTCATACATCTATAGAACTGGACTCCATAATTTATTTCTGTTAGTTTTGACGAATGTTCATTAAATATGGGCTGCGTTACAAATAACTCATTTCAAAGACTATAAAAAACCATAACATTTGTGTGCATTTTTCCATGCAGAAATTTTACAGCCAATTGGTGGTTATAAAATATTGATAGCACTTTTACTGGAGACTTTACAATATATCTCATTATGTAATAAAGGAATTAAATTATTGTCAGTGAGTGTATTTCCTCAAAACAAAAGAAACGAGACTAATCGTGCTATTGATGAACTGTTTATCGCGCCGTATTAGTGCGCCACTGTTTTTCGCCTTGAACTTTGTCCTTACGCTGTGAGTAATTAATTCGAAGTTGATTAACGCGGTAGAGAGGGAAAGCAGGTTATTACAGGCGTGTTCTTGCACGCTCTCTCCAAATACAAACGCGTCGTCGTTTCAGAACGACGTTAAATAGTTTATTGTCAGAGAACAAAATACAGTTCCATGTTCCTCTTCTGCATTGTTTATTCATCCATGTCTTAATGAAGTACTACGTTGTGTTGTTACTTGGTCGCATACTAGTCCAGTAACAGGGTACATTTTGCTTACAAAAAATGAGGGAGAAAATTATATTTCTTTATCTTGTGCATATAGTTGAGAGCATGTTGAATCCAAGCTTTCGACCTCCAACTTTTTGTGGCCAAAATAACCAAGGAATTTTTGCACTTTTTTCAGGGTTTCGTCTATTATTCGGAAATTATGCATCATACTGAAACTTTAGTAGTACCAAAAAGAAAGAGCATTAAATTTTGCGTCGAATGACCTACTTAAATGTCAAAATCGGTGCAGCAGTTTGTCCGCAGTCAGTTCTTAGAGTTCGTTCATTTTTATCAACTTGGCCAAAAAGTCAGCTCCAACGCCTGTAACTCAAAAGCGGCTACTCACAATGAAAAATTTCAAGTTTTCAGATCTGTAGAGCATGAAATTTCATGTTACAAAAGCATGAAGTTTTGCAGTTTTAGGCACTATTATGCGTTCATACACCTGAAAGCCAAAGTAAATCCTTTTTTTAAGTCATTGTTATTCAGTGAAATGAAATTTCGAGTTGGAAGACGGTTCTATAATGAGCACATAAGTGTTTTCTCTGTATATCTTTTTAATTTTCTTAATTCACGTGTATTTTTATTCATGCATATTTCTATTGATTTTTATCCTTGCCTTCAATGGTAAGAGTGGGTTGCTCAAATGAAAATCAAGTAAATAGTAATGGTCAATATGTATTTACGTACAAATAATGTAAAAATTTGTGCAAGTGAACAAATAAAAATGTATGGCAATATTTAAAAAAAAACACAATTTAAATATCAGAAAGATATAATATGACAATACTACCTGATTCAGTGTACGAGTTCTTACTACTCGAGTGTACACACGCCCCCTCAAACTTCCTGCCACCATTATACCAATGCACCCCAAAAAGGACATTAGAACATGAAACACACCTAATCATACAATGACATGTTCTAAGTCACTGCATCGCTTTTTATAATATCCATCGCCATGAGATAAAGTGGCTGATCGAAAGTGACAAAACACCACCTTTGACCAGGTTTTATGAATTTTTTCAATGCTGCTAGAAGAGGTGTATTTCTGTGTCATACGAAGTTGGACGATAATTTAAGAATGGGAGGCACATTATTTTCGAACGAAACAACTGTCGGTGCGTAGCGGCTGCTTCCATGAATCCATTCCACTTTGACGCGGCAGTGAATTTCTTCCACTTTCCATAAAGCCACAGAATCTCATATCTGGAGAGCAATACCTTTGATCACTCAGGGCAGGCGAAACTGAGATCTCTTATAATAATGCTGTTTAAGACAACATCATTTGTTTTTGAAAGGTGATCAGCTGAGGTACCTCAGCTGAAGACAAAAATTCCGAAGCTAAACATCTTCTCGATCTATGTTTTCGTTAGACCCCATACCTGTGTAGGGAGTAACTGCCATGATTCGTCCCATGCAATGGAAAGTATTCAACCCGTCTAGTGTGCAGATGTCGAAATCGGCTTTACAAAGATGCGCTGGATGAAACCTTCAGTGGTTATGTTAAGAAACTCAGGTCGACCAATCAAGGATGTCTCAAACAGCTAAGTTGCGAATCCAATTGCACTAAGAGCGTCGCCAAAAATTCGAATCTTCTGTACATGAATGTACTGAGCCCAGCCAATAGTGAATATAGAAATGACCGTGGCCTTACTGCAGAAATCACTGTGTGTGACGAAGCAACACATTTTTTTCATACATCTAGAGTTCCTCGTTTGGTATTCAAAATCAACGACTCAAAGAAATGGAGCAGTGATTGATCACCAACTCGACGTCTGACAAGATATATTCAGGTGTGTGTGTGTGTGTGTGTGTGTGTGTGTGTGTGTGTGTGTGTGTGTGTGTGTGGAGGGGAGGGGGGGGGTAATTGCAATATACCAATAGATCTGTGTACTGATGTCCTCACGAAGTATATCTGAGCAGCACGTACAATTCTCAAATGTTCTCTCGTGGATCTGATCTGATAGCTTGCTGTGGTAGAAACTATCTGACAGTATCTTATAGCCTTTACTTTTGAAACACACTACTGTGCTCTTTTTATGTCTCTCAGCTATCACTATTTCTTCAACATGCTTCCGGAAGAGTAGGGTATTTATGGTCCTTACATGAGCCTCAGACCCATTCGTGATTTAGTCCTTTAACTACTGCAAAGTAAACTAGCTCTCCTCTGATTGTTCGATGTAGGAAGAAATCATTTTCATTGCTTCACTTGTCTGTGTGGATCCAGGATTTGTTTTCCTCCATCTCTGATTGGCCGGTAAAAATACCTCTGACAAAACCTTTCACACTATCTTTAGCACAAAGGTCATCATCACGGATGCGTTCCAATACTTCGTGCATCCATTCATCACCTTGCCTTTCAGCTATCCCGATAGCAGTGTCTCTTTAAGCAAGTTTCATCACTTTATGAATAATATTTCACTTTGCAAAGGAAATCTGCTAAGTTTCTCCCAATTAACATCAATTTCCTCGGAACAGTAAAATCAGTGTTATTAAACTGAAATACCTTCCTGGATGACCGAAGATTCGACGTTGATGGTGCTTTTGTAACATTAAATATCATGCTCTACAACTCTGATAGCTTGACGTTTTTCATATGGCGCAGCTGCTTTTGAGTTCATTTGAGCCTACTTTTTGGCCAAGTTGATAAAAATGATCGAAATTTGACAAGTGATTGCCGCCGATTTGCTGCACTGATTGTGATATTTAAATATGTCATTCGACACGAAATTTAATGCCCTTTCACTTTGTACCATTTTCAGTAGGATGCAAACTCCTATGTGTTCAAACAAATTAACAATAGGATGTCTCATACAGCATGTATGCACATATAAACATTTATGCCGATTTTTAAGTGAAGATAGCAGACAAAGTCGTAAATGTTATCCTCCAAAGAAAAAAAAGTACTTTAGTGAACTCAGCATAATATTTTATTTCATTATGAGAGGCGGTAATTATTAACCAAGTACGTTGGAAATGAGCAATTCAGTGCCTGTTCTCATATTAGAATAACAGATGAAAAATTTACCAGATTTGAATCAGTTTGAAAGCAAGACGACAACATTCAAATGAAACACTGAAGACGACTAATCAAGAATTAAATGCCGAACATACGAAATGCATCGTAATAAAGTGACTGTAATTTTTATCGCTAGGATAAGTTACAATGGAATGTCATGTCTTGGAAGTAGTACCATCAGACCTCATTACATCGCGGGACGAGCGAAACCTAGAGAAATACACACAGTAATGATTGTAATCTTTTTTACTTATTTATTAGTTACCGTTGTAGTTTTGATTGTCAAAATCCACAGTGCATTAAAGACGCTAACAAGGATTTAGTGGAAAGGTGGCTCAGTCGATAGCCCGTCGCAAACTGAACACATATCAAACATGAAAACAGGAAGAAGGTGAACTGAACTGTGAAAAAAAAATAAATAGAAACAGTGAACGGCCGAAGGACAAGACGTGCAATATAGAGTAGCCTCAAACAACAGCGGTGTCGTCGCTTAGTGGTGACGGGGTTGAACTGCTCTGCAGGTGTGCTTGCTCAAATCTGTCTCGTGTTCTTTATTTTTATTTTTTTTTCCACGACACTATGAACTGTTCGTCCCGTCATTGAAATGTAACAAACTATATCTCACACACTTACCACGCGTACAAATTAGGTGCTTCAGCAAGAGATTCTGATCATATGATGCACGTACTGTCACTTATGCCGTGTACGACACCCAGACGTCTTTTCCGTGTTTTTCGGTGGAGGATAGGGTTGACTTGTTTCGTTGTCATCAAACGTTTGCGATTCCCATTCCCTTCGGCTGCTAATGGACTAGTTGTGCAGAACCAACTGTCTTTATACGTCCCTTCCTGACACCCTGCTGTTGCAAACGGACGTTACGCCACGACACAGACACAAATTTGAAAACAGCGAACAACGGGGGAAAAAAATGAAATTGGTACGCGGCTCACCCTCACTGCAGTTCAACACAATCATCACTTATCCACGACTCCGTCGTTCTTTCTAACTGCTCTATTCTCCTTTTGCTGCAACCGTCCACTGTTTCTATTTTGTTTGTTTTTCGTAGTTCAGTACACCTTCTTCCTGTTTTCATGCTTGATCTGTGTTCAGTCAGAATCTGAGAGGGGTGCGGTGGGGAGTTTCCATTATAAGACAGGTAGTTGTGACAGTACCAACAAAAGTTACTAGAACGCAGGCCAATCAAGAGATCGTACAGAACCCGAGATTTCCCGAATTTATTTTTCCCGAAATTAGCTGAACAGTTCGAGTCGTGTTCAAAAGAAGCCCTAATTTCCAGCCATTCCAAGTCACCAAAACTTTCGAGTGTAAGAGAATAACGGTCGAATAGTTATTGCTTCCCACTTTTATCACAGTTTGCGTGATCTAGGTGGGTGTAATAAAATACACTCCTGGAAATAGAAAAAAGAACACATTGACACCGATGTGTCAGACCCACCATACTTGCTCCAGACACTGCGAGAGGGCTGTACAAGCAATGATCACACGCACGGCACAGCGGACACACCAGGAACCGCGGTGTTGGCCGTCGAATGGCGCTA
Organism: Schistocerca gregaria; assembly: GCF_023897955.1. NCBI lineage: Eukaryota > Metazoa > Arthropoda > Insecta > Orthoptera > Acrididae > Schistocerca > Schistocerca gregaria. The sequence goes on from NC_064921.1 coordinate 749,417,407, forward strand.
GCTGCGCAGCATTTGTGCACCGCCGCCGTCAGTGTCAGCCAGTTTGCCGTGGCATACGGAACTCCATCGCAGTCTTTAACACTGGCATCATGCCGCGACAGCGTGGACGTGAACCGTATGTGCAGTTGACGCGTATAGTGGGCATGCGGGAGGCCGGGTGGACGTACCGCCGAATTGCTCAACACGTGGGGCGTGAGGTCTCCACAGTACATCGATGTTGTCGCCAGTGGTCGGCGGAAGGTGCACGTGCCCGTCGACCTGGGACCGGATCGCAGCGACGCACGGATGCACGCCAAGACCGTAGGATCCTACGCAGTGCCGTAGGGGACCGCACCGCCACTTCCCAGCAAATTAGGGACACTGTTGCTCCTGGGGTATCGGCGAGGACCATTCGCAACCGTCACCATGAAGCTGGGCTACGGTCCCGCACACCGTTAGGCCGTCTTCCGCTCACGCCCCAACATCGTGCAGCCCGCTTCCAGTGGTGTCGCGACAGGCGTGAATGGAGGGACGAATGGAGACGTGTCGTCTTCAGCGATGAGAGTCGCTTCTGCCTTGGTGCCAATGATGGTCTTATGCGTGTTTGGCGCCGTGCAGGTGAGCGCCACAATCAGGATTGCATACGACCGAGGCACACAGGGCCAACACCCGGCATCATGGTGTGGGGAGCGATCTCCTACGCTGGCCGTACACCTCTGGTGATCGTCGAGGGGACACTGAATAGTGCACGGTACATCCAAACCGTCATCGAACCCATCGTTCTACCATTCCTAGACCGGCAAGGGAACTTGCTGTTCCAACAGGACAATGCACGTCCGCATGTATCCCGTGCCACCCAACGTGCTCTAGAAGGTGTAAGTCAACTACCCTGGCCAGCAAGATCTCCGGATCTGTCCCCCGTTGAGCATGTTTGGGACTGGATGAAGCGTCGTCTCACGCGGACTGCACGTCCAGCACGAACGCTGGTCCAACTGAGGCGCCAGGTGGAAATGGCATGGCAAGCCGTTCCAAAGGACTACATCCAGCATCTCTACGATCGTCTCCATGGGAGAATAGCAGCCTGCATTGCTGCGAAAGGTGGATGTACATTGTACTAGTGCCGACATTGTACATGCTCTGTTGCCTGTGTCTCTGTGCCTGTGGTTCTGTTAGTGTGATCATGTGATGTATCTGACCCCAGGAATGTGTCAATAAAGTTTCCCCTTTCTGGAACAATGAATTCACGGTGTTCTTATTTCAATTTCCAGGAGTGTAGTTTCTCACGCACAAAGTGGCGTGGAGATGATCTTCAAACATTTTCTGTTCTAGATTTTGTAAACATCTTTCTTGAGAGTCTTTCGCTCTTCCTCCATAAAATTTCAGTGACATCTATAAGAAAAACTTACAAAAATATCATCCACGAAAAGCCTCACAGAACTCCTAACATTATCCATTGCTCATTTATATACTCATTTAATTACTCGTGTCAGGAGCATACACATAGAGTTCTATAAATTTACAATTTCAGATAAGGAAATAGAAGGAATTTATGCTTATACGTACATACAAAATTGAAATCAACTGCTACAGCATTTTCTTGTGCCTTGAACAAATCTCCTCGCCGCAAGAATAAGGGCAACATAAACACTTACACAGATGTTTCGTTGTCTGTACTTCTCAACATTCAAACAGTGTTGGCCCATTTCATTAGGTTGTCCTTAGATTTGCCTACACCCGTTGGTAACCTGAGCAGTGATCTCCATGTGGTCCGGTTCAGGTTATGGCCAGATCATAAGCATTCCGCTGGCTTTGCCCCTGCGTGGATAGAACGTATTTTGGCTGCCCACTGTTTTTCTCTTGCATTATTGGTTGATGTTTGTAGTGCAAATATTGCCTGTAGGAAGCTCTTCCTAGACTTCAACCTAAATCTTGGTGGAGCATGTCCATTTCAGGTATCCAGCAATTAGCCTTGCAGTTTTATTAACGGCTACTTCTGCTTTACGTATGTGTTCCGCTACCAGTTGTTTTACTCGACCGACGCCTGTAAATTAGCTTTAGTTGTTTCACCAGGACGATGAAGTTATTGGTACCTACCTAATACTTTAAAAAAGCTGGATAATGTCAGAAGTTCTGTGCTGCTTTTCGAGGGTGATATTTTTGGGTACAGATGAGTCATAACGTTGGGAAACTGTACCGAAATGCAGAAATGACCTGCAGAGGATCGACGTTTGGTGCAGTGATTGTCAGTTGACCCTCAAAAATGGTTCGAATGGCTCTAAACATTATGGGACTTAACTTCTAAGTCATCAGTCCCCTAGAACTTAGGACTACTTAAACCTAACTAACCTAAGGGCATCACACACATCCATGCTCGAGGCAGGATTCGAACCTGAGACCGTAGCGGTCGCGCAGTTCCAGACTGTAGCGCCTAGAAGCGCTCGGCCACCGCGGCCGGCAGTTGATCCTCAACATAATCAAATGTAACGTAATTATCTTTTTGATGTGGTATCTCTCCTTATTTCTGTGCTTCCTAAGAAACACAGAAAAAGAATTCTGCCTTATGCAAGAAACCGTTTTGTAGTTTTGTTTTTACCAAGACATGTTTCAGCACTTTATGTGCTGTCTTAAGTAGGATTTTTGTTTCTACTTCTTCTTCTTATTTCGTTTCACCCTTTTTTGGGTCGTTGGATCAGTCATTTTTTATATGTATTGTTCTTTTCTCAGTGCCCGGTATTTATTAATTCTTTGTGGTCTTCTTTTCCTCTCTTCTTCCGAGATGACATGTTGGGTCTTTGTGTAGATTCGTCTTGGAACCTTATATTTTGATATTTAGTAACTAATTTAGCTGATCGATTGATCAGTGATTTCTCTGAGATTTTTAATTCTACTAGGTATTTCTCAGTGTCTATAAATCAGTTGGGTTTTGTTTTGCGGTTACGAAGAAAGTAAAACATATGTTTGGTTAATCTATTAGAGTTCATTCTGAGAAGACGCCCATAAAAATTTATCCTTCTTTTTCGCATTGTATCCGAAAGTTTTTCGATTTTTTTCTAGAGAGTTTCAGTTTTGATGTACACTATCTTATTACCTTGGAATTTTGATCCTATGACTTTCCTTAAAATTTTTCTTTCCGTTATCTCAGGTTTTTCATTTTGGTCTTTGAAATTAACATTTAGTGTTTCTGCTGCATGCCGAGCTTCTGGCTTAAACACTGTCTTCTAACCCCCATAAAAGGTTTTTTTTTATTGTATGTATGTTCTGTTAGTTGGAAGACTAGTTCAAGTTTATTTTTTCTCGATTTCATCACTTTTCATTCTCCAGCATTTGAACTAATCCATTCTCCAAGATGTTTGTATTCTTTTACTGCACTGGTGACCAAAATTAAAGCAACAAACGGAAAATTTGCAAGGTTGCGTTTATTTTGCCACAAAATAGTGTAACGTTCTTTAAAAAATGAAATAATAAACTTCAGATTACGTTGAATGAATGTCTGAACAGTGGAACGGATACAGAACTCGAATTGTCGTGTTGCGTGCTATAAGTGCAAGTGGTGTGCTTACTCTGTGTTATTCTCAGCAAAACTTTACACGAATTGATTATTCAGTGCAACTCCCAATACCAATAAAGGAATACAGTCACTGCAAAATACAGTCTGTGCCTTAGGCACTGAATCATCTGGCCCTGTTCGAAACTGATAACTTTGGTTCCTATGCATATAGCAAATAAATTAAATTGTCTTACCTCTGAAGCAGCGACGGTGGAACGCGCTATATTCTGGTCTCTCATAAAAAAATATAAATATGCTAACTACAGGCTCAGCAGTGTGCAATGCTGGCCATAATACTTGAAATGCACATGAACTTCCTTTGGCGATAAACGAGAACATTTAAGAAAATCCAACTTCTTTGAAAAATGTATGACCTGGACTGGGGGGCGGTACTGATTATGGTGATTTACTTACACTCAGTTTCTTTACAAAAATTGTATTGCATGTTAAGTTTGGCTTCTCAAAAAAATCTGACAATTGAAGTTACATTACTCAGATTGATTCAAAAACAATGAGATTTAAACAGCTAGTATTATCTAACTTCATTAATCCAACATAAATGGAAATCATCAAATTACACATAGCTCTATTAACAAATCTTAAAAGACTTTTTATCAAAACCGTTCATGTACATTCTAGGGTTACTCAACAATTACAAATTGTTGCCTCTTACAACTCATCTATACTAACGCTCTGGCAAAAACAGAAATCATAATTTAATATTTTTACCTTGGTTGCATGAGGACGTCTGTTTCCATGTTCAACAATACTGACATACCTAAATTAATCTAACTCTTGGTGGCTTCACACAGCTTACCTACAACTGTGCGCCAAGTGCTCTCTTACTCCAACAAAGCAGCTATTTTTTTATTATTATTCCACAAAAACAGTAACAGAAATGACTAGATTACAATGAAATGACATAAATAAGCTGACAGATAACTGCAGTCATAAATTACAGCATTCAAAGAATGAGTCTTTAGCAGTAGCACAATTTAGCACCTCCACTGTCACCTTCAACTGGTGGCAGTTCATCATGCACATTTTCTTCTTCTGCAACCTGAGGTTCCACATTATCATTTTCCAGGCCCAAATTAATCAGCCAGTAAAACCTTGATGTGTGTTCCTTCCAGGGTAAATTACGTGGACAGAAGAGCAATCCCGAACAGCGACATCGCAAAGACCTTCACTGCCTTGTTATTTTTCTCAGTTCCAGCCTTCTAAACGCATCCTTAAGGAGTTCTGCTGTACTACTGATTTATTTTTCATGTGTGACTTCCAGGTGAGGTTAGGGTCGGGAACGTGACACAACCCATGCCCTGTTCACGAGAAATCCAGTTCCTAACCTATACACATTCTGTTGAAGACAATTCGGAGGGTGTTACCATATTTCTTATTGTGATTCTGATACTTAAGTGTTTTATCGAATTCATTTTCCATATATATCTTGTAATCAATATGTTCATCGCTCCCAATATTGTTAAAAATGTAACTTGTGTATTTGCCCATTAAAGAAATCATTGCGTTATTTTTCGCCTAAGGGTAGTAACTTTCTTCTGGTCTGAAGAAAATGTTAGTCGATACATTGTTTGCTGAAGTTCTTGTTATTTGAGCAATTTTCTCCCTGGTCCCCCACCAGTTGATAATCCGATCTCCAATGAGTAACGATGAGGCACAGTATCAACGAGGTTGCATTTGTTGCAGAGGTTAGTGTCACTAAACCGATGACAAAGAGACGCTCATTAGTTCTGATGATGTTATTAACTACCTTCTACCACGCTGTTCTCACGTCAGACGAAAGAACATCACTACTGATGTTTTTCCAGATCACATTCCATGCTATTCCAGCATATTTAGTTTCTATGTTATTTTTCCTTTCATGTGTCCGTCTTTTAGCTAAAATCGCCTTCGCTGAAACGTTTTTCAACTTTAAAATCTTTTTGCTGAAATAGCTCAGTTAAAGGTAATATTCTCTAATATGTTTTAGTTTAAAAGTTATTTCTTGTTTATTTATCGGCGTCTCTACACTTTCTGGCCTGACAATGTCGTAATGCATCCTGGATCGTTACACATTATGTTCCATGTTCGTTTGACATACAATGCCATCGCTTTAGACTTGATATCCATTAGTCCCATTCCTCCATTGCTTGGATCCAAAACTGCTGTCTGCACCGGCACTCGAAACAATTCCCCTTTCCACAAAAAATTTGTTAAGGTGGACATGATTATCTTCGCCACCATTGATGGAATGGGGAGAACCTGTGCTATGTAGTCGGCCTTGGATAAAATATACGTGTTGATAAACAGTATTCTCTGGAACTGGTCTGTGCAGTTTTCAGTCAAAACTCCCTTGATTTTTCTTGCCACCTCCCGCTAATTTATTGCTATCATTTTTAAAAGGGAAGTTGCCAATGTTATTCCAAGAGCTTTGTGTTCATTAACATGGTTCGCCCACTCAATGCGCAAGTTAGCAAGCCGCTTTATATTTAGAAATACTTTTGTATTCATTTACCCACGCAACTGATGCGGAACAGTATTTTGCAAGTACCATATCTAATTGTGTCACATCTGCTTGGTCTCTGATGATTACGCCTACATCGTCCGCGTAAGCATCTACTACGGTCTTTGTTCCTTGAATGGTAATGTCTGTCAGCCTGTGCTGTAGCTGCCTCAGGAAAGGTTCCAGCGATCTCACGAACAGGAGCATGGATAAGGGGCTTCCTTGGGTAACACAGCTTTTTATTTCAATTTTTTTTGTCAGTTGACAGTTAATAGAGTTTTGTGTAGTAACACCCAATGGCATGTTCTTGATGATGTCGATGGTTTTTGGCAGGAAGTCCATTCGGCGCATTGTCTCTATTAGGTATTTGTGATTAATTTGATCAAATGCCTTATGGAAGTCTATGAAAAGCAGTTCACATTTTATGTTACCTGCCTGCGTTAGCGTAATGACATCGCGACACAAAGCCGCAGTTTCTAAAATCGTCCTTCTAAAAGCACAAGTCTGCTGTTGGCCAATGATGTCAGCGGTACATGGTGTAAAGCGCTTGTTAATTACTCGAGCTATAATTTTATAATCCGAATTTAAAAGCGAAATCGGCCGTAGGTTGTTTATTTTTTTGAAGCTTCTGTTCTTCGGGATCAACACGATTTTGCATTGTTTGAAGTCTGCAAGCACTGGCTTTCCCTGTAATTCCTCATTGACAATTTCGGTGAACTTTTCTCCTATTAGGGTCCAAAATCGTTTGTAGAATTCAGTGGGCATTCCGTCAGGTCCTGGAGATTTCCTAGCGGGGGAGATGCACACGATTTCTAATACATCTTCCTTGGTGATGTCCGAAAAAATGTTCTCATCATCATCTCGCGATATTTGTGGAAGATATGTACCAAAGAGCTCATCATATTCTTCTTCACTTGTTTCCCCTGACGCATACATACCTTGCTGAGATCTCTTTAATTATTTCCTTCTGGGTGGTGATTATGGCACCATCATCGATTTGAAGTTCAGCCATGAAACTTCTTCTTCTATTCTTGGCGTGTCTGACAAGGTGTCTCATCTTCAGTGGCTGACTTTGCTTTGGATTTTTTTTTAAGTCCCTCCAGTTCCTTACGTTTCAGACTTATTAGTTTTGCTTTTATTTTCTTGGTGTCTTTTAATCTTGTAGAAACTGCGTCTGTCTGATCGTAGAGATCCCTTAGCACGCTGTAGTAGGATTCTACAGTCTGTTTCCTTTCTCTGGCCATATCTATACTAAAAGATATTAAAACTTTCCTTAGTTTCGGTTGGGTCCACCATTCTATCACACTTGGAAAGTTGTTCAGTGCACGGAGACACATTTCCCAAGCTCTGGTTAGGGCATTTTCTAAGTCTTCTTCTGATAACGGTGTATTTAGATTCCACTTTCTTCTTACTCTTCGGGTAGATTGTGGTGTTAAATTTACGCAGGTCAACAACGCACTGTGGTCGGAAAAAGTAACGGGAACAGTTTCTGTTTTCAGTACTTTATCTGCTAAATTTTCCGATACGTAAATTCTGCCAATTCTACTACAGGAATTCGCGACAATATGAGTGAAGTTCACCATTGTTGGGTATTTTATTTCCCGCGCATCTGTTAATTTAAAACCAACAACAAGACGTCTCAAGTCAGTTGAGTGATTGAAGTTGGGTATTTGATCCTTTCGACTCAATACACAATTAAAATCTCCCCCTATTATAAGTTGGATGGGGTTTTTCCTCAGTAACTAAATTACGCTTTCATTAAAGAATGTGGCTCTTGTAGCTCTATTACTGCTGCCGGAAGGCGCATATAAATGGACAATAGTAACTCCTGCTACATTTATTCCAATACCTCGACCCGATTCTAATTTATCAACGTTATGTACGGGGATGCCCTCTCTAACTAAAATAGCCATGCCAACTCTCGTTTCAGTGGAAATACTGCAAAAATCAACGTAATTGGAAAAATTTAATTGTGGGAATACCACTTCCGGTAGGAGAGCAACGTCAGTCGTTGACTCATACAGAAACTGCTTCAGAGCAGCAATTTTAACATCCAACTGTATCTTATTAATGTTTAACGTGGTAATCGTATATGACTGTTAACATATGGGCGTGACCTTCTTTCCCGCTAGTCTATCATTTCATGCCATTCCATGCCGGATATTTTCTGAGAATCTGACGGGATACCACCGTCTCGGTTTTCATTTGAATCTTTCTTTTTACTTTTCTTGAGGTGTGCATTGACACTGGCCTTCACCAAATGTCTGCTCCGCCCACCCCCTGAGTACTTTTTCACCGAGGGCGGCGTCGGTGAATCTTAGCGGCAGGCGTGTGCCTCCATCTCGTCTGCCAAAGGCGGCGCAGACGCAGTTTGCAAACATTCTTCCAATGCATGGTCACTTCTATGATCACTGTTTGTGTGTTATTGCTGTAAAACTCCGATTCTTCGTCTTGGGATTTGGGCTGTGACGTCACCTGTGTTGACAATCACTCGCTACCTAGTCATGTTTGGTTTCAGTTGCATCCGCGAGTGAATCTGTCTGCATTGATTGACGTACGGGTACTGCAGCGCGGGGTTGTGGCGCCACCAAGACCAGGGCATTGCCATCTACTGGCGCGTCCAGCGCTGCAGAATGGGACTGTGACGTCACTTCGACCTGTTCGGTTGATGGTGGCGTACTCGATTTGTCTACTGATATACTTGACTCAGAGTTTGAATCTATGCTGACAATATTGTCTGAAACAGCAGTTTGCAGTACTTTTTTCTGAATGTCACGTACAGCTCTAAGCGGCAGGTTAATATCTTCTTCATCTGTGCTACTGCCTTCACAAGCTCGACGTCTCTTGTTAGTGGTTATACTACTTTTTCCAGCCGGATTGTCTACAGTGTCTTTTCCCAGTAAAGGTGGAAATGCTTCAAGAGTATTTTGTGGCCTGCCGTCCACATTCCCCGTAATGCTGGAAACTTCACCAGCCGTCATCTGATTTTCGGTCACAAGATCAGCCAGTGTTAACCTTTTACTCTGTTTTAAATTAGTCTATAATACAAACTCCTTTTTTGGACAGTTTTGCCGGAGATGCCCACTTTCGTTACATATGTGACAAGTCAAAGTCTGTCCATTGTAAATAACCTGCACTTCGTAGCCACAAATCAAAGTATGAGATGCAATGTTTTGTTTGACATGCATATCGACAGACCGAACACCACTAAAGCATTGCAATCTATATTGGCTTGACTATCGTTTATTACGAATTTGCTTGATGTCTCCATATTTAGATAATACGTCTTTTAAATAGAGGTTTTCTACATCAGGGGGCAAATTAAATACTCTGACTTGTTTATAATCAACATCAGCATTTGAAATGGCAACATTACTCACCGAATTATCGCGATGGCAGATTTTCCTTCAAATTTCTGCAAAATCCGTTCCAGCACCAACGGGGAAAGCAGCTTCACAAAAAGCAGTATTGCTCCAAATCATAATAAGCAGTGTGCGTCTGATACGAAGTAATGCCAATAACGTCAACGATCCAGTCATGAATTTCCCATGAACTTGGCTGAACATTACGGCTTGGTTTGTCAAATCCAAAACTTAGGGTAAGCTTTCTGGGAAACATTGTTGCCATGTCAGCAGTTAACAGCTCGCGGAAACAAGGAAACTAAAATGCTGCATCACCACAATCACAATTTTACACAACACTGTAACGCAGAAACTGAACATCAAGTCGTAAAATCCAAACAGAAGCGCCACAGCGCGTCCGCTCAGGACGGTCGCAAAAGCCGCTATTCTGATCCCAGACAAACGAAACTTTTGTGTAATTGCTTGTCGAAAGACTATGAACGATAATGGACACCGCTGAAAGTACATCTGTCTGTAATACAACTATATTTTTAAATTATTTCGCAATGCGAACCAAACTGCGATCTCTGTTTACGTTGCTAAGCAGAGGTACTCAAATTCAGTCAGCGATCTACATTATAGAACCTATCAGAGACATTCGTCGTTTATAGTATTCTTCTTCTTTCGAATAACCCATTTGGAGGGTACGATGAATCAACTTTGGCTAATCTTCATTGTATTAGATTTCCTCAGTTTCCAAATTTCCTTCATCCTTTTAGAGTGTTGTTCCCTTTCTTCTTGAGTCCACTTTCGTCTAGTTATTTTCTTTCTCTCCTGAAATTCTGCCTTTTGAACTGCCTTTCTGAAATGTGTTCTGTTTTCTATTGTGTCTATTGTAATTCCAGCATTTTCAATGTCCTTTTCAGTCTCTATGAACCATGCTGGCTTGGATTTGTAGCTATTGTGTAATGTGAATATCCGCTTGGTTAGTCTGTGTACTAGCTTCATTTTAATTTATTAATATTCTTATCTTATTCTGGTGTCACGTACAAATGTGCCCCAGTATACTCCTTTCAGTAGTATAAACAGGTGATATTAAAGAAGAAACAATGTAAAGAATACAGAATGTATCAACTGCAACTTGCATAACAGTAGACAAAAATGTTCTTCGTTTTTGCCCAAATTAACGGATTACAATACACACTCTGACAACTGGTTAGTGAGCTCAGTATGGGATGTGACTACCCCTAGCACCACTACTGGCCTGAAAACGACGGGAGATGCTGTGAATGATGTCATCAATCTCATGTTGACGGAATAACGCCCATTCTTCCTGCAGAGCTGCTCACCAGTCTTGGAGAATGGGTGGTGGATGCTGACGTGATGCAACCCATCTCCCCAGTGCATCCCAGACATTCTCTATTGGATTCAAATCGGGAGAGTGATTAGGCCATAGGCGTGTGCAGTATCATCCCTTTCCAAAAGAACAATAACTACCCGTGCTCTATGAGGTCGACCATTAACGTCGATCAATACAATGGGCCTCGCAACAACCGCACATGAGATAACAAGATCTTCTCATGGCACCTGGCAACAGTTAAAGCTTGCTGATTCACATGTGAAATTTCTTGGTGTTCGAGTGGTCAACAGTCCCTGCCCACACCATTGGGAATCCTCCTCGATATCGGTCTCTTTCCATAAAGTTTGGATCCCGAAATCGTGTTCCACGTGCCCTTCGGATGTGAATCTGTCGAGAATCACTCTCCAGACTAAATCGGGACTCATCTGTGAAAAGAACATTGGTCCTAGCAGTGATATTCATCTCTCATTGTTGGCGTCTGTCTTTAAGCCTTCCTTGTGGATAGGGTGGATCAGAGCTGTTCTCCATTCTCCAGGGATCTCTTTTTCTTTCCAGATTTTATCGAAAACACATTAAAGGGATGTAATTGCATTTTTGTCACTTTTTTCCATATGAAAGTCCCCTTAGAAAAATTAATGAATTACTGTGCTGATAAACATCTACGTTATTTGATTTTCAAAGAGAGCTGAGCAAAACTGAACGTACTCAGACATTACTCTCTTTACTTATTTTGATCAGCACTTAACTGACACACAATATTTTCAGCGCAACGCAACGCAACGCAATCCCTACAAAAGAATGGCCCTGACTAACAATAACCTATATCTTTCATAAATCACTTACCTCACAAAAATCTTCGTTACTCGAACTACTGCAATACAGCGAGCGCCAATACTGCCAGCTAAATAAAATACTCTTAACTACTGAAGACACTAACTACTGATAGACATAGGTAGCACATGAAAGATTTTTATAGAGAACAAACAATGTGTTTGTGTTCAAAAGTAATATATATATATATATATATATATATATATATATATATATATATGTATGTATGTATATATATATATATATATATATATATATATATATATATATATATATATATATATATCAGTTCATGATATCTAGTATTACAAATTTACTCTTTCTGGCGGACACATGTCCAGATCGTCCGCACTTAAAATTCTCCCATCTCTCTCCCCACATCCACCACTGTTGGTGGCTCACCTCCAACTGTGCAACGCTATGCGCTGTTCACATCCAACTGGCCACCGCTACAATAGCGATTATTTCAACAATGCCAACCAGCCACAGCCTGCACACAGCACAGTCAGTGATTTTCATACAGACTGCTACGTGGCGTTACCAACATAAAAACATAAACAGCCTATTTACACATAGTTCGTCCACTATTTGGTTTTCTCAGGAAGCTTTGTTGTTTTTCAGTTCTGAAATTACCTTTTGTAGTTCTTCTGTCGTTGGTGGTTCTGAAGCCGGCTTCTCACTGTTATTTGGGGTGCATTCAAATGTTTCAAGGATGGGTTCACTATTCAGGAGCTCCTCAAAGTAGCCTGCTGGTATCTTACAATTTTCAGTGTTATTGTGAACGATGGTCCCGTTTACATCTCGGAACTGGAGGATGGGAGCTTTTATTTTGATAACTTTATTTGAACGTTCTGTAAAGTTTCTTGTGTTGTTTTTAGTAAATTCTTCAGCAATTTGGAGAACTGTTTTGTTTTCAAGAGTCTTCTTAATCTTTTTTGTATTCTTATCTCCCAGTTTTCTAAGTGTAATGAAATTTATTCTACTTTCTTCTGTTTCCTGTGATTCCCAATTTTGCCATGCCTGTTTTCTTATTTCAATCAGGGTATCACATTCTAGCGACCACCAGACGAGTTTTTTGCTTTTTATGTTGGGTGCTATCCTTTCGGCAATAGAATGAGGTTTTTCTCGATATCCTCCCAACTTTGGGTCTGAATCGTTTCTATAGGTTTTGTGAATTCATCTGATTTTAATATTTCTTCGCTGTTGGGATTTCGATCCTTGATTTGTTTCATGCTGCTTTTCCTGTTTGGGGTGACTCTGAACTTAATTTTTGAGAGGTAGTGGTCCGAATCCAAGTTTACGTCCTTGAGTACCCTAACATTTATGATTTCTTTGGGCGAAAATTTCTTGATTTCCATATGATCAAATTGAAATTCCACTAGGTTGGAATTTGGGGATGTCTATGTCTTTTGTTTTCGCGGTAGTTTTTTTAAAGTTGTAGATGTAAGAATCAGGTGGTGTGCTTGGCAAAGTTTTATTAGCCTGGTGCCATTTTCGTTTGTTCTTTTGAGGGCAAGATAGTCTCCAACAATTTTCTTATTTTTTTTTCCTTACGAAACTGTGTTTTAAAGTCTCCAGTGAGAATGATGTTGTTTTTATTCGGAAATTTCTGAATGACATCATCTAGTTGATTCTACAAAGCGTACACTTTTGCTTTGTTTCTCTTGTTGTCTTCATTTATAGAGGCAAGGGCATTAACGATTGTGCAGATTTTGTTTGTGCTTGTGAATGTAAGACTTGAGAGTCTTTCCGATGGGGAATCGGAGTCAACTATTGCGTTCAAGACTTTTTTGTCGATTATAAAGGCTGTTCCAACAGTGTGGTACATTTTTCGTCATTCTCGGTCCCACTTTCCCTTGTATATTCTAAAACTTTCGCAGTCGGAGGTATGTGTATCCATGTATCGCGTTTCTTGAATGGCTACTAAGAGTATGTTGTGGTTTTTTAGCGTATTTATAAGATGTTTTAATTGTCTAGCTTTCAACAACAGGTTTACATTAGAAGTTGCTAAGCACGTTGGGTGTTTATGTTGAAATTTGGTTCAAATGGCTCTAAGGACTGTGGGACTTAACATCTGAGTTCATCAGTCCCCTAGACTTAGAACTACTTAAACGTAACTAACCTAAGGACGTCACACACATCCATGCCCGAGGTTGGATTCGATCCTGCGACCGTAGCAGCAGCGCAGTTCCGGATTGAAGCACCTAGAACCACTCGGCCACAGCGGTCGGCTTGAAATTTGGATGAGGTTCCAAGACATTCCGACTTGTCTTTGTGCAGTGTTGGAGACTCCCCAGAATCCGAATGTCTGCTGACATACTGACGCACGGTGGACCGTCCCCAAGGCTAAAATAGTTTGCATCACATACTTCCATGACTGATGAAAGTTATTTTTGGAGTATCCCGAGGGCCACAGGAAAATACATCCAAAATTGTGAGCCCTGAAGGCAATTCTTCCTGTATGTCGGCCGTTGGGAATCTGAGTTTCCTCGTCAGTCTTTGAGATCGTTGACGAGGTTTCACTTGTAACGCTACGCAGAGACACTTACTGGGTGCTACCATCCGGAGCCAGATGGATTCAGGTTTATTTAAGAGGTGTTAGTCCAATCCTTCCCTTCCTCCTTCCTTATCACTTCCGAGATGAGGCCTCGGACGTGGGACTAACAATTATGAAGTCGATTTTTGTTTATCTTCTATCTGAAAATATATTGTTAAATGTTAAGCTCTTGTATAGGTTACATGAACGTCTTACTCAAAAGTATTTACATTTGCAAAAGGAACGATTAGTAGTGTCGAATATTTTACATATAATTTACACGCAGTACAAGTTTAAGTCATATTTCACTGAGCTTATGCATTACATGTTGTTCATTTACGATATGTTTAAAGAATTCGGTTTTATACAAAGTTTGGAAATAGTGTGGATATATGCATCTGTTTTGATACCTTATACGACGCTGTTAAACATGTATGCTGATAGATTCAAATATACCATGTCATCTGCAAACAACGAAACATTATTTTTCTGTTTATTATCATTTCCGACTGAAAATTGCTATATATCGCCTTGTTTAGCATGTTACTTACGGATCTCGCTTCTTTCACGTAAGACGCTTCTTTCTTTTACTGTTGTTAAACACTCATTTAATTTAATTTACGAGGCAAGCATGAAGTGTCTGCCGCCATTTCACAAGTGAGTGTTCGTATGTTTCGTTTCGTGCTTGTTCGGGATGTGGCGCCTGAATTTAAAATGTTATTGACGTTTGAGATGTGTGTGTGTGTGTGTGTGTATGTGTATGTGTGTGTGCGCGCGCGCGTGCGTGCGTGCGTGCGTGTGTGTGTGTGTGTGTGTGTGTGTGTGTGTGAGAGAGAGAGAGAGAGAGATAGAGAGAGAGAGAGAGAGAGGCTTGAGAGAGGGACACAGAAGGAGGGAGTTATAGTGGCAGGTACAGTGAATGGTGCAGATAATGGGGAAGAGAATTTAATTGTAAAGGAAGACCATATGCAGTTTTTTTGTGGTGGTGGGGGTTATTGATACATTAATGAAACCGACAAAGTCAGGGACAGATTCCTGAGTGAACCTGGAGGAAAAAAAGTCCTATGAAAGTGTGTCCGGAAATGCATCGTTGCCACGGTAGTCGGCGCTGACGAATGAAACTTCCTCTAACCATGTGCGATGTGTTCCTTTTGTGTTGTAGACTGTGTGATTGAAGCAATGTACTGTAAGCAAGAGAATGGTCTGGTATTCATGTCGGGAACAAGCGGAGACGGTGTTTGTGTACGGCCAGTCAGATGGAAACGGTCGAGAGGTAGCACGGCTATACCAAAACAAGAACGCTCATAGACACCAACCGCACCACACAACACTTCAAACCTTTTTGGCCGTTTGTGTGACCATGGGTCCTTTCAGACAGACGAACTTGCAGGGAGGCTGCGGTCTGTGCCTGCAAAGTTTTGGAGGACTGGGTTCTGTAGGATACTGAGGTGAACCCTAGTACAGACTCCAGGCAAGTGGCCTGCCAAGATGGTGTAAGCCGAAGTATGATTACATCAATATGGGAATTGCGAGTTCGCCTTGATGCAAAACACTTTTTGTTATTTATTTACTTATTTATTCCCCAAACTAGTTTCAGCGACAAATATTGCATCATCAGTGGATTCTCTAAATCTAAAACCTGCAGAAAGTAGCATAGCTGTATAAACACTGTAACACTATTTGCTGCTTACTGTCTACTGGTTTGCTGCGGATTGTGTTGTACCTGTTTGTGCATATATTTCCTGTCTGCGTGTTGCCTGTTTCTGTATTTTGTTCAAATGGTTCAAATGGCTCTGAGCACTGTGGGACTTAACAGCTGTGGTCATCAGTCCCCTAGAACTACTTAAACCTAACTAACCTAAGGACATCACACACATCCATCCTCGAGGCAGGATTCGAACCTGCGACCGTAGCAGTCGCACGGTTCCGGACTGCGCGCCTAGAAGCGCGAGACCACCGCAGCCGGCTCTGTATTTTGTTATTTATTTTATTTACTGTCTTTGCATCGTACCCTTTATCCTGTGCAACTTGTTTAACTGCGTTTAGGTCCTCTGTGTAGTCATGCTTGTCCACAGGAATTCTGTTCAGTCTGTGTAGAAAGTATCTAAAGCTGACATGTTTTAGTTTATGAGGCGACTGAATTGGCTGTGAAAGATTGTGCTGGTATTCATAGATTTTCTATAAATTGTGAATTCATGTTTATTGTTTGTCTTGTGTACTGTGAGATCTAAGAAGTTGTCTTTCATCTGTTTGTGTTTCTACGGCGAATTGTATTTGTCGACAGATGGCATTTATGTCATCATGAAGTTCTTTTATACGAGTCTGTAGATCATCTGTTAGGCAAATTATATCGACTACTCATTGGTACCAAGATTTCATTTTTTATTGATTTGATTTTACGATTTACTCGAAGATTTGAATTTTTGTGTGATTCATGAAAATGTCAGCTAGGGAATCCTATCGGTAATTCTTCTTGTTGCTAGTAAAACTTGTTGAATGTAAAGCAGTTTCTTACACCCCAATAACTGTGGGGTCAGCACGGCAATTTGCTTAACTCATTGTTCCCGGGTTCAATTCCCGGCTGTGTCTGATATTTTCTCTGCCTGGGGCTGTGTGTTCTGTTGTCCTTACGTTCGAATCGATACTGACACGAAAATCGTCTTCAATACACTGTTACATCGTCTTTCCATTACTGAAATGGCTGAATGGGCACAAACTGAAAGCCAAAAAATTAAAATTCTGTTCTGTGATGAACCTGAGTATGGCTGATATTTCTTGCACTTTTGTTATAGGTATGTTTCCTTGCAGTTGCTGATTTCTCTCTCTGATGTTGATAGTTTCTTCTGTTGGAATTTGCGTATATATGATAATGAAATTAATGTTGATGTAATTGGTATCTTTTCATTCCATTTATTTTTCTAATAGTTCACTTGAGATTCTTAAGCTTCTGCTTCCCATGTGATTGTATACGGTGTTGGCCATTAAATTTGTTACACCAAGAAGAAATGCAGATGATAAACGGGTATTCATTGGACAAATATATTATACTAGAACTAACATGTGATTACATTTTCACGCAATTTGGGTGCATAGATCCTGAGAAATTAGTAACTAGAACAACCCCCTCAGGCCGTAATAACGGCCTTGATACGCCTGGGCATTGTGTCAAACAGAGCTTGGATGGTGTGTACAGGTACAGCTGCCCATGCAGCTCCAACTCGATACCACAGTTCATCAGGAGTAGTGACTGACGTATTGTGACGAGCCAGTTGCAAGGCCACGATTGAGCAAACGTTTTCAATTGGTGAGAGATCTGGAGAATGTGCTGGCCAGGGCAGCACTCGAACATTTTCTGTATCCAGAAAGGCCCGTACAGGACCTGCAACATGCGGTTGTGCATTATCCTGCTGAAATGTAGGGTTTCGCAGGGATCGAATGAAGGATAGAGCCACGGGTCGTAACACATCTTAAATGTAACGCCCACTGTTCAAATTGCCGTAAATGCAAACAAGAGGTGAACGAGATTTGTAACCAATGGCACCCATACCATCACGCCGGGTGATATGCCAGTATGGCAAAGACAAATACAAGCTTCCACTGTGCGTTCACTGCGATGTTGTCAAACAAGGATGCGACCATCATGATGCTGTAAACAGAACCTGGATTCATCCGAAAAACTGACGTTTTGCCATTCGTGCACCCAGTATCGTCGTTGAGTACACCATCGCAGGCGCTCCTGTCTGTGATTCAGCGTCAAGGGTAATCGCAGCCATGGTCTGCTGCAGTCCATGCTGCTGCAAACGTCGTCGATGGTTTGTGCAGAATTTTGTTGTCTTGCAAACGTCCCCGTCTGTTCACTCAGGGGTCGAGACGTGGGTGCACGATCCGTTACAGCCATGCGGATAAGATGCCTGTCATCTCGACTGTTAGTGATACGTGGCCGTAGGGATCCAGCATGGCGTTCCGTATTACCCTCCTAAACCCACCGATTCCATATTCTGCTAACAGTCACTGGATCTCGACCAACACGAGCAGCAACGTCGCGATACGATAAAACGCCATCGCGATAGGCTAATATCCGACCTTTATCAAAATCGGAAATGTGATGGTACGCATTTCTCCTCCTTACACGAGGCATCACAACAACGTTTCACCAGTCAACGCCGGTCAGCTGCTGTTTGTGTATGAGAAATCGGTTGGAAACTTTTCTCATGTCAGCACGTTGTAGGTGTCGCCACCGGCGGCAGTCTTGTGTGAATGCTCTGAAAAGCTAATCATTTGCATATCTTCCTGTCGGTTAAATTTCGCGTCTGTAGCACGTCATTATCGTGGTGTAGCAATTTTAATGCCCAGTAGTGTATTATCTCTCTTAATGTGTGTGTCTGTTCATTGGTCAAGTTTATTAATTGACTTACAAGTGTATTTGATTTGTGAATTGCAGGCAATGATTTCAGAGTGGGGGCCTTTGGATTTTCCTGTATCATTTTTTGAAAAATTGTGTACCTGTGAAAACTGGTTCTATATTTTTCAGAGTTTCCTGTAAGTTTCTTTGGTATCAGTTTGTTGGCTCACTTATTAGTTCTGTGATATTGTTGCTGTGGTGAGTTTTAATCTTTCGTGAATGTATTCCTTCGCTATTACGAGTATAACTGAATTGCGCTTGTGCTAATGACATTTCCTTGCATTAATTTTTTTCTGTAATCTTCTGTAGGTTTTTCTGAATTGTGTTTATGTATTTTTCTGTGTTGGTTTTGTCTGTTTAATTATGTTTTATTTCCTCAGCTACTAGTTCTCTTGTTAGGTACATGTAACGTATTGCGCATAAACAGGCAGAAAACCTCACTGTTGCATGATTACCCGATTTGCAGAACAATCATCGGTTGCCGTCATATCCATAAAATAGCTGCAACATGCATACAGAGCAGTTTAAGGTGGAATTACCGTATGAAACTAATCGCAGATAAGGCAGATGCCAAACACATTCAATGAAAGAATTCTCAGGAAATGTTTACGACCCTCAAAGGAGGTAGCTTACAAAACCCTTATTTGACCAATATTGCTCGGCAGTCTGGGATCCATACTAAATAGGAGATGATAGAGGAAATAGAAAAAGTCCAAAGAAGAACAGAGCATTTCGTTACAAGTTCGGAGATGCTCAGCCAACTCCAGCGGCAGAGGCTGCAAGAGAAGCGTTTAGCGGCACAGTGCAATTTACTGTTAAAATTGCAGGATAATTCTGAAAGAGGTAACTAATTTATTGCTTCCCCTGCGTATATCTCGATAACAGACTATGAAGATAAAATTAGAGAGATTCGAGTTCTCAGGGGTGGTTACAATCAATCATTTCTCCCATCAAACATACGCGATTAGAGCAGGAAAGGAGCAAGTGATTGCGGTGTACAAAGTGCTCTCCGCCACACACCGTAAGGTTGCCTGGGGAGTATAGATGATTTTCTTACCGCGCTCGTAATCTAGCTACACATCTAACAATTGAACAAGAAAGCGTATATCTAGTTCCGAAATATGGTTTCGTCTTTCGCAAGTTGTTTTGTATGTAAACGTGGGCTTGTGATGGTCTGTGTGAAGTTATGTGGACGCGTGTAACAGGTCAAGGTGAAACGAATTTTTGGATGTTTTTACCGGCCAACGGAATCCACGGTGACAGTTGTAGAGTTATTGAAGGATAGTCTACCATCGGCAGCGCGCAATCACACAATGTTTGGTTCAAATGGCTCTGAGCACTATGGGACTTAACATCTGAGGTCATCAGCCCCCTAGAACTTAGAATTACTTAACCTAACTAACCTAAGTACATCACACACATCCATGCCCGAGACAGGATTCGAACCTGCGACCGTTGCGGTCGCGCGGTTCCAGACTGAAGCGCCTAGAACCGCTGGGCCACACCGGCCGGCTCACACAATGTTTATTGGAGACGACTTTAACCTGCCCTCAAATGAGGTAGCTTAGAAAACCCTTATTCGACTGGGACGTCTATGGATTAATAGCAGGGCCTACGGAAGGAAGTCTTGTGAAGTATTTTCGAACAAGTTTTCCGAAAACTGTCTTGGCGGCCAGTACGAGAGCTCAAACGCAATGGAAATATTTTCGACCTTGTAGCTTCAAACAGGCCTGACCTTATCGACGGTGTCATTATAGACACAGGGATTCGCGATCATGATGTCATCATAGCGATGATGATTACCAAAGTCAACAAATCAAACCAGAAGCCTAGAGAGTATTTTTGCTAGAAAGCTTTGCAGACTAGCTTCGAAACCCCATGTTCAATGAAGAGTCGTGCATGTCCCAATCATTTAGGGCCCAGTGGTTGCTTCACTGCTCTTCTACCACTTTCTGTAGATGCTCACGACAGTGAACATTCGACCTGCTACGCCGTTTTCGAGATACTCTTTCACAGGCTCTGGGAAATAATAACTTGCCCTTTGTCAGAGTCGCTTCTGTCAGTGTATTTCCACATTTAAGACCTGTACTGTCGTCAGAATGATTGCCCGATATTCTCTGCTCCGTTTACATACTTTTTTTTTACCACTTCAAGTGCCCGCAACATCACCAGGCGGCATCCAATCTCGCGGTGGGCAGTGATCATAATGTTTTGGCTCACCGGTGTATGTGTACCTCCTCCTCAGATGCCTGTCTGCGAGGGTAACTATCTTCCCTCTTGCATTCATTGGCAAACGATCTAGGCTTGATCGTCCAGTAGCTTAGTTGGTTGAAACTCTGCAGGCAGTTATGAAAATGCCGTTTGTGGTAGACCACTTCCTTATTCTGCCTCCTGCTGTGAGGAACCAGTTTCTATCCGCCAACAGCTCGTCACCACGCCACGGTTATGGAAATGCACTTAGCTGAGACAATACACCAGTTTTACTAGTATCGACGTGGACACAACATCGACAATGATTACTTGAGTTTAAAAAGTTCTAGAACGCCACAATTACCAGTCATGTGTGCCGTTGAAGTAACGACTTTTTCGTTTTTTCCGTAGTGGTACTGGGTAGCTGCACTCCTGCAAACAGAATATTCTCCAAGATTTATTAAGATATTATTAAGATATTGACCTCCTAGCAGCTTAGATAATTTTGTTTACCACCGAGTAACACAAAATTCATATTTACGAGGAACAATCAGTACAACATCAATTTTATTTGTCAGATTCATGGAATACTCTTAACTGGATTGAAAACGTGTTATCGCTTTGGAACCCTTAGAACAGTGCAAGTGGCAGTTAGTGAAATGGCTAACTTTCAAGTGAAGAAGAAAATAGTGATTGTGAAACTACTCAAGCTCCAATCCTTTCAGTTTATCATGGCTCAGAAACTTCTTGTCCCTCGGTGTTTCTTAGAGATGTCCAAATCGATGTAGATGTTTTATATGGAGGATTATTTGAGTTTGAGAACGTGTTGTCTCCCAATAAATAAATATGGCAGGAAGAACACAAAGCTTATTGTATCCTTACGTTTGATAGTTGTCTATTCAACACTTTTTTTAAAAGTAAATTACTGCTGTACTTCAAAGGCAAGCATATTTCTTTACTATATTTGAAGTACATCTTTCTATGTTATTAATAAGAACATGGATACAGGAAACCTTGCAAAACAGCCATCAAACTGGTCGATAGAACCAAGTCTTAGCAGCCTAGGACTCAACCAAAATGATTCAGAAAGTTGTATAGATATGGCAATTGGAGTACAGAATTCATAACTCTATGGCTGGCTGTTGCGTAGGGTTGCACCCCATGTAGTTAAAAATGGATAAAACACCTTTTCGACCTTGATATTTCAGCATTTTTCTTCTCGCTGAGGGCAGAAATTTGTATTTTTTCTATGTTTGGGCCGGCACCTCAAGTATAGGAAAATTCATCTCACTACAGCATGGCCCTGTTCTTCACGCTCTACTATAATCATTCTACCGTGTGAATTTTCAGTAAACCTTGATGGGTCAGATACAAAATTTCTGTTGAGATCAAGACGTGCGCAAGCGAAGAAGCTGCTTTCGAGAAAATTGCTGACGAGTGTCGTGCAGTTATATGTAACCATTTTCATAACGTATTAGGTGTCGAAATGCGTCTTTTCTGCAGCTTATTAGCGACTGTTCAACGACGTGACAGAGAAAAGACTGAGTACTGTACTTCGGCAATGTTCTGTAAAGAGTCACATGCCGTAAGATAGCAGTGCCTCGAGATAGTAATTATAATCCCAAAGTATTTCGTTGAATTTATAGATTTTAGATTTGTGTGGTTTATCGTGTAAGCGAAATTTAGCAGCTTTCTATAGTACTTGACTTCACACTTTTCATTATTTGGAGTGAACTGCCAATTTTCGCACCATACAGATATTTTGTCTAATTATTTTTCAATTGGTTTTCGTCATCTGATGACTTTACAAGACGATAATGACTGCATCATGTGCAAACAATCTAAGACAGCTGCTCAGATTGTCCTCTACGCCGTTTATGTAGATTAGGAACAGCAGAGGGCCTATAGCACTTCTGTGGGGTACGCCAGATGTTGCTTCTGTTTTTCTCGATAACTTTCCGTCAAATACTACGAACTGTGACATTTCTTGCAGGAAATCACAAATCCAGTCACATAACTGAAGCGATACATCGTAGGCACTCAATCTGATTTGGAGTCACTTGTGAGAAACGGTGTCAAAAGTCTTCTGCAAATCTTAAAACATGGAATCAATTTGACATCCCCTGTAGATAACAATCATTACTTCGTGAGAACAAAGAGTTAGGTATGTTCGAACACAGAATATGTTCCACAATCCTACTGCAAATCGAAGATGGGATATGGGTCTGTTATTCAGCGGATCACTGCTGTTGCCATTCTTGGGTGTTGGTGTGACTTGTGTAGCTTTATAGTCTTTAGATCCCGAAAAGCGAGCAGCTTTATATGATTGCTTGGTATGGAGCTATTGTATCAGCATATTCTGAAACAAGCCTGACTAGCATTCAATCTGGACCGCAGCAAACCGCGTCTTTATTAAGTGATTTAAGCTGCATTGCCACACCGAGGATATTTACTTCGAAGTTACCGATGTTGGCAGTTTCAACTAAACCCACTATTACCCTTGCATGCGTTAGAATAGAATCAGAGACAACCATTTCTAGAAATACCATAAGAATTTTGAAATTAATAAAAGTCTACCATACGTTCCAGGAAGGGCAAGTGACTCTCTTTACCCCAGCCCCCTTGCGGACGGTTATGATCTATCTCGCTGACGTCGACAGATCGTAGAGCAGGTGAAACTTAGTACGTAACAGCTCAGGCAAGAAGCCATCGTTTCTAGTTTCCACCCGTTATAAAACGAGAGGAAACGCTAGCGTTCGTACATTATAAAGTGACTCGTAGAGAATAGATGTAAATGTGAATGTAGATGTAGATGCAACTGTTTGAGGCAAATACAGGGTGTTTCGCAATTCGTGTCACACACTTCTAGAGGCTGTAGATGAGACTTAGTAGATCAAGTCTTACCTACGAACGCATGTCCGGAGACGTCATACAACGACGCTACAGCGTGTCAAAGTTATAGGCGCCCGCGCCTGTAGCTGTGTGTGCATACGGTTTGATTCCGTGGTCTATGATGGAGAAGGATAAGTGTATCAATTTGAGTTAAGCGTCCGTGATTCGTAAACGAACCAGTCGAAAGTTACAAGCGAAAATCATTCTGATACTTCTGACAGTGGACTACATGTACGGGTACTGTTGGTGCTATGAATGTAGGGTACGCAAATTCAGAGGACGAAAAGAAAAAATTAATCTAGTAAACATGGGCTCTAAAAAGGATACTTGAAGATCTATGAGCACTTGTTCAATAGAGGAAATGTATTTCACACTAGCGAAGAAGAACAAGTGCTGATAGCTCCTGAGGTATGCATTTTAGAGCCCATTGTTACTATACAATTTTATTTCTTTCAGTCCATATTACCACGTCTGAATGTTGCATACCCTACACTCTTAGCAACAGCAGTACCAAAAAATGGTTCAAATGGCTCTGAGCACTATGGGACTTAACTTCTGAGGTCATCAGTCCCCTAGAACTTAGAACTATTGAACCTAACTAACCTAAGGACATCACACACTTCCATGCCCGAGGCAGGATTCGAACAGCAGTACCGGCACATGGGTTCCACTATCAGAGGTACAGAATGATTTCGGTTCTAACTTTCGACTCGTTCGTTTCCGGTACAGAGGCCCTTATCTCGAATTGATACATTTATCCTTCTCCACCATCCTAGAAAGTTTGTAACATAAACGCGGAATCACCCTATATATACATACATTTACAGAATCCAGGGCCTGTAATTTTGACACACTGTATCGCCGTTGGATAACGTTTCCAGGCATGGGTTGCTACGTAAAACTTGATCTACAAAGTCCCCTCTACAACCTCTAGAAGTGTCTATCCTGTATACAGCATGCGGCCGACATTAAAAAATAAAATATTTTTTATTTCCTTCGTCCGACTGAGTGTGGCCTTCTATTATCATTCCGCGGCCGTACGCCAATAATCAGCAAAACTTTTATTTGACTGCAGGCTCCCAATTGTTGTCAACCATATCACATTACGACACACTACTTGCTGTGCATCTTATTGGCACGTAATCTTCTAGGAATATTCCTTTGCACTTCTGAAATGCACATATATTGAAGAAGGGCAAGACGAATGACCATGAATTTGTTTCACAGATGGGAGAGCGCCACAGAGATGTTGAAAGAAAAAGCTGGCAGAGGCTTGAGACAGGCGCCACCTGTCACGGAAAGACTGCTTACAACGTTTAGAGAACCAGTATCATGTGAGGTATATAGAATTTTTCTACAATCCCATACTATCGGCTCCCTTTGGGAGTACGCAGACACGATCAAAATAATTACAGCGTTCTCAACTGCATTTAAGTAAACATTCTTCTCAGAATTAATACGCGAATTAAAGGGGAGGGAACTCTGCACATTTTTATTGCAGGTCACCTATCTTTAATTGAACGCTATACTACATTCAGAGTGATTCAAATACGTGACACTATTCTCCAACATAGTCACGTCTGTAAACATTTTACCCATCCTTCAATATCTCGACGACAGAAATCCTCTCCATGGTCACAGAGCCGTTCGAGAACTGCTGGATAACGTCCTCAACGTAGGAAAATCTCTTTTCTTCCACGACTGTGTGGACTTTTTCGCCTGTGATCGATGCCGTTGGCCTTCCTTCCGCGCCAGCATAACCTGAGTCTGTGCGGCCGTGATCAGATTGTTGGCAGCATTTCAGTAAGGTTGGGCGCGACATTGCATTCGGTCCGCGTACCGGCAGAATTTCACCCTGAATCTGTGTGAAATTTAGACGTTTAGCCCGCAAGAATCGTATTTTCCCTCGAACTACAGCTTCGTAGTACGTTTCCAGCCGCCGTGCCATTTCACTACCACACTGTGATGCACCTGTTGTTCATACTGGAGCAGGACTGTGTCTGTAGGGAACCCAGAAATGTAGTTCTTTTCGGCCATAATGGCTATGTCTGTGAACCGTGGCTGTGTGGGATAATTATTTATTTGTAATTTCTGATACCAGTAACTTTTTTATTTTTTGTTTTTTGGCCAGCCGGGGTGGCCGAGCGGCTCTAGGCGCTACTGTCTGGAGCCGCGCGACCGCTACGGTCGCAGGTTCGAATCCTGTCTCGGGCATGGATGTGTGCGATGTCCTTAGGTTAGTTAGGTTTAAGTAGTTCTACGTTCTAGGGTACTGATGACCTCAGAAGTTAAGTCCCACAGTGCTCAGAGCCATCTGAACAATTTTTTTGTTTTATGTTTAATCTAACATAGTACAACACGTCTCGAACATGTTCTGTTCATCTTCAGGCGTTGTAGTCTATTCTGACAACGCGGCATCTCGTTGCGCCTTGGTCTTAGCATAGGACATGTTACTTACTTTCTGAAATCCCTATGTATGTTCTACACTAGGAAGTGTACTATTTCGTGCATTTCACAGTGTTCTCCAGAATGAATCTACACAAATCAACAAAAGTTTTCATCGCCCACTTGTTTCGAATTTCATTGCACAGGAAACGAAAACTGACTGTAGGCATTCATATATATCTATCTACAGTGTGTCCAAATCACTAACTGGAAAAAAAAAGAAACTTTTGTGTAACGATGAAATCGTCTGTTTGTTTCCTGTGGTGTGGGGTGTTTCACAGCACTCTGGAGCAAAGTCAGTACGTCCTGGAACGTCCCCTTGAGGCGATGCAGTCTTGAATCTGTCATGGGATACCATCGATGAGATCATCGACCCTGCGCTTATTCAAACTGTCCAGCTGTTCAATGACGCTTCTGCGTGAGTTGCGCTGAGTGTATAGTGGTTATCAACGTCCAAAAACAGCTCGTTTCAGTGGTACCTAATGGTTTTCTGCTGCTGAGTTGCTCTTCTAAACAGCATGTCATACACGCAAGTGAGTTGCGTCTTTACCTGTGGCAGCTCATACTTTAGATACGTAGGCGGCGCAAGGCTCTGGTTAAAACGAATAGCTCGATGTAGTCAGGGTCGAGTGTGCACGTCTGCTTTTATGCTAATTTGCTGCGAATAATAACCTGTAGCTAAGATCCTGTAGTCAAATACTCTGTCAACTGGCTATATATGCAAGTTAATAAAATACATAGAAATACAAAAGAAAAGTTAAATGAATATTTTAATACCAAGAGTTCTATTCTAACGTCTATAACTGATGTAGACTACAGGGAATTATGCTGAATAATATTTATTCAAGAAAAGACGTCAGAAATAAACGGGAAGTGGGCCTATGATATTCTATTAAAATACAGACACAAAATACCCTTATCAAACGCAGTAAAGTTGCTGTCACGTCTTCATATGAAGCATTTATATAACGATTGGAATTCACGATATCCAGTGTTTGATGGCGCTATACGATAAGTTCGTTTATCTAGATAAAAGCGTATGGTGCCTGAAGATGACAAAATGAACTGCCGAAACTGGTTGCTTTCACAATAAAATAAAATATCTTAATATATACGGCTGTTGGTGAAGTTTATTGGCATTGAAAAGCAGTGAAGTTATGCGGGATGAGAATGGTAGCAAAATCCCCAAACTAAACTGTAATCAAAGATACGTGAAAACTCAGTCCATTTCGTGATCACATTACACCAAGTATTCACCAGCTCCAAACAGTTTAGACTTGAACACGATGATTTATAAATTAGTAATTCATATTCTCTCCATTCTCAGTTCTGTAGTACAAGCAGAGAAATTTGGAGTCCAACACTGGAGCACGTTCACACGTCTCGAAATATAAAGGCCATTCAGAAGTTAAAGTATGGTAGTGGCTGTACACCACCCAGAATCAAACACATTCATAATCGAACACCATTCATTAACGCAGACAGGTCTGACTCCTTCCAGAATTCTCGTAAGTGCCCAGAATTTTCTTGATTCAAAGAAGTCCCAGTCTCCACTTGACTCCTGTAACATTCTGCTACTATAAATGATAAAGTAATTGAAATCCTCAGCTGCCGACAGGTGTTGCTGACATACCTTGATGGGGACAGCTGAAAATGTACTATGCTACTATCTGCTTTTCCATTGACTGAAGGCCGTCTCCACTTAGCCAATGACTGGGTCTCTTGGAAACAGCATTCCACTTGGGAAGACTTCTTACCTGTTGACTTCCGGCCACCTGTGTGGTGACAGGAGATGCATTCCAAAGTGGATAAAAAGTTCAGGTGATTCTTGTTAGATGATTCTTTATTGCTTCCTTTCAACGTCTGCCTGCATCCCTGACGATGGGAGGCAGCACTTACTGCGCTGCTCCACAGGAAGGTTTTGCACTGGCTGTAAAAATTCTGCCCTTCAGCCACTGAGCAAAAAGCTCCCAGATCGTCCCTATCTGCGCAGAGGCTATCGCATCTTCAGGCTCTCTCATTATCCTAGCCAGGACAAAAATTACTTTTGTAAAACATTCAGTAGTATAGTTGTTAGTGTGAAGCTATCCAGTATTAACCAGTGTAATTAATAAACTGATAAGTCCACCTAACATTCGATTGTAAATCATATAAACATTTTAATCTAATAAATCAAATGATGCTAACTGATAATGAAAGGCATAATACTGCCACATTACATAGCAAACCCCTTAATGATCAATTTCCTGCTATCATTAGGGGACAGTTGCGGTGTAAGGAACATATATTTTCATCAGTCCATACCCAGCCTCTGTAGTGTCAGCCTGCACACACACACACACACACACACACACACACACACACACACACACACACACACACACGCGCGCGCGCGAGAGCGCGCGAGCGCGCGCGCAGATTCGTTGGAAGTCTCCATGCATTACTGAATTTACACTGTGTTACTCCCTCACCGGCACCATTTGATGGGGAACTCTGGGTTCTGTGACTCAGTGGTTATATTTCGAGTTGCAAAATGACCATGGCACAAAAGCAAACTTACTCTAGCTCAGCCTCTATGAGGACAATTCCTTAGATTGTTTGCTAGACAAAGGCAGTCTCCAATTTATCTTTCAGCGTGCAGATGCATCCAGATTGCATCTGTCCTCAACATACTCCAAACCAAAATGAAAAAAATATGGAAAACCTAATGTCTCTGGTCGGTCACCCTCATAATTCTTTTGATTATCAATGTCCATTTGACGTATAAAACAATTATCAGAAAATGTGTTCTTAGCTGCAAACGCTGGCACTATCACCTCCTGATTGCGGCTTATCGTGTCGCGACATTGCTGCTCACGTTGGTCGATATCCAATGACTGTTAGCAGAATATGGAATCCGTGGGTTCAGGAGTGTAATACGGAATGCCGTGCTGGATCCCAACGACGGCCTCCTATCACTAGCAGTCGAGATGACAGGCATCTTATCCGCATGGCTGTAACGGATCGTGCAACCACGTTTCGATGCCTGAGTCAAGAGACGGGGACGTTTGCAAGACAACAATCATCTGCACGAACAGTTCGACGACGTTTGCAGCAGCATGGACTATCAGCTCGGAGATCATGGCTGCGGTTACCCTTGACGCTGCATCACAGACAGGAGCGCCTGCGATGGTGTACTCAACGTCGAACCTGGGTGCACGAAAGGCAAACGTCATTTTTTCGGTTGAATCCAGGTTCTGTTTACAGAAACATGATGATCGCATCCGTGTTTGGCGGCATCGTAGCGGACGCACATTGGAAGCGTGTATTCGTCATCGCCCGACTGGCGTATCGCACGGCGTGATGGTATGGGGTGCCATTGGTTACACATCTCGGTCATCTCTTGTTAGCACTGACGGCACTTTGAACAGTGGACGTTACATTTCAGATGTGTTACGACCCGTGGCTCTAGCCTTCATTCGTTTCCTGCGAAACCCTACATTTCAGTAGGATAATGCACGACCGCATGTTGCAGGTCCTGTACTGGCCTTTCTGGATACAGAAAATGTTCGAGTGCTGCCCTGGCCAGCACATTCTCCAGATCTCTCACCAATTGAAAACGTCTGGTCAATGGTGACCGAGCAACTGGCTCGTCACAATACGCCAGTCACTACTCCTGATGAACTGTGATATCGTGTTGAAGCTGCATGGGCAGCTGTACCTGTACACGCCATCTAAGCTCTGTTTGACTCAATGCCCAGGCGTGTTAAGGCCGTTATTACGGTCAGAGATGGTTGTTCTGGGTACTGATTTCTCAGGATCTATGAACCCAAATTGCGTGAAAATGTAATCACATGTCAGTTCTAGTATAATATATTTGTCAAATGAATACCCGTTTATCACTTGCATTTCTTCATGGTGTAGCAATTTTAATGGCCAGTAGTGTATTGCACGAAGACAAAAACGTGAACATAAAACGTATTGATAATGCTAAACATTATTAAAAGTTGTGTAGAATTTTTTTATATTCGTGTAAACCATAATTGTTTTAAAAGATCTGACATGACTTTTTTACAGAGGAAAACCGTGTTTCACAGGGAGAACGCCGTATTTGAACTGTGGGAACACTGTATTTTGAACATGAGAGGCACTGTATTTTGAACAGGCCATGTACTGTATTTCAAACAGGGGAGGCATTGTATAGCTGACTCTGCAGCAGAAGTCCGAGCATTGTCTCGACTCTATGAGGAGCTTATACACTACCGGAGAGGACAAGCTGCTCGGCTGTGGTGCAGGTGCGTCGGTTGGTCAATCACAGGAGGGGCTGGTCTACTGCACAGGTGCTGGACTGGCCGCTGCAGGAGTAGCGGTTGCTCAACTACTTGTGGAGCTGTTGCACTGAGTGGCACAGCTACACTGGACACACGATGCTACTGTTTGCGGTTGTGGCTGGCGCGGGTGTGGCAGTTGCTCAACCACGTGCGGAGATGGTGCACTGTGTGGTGCAAGGACATCAGACACTCGAGGCTGCCGCTGACACTTGTGGCCGATACAGACGACACGTGGGCTCCTGCCCAGGGCAGAAGGGAGGAGAAGGAAGATTCGCACATCTGATGTACCACGCTTCGGTCGTCTACGTAGGCGAGGCGTCTCCCTCGGCCGATTTGACGACCTCCCGTAGGGACCTGCTTCTTCACCTCTGTCCCG
This sequence comes from Schistocerca gregaria, assembly GCF_023897955.1. NCBI lineage: Eukaryota > Metazoa > Arthropoda > Insecta > Orthoptera > Acrididae > Schistocerca > Schistocerca gregaria. The sequence goes on from NC_064921.1 coordinate 749,448,116, forward strand.
TGGCGTGTGTCACACCGCCACTGCTTTCAGCCGGCCCAATGTGTTCCTCAGCCACCTGCCCCATCTCCACTTTCGTTTGAGTTCCTCTGAGCGACAGCATGCCATCGGCCAGAGCCCTCTGTGTGGCGAACCCTTCTCTGCACGACAGATATTTGCACAACTGTACATCGATTCTTAATCTACAGTTTATGGCTAATGTTACATCTTCTTTACATTTACGTGAATGACATTTACAACTGAAAAAATAAATTCTGATTTTGAATTAAAAGTGAAATTCGTTACAATGATGAGAAATATTGTTTGTAGTTTATCAATTTGAAATTAGAAATTCTTGAAAATAATACATTACACATGCACCTCTTCTTGTTTTGTCCCTCCACGGATAACTGCTGTCTCGTTTTTGTACAGGTTCCATATCATTTTTCTATCTTTATAGTCTATTCGCCAAAAAGTAGGAATAGACTATACAGATAGAAAAATGGTATGGAATCTGTACAAAAACGAGACAGCAGTTATCCGTGGACGGACAAAACAAGAAGAGGTGCAGATACGGAAAGGTGTCCGACAAGGTTGCGCACTATCCCCTGTTATCTTTAATCTATACATTGAAGAGGCGCTAAAAATGTAAGGGAAAATTCACAGACTGGTATAGTAATTCATGGCCAACGAATAGATATGGTAAGATATGCCGATGATATAGCTGTCCTAGCTGAAAGTGAGGAAGATCTTGTAGCCCTACTGAATAGAATGGATAAAGTTATGGGGGAAGAATATAATATGAGAATTAATAAAGCAAAAAAAGTAATGGTATGCGACAAAAAAGATCAAGTGAAAGTACAAGTTCATGTAGGCAATGAACTGCTTGAACAAGTTGATAAATTTACTTATCTGGGCAGTAATATTAGCAGGGTTGGAAGGAGCAAGGCAGAAGTGAGAAGTAGAATTGCTCAGGCAAAGGCTGCTTTTAACAAGAAGAAAAACATCTTAACATCTAAGAGCGTCAGCCTTGAAATCAGGAAAAGATTTTTGAAATCATATGTGTGGAGTGTGACATGCTATGGGTACGGAACATGGACTCTCGGGACAGAGGAAGACCAGAAGCTAAATTCTTTTGAAATGTGGTGCTATAGACGCATGCTCAAAATAAAATGTATCGACTAGGTCACAAACGAAGTGGTTCTGGAAAGAGCAGGTGAGAAGAGAAGCTTCTGGAGTTTCATTGTTAAAAGAAGAGTGCAATTTACAGGCCATCTATTAAGACATAAAGGACTCCCGAATAGAATCACAGAGGGATATGTCGAAGGAAAAAGACCCAGAGGAAGACCACGACTGAGGTACGTGGATCAAATCGTGAAAGATGTGGGGTGTAACACCTATAAAGAAATGAAGAGAAAAACTGAACGACGCACAGAATGGAGACAAGCTGCCATTGTAGCTGTTGCAAACCAATCCTTGGATTGACCACTGCAGAGAAGAAGTGAAGAATACATTTTGATATTAAATATTGTTTCTTGTTTATCACTGTCACTTAAAAATCCTTTACAGTAATAAATTTTGACGTTAAATGTTGTTTCTATTTTATCAATTTGAATTAAAATCATTTGCAGTACTAAAAAAGAAAAACTTTAATATTATAAAAATGTTTCATTCAGAATCATTACAAATCTTAGACTATATATATATATATATATATATATATATATATATATATATATATATATATATTGCGCCATGACTTTCAAACAGATTAGTGTTAGTGTTGGTTAGGGTATATAGTACTCAGTTAATAAGCATGCTAATGTACAGTTAGTACATGTTTTACTAGTTCAGTACTATATGCATTCTACTATCCACTCCACTACATTTAGTTGAGGTTACTAAAATGCGTTATCTGACTCAATTTTACTGACGTCCGCCGGCCACATGAAGGATGTTGCTGCACTCGATATCCCCAATCTGCTGTCGCCGTCACCTATTTTCCATTATCACTTCTTTTTCCTCTGTAACTTCTTTTGTATTCTACTTTCGCATATTTGATGGTATTTGCCTGTTGAAAAAACAGTTCATTAGTGGTAGAACAACCTTTTTTTTTAATCATAATACAACTGGCACAAAGCCCTGCATGAATTTCTGCGCACAGTACACCTTTTCAGTTTGCAACTTCGATAAATATTCTTCAGCGCCGTTAGTCGTTTGTCCTGCGTTCCTTAAATTAAACTCAATTCATGTACAATGCGTCGAGCCCCCCTACAAACAACTCAAAATATCGCTGTCGCACTTGCGATGAGCCCTCCTTCTTCTACATAAATTGGTATTCTGTGTCGGTCTGATAATTAGAAGGAACCAGAAAAACAAACATGTAGCAGTGACTTGGCCAAGGAGCACCAAACGCGTAATTTGACAAGCATTAATTTGTACAAACGTTTTCATCTGTTGCAAACACAAAATTTTCAGGTGCACAATGTGTCCTGAAGCCTCTCTTTGAAGACTTCATCACACTGAAGATTTATTATAGGTCTTTATCTTCAACATGTGGTGCTGTTACACACCATCCTAGAGAATGTCTAATTGTTCACACTTACCTCCACTTAATCCACAAAACGTTTTGTTGACAGTGTAAGTTACGATCTTGATCATCATAACATTTGAAACGTTACTACTTGCTAATTCTTTGGTTCTACTTGTGGTTCTTGTACATGAGATTTCGGTTTCATTGTCAGAAATGTTATGCTACAAACGAACATTTTGCTCATTCGAACGCTATCTTGAAAAATATTGGTTGAACAATTACGTTGATAATAACCTTTCATTTCTTTTTTCTTTGCGATGTTGCTACAAATTACTCTTTTCTTAGATTCTACTCTAATATTTACAAAATATATACTACATTTACAATTTTTTACTCCTATGTACAGTATTCTATGAAAGCCTTTACGTGGCTTACATGGTGTACCCCTAAGGACTTTCTTCATTTGATAATTTCTAACACCAATGAGTTAGTATGGGCTATGTTTCGCACCTGCACTGGAACATAGTAAGCGGAAAAGATTTTGTGGCATCTTTCTTCTGTCTGTTCGACAAATGGTGCGATTTTACCAGGACCTCTTAGACTATGTTAAATTGTCCCACCCCCCACCCCTCGTGCTCTCACTATGTTTGTTGTGGAGCGCCTCTTTTACGATTTCAGCTTGTCGTTGTCCTGACATCAGAGGGAAGTCCACAAACTCTCGTATTAGTTCAGGTGGGCGTTTGCTCTTTAATACTGTCAATGGTGGGAAAAGTATGGTACTGTGGGGCAGCTCATTTATGGTGTCCTGAAAATTTCGTAAGTACACGTCCCAAGTCACGTGCTTCTTGGTTCAGTACATCCTAAAAAGGTTTTCTAAGTTCTTCGTAATGCATTCACAAGAGCTGGAGCTTGGGTGGTATCTACTAATGTAAGCAGGCTTTATATTACGTTTCCTCAAAGTGTCCTGCCACTATTATGATCGATATTGTGAACCATTGTCTGACAAGATACGATATATACGTCCCACTTGCCTAAGGAAGTCCTTGAATAAGGCCTCGATTATGGAAGAACCAGTTGCCTTTGTGAATGGCGTGAGCATCAGGTATTTTGACTGTAATGCGAAAAAAATGGCTCTGAGCACTATGGGACTCAACTGCTGTGGTCACCAGTCCCCTAGAACTTAGAACTACTTAAACCTAACTAACCTAAGGACATCACACACATCCATGCCCGAGGCAGGATTCGAACCTGCGACCGTAGGAGTCGCACGGTTCCGACTGTAATGCGATTACCATCATAATGTAAGTAAACCCACGTGACATCCGGGGTAGGAGGCCCATGAGATCGGATGCTGCTGTCTTGCTTAATCTGGGGAGCACAATGGGATGCACTGGTGCCGGCGTGTGGACTGTTATTGTTTTCGCCTGCTGACATTTGTCTGTTGCCAGCTCCTTGCGTATTAGCCTCTCCATATTATTAAAATGACACAGACTTTTTAGCTTAAGGAGACACTTCTTGGCTCTGAAGTGTGCATTACTGAGATGTATGTACCAGATAACTTTGTTGATTAGCTCCTGTGGCACATGCATTTCTCAGAGGGTACTGTCGATCCTGCGCCTGAAGAATGGTATGCCTTCACGTAACAAACCGTGCTGCCTGATTTGTGTCTGAGTCTCATCTTTATACTGAGGAGATGCAGTTCTTTATCCTGTTCCGGATGTATGTTGCCAAGATGCTACTCCAGGCGGGTGTAAAAATGAATGTGCGCAACGGAAATAGTGAACGCGAAAATAAAGATTTGACCCTGTTTGACTACCCCCTGAAGCAGAACTTAGGATCTGTTAATAGTGATTATCTCCTTCTTGTTCTTTAACATATGCCTCTGAGCACTATGGGACTCAACTGCTGTGGTCATAGTCCCCTAGAACTTAGAACTACTTAAACCTAACTAACCTAAGGACATCACACACATCCATGCCCGAGGCAGGATTCGAACCTGCGACCGTAGCAGGCGCACGGTTCCGGACTGCGCGCGCCTAGAACCGCGAGACCACCGCGGCCGGCTCTTTAACGTATAAATTACAACATAAACATACTAGGACAGCAGAAGGAGCTCCTCTGACTAGTATAATCTAGTACTGTCTTCTCTTCTCCGTTGTCTACAGACAAGAAACGCTAACCCCCAGCCACAAGGATGGAATTCAGACAACGTCTCTGCGTGAGTACAGACAGAACAAGTTCTCTCAATCACTGAACGCTGAGTACTCAACGACGACTCCCTACCCGAAGGCGAAGTCCAGAATCGTATAAGTTCGCCACAGTACAGTGCCTAACCGTTCTAACAATTTATAAAATCTCCTGAGAGCAAAGACAGCAAGTCCGTCTGTACCAACAAAAGCTGATACTGAGCGACCGTCAAACTTGGGCGCTAAGAAACGGAAGACCTCTCCACACGCTGGCTTCCCAGCGAAGCTCGGCTCCCCTCTCGCATAACTCAGAAAGCGAATCACATTGCCGAAACCACGGAATATTCTCCCTCTCTACAGATTATTCCGAACGCCGACCAACCATATTTTAGTGTTTTGTCGTCCAGCGCGGAAAGTTTGCTAGGAAAAACCTATACTCATACAAGGGTACGCTTCTCCGCGTAAAAATCCTCGGAAATAACGCTTCCTCGTTCCCCTCTGCAGTGTCCAATATTTTCAGAGTTTCCGAAGTATTTTCCGGTTATCCTTCCGGCCCCACAACAATACCGCCGCTGTATTGTGCTTCAGCGCTCAGGTGCCCAGACCGTCCGTCTTGGCTACTTCCCGTGTGAAGCAGGACCAACACATCTGTGCGGGCTTTCCCACCCAGGGCTTGAGTTGCGCCTGCCGTTTGATTTCCACTCGCGTTCGAACCTCTACTAGTATAGGCAGTCATTCATTATGCCCTTTTGATAATAATGACACTCCATCACCTTTCATGTAATAAGCGTTAACAATTATTTACAAAGTGCACGTGACAATGTCAGTATTCTTTAAATATTCATACATACGATGTACAACCTGCCAAATGATACCTAATTCCGGTTGTAAATCACGGCAAAGTATGTAGATGAGTGCTTGTAAGGTGCAAAATTATAGTCACCTTACATGTCCTTCTTCGGTCCTGTGATGAATTTTTCGAATGCCGCATTTTTTATGTAATAAATCGAGAAAGGTTCATCTTGAATAACTTTCCCCCTTTGATTCTTGGCTCCTTTAGATGACCAAGATAGAGCATCTGCAATAACATTTGTCAGGCGTGGGATGCAAGTTGCCATAAAATCATACTCCTGGAGTATAGAAATCCAATGCTCCGGTCTCCCAGTCGTGAGTTTTGCGGTCATTGGGAATTCTAATGCCTTGTGAAATTACAAACTCTGGTTTTTCTTTCATAGAGAAAATATCAGAGTTTCTGAAATACCCAGACAATTGCTAAAGCCTCCAGTTTAGTAACCAAATAGTTGCACTTGCATTTCATGAGCACACAGCTGCTGAAAGGAACTGTTTGTCAGCTTCCTATTTTCAAGCCAAGCCAAGCCAAGTTTTGTTTTAGAACTATTTCTGGCCATGCAAAAGTCCTTCCTCCAATTTGGATGTGATAGGATTGAATCACAAGCAGAGCAGTCTTCAAAACTACAGAACCCTCTATCTCCAGTCTTCTCTCACAGAAATGGCGTCTTTTACCCTGTCATGGCACACAGTCTAGGAGTGGCTAACCCTTCAAGATACACAAGTCTTTTATAATAATTTACCTCCCATAGAAACCCTCGAAGCTGTTTTCTTGTTTAAGGTACGCCAAATTTGCCTATTGACTCAAGTTTCTCTGAGTCCGGCACTATTCATTCTCCTGTAATGATATGCCCTAGAAAATGGACGTCTGGTCCCGACACAGGACTTGTTAATATCAACAGTTATTCCATGTGCATTCATCCTGTCGCTGTGCTGTCCCCATTTACTTTCTCCTATCAATATGTCATCAGTGTAGTACATAACTCCGCTCCTAAGGCTCTCATCGATAATGTTTCTTAAACTGGGATTGAATGCCGCAGAGGCCACACCGACGGTGAAAGGTAACCCAGAAACTTGACCGGACATCTATGGATATAAACAGAGAAACTCCATGGAATTTATGTAATAGATCTTCAAATTTCTCAGGATGGTGTGTCTCTTCTACAGTGATAGTGTTGATCTGCCTAGTGTTAAGTACTAGGTGGATACTCCTGTCTGATTTGTCTACGGTTCACAATGGACTGTTGTAAGTGGTGGATACTTATTCGATCACCCCACCATCCATTACCCTTTGTAGTTCAAGATAGACTTTCTTTCTATGAGAAAGAGGACTGGTGTAGGATGGAACGTGTAATGGCTTGTGTGGTTTGATTTGGAAATCCTTTTACTGATAAAGGTTTCGGCAGGAGCACTTCAGCATTGCACCTCAGTACCCTTCCAGTTCTGCTTTATCTACATCATCAATTTCTGTCCATGGCGCTAATATCACGTCAATATCCTAATGGATTTTGGTCATTGCTGCTGTGTCCGTCACATTATTGTTGTTCTCTCCATTACACCATGGGTGCTGCCCTATAGAACCATCACCCACGTTTTCCACCTGTATCCTTAGGCAGCTAGAAGATATCTGCCCCGTCATTGCTTCCTCATCAAACCTGATATCAATTTCCCAGCTTTCACCCAACTTTATTATGCGACAGCCCACATTCATTATGGCCCTCTTTTGCTTAGGAAGTCCATCCCAAGAATGGTCCCAATTGCTAAGTTAGGGAACACGAACAGATTTACAACGAGTTTGTGTCCTTGACACACAAATTTCAGCCTGATTTGTTTATTTATTTCCGTACTTTTGACCAAGATTCCACCTCGTACCTTTGTTTTTTTATCTTCAGCATTGGTGCATTTACACACTTCACACTTGCTTTGTATAACTGTTCAGAAACGGCTGAATGATCGATAGCTGGCTTCCACTATCTAAGATAGCTTCTACCTTTACTTTACCTGTTAGAATTTCTGTTATAGGATACAAGTTATATTTCTGTATTGTGTCCGATTCTTCTATCAACAGGTCCCCTAAATCGTCGTAAACAAGCAATTTCACACGACTAATTCAGATTTTATGTGCGAGTTTATGTACAGTCTTTCCTGCTGTGGAAGCTACTCAGGTCTGTGGGTTTTCTTCTTCCTTTCCTCGTCTTGGGTTCAGTGGAGAACTTCTACAATTGGATCTCCTTGCAGAGCATTGCCTTGTACGTTCCCATTTCGCTGGAAATGGGTTCCGTTAAGTCGCCATTCCAGTTTCTACTTTAATTATTCTGGCTGCGAAGTTTCTGACCGTTGTACTGTGGCCTGCTTCAGTTTCCCTTCCAATTATTTTGTTTTTTGAAATTTTCCTCATTGTGGTTATGATTATTATTATTATTGTTGTGTGGCTCATCGGATGTAGCCTCGTGCTGTTGTCGCTTATTTTTGGCTTGTTTTTAGTGCTAAAGGAACTCGACCTCTCCTAAAATTCCTGGGCAGTTTTTATGTCATCACCACACTTTCCAGTCAGCCATTGCTGGTATTAAAATGGCAGTTTCATAAAATATGGCCGTATAATTTCACTGTCACTGCACGAAGTGTCCTGAAACTGGTTTTTCTTCGTCATTTGGTTAAAGAATTTTACAGAACTTTTGAAACCAGATGACTCCAAGCTTCCATGCATCATCAGTTTGTGTTTGGTTCCCTCTTGCATCGCTTGTGACCACTAACGACTAAGGAACACGTTTCGGAAGTCTTCTTAAGTCCTGCAAAATTATGTTGTCTTTCTCATCGTCTCTGCGACCACATCTTCGATATGAGCTCATACGAAATCAATTTTCTTTTGCTCCAGCTAATACGGCGGTATTGCTTCAGCAAATTGTTCAAAAAAGGCACTGGGATGCAGCGTGTTGCCATCCTCTTTATAACGCCGAAACTTACGTATCTTCATGGTCGAATGCCACTTCAGATTCTCTCCTGTTTCACTCTAGTATTATATTTCTCTCACACAAATATGTGTTTTCCTTTCATGCCGTCTCTGCTGGTTGTTGTGACGTGTTCACATTAGTGACAAGTGTGTCACATTTCAATTTGATACTTGTTGTGGTTCCTGACTGTTGGTGTATTCACGCGTTGGTTCCGTTTCTTGTCTACAGATTCCTATTGGAACTCCACTTAGCATATTTGTCTCTGGCCACGGCTATGCCGCTGACGGCCTCACGGTCCGGTCTTCAGGCACCGCGGCTACGTTGTTTTCAATGTTTCTTGCACCATCGTTCTGTCGCTATGTGACGCTCGTTTTCTCGGTATCCGTAACATCGTACCTGCATGTGTCCGAGTCCTGCCAATGCGTACCTGAACCGATAGAGGGCTCTGTCTTTTCTAGAAATTGGAGTAGCCTATGCTCTAACCCCTTCACAAGTCTCGGTAATTTGCTTCATGATCTTCAGCCGTTACCGGGTCTGAAGCCTTCGCTTTTTCCTGTTCACGTTTCTTTATTGTGCTGTGGATCTTACAGAGAACAGTATTGCCTGCCTTTGCTCGTCCTTGTTTTTTTGTCGAGTTTCTTGCGCCTCGTGCTCTGCTTGTCGCTTCCTTTGCTTGCTTTTGTGCATCTGAAACATTTTGTTTCCATTCTGCTCAAAATACCAACATTTAGTTTTCGAGATGCTCTATTTATGTTCATGTCTCCTCTTCTACTCCTTAATATACTCGGGCAGTTTTACTCCCGCATTATCTAGTTTTTCCAAATAATCGAATGTGCTTGACATCTTCTTACCTTACTTCCTTCCTCGTGTGTCTCTCTCTCCACCCAAAGCGACTGGTGAGTGTCTTCCTTCTCGAGAACACGATCTTTTTCTGTTAAAAGTTTGCCGTCGGTATGTGCCCGTGGGACTAGGACCCACATGATAAAGGCCCATTGTAACACCTTCTCTGCCCTTTCGGACTATCCCAATCACTTATTTCGATAGTTCCGCGCAGTAACTACTCTTCTACATCCTTTCGCTTGTTTTCCTCACTATCTGATGGATAATCCATTATCTGATCACTGTGTCTATATCTATATCACTGTCTATATCTTCCACTATACTTTCCCTTTCTATTCAGTGTACTGTGCTCCTCTGTTCCCTATCTTTACTACGAGTTCACATGAACACTGTAGTCTGTTGTTCGCACATACATATGCGAAAATAATTTACAAAAATATCAAAAATTCCTATACGCTAACTATATCATCATACTGCGTCTGTCGGTCTCAATACATGATACTGTCATATGACTGAGCAATGTCCTATCCTAACACACATAGTCATACAACAATAACACCACGACAAAACAGCGAAAAATGCGGTAAAAACTAAAAAAAATAATAATAATTCTAAAAATGAAATATTGATAATGGAGCAGCAGAGTACGCGTACATTACCTATTCTGCCACGTGAAGTAATGTGTTTATTGCAACATTGTGCAAAACTAGTAACAGTTCTACACATTTAATTTTTCAAATACTGAACACCTGATGATCTACTAATGCGGTATCTACAGAATTGGGTTGATAGTATTAAGACATAATATTGATCAAAAGATTCTTATTTTTTCAATATCCTGGCAGGGCGGGTCTTGATTTTGTTATGGTGATGTTGTGAACTGACTAACCCTGTTCTGGTTGATCTACCTCGGAGTTACAGAGTAGTCTAAGTTTAAGATTGGCACGACACCTACCTTCGATGTAAAAATCGGGCACTCCAGTTTCACGAAAGGAACACTTAAATGATTGATACTGTCTAGCCTCTTTGTTAGTAAAAAACCCCGCCCTCACTGGAGCTGACAACAGAGAGCTGCCCGCATCTCGTGGCCGTGCGATAGCGTTCTCGCTTCCCACGCCCGGGTTCCCAGGTTCGATTTCCGGAGGGGGTCAGGGATTTTCTCTGCCTCGTGATGGCTGGGTGTTGTGTGATGTCCTTAGGTTAGTTAGATTTAAGTAGTTCTAAGTTCTAGGGGACTGACGATCATAGATGTTAAGTCCCATAGTGCTCAGAGCCTTTTGAACCATTTGGACAGAGAGCTCTGAGAACAGTTTGGTGGAACTGAAAACATTTATGAATACGGTTCCCTATTTCTCAAACCGTGGTCTATATCACTACAAATAATCGAGTGGACAGCATGTCCACCACGTCGGTCTGAGGAAAGATACAGTCGAAGTGCCATGCGCAGATGTGAATTTAACTGCAAAGAAGACGTGTGGTTGCCTCCGCAAACTCCTATGTTTGAAATTTCTCAAGCACAGAGTCTGTGCGAGAGTCAAGACCACCATCTTCCACACTTGTCAGGAACAGACACTTGACTCAAGTGCGCGGTCATTAATAGCACTTGGCTCTTTCTCAGAATTACGTTTCAGAGTGATCACTGGACGCTTTGATAGTAACTTCTCAATCAAATAATACGCTCTTCAGTCATGTATGTCAGCTGGTCATCCAGTAGAGAGTCCTCGACATCCGCTACCTTGATATCAGCAAACCTGAATGCACTAAAGTGGGCTCTCCACTCAGCGAATCACGGCCTTCACTACAACTTGATATCCTCCTACACTTTCTAGACATGAAACCGATGGCCGATCTTTAATCAGTTCATACAAAAAAGTTATATAACCTTCTCCAATATTTAAAGTAACATCTGTCAGAAGGACTTAGCCAATCACAAGGCCTCCTGGAAACAGCGGCGGGAAATTGCTACGCATCCTGTGTGGGATGAATTTTTAGCTTTTGATTTCAGATGCCTGTGTGGCGATAGAAGATGCATTCTGAAGGGCTGAATGTAAACTGCAGGCGATTCTTGTTAAATAGCTCTTTACTGCCTTCTTTCAATTTTTGCCCACACCCTTGACTCACTGGCTCGCTCCTAAGGACAGCTTTGCGACGGGCTCAGAAAATTCTGCCCTTCAGCCACTGAGAAAAAGACTCCCAGCTCACCCTTGGCCTGCCTAAAGGTCATCGCTTCCTCAGCCTTCCTCGTTATTCTAGCCAGCACAATAATTACTTTTGTAAAGCATGCAGTATTAGTGTGAAGTTGTGTAGTGTCAACCAGTAGATTAATAAACTGATAATCCCACCTAATATTCGATCTCGAATGATATAAAAATGTTAATCTAATCGACCAACTTAATTACGTTAATTGCTCATGTAAGGAGGCAAAATTCCGCCGCCTTATAATGAGATATATGCTGCTCCAACAGATATGAAACACACAGGTGCAGCCATCGTCCACCGAGAAGGGATTGCAGTTTCCAATGTCACATACCTTCAAGCAACACGAGGTGTTTTTGGTCCTGATAGGTGTTAGCCAACTACGTCATGTTGACGCTTGGAGAGTGTACAGACTGACTAGCCTGGGCATATACACTTAGTGAACCATTTCACCAGCCGTACAGAAGGAATATATATTGCTGATATTCTAACACCCAATCTTTTTTGTGTAACATTGGCCGGCTACCTTTTGAGATCATGACATCTATTTCTGAGTAGTAGGGCAAAGTTAGTCTCACTCCAAAGTAGCATTATCCAAGATAACAGCGATGACGTCGTCCGAGATGGCGGCCTGTAGACTTGGCAACAGAGTGTAACATCCACGAGATAAATTTTTAGGCTACAGTGCGACGAGAGGAACTTATGCCTCTAACAGTTATAAACATTGTCTATTTGACACATGAAAAAATAGTGAATTAATTATTTATATAATATTCTATGGTATAATTGGACATATCGATGTGTATCAGACAAAGACAATGATAATTGTAAATTGCTTTTATGATCTGCGTTTGTCTTCCTTTGTTTTTACCTTTTGTTGGATGGCTTTTGTAGGTTCGGCACGAGCGCAGCCATTGATGATAGCGATTTGTATCGCGTTTTTGTCTGTGTTTTCCTTAGAAACAAATCAAATGTTTGCTTGATGAAGTCTAAATAGTGCACAATACGAAAGTAAAGCTTCTGTAAAGTTTAATAAGCAGTTAAAATACTTATTTGGTCTAACAATAGAAAGTCTCTATCAATTGTCTGCCGCCATCTTAACAACTGTCTCAGCTGCGAATTCAAATTACGCAACTCTGCAGACATAAATGCTGAACGTAATACAAATGTGTAAAAATAAACGTGCACCGGTGGTCCCGAACTCATTTGAATGAAAATGATTCGAATCAGATTGGTTCTTAAAAAACAGTGCTCATAGCATGAACGTTATAAGAAACTTTTCTAGTTGATGTATGGAGCCGAAATTAATTACGCACGAGTTGCGAAGAATATTGTTTCAGGTAACATACGTCAGTGTTGTGCGCGGCTGATATTCAGTGGTTTCAGTGATCATTTTGCTGAAGGTAACTGTTTCCATCATAATCCATAGTTGTATAGAATCTGTTGTATGAACTGTGATTTAGTGACACTTACACAACTTACACACAACACTTTAACACGAAGTTAACTTGGAGTTCTTTAGCAATTTGATCAAATCTTTAGCTGGGAGAAAATTTATTTAGTAATTACTCAATGTAATAAAATAAGATTATCATTTCCATTTACAAATTAGTTAAATACCAAACAACTGAATAACACAGCGAATGCCACAAGAGGATGACGTCATTCAAGATGGCGGCGGTGACAGCTGATGACGTGGGTACTGTTATCCAAGATGGCGGGAAAGTGCCACGCCTGCTGCAACCTCCCCTTGGTGAGAAGTTCAATCTCCATCAGGACAATGCAACACACCATGTCTACAGCAACTAACCTCAGAAAATGGCAGGAAATAGGTCACATGGGCTATCTCCACTAATCTAAGTCATCAGAGCGCCACCTCTTCCTAGCAACTGGCGGGAAAAGGACTCGGCCTGTGCTGGATAGGAAGGCCGTAAGTTTTTATTTTGCATGCAGTCTTTATCTAAACAATTAGAGGCAGTACCACCATCAAGTGTGTTCACCATGGGGTATGGAGTCCAACTGACGTAGTACACAGTACTGCCACCAGAGGGTGCTGTAATCCTTCCCATGACATAACCAAAGATGGCGGTTCAGAGTGGGGAAAATGACGGGAAAGGACTCATCCTGTGCTGGACATAAGTCTTTATTTTGCAGGCTGTCTTTATTTAAACAGTTTGGGGCACTACATCCTCTCCAGTGTATCCACCATAAGGTCCGGAGTCCAACTGACCTAGTACATAGTATAGATGTAATCCTAGATGGTGGGCTGGGGGGGGGGGGGGGCGAATGGCAGGAAAATGACTCAGCCTGTGCTAGGCTGCTGGAGAGAGGAAGGAGTGTATTTTATTTATTTTCGAGTAATATATTTAGGGACGGATTTCACATAGTTTATTTATTACCCTGATGTAAAACATACTGAGCGATGTGTGGCTCATGTTCCCACCATCACGTACTTTACACCTTGTTTTTAACGTACTTCCGCCTCACTACGTTAATTTAAATTACTGGTGTCACTGAGTTGCTGCTCTGCCTGACCGTGAGTGGCACTAGCAGCGAGTATCAATATATCCCCTCTCGCAGTATCTTTGCTCGGCTGCTATTACTTCCCGGTCGTTGTCTGTCATAAGCCAGTTCGGCTCACGAGTTCAGGCTGCCAATTAATTGGAACGGGTCTGGAGCGCAGTCCGGACCTGCCAGTCGGGGAGTTGCAATGCGGCACTAGTGCAGTCAGGTTGGAGCAGTGAGGTCTGCGTCGACATGGCTCATCCGGCCACTGCTGCCACGCATCACTTGAGCCGGGCCACAGAGTTGGTGGATCATCGGTCGGTCGTCCTACCGGTCGACGCGTTTTGGATCGCCGACCGTTCATGAGTCGACTGTGTGTGTGTGTGTGTGTGTGTGCATCGACTCCTGATTTGCCTTTGTGCATGCTTAGTTACTGTTATGTATCGTTTACGTCTTCGTGCAAGTGTTTGTCAGATTGTGTGTGTAGTTGGCGTTATTTCCACTGACTACTATTCTAGATGTCGTCGGCATTCGGAGGTGAGTCGGTCGGTTGATGCGGACCAGGGAGGATAGCTCCATCCAGCGGAGTCACCTGGGTCCGCTGGCAGTCCCTGCACAGTGCTGGAGCGTATGTAGTGCTGTCCGATCGCTACGAGCTTTGAGGCTCACCGACAAAGGACGTCAAAGGTGAGAGGTGTCTTAAGTACCCAAGCCACATCCGTTCACGTTGTGTCGTTCGTTTTGGTGGTTCGCTATTGAGGAGCTTTTCCCATGAGCAACACCGAGTGGTTGTAGTGGTGAAATCGAGCCGCTGTGCGGTGGAATTAACTATATTGTTTCACTACAATTCCAGCGCACCAGCGGAATTTTCTGCCTTGTGGCCGTTAGTTCTGTCCTGGCCACTGAGGTCAATTCAGCCTGTGTTCTTTTTTGATGGAGTTAACTGTATTACATTATTTCAAATTCAAGTGTAGTAGTGGAATTTTCTGCTTTGTGGCAAACCACCCTCGTATTTTATGAGAAGGTATCATTCAGAACAAGAATGTTTCATTACGGTTCTTACCAGCCACAATTAATAACAGAATGTGTCGCACATTCAACTTCCGGTGTAGTGTAGTGTAATGTAGTGTAGGCTTGCTTAATACAAACATTCACAGAATATTATTTTGAAAATAAAACCGCTTCAGCTCTAAGTACATTATTCATAAGTATGACAGGTTTCGCAGCGTTTTAAGCTGCAATAAAATCAGTGGGTGAACCCATTCTGTTTCTGATGAGAACATGACTTACAGCTAAAGCGGTTTTGTATTCAAAATGGTATATTGGGGCTGTGGCTGCCCTGAAGGCCTTCTGCGTTACTCAAAAGCTATCAAAAATATTACCGAAGAAAATTTAAATATCATATTGAAGATATCGTACTTTAGTGTAGAGCTGTCGTTCCCACCTGTTTTCGACCATCGGCCATTTTGATTTCTGTGTTTTTAGCGGCCACCACAAGCTCCAAGAAAAATGAACTGTGACAATATCAAACTAAATTTTAATGAAAACTTTTTATATATTCTTTAAACTCAAAAGTAAATTAATAGTAATAGAAAACAGAACATTTTTAGTGGCAAATTAAATTTGGTTTGTATGTGATTTTTGATCTTGCATCGTCTGTGCAAGTTCGGTAAGCCTGGGTCTAATATTATTGTTCAAAGCTAAACGCATATCACCACTTACTTTCGATCGTTTCCTGGACTTGTTTTTAATTATTATAGCAGAAACCCCTTCTTCACATAAATGAGTTGTGGAGAAAGGCATAAGATAGTACGAGGCGGCTTCCCGTTTTTTTTTTTTTTTTTTTTTTGCTATGAAATTGCTTCTATGACCATAACTGTTCAAGAGAATCAGATTCAAATGTTTCCTTAAAGTTACAATTGTTTTCGAATTCTATAAGCCCTCATAGGTTTCTTCTGCAACTTCAGTATTAGTGTTGAAAGGGTTGCCATTCAGTTTGGTGCGACTTTGGTTGCTGTTTTGTCATATTCCGGGAAGTAATGATTGAATTCATCAACCAACATTTGCAAATGTACTGTTGTTGTTTTCTTGTATATTTTTCCTAATCATGTCATACTTGTTATCATCGAGTGCTGCAACATAGCGAATGTAGAATAATTGTTTTCTCCATCCCGCTCACTGCTGTTTCAAGATGGATAGCTAAGATAACTAATGATGTTTTATATCGAATGTTGGAGGATTGACAACTCGATATGGCGGAGCTGTGAATGTTCAGCAGCACTGAAATGATAGGGGGGCTACACAATTTGTTTTGGAGCAAAAGGGCGGTGGCAGTTACTAGTGAAATATTCACAAAGTGAATCCAGAACAATATTTTACCCAAAATAGGATTCAAATAGTCGCTAGCGAATTCGAGAATCCAAGGAGGTGCAAGTGAGTGCCGCAGGACAGGCTTATTGTTTCCAGCGCATCACAAGCCCCGCCTTTCGAGTGCGTTAAGACTGTTCCGCGTGAGAGCATCTCTAACAAAGGAACCTCCCCATCGCACCCCCCTCAGATTTAGTTATAAGTTGGCACAGTGGATAGGCCTTGAAAAACTGAACACACATCAATCGAGAAAACAGGAAGTAGTTGTGTGGAACTATGAAAAAAGTAAGCAAAATATACAAACTGAGTAGTCCATGTGCAAGATAGGCAACATCAAGAGCAATGAGAACACAGGAGCGCCGTGGTCCCTTGGTTAGCGTGAGCAGCTCCGGACTTGGTTCAAGTCTTCCCTCGAGTGAAAAGTTTACTGTCTTTATTTTCGCAAAGTCTCTGTTCACTGTAATAAGTTTAGCGTCTGTTTTGGGACCGCACCGCAAAACCGTGTGATCAGTAGACGAAAGGACGCGCCTCTCCAATGGGAGCCGAAAACATTTGATCGCAAGTTCATAGGTCAACCGATTCCTCCACAGGAAAACACGTCTGATATATTCTATAGGACACAGGTGACGGCATGTGCGTCACATGACAGGAATATGTTGTCGACCCACCTAGCTTGTACACTTGGCGAATGGGTAAAAAGATTCTTCTACCTTGCCCGATTTAGGTTTCCGTGCGCTGTCGTCGACTGACATCGTGTGTTTCGATATTTGTTTAGGTGTAGTGTCCCGATACTACGGCGCAGTTACCTCGCTTCGGACGGACAGGTAATAATTGTCTGAGAATAAAAAAATTAACATTTTTCACTCAAGGAAAGAGTTGAAGCAAGGACCTACCGTCCCACATGTGCTCACGCTAACTACGGGACCACGGCGCTCCTGAATTCACACTCTCCCTAATGTTGCATATCTTGCGCATGGACTACTCAGTTTATGTATTTTGTTTATTTTTTCATAGTTCCACACAACTTCTTCCTGTTACCTCGATTGATCTGTATTCAGTTTTTCAAGATCTATCCACTGTGCCAACTTATAACTAAATCTGAGGGGGTGCGATGAGGAGGTTCCCTTGTAAGTGTTTGAGAATAATAGCGTCTCTGCCATCTCATCCGAATCGGTGTCACAGTTGTAGGATATTATATTACGCAAATCATGGGACTAGCGCATACCATTACTGAGCGGCTTATAATTAAACAAAGTGGACTTTCACGTCTGGTATTTACATCCGTGATGATCGTTGTTACAAGTGCATTAGACCATAGTCTGTCTTATTTTTACATCTAACTCATTGTCTCCAGTTCGTGGAGGCAAAGTAAAAGGCTAAAATACTCTGTTAACTAATATTCAAACTTAAACAAGCTGACTTAGCTCGATTTCTTCTGTAGTACAAGCTCCATAACACACGTCAAGTACGGAAATATTCTACAAAGGACCCCACTGTGTTCAGAAAAGACAGATGAGAAGCAGTTGACTTTGAAGTGTTTATTGCTGTCAGAAGTAGTTTACTTTGTAGTGAAATTGAAAAAGAGTCCCTGTGAGTTTCTATAGGTAGAGGTTATACTTGAAAACCTCAGTATATTAACAACTGGCTTCTTTTATTACCGACCCCCCGGCTCAGATGATACAGTTGCTGTGCACTTCAAGGAATACTTGAGTGACATTTCAAATAGGTACCCCACTAATACAATTATAGCTTGTGGTAACTTCAATGTACCCTCGATATACTGGTGGAAATACATGTTTATAGTGGGTGAAACGCATAAAACGTCATCCGAAATCGTACTGAATGTCTTCACGGAAATTTATTTTGAACAATTCTTTTAGGATCCCACTCGAAGTGCAAATAGTTGCGAAAACGTGCTTGATCTCTTAGCAACAAATAATCCTGACCAGATAGGGAGCATCATGACATATACAGGAATTAGTGATCACAAGTTTGTTATAGCTAGAATGTATACCGTGACATCCAAACCAGCCAACAATAAACGCAAAATACGTCTTCTTAAAAAAGCAGACAAAAATTCGCTTGCACCTTCCTTCCTATCCGACTACATAAGCGTAGCGTAGACCAGATGTGGTTTAAAATCAAAGAAATATTATCGACGACAATTTATATATCAAATAAATTAATAAGAGGTGGTACTGATCCCCATGGCACTATTGCAGAAGCAGCGAAATAAGCATGCCAAATTTTAAAGAATATAAAATCTCCAACATTGGCTAAGCTTTAGAGAATCTCGAAATTTATCGCGTACCTCAATGCCAGAGCTTTTAATACCACAACGAAACTCTGTCTCGAAATCTGGCAGAATACCCTAAGAGATTCTGGTCGTATCTAAAGTACGCAAGTGGCAAGACGCAGTCAGTACCTTCGTTGCGCGATAACAGTGACGATGTTACTGCTGACTGTTCCACTGAAGCACAGATGTTAACACCGTTTTCCGAAATTCCTACGCAAAAGAAGATGGAAGTTAATGTTCCACAGTTCAAGACAAGAACAACTGTCAATATGAATAACTTAGTAGTAGATATCCTCGGTATAGCAAAGCAGTTTAAAACACTTAAAAAAGGGAAGGCCTTCGGTCCAGATTGTACCGCACTCTGGTTCCTTTCACAGTATGCTGATACAATAGTTGGATACATAGCAATCATATACAACCGCTCGCTCTTCGAAAGATCCGTCCTAAAGACTGGAAAGTTGCACAAGTTACATCAAAGCCCATGCAAGCAAAAAGGAATAATCCGCTGAATTATAGACCTATATCACTAGCAAACAACTTATTCTTATAATTAATGGACACGAAAACTTAATAGTGATGGGGGACTGGAATTCGATAGTAGAAAATGGAAGATATGGAAAAATAGTAGGTGAATATGTACTGAGGGAAAGGAATGAAAGAGGAAGCCGCCTGGTAGAATTTTCCACAGAGCATGATCTGACTATCACTAATAGGTGGCTTAAGAACCATGAAAGACGGTTGTATAGACGGAACAGATGTGAAAACACCGGAAGGTTGAAAGGTGGCTACACTGAGTCACAGCGCCAGAGATTGTGCCAGAGAGTATTATTCAGCCGCCTCCACTGGCAGTTGCAGCTGAGAAGTTGCAGAGGGCAGTCGTTATTCTGAGGTAGCCGTAGTCACTGCCCACAAAATGGGGACAGAGATTCAGACGATACAGCTCCATTGCCATTTGCAGAAACCGAAGAGTACCAGAACATAAACATGTTGAAAATCAGGGAAAATTTAATGAACGCGTTAAAAGGGAATTTGAGGCGTTACGAAAGCAAGTCAAACAAATTGTAAGCGAAATCGTAGGAAAAGACAGCAGAAGAAATTTAGAATCACAGATAGCAGAGGACTTTGAAGAAAATAATTTATTTCATTTACGAGAAGCAACAAGAGAGCGCCAGGCGTGCGAATTTGACAATAATCGACACTGGGATTGGGGCAGACGCGGTTGGTCTTTGTCGCCACGAGGCGAAAATTTTGACTATATACACTTTTCAACTGTTCGGAAATTTAAGATCTAAGAATGACATACATCCATGTTCATGGTTAGATCAATTTATGTACGCACTTCCATCAAATTGGCCACTAAGTCACAAACTGGAATTTGTGCGGCTATTTATGCCCTCAGGGGATTCACTACACTAAGTGAATATGTGCCGTAGCGTGCACAGGGCCCCGAGCTGTAGTGGTGCTATTTCCCTTTTAGTTTTCTGCACCGCTGCCTACTCTTTTACTATTCTTTGTATCTATCAAAACAACTCTTCAACTATCAATCTATCTGGAGAGTCTGTAAAGAATAACCGGATATGACTATTTTACCCAAAAGTGATTTCGGAAATTACCGTTTATACTTACTGTATCTTCAGCAGCATTCATTCGCAGTTTCAACGAAATTTTACCTGTTTATCTTCGTGACAATATTACTTCATATGTTGACGATATTCTTATTGCTAAATGTTCTTGGAGTGAGTATAACAAAATTTTGGAGTTGCAAGAGTTGGCATTACAGTGAACTTGGAAAAATCTGAATTTGGTCGTTCTCAGGTGAAATTTCTTGGTCATATTATTTCTACAGAAGGTATTCTTCCTGATCCAGAGAAACTAGACGCTACTCGTAATTATGCTGTTCCTACCACAAAACGTGATGTTCGTAGTATTCTTGGTGTCTGTAATTTTCTTAGACCCTTTGTTGGATTGGACAATTTGACCACACCTCGTTTATGTGAACTATCTGGAAAGAATTCTAATTGGTGTTGGGATGAGGAAGCTGAATCAGAATTTGAACAACTTCGTGATGCTTTAGTTGCTGCTCCACTTCTTTCACATCCGGATTTATCTAAATAGTTTTGTTTGGCGACGGACTCATCATACAAAGGCCTAGGTGCACACTTATTTCAAGAGATAGAAGAAAACGGCGTTGTAGTACAGAAAAGTATTGCATTTGGAAGTCGTGTTCTCTCTAAATCAGAAAAGAGTTATTCGATTACGGAACTTGAAGCCTTGGCTGTGTTTTGGCTTTTACAAAATTTCGCATATTTTTGTATGGCAGACATACTAAGGTTTATACCGATCATCGAGCTCTGGAATTTCTTATGTCAGCAAAATTAACACATGGAAGATTGTCACGATGGGCGCTGTATCTACAGGAATTTGACTTTAGTATTGTTTACATACAGGGTTCTTCAAATATTATTGCTGATGCTTTATCACGTGCACCTATGGGTTTGAAACAAAGTGCTGAGGAGGACTGCAAAGAAAACAATTATTGTTTGATGTATATTCAAGGTGTTGCGTTTGAAAATTTTATTTCGTCTTCGCTCCAGGACATCGCTAAGGAGCAAAACAAGGATCCAATATGGAAGAACATTAAGGAGAAGTGGAGGAGGAAGGAAAGCGTAGCGATTAGACAGTATTATTTAGTTCGCAATGATATTCTTTTTAAACGAAAATCGGTTTACAACCCTGTTTGGTTAGTTTTCATTCCTGATGAGTGGTTTAATAAATTGATTTGGTGTACACATTTCAGTTATACACACTTTGGTCCCAGAAAATGCTTTCATAAATTACGAGAAAATTGCTGCTGCAGTAATATGGAAAACGTATTCGTTCTGTTCTTGCCAAATGCAAATTATGTCAAAAGGCTAAGCCGCCAACTATTTCTCACAGAGCACCGTTGTTTCCTATCATTCCAGCGAAATTAAAGGAGATGGCTGCAGTCGATTTGTTCGGTCCAGTGGTTCGTTCTACTAATGGTTTTGCGTACATTTTGGTAGCAGTGGAATTGACATCAAAATGTGTGTTTTACACCTTTACGCAAAGCAACAGCTCGCTTAGTACCTAATGCTTTCATCAAACATTTCCTTAAAGAAGTGGGACATGTTGATAAGGTTATATCAGATAATGGAACACAGTTTCGCTCTAAAATTTGTCTTCCTACTCTGCAGCGTCGTAAGATTAAACCAATTTTCATTTCACTTTTTCACCCTCAATCTAACGCTTCAGAGAGATGGATGATGGAAATCAATAAATTGTGTCGACTTTGTCATCAGAATCACAGAACGTGGGATCAGTATCTTCATATTTTTCGAAACATTCTGAATGAACTCCCTAATGATTCAACTTCTTTATTGCCTATACTGATATTAAAAAATAAAGCACCGACAAACCGTATTTCTGAAATCGTTCCTTTTCCGCCTTCACGGAAACTGCGGCATTCTGAAGTTGTCAATCTGGCTCTACAAAATATTGCATCTGCGGCTGCTAGAAGAGATAAATCAGCTAAACGTCCTGGTCGTTCAAAAACCTTGTCAGCTGGTCAAAAAGTGTTAAGTCTCATCGTTTGTCTCACAAAGGAAAAGGCTTGTGTCGCAAATTTTTTCCGCTTTATAACGGTCCATATAGGGTTCGCAAAATTATTCATGATAACACTGTCGAAGAAGAAACTCTTAAATCACGGCGCTCTAAGAGAATGCATCATATATCTAATGTTAAAATTTTTGTGGAATGACATACTTTTGAGAAACTAACAATACGTAAACACACGGAGACTACAAGGATACCGCGCCGTGTTCTGGCGGCGGCACATACTCAAAGCAACAGTCAAGTCTGCGCGCCGCACAAGGCAGTCGTTGACCGCAAACAATTACTTCTTACGTCACGCGTACCTACAGCTGATCGAGTGCTCATTGCGAATGCACTGACAGCCGTAAACAAATACAGTGTCTAATTTCTCTGATTAAATTCGGTATAAAACTATAGTGACTTGATAAATCCTGTTATTAACGTTCAATATTTTTCAGGATACGGTTGTATAAAATATTTAAGAACTTCAGGTAAATTTTGTGTGTGTCCGATGTTAAGAGGACTTGCAATCGAGAAAATTTCAGGAAGAATATCATTTCGAAGAAGAAAGTAATAAACTAAAAAGGTAACTATTAATTGAGTTTATTTTTTCAGGAAACATATTTCCACTTAGGTACGTACTTTAGACGTAATTTGGTGCTCGCGATTACGTGATTTATACAATGATTGATAATGAACAGGGTTGTTAATTATGTATATTATGCATCGCTTGGCTGCACTGGTTTTTCACTGATCTCACTTTTTTATGATGTGCCTGCTGTGCTTATTTATTTAAATTATAATTGTCACTTGATTAGTCGTGCTGATATTGTTATGTATGTAAGTTATACTTTGTGATTTATCTGTTTGCGCCTTCATGTTTACTTATTTAGATTACATATGAACATTTATTTTCTTACGCTGATATGATGCTAATGACCTGTTTATTATGTAAGATATATATTTGCTGTTCTGCGTATGGATTGCATTTTTACACATTTCTGTTTTGTTGTCATAACTACTCTTTAATTTGGTATATAGAAATGCCGATATGCGGTGTACGAACATGGAGTTTAGGTCAGACTATGGTATTAATTATAGATTGTTCGCTTGGCATAGCCTCGTCATAGGGATTGTGCTGCATCCACTTGTTGACATTCTGTTCTCTACTGGTATATTTACTCGCTATTGCATGTTTTGCTTACGCTCAGTGCTTTATATTTTAAGATAAGAAAATGAACTGCTATAATTCTACAAACGACATTGATACAAGAAACTTCATTGAAGTCATATTAGCTGGAGGTTTTATGGAAGCTGTATAAATTTATGCTAATAGGAAGGAACCTAACGACATGACATAACATTGACAGTTATTACACTGCATTCTTCGTGAGCAATTCAAATAGCAAGTGACATTTGACACAAGAAATACTCCACATGTTTGCTTCTGTTTTGCCATGATTCTTGAAGTGGTGTACACACTGTGAAAGATTACGATCATTCACACTCCGTACTCAGTACTTACTGAAAGTTATTCAAACTGACGGCTGTTAGAGGTCATGTATGCATTTCTTTCATTTAATGATGGACAAGGTAACCAAAATGTATTTTATAATTCATAATGAGTAGAAGATTCGGGTCAGATGGATTACACAGAGGTTGTGTGTGGACATTGTCTTTGGATTGTATGTGATGATGAATTGAAGTTTGCGCTAGTATTTTATCTGTACTTGTTCGAGGAGACTGACTAGAGGAAAGAGTTGTTATGGAAGTGAAATGATATTGGTGATAAGGTTTATATGTATGGACGTATTGAAGAGGTATTATTGAAGTATTGAGATTATGTGATGCTGATGATTATAGGAGTTTTGGTGGATAAGAGGTAAAGTAAGCGTGGAGAATATTTTCTTGTTGGTTTATGTGAAACAAGGAGGATGAAGATGGCAGACTAGAACACTCAAGTGGAAGGAAGATTGTCTACACACACACACACACACACACACACACACACACACACACACACACACACTCACTTTGTTAAATCAATAAGCAGTATATACTTTTTTTTTGGCGAGAGGAAGTATTTGCATATCTTGGCACACTGACAGTTGTTCAGAAAAAGTTGGCTTGGCAAACATTGGTCTTGCATGATGACTATGACGTTGACTGTTATTGACTGTTATACACTGTACCACTACTACTTGATACCCATATTGAGCATCAAATTTTGACAGAATTGCATTTACACAGTTAACACTATTCAATTACACAGTAGTACTTAAATGTAGATGAAAGATGAGTGAGTGTGTTTTGTGTGTTTTCCTTTCCCAATCCCAAATAATAGGTCGGTACCAATCTCCTAAATATTATTTTACTTATTTTACTTGTTTGTTGTGGTTTGCACTGACACCCATAAATATTATAGGTTTACTGACATTTGTGTATTTGTAATAGTTAATATTACAATTATCTGATCATTTGTGTGTTTATTATAATTTGTATGTTTAGCGTAAGAGCATTGACAATAATTTTGTAAAAGCAATTGTGTGTGCATTCAAACTGTTGTTCGTGCTTGCACCTATCATCAATCATGGGTGCAACCTGGAAATTTTTAATTTCTGCTGATAAACTCTGATGAACTGTCTGATTAGTGATAGTGAATATTATGGACTGTTACCTGCACCTGTTCAACATTACTGGGTGCTACGGATGGAACTGGTTTTACTGAAATGTCACTTGTTGGTGTCTGCACCTGTTCAACATTGCTGGGTGCCACTGATGGAACTGCTGCTACTGAGATGTCACCTGATGTTGTCTGCACCTGCTCGCCATTTCTGGGTGCCACTTTTGGAGCTGTTTAAATACGGCTGATGAAATGTTATGAGACTGCTATTTGCACCTGTTGACCATTGCTGGGTGCTACTGCTGGAACTGTCAACTAATCTGAGGAGTTCTACTTGTTTATTGAACTATTGAAAGGATTTTATGTGAATATTTGTATAAACACATTTTTTGTGTGTTTACTGTTTATGAAATGTTATGAGACTCGTACCTGCACCTATTCGTCGTTGCTGACGCTATTGATTGAACTGTTTAACCACATGACACTTGTGTAAACTATTATGTAAAATCACATGTATGCAAGCATTTGTATTCCTTACTGTATTTTATATATTAGGTTACTGAAAGGTCAGTGCAAAGCCAAACTTTATTTATTTACTTATTTACTTACTTATTTACTTATTTAATATTATCTTTTATTTTTGTCTGTATTTTTTTTTTTGACGAATTTGGTGGTATTTTCACCACCAATGCTGGCAAAAATACCATCAAATTCTAGCCCGTGGAGGAGGGGCATATGAAAGGTGGCTACACTGAGTCACAGCGGCAGAGATTGCGCCAAAGTGTATTATTCAGCCGCCTCCACTGGCAGTTGCAGCTCAGAAATTGCAGAGGGCAGTCGTAGTTCTGAGGTAGGCGTAGTTAGAGTACTAATTGTGACCATGTCGTGTGCAGTTGTTCTGTTGGGCCAGACACCAGATGTTGTTGTATTGAGGATGTTATAGTATTGGGGATGTTGTAGTGATCAGAGTGTATTTTTCGTCAATATATATGAAGGCAAAGAAAATTTTTTTTATTTCAAATGTCTTATGCCTCTTGGTCACAGGTTTAGTCAACAAAGCATCTGTGTTCTTGTGTTAGACTGTAATTCTGGTTTCTATATGCAATTATAGTATATCTAGTTTTTTAATTACTTCATTGTAAATCGTGTTTAAAATATATTGTCTTATTGAGGTAGAATCGTGCTAGATGTGTACGTTGAATCACACTTCCACACACAGAACGGTTACATTTGTACTTTGTTGTTTCGTAGCTTTTATAGTTGCTGGGGACTTAATTAATTAATTGTGTTAACGGAAATTTCCTTTCATCCTTTGTTGTTGTTCTCTGCAGTCAGATTGCGTACTAATATTATTCAGGGCCAACCGGTTACGATACTGCGTAACCGCACAAACAGCGACAAAAAATAAAATTATTAGCATTCTATATTAATTAAGCCCCCATGCAACGTTTCAGACTGATTGTATAATGGTAAGACAAAGATTTCGGAACCGGATTTTAAATTGTAAGACATCTCTAGGGGCAGATGTGGATTCTGACAACAATTTACTGGTTATGAACTGTCGATTAAAACTGAAGAAACTCCAAAAAGATAGGAAATTACGGAGATGGACCTGGATAAATTGAAAGAATCAGAGGTTGTTGGGAGTTTCGGAGGGAGCACGATTGACAAGAATAGGGAAAAGGAATACAGCAGAAGAAGAATGAATAGTTTTGAGAGATGAAATATGAAGGTAGCAGAGGATCAAATTGGTAAAACGAAGAGGCCTAGTAGAAATCCTTGGGTAATACAATAGACATTAAATTTAATTGATGAAAGGAGAAAATATAAAAATGCAGTAAATGAAGCACTCGGAAGGCAACACAAACGTCTAAAAAATTAGATTGACAGAAGTGCAAAATGGCTAAACAGGACTGGCTAGCGGATAATTAATGTGAGGCTTTAGAAGCACATTCCACTAGGTGAAAGACCTTCACAGCCCACAGGAAAACGAAAATCAGTCCTAAACACAGAAGGGAAAACTGAAAGGTGGAAGGAGTACGTAGGTTTATGCAATGGAGATGTATTTGAGTGGAGTATTATAGAAACGGAAGAAGACCTAGATGAAGATGAGATGGGAGATATGATACCGTGAGAAGAATTTAACGAACTGCTGAAAGACCTAATTCGAAACAAGACCCAGAGAGTCGACGACATGCTGTTAGAACTATCGAGTCTCGTGAGACATAGCCATGACAAAACCTCACCTAGTGAGCAAAATGTTTGTTATAGCAGAAATACCAAGGACAATACAATAAATTCCAAGAAGAATATAATAATTCCAATTCCGAAGAAAGCAGGTGCTGACAGGTGTGAATTTACCGAACTATTAGTTTAATAATTCATAGTTGGAAAATACGAACACGAAATCTTTTCAAGAAGTATGGAAAAATTGTTAGAAGCCGACCACAGGGAAGATTAGTTTGCAATCCGGAGAAATGTAGAAACACACAAGACCTTACTGACTCTACGACTTTTCCTAGAAAATGTTGTTGTTGTGGTCTTCAGTCCTGAGACTGGTTATATGCAGCTCTCCATGCTACTCTATCCTGTGCAAGCTTCCTACGATTTTTACCCTCCACGCTGCCCTCCAGTACCAAATTCGTGACCCCTTGATGCCTCAGAACATGTCCTACCAACGGATCCCTTCTTCTAGTCAAGTTGTGCCACAACCTCCTCTTCTCCTCTATTGTATTCAATACCTCCACATTAGTTATGTGATCTACCCATCTAATCTTCAGCATTCTTCTGTAGCACCACATTTCAAAAGCTTATATTCTCTTCTTGTCTAAACTATTTATCGTCCATGTTTCCCTTCCATACACTTCCATACACTCCATACTAATACTTTCAGAAACGACTTCCTGACACTTAAATCTATACTCGATGTTAACAAATTTCTCTTCTTCAGAAACGCTTTCCTTGCCATTGCCAGTCTACATTTTATATCCTCTCTACATCGACCATCATCAGTTATTGTCCTCCCCAAATAGCAAAACTCTTTTACTACTTTAAGTGTCTCATTTCCTACTCTAATTCCCTCAGCATCACCCGACTTATTCGACTACATTCCATTATCCTCGTTTTGCTTTTGTTGATGTTCATCTGTCCATTCCGTTCAACTGCTCTTCCGAGTCCTTTGCTGTCTCTGACAGAATTACACTGTCACTGTAGATTAAAACTGAAGAAACTGCAAAAAGGTGGGAATTTAAGGAGATGGGACCTGGATAAACTGAAAGAACCAGAGGTTGTAGAGAGTTTCGGGGAGAGCATAAGGGAACAATTGACACGAATTGGGGAAAGAAATACAGAAGAAGAATGGGTAGCTTTGAGGAATGAAATAGTGAAGGCAGCAGAGGATCAAGTAGGTAAAAACACGAGGGCTAGTAGAAATCCTTGGGTAACAGAAGAGATACTGAATTTAATTGATGAAAGGAGAATACACAAAAATGCAGTAAGTGAAGCAGGGAAAAAGAATACAAACTTGTCAAAAATGAGATCGACAGGAAGTGCAAGATGGCTAAGCAGGGATGGCTAGAGGACAAATGTAAGGATGTAGAGGCTTTTCTCACTAGGGGTAAGATAGATACCGCCTACAAGAAAATTAAAGAGACCTTTGGAGAAAAGAGAACCACTTGCATGAATATCAAGAACTCATGGAAGATAAAAAGACAAAACCACATATGTAGCATCCGTAGACTTAGAAAAAGATTTTGACGATGTTGACTGGAATACACTGAAATTCTGACGGTAGCAGGAGTTAGATACATGGAGCGAAAGACTGTGTACAGCTTGTATAGAAACCAGACGGTAGGCCTAGTTATAAGAGTCGTGGTAAGAAGTGGTTGAGAAGAGGATGTCAAATGAAATACCCTGCACCCGTCTAGTTTGCAACCTTATTTTATTTGACAACAAGTTTCAGCGTTTTGCTACGCCATCTTCAGGCCCCTGACCGACGCCTAGGAAGATTCTACCTCGGTTGTGATCAAACCAGAGGGCAGCAATACTGGTATTAGTAGATTTTTGCTATAGCGATCATTTCAACCATCATCAACTGAAACTGGTTGTCAAATAAAATAAGGTTGGAAACTAGACGGCTGAAAGGTGTTTCATTTGACTTCCCGTATCGAACAGACGAGTCCTGCAGCCATCTCTAAAAGATGGACATACAGTAACTTGGTTGAGAGTAGAGTGAGATAGGTTTGTAGCTTATTCCCGATGTTATTCAAGGCGGATATTGAGTAAGTAGTAAAGGAAACAATGACATTGTAATTCTCTCAGCAGTGGACATGGAAGAACAGGTGAACGGAATGCACATGGTCTTGAAAGGAGGATATAAGATGAACATCAACGAAACCAAAACAAGGATATTAGAATGTAGTCGAATTAAATCAGGTGATGCCGAGGGAATTGTTAGGAAACGAGACACTTGAAAGTAGTAGATGAATTTTGCTATTTGGGCAGCAAAATAACTGATGTTAGCGAAATAGAGAAGATATAAAATGTAGACTGGCAGTGGAAAGAAAAGCTTTCCTGAAGAAGAGAAGTTTGACATAAAGTTTCGATTTAAGTGTCAGGAAGTCATTTCTGAAACTATTGCTATGGAGTGTATCCACGTATGGAAGCGAAACATGGCGATAAAAAGTTTAGAGAAGGAGAGAATCGAAGCTTTTCAAATGTGGTGCTACAGAAGACTGCTGAAAATTAGATGGCTAGATCACATAACTAACGAGGAAGTACTGAATAGAACTGGGGAGCAAAGAGATTTGTGGCTCAACCCGACTAGAAGCTGAGATCAGTTGGCAGGATATATTCTGAAACATCAAGTTATCACCAGTTTAGCACTGGAGGTAAGTGTAGGGAGGAGTGATATCAGGTGTTCCCCAGGGAAGCGTCCTGGGACCTCTACTGTTCCTGATCTATATAAATGACCTGGGTGACAATCTGAGCAGTTCTCTTAGGTTGTTCGCAGATGATGCTGTAATTTACCGTCTAGTAAGGTCATCCGAAGACCAGTATCAGCTGCAAAGCGATTTAGAAAAGATTGCTGTATGGTGTGTCAGGTGGCAGTTGACGCTAAATAACGAAAAGTGTGAGATGATCCACATGAGTTCCAAAAGATATCCGTTGGAATTCGATTACTCGATAAATAGTACAATTCTCAAGGCTGTCAATTCAGCTAAGTACCTGGGTGTTAAAATTACGAACAACTTCAGTTGGAAGCACCACATAGATAATATTGTCGGGAAGGCGAGCCAAAGGTTGCGTTTCATTGGCAGGACACTTAGAAGATGCAACAATTCTACTAAAGAGACAGCTTACACTACACTCGTTCGTCCTCTGTTAGAATATTGCTGCGCGGTGTGGGATCCTTACCAGGTGGGATTGACGGAGGACATCGAAAGGGTGCAAAGAAGGGCAGCTCGTTTTGTATTATCGCGTTATAGGGGAGAGAGTGTGGCAGATATGATACACGAGTTGGGATGGAAGTCATTACAGCATAGACTTTTTCGTCGCGGCGAGACCTTTTTACGAAATTTCAGTCACCAACTTTCTCTTCCGAATGCGAAAATATTTTGTTGAGCCCAACCTACATAGGTAGGAATGATCATCAAAATAAAATAAGAGAAATCAGAGCTCGAACAGAAAGGTTTAGGTGTTCGTTTTCCCGCTCGCTGTTCGGGAGTGGAATAGTAGAGAGATAGTATGATTGTGGTTCGATGAACCCTCTGCCAAGCACTTAAATGTGAATTGCAGAGTAGTCATGTAGATGTAGATGTAGAGGGGCGGGGAATATCGTAGAGAGAGGCCAAGAGATGAATAAAGCAAGCAGATTCAGAAAGATGTAGGTTGAAGTAGTTACTCGGAGATGAGAAGGCTGGCACAGGATAGAGTGGCAGGGAGAACTGCTTCAAACCAGTCTTCGGATTGAAGACCACAACAATAACAACATCACTAGCGTTGATTTGCCTGTAGGATTTTGCAACATGTACTGTACTCGGATTTAGAAAGTATTTTCTTGTGAAATACAGCTATCTCTTTATCCTCGCGTAGTACTGACTGCTACCACAGGGAATGTTACTTTCATTCTGTATTTTTAGATTTCCCCAAGGCTTTTGACATCGTTCCTCATAAGCGACTTCTAATTAAATTGCGAACAAGTTACCCTCCACAATTTTAGTGGGGCGCGCGGCGCTCCTATGTTGGTATTTCTCGTCCTGAGTACGTTTTGTCTTCTCCACGACTTACAGATCACACTTTTGCAACTTGAAATTTCGTCACATTAGAATATACTGCTCTGATTTCTTCACACAGTCTGTGGAAACGATGTGCAATGCATATAACATTGATCATTTTTCGGTAACAAACACGACTTGCTGCTGTCTTCTTCATATCATATACTGTAGCGTCTGTTATCAACAATGAAATTTTCTCAAACTTCACGCCACCTGCCCACCAGATTTGCATTGCTTAGTTAAATAATTTTGTAACCGTCACAACATTCAGAGTAGTCATTTCTTGGCTTGTTAGCAGAAAACACTTCTTCGAAATCAGTTCGTCGATTTTTAAACACCCCAACAATTACAGTCCCAACTTTCCTGCCAACAGAGTGTGAAGTTTCGTCCAACGTAACGAAGATTTTCTCATATCCACACGTGGAATGAATTTGGTCCAGAGTTTGTTGGTAATACTAATTTCTCGACGTTGACTGTTGAGGAGTGTCAGCATTTGAAGGTTTGGAAAGAAACTTCCTTAACAGTGAATTATTTACCTTAAGGTATGTCCACACCCTTCGTTGTGCGTAATCGCAGACGCGCAGGAATAAAAGGGCATGCACAAAGGTTTGTAGAAGGGACGCGTGGGTGTTCTCTTGTGCTCACGTTGCCCCATTGCACTAACAGTCTGCTGTGAATGCCCCTCTTTGCTTGGAAGCTTGTGTTAAGTTTATTGTGATGAAAAGACGATAGAAGAAAACGCAAAAGCGACTGCAAGTAGAGAAGTGTACAAATAACAGAGGTATGAGAAATACAAAGTGATGCAACAGTTTTCCCTGCAAATTTCAGAAAGAGGTCACATCGAGATTTTTAGATTTTCTGCTTGGGAAACTGCAGCGATAAGGCTGGCAATAAAATTTTGTTAGCTAGTAACTAAATGCTCGTTTGAATGATTTATTCCTCATTTTTTAAAAAGGCATCTCAATTCATCAGATTTGTAGCTTGTAATTGTAATTTATTATTTTATTGTTTTACTCCTCTTTTTACCGTAGGAAAGGCCTAAACTTGTAATTATCAGCATATGTTGTCCCTATACAGTACTACAATGTGTATTTATTAGCATCTATGAGTACTGTTCTCTAGTATAATTATGACTCGTTCCATAACCATGTAATTCTCTTGCATACTGGATCAACGGAACACGAATAAATAAATAAAAATATAACTGATTGTTCCTGAAACTGAGAAGTAGTTAATGGAAGTTCTTAGTCGTTAAGTGAAGGTTAACCCTCTACTGCCCACTGTGACTCTGAAGTCACGTCAAATTTTATCGTTATATTTCGCATTAGGATCGTTATTTCTTTTTTGACCAGTGTGACTTGAGTGTTACAATATGGCTGCTTTATATTTAGGTTGTTTGCACTCGCACCAGAATAATATCTTTGGTAGGTAGCATTGAATGTTGTACTGCAGTCATTTGTCGTCTTCCTGTGCTGGTGCAAGTTTAGCTATTATTTTCAGTGATGCTATTGTCATTTTCCGAGAAACAAACATACCTAGTTAGAAATGTAAGTATCATTCTTCATTATAAACACTACATTTCATGTAACTATAAATATTGCATGTGCTATGAGCGAATTTGGGTCTGTTCCTCTGAAGTCACGTTGGGCAATAATGGAATCATAACCTCACTTTGTTACAGAGTCATGGAGCCCAATAAGTTTTATGGAAAACGTAAGAAAGGTGAAGAATATGAAGTTAGAACTATTCCTGGGTATGAATCAGAAGATTCTGTCTTAGATTCAGATAGTGAGGATGATATTGAGATAGTAGAAAAGCGTCAAGGTCACACAATTATAGGCGAGAGTGGTAATGATAGTGCAGAGGACAATGATAATGCTGTACTTGTGAATAATGAAAGTGATAACCAGAATGTCAGTGATGAATTTCAAGTCATTTATGATTGGAGACGTTCTAGCAATCGTATTATTCGTCCTGTTCAACCATGGAATGTTGTCTCCCTTGTGCACCAGAAGAACCTCATCTACCTATGACCTATTTTAGGCAGTTGTAAGACGATAATATTGTGGAAAATGCTGTAGATCAAACTAACTTATATGCAATACAGAAAGACATTTCTAAACCAATAAACACTGATAAAAATGAGATTGAACAATTTTTTGGTTGTCGTATGTACATGTCCATTTATGGACTTCCATCGTCTCGTATGTATTGGAAAACTACTACTCGGATTCCAGCTGTTGCTGATGTAATGAGCGTCAGTAAGTGGGAGCAGCTAAAATTAGGACTCCATTTCAATGATAACGAAACTATAGGTCAAGCTGACACATTGTACAAGATCAGACCCTTTCTGGAGCCATTGGTTGAAAATTTTCTAAGAATTCCCATGAGTGAAAAATTGTCAGTGGATGAACAGATGATTCCTTTCAAGGGAAGACACACCTTGAAGAATTATGTCAAAATAAACCTAAAAAAAGGGGTTACAAGGCATTTGTCTTGTGTGATTCACAAGGAATTGCACATAATTTAGAGATGTATTCAGGGAAAGTGAAACATGACACATCCTTACCTGATGTAGGTGTGACTGGAAATGTTGTTCTCAGATTGGCTTCTGTAATACCTAGACACATGTTTCACAAACTGTATTTTTATAACTTGTTCACAGGAGTTCGGTTAGAAGTTGAACTAGAAAAGATGGGTATTCAGTCTTTAGGAACTGTGAGACCTAATCGGCTCAAAGGCTGTATGTTCACTCCTGACAAAGTCATGAAAAAGAAGGGTCGAGGGAGTTGTGAGGAACATTGATCTAAAATTGATGGCATTACTTTGAGTGCAGTAAAATGGTATGATAACAAGCCTGTTCATTTACTCAGTACTTTTGCTGGTGCTCATCCAACATCAACAGTGGAGAGATGGGACCGTACAAAGAAAGAAAAAATAAATGTTGAATGCCCCAGTATTGTTCACTATTACAATCCGTGCATGGGTGGTGTTGATCTGTTGGACTCACTAATAGCATTGTATCGCATCAAGATCCGGTCCAAGAAATAGTATTTAAGAATTGTATTTCACTTTCTTGATCTGACTGTAGTCAATGCTTGGCTACTATACAGAAGAGATTGTACAGAGTTTAACATGAGAAAACTAGATCAGCTCAGCCTATTAGACTTCAAAGCTACTGTTGCTGCTTGTCTTTGCAAACAGAATAAGGACGGACAGAAGAAGAGGGGAAGACCTAGTAGTTCGTCAATGGAAATTGCAATTCAGTTAAGGAAGAAGACTGGGTCAGCAGCACCACGAAGTGAGGAAGGATGGAATTGGTCACTGGCCTCAATTTTCAGAAAAAAAGTCATTCCAAAAAAAACAGGATGTAATGGTGAACCAAAAGTGTTTTGCACAAAATGTAAACTTCATCTTTCCTTCACACCAAATTCTAACTATTTTTTTTTCATTTTCATACTCAGTAGTTCATGTCAGAAACTAAAAGTAACCAGAAAATTGCTGACATTAAAATCAATTTTTAACTTTGGATTTTTTAAATTATTGTATTGCATATGTTTTTATCTGTAATTAATTGTTATCTCATTATTCTTTACTTACTTCCAATTTTACCGTAACATGCAGCTCCATTCTTGTCTCGAAATAGAAATACTAAGTTATTTGTACAAGACTGAACAAAAAATGTAACTGCCCACTGTGACCTCAGAGTCACAGAACTACTTAAAAAAAAATTATTTCAAAAACAAAAATTAACCTTATATGTGTTAAATACATTATTCTCTAACATTCTGTGCATATAAATATTTTTTTCTACAGGAAATAATAATTTGGGCACTAGAGGGTTAATTTACTTTCAATGTGTCATATGTTTTTAATCATGAAACATGATATGTACATTAACATCCTCAGACTTGACAAATTTAGGAATTTCTTAACGTCAGAATCTACTAGTACGAGGGCTCTCCTCAATTGCGCATTTAAGTCGCCATAGCATGAATATTCGTTCACAGTTTTCATATATGTACGTTTTTCATAAATTTTTGGCTTATTCATCTCAGTTTTCCTACTTCTAAACTTACGGTATCTTATTCTTTGTAGAAATATGATCGGAGACATTTTATCTAATACGTGACGTCATGGCAACACATCTCGTATTTTCATTCCAATAATCTTCAGAAGCAGTATTCTACATGACTTTTTTTCTTCGTCCGCAACTCTCTTTAAACTTAAAGAAAGAATAATAAAATCTGCTTCCTTTGGAGTCAAGAGACATTAGTGCACATACGCACGTTTAGGGAGATACCTGTATACGCCAGCCTACATAAAAGATCTACATAAATCTTCACCATAAACTGAAAATGTAACAGGTCTTGCAGAAGAACCTGGAACTTCGTTACTAGTTAGGAGCGATAATTCTTGCCCTCTCAGTGCAGTGTAACTTGAGATCCCTGTTCAGCCATTACTGCTTTCCCGTACGGTTAACAGAACAGTGCGTGTCTTTCTGAACTAAAATTATCTTTAAATTCTACAACATACTGCTGCAGACGATAGATTTGTTTGCTTATACTTTAGGCACTGTAGTACTTACTGCATAGAATCGGAAATGAACTATATGTGAGTGAGTTGGGAAGAAGGTGAGAACCCTGGTGCAGTATGGGTGTGGACGGGAAAACCCCAGCTTCTATGGTGAGTGCGACAGATAAAGTGATAAACACGCAACTGGTAGCTGATAAGAAGATATAGAATAACATACACAATCTGAACTTTGAACAACGGGTGTTTCTGTTAAGATGAAACAGCTCACAAGTTCTTACCCGCTTAAGAAACACGTAACAGAACTAAAATAAACTGAAGGATCTAGCATATTCATAAGAAATGTGAAATTTCTGTGCTAATTTATGTAACTATAAATGAGTGTTTACAATATGTATTTGCATTAAAAATATTTATTTAGCCAAACATCCGAGTCCTAGCAAGGAGTTTCTTTGCTCAAAGCGCCAAGCGTCTCCAAAGACGAATAGCTGCAAAATGAGAGCAGTCATTTTATTTCACGTACTATGTTATTTTGTACACTACTGGTTTTCGCACCACAGGACAGGAAAGACATGTTATTTACGAGCGTAGTTCTCGTTTAACGCCACTTCAAACACATTACTGCAGCGCTAATTTTGTCCCTTTGAGACTGGTAGAGATTCCGATGTATCGATTCTGCGCTTCACTGAAGCTATACAGCCTCTATCGGTTTGTTCTGTGTCTTTTGTTTATTGCTAACCAAAGGCGCTGTGCTGTCACAGGTAACAGGGAAGTATCGCAGGCGAGGAGGTAATCTACGCTGAGGAAGCCCGAGTATGAAAGTCGTTGGCGCGTTACTTCACAGATGGCCCTGTTTCCACTGTAGTTTCAGAGTGCGCCGCTAGATGGTGTGCTAGCTGCAAACTGCGTCGCGCCAATGCGTCCAACCGTAAAAGAGCACAGTACCGTTCGATACTAGAGGGTTGTGGGGCGGGGTTTGACGATCGTATCCTTGGGTGCGGCCCCTACGCTTATTGGGAGGGTGTGCCAGATAGCTAAGCGGTCTCTTTCACCTGCCTCTTCGTCAGCCGCTGTAAGATTTGTAAGCAAAGATGCCTCCGCTCCCGTTCTCATGTGGCGACGTGACGACAACTGGTCAAGAGCTAGCCAGCGTCCTTCTTCGGAACTCGATGGCCGTCACTCATCGTCAGAACGGCCGGCTTGTGACCAGGGAAACAGAACCACCGAAGAGGTCGACTGCCATGGCTGGCGGAATGAGTCGGAGGCGAGAGCAGTTCCGACCCGAGCCACTAGTGGCGGGCGGCAGTACAGGCTAGCAGAAACTTGCAGGAGGTATCAATGTGGGGAGCTGTGCTTCTGTACGCCTGCAGCCAGCGAGTGTTGGCTGTCGGCGTCGCAGCTGCGCATGCGCATAGCCCGCGCGCCATTTGTGTACAACGATACGATGGCCCTGCGTCGTAATCAGTGGCGTGTGTACGAAAGAGCTGATGTTTACAAAATAATCGGGCAAAGACAGAGAGCTTAGTGATACCCATAAAGAAAACAGCTGCACGAGCTTAAAAGTAGTTTGCAGCAAACACAGTAACTCAGATCATACGAGAACACATCTTACGTAATTTCTAGACTGATGACAGTAATTTATTGCGCCCATAAACAGCTATTTCTACTCGCGAACTATATGGCATAAAATGTAAAATTTATTGATATCCTTATTTTTTATTTACTTGTTAGTTGCTGTTTTTACGTATAGTCTGGACCACAGACGTTACTACGTACCATGTTTCACCTTTGTCATTAAATATTAAGAAAGCTGTTTCTTATTTTATGAATGTACAGCACCAAAATCCTTAAAATCCAGATGAACGACAAGCCAAAATGACGTTAATCACGCTGATAACCTGATCAAAGCTTCCTTACTCTTCCTGTGCTGCACGTTGTTCGGTGACTTCTAGAGAAAAGGTGTAGCTGCAAGTCTGCTTAGGTCGTCAGATAAAAATCAAGCATAGCTTTTATTCATGAACTCAATAAATTCTTTGAACGGGTCTGCAGCCATTATGCAGTTATAGGAATAACACTGTGTCGCCAGCTTAATGAATTTTCGCCTGTTACGGAGTTTCGGCTACTGCCAACAGCAGATCAAACGTTAGAACTCATAAAACAAAGTCCATTGTTAGTTGCAACAAAATCTTTCAGCAGTTGAAATGCCGTCATAAACGAAAATAAATTAGGCGATCTAGACGGTACTATAATTAAAAGGCTTAGGCACAGGTTTCATTGTTAAGTGACACTGAACTTTGATTTTCGAGTTCTAAGTTTTGATGTGATGTAGTAGCAACCGAAACGTTGTAATAAAAGAGAATACTTACGCTATCTAGATACCGTTACTGTTAAACACAAATAAGCATATTTTGCATACTTGCACTCCCTAATACACATGAGAACGACTACCACAACTCATTTCAATTGCTTCGATATCAACAGTGATGTTAAATTAATAAGCAGCAAATGAGCTGAGTTAAAAATTGGCGGTGTCTATGTTTCGGTGAGATATTCGCGTGATATCTATTCGGCCAACAGTATGGCTGGCATCGCTTCGCAGCTATAAGGCAAGGGGAGGAGATAACTTTGATTTACTCTTCGCCGTTAGCTGTCAGCAACTCAGCATTTAAGCTGTATTAGAAAGCGAAAAAGAGCTCAGGTAACAATAGTAATACACACAATGGAAAACAGTTTTCCAGCTTGAGGTGAATGCGAATTACTGGTTCGACAGTTAGTGTTAAAAAAACGGAGGCATTACGTATTCAGCAAGTAATCGACCTTACAGTTCGACAAACACAAACAGCCACATAATATTCGACAGTAGTTTGAAAAGTCTTGTACATATCCATGGAAGAATGGAACATTTTTGTTGCGCCTCCATGGTTGGTAAGCTTGTTTATTCCAAGGATCGTATAAAGAATTTCAATGTTGTTGTGGTCTTCAGTCCTGAGATTGGTTTGATGCAACTCTCCATGCTACTCTATCTTGTGCAAGCTTCTTCATCTCCCAATACCTACTGCAACCTACATCCTTCTGAATCTGCTTAGTGTAGTCATCTCTTGGTCTCCCTCTACGATTTTTACCCTCCACGCTGCCCTCCAATACTAAATTGGTGATCCTACCAACTGATCCCTTCTTCTAGTCAAGTTGTGCCACAAACTCTCTTCTCCCCAATCCTATTCAACACTTCCTCATTAGTTATGTGATCTACCCATCTAATCTTCAGCATTCTTCTGTAGCACCACATTTCGAAAGCTTCTATTCTCTTCTTGTCCAAACTACTTATCGTCCATGTTTCACTTCCATACATGGCTACACTCCAAACAAATACTTTCAGAAACGACTTCCTGACACTTAAATCTATACTCGATGTTAACAAATTTCTCTTCTTCAGAAACGCTTTCCTTGCCATTGCCAGTCTACATTTTATATCCTCTCTACTTCGACCATTAGCAGTTATTGTCCTCCCCAAATAGCAAAACTCTTTTACTACTTTAAGTGTCTCATTTTCTAATCTAATTCCCTCAGCATCACCCGACTTAATTCGACTACATTCCATTATCCTCGTTTTGATTTTGTTGATGTTCATCTTATATCCTCCTTTCAAGACACTATCCATTCCATTCAACTGCTCTTCCAAGTCCTTTGCTGTCTGACAGAATTACGATGTCATCGGCGAACCTCAACATTTTTATTTCTTCTCCATGGATTTTAATACCTACTCCGAATTTTTCTTTTGTTTCCTTCACTGCTTGCTCAATATACAGATTGAATAACATCGGGGAGAGGCTACAACCCTGTCTTACTCCCTTCCCAACCACTGCTTCCCTTTCATGTCCCTCGACTCTTATAACTGCCATCTGGTTTCTGTACAAATTGTAAATAGCCTTTCGCACCATGTATTTTATCCCTGCTACCTTTAGAATTTGAAAGAGAGTATTTCAGTCAACATTGTCAAAAGCTTTGTCTAAGTCTACAAATGCTAGAAATGTAGGTTTACCCTTCCTTATTATAGCTTCTAAGGTAAGTCGTAGGGACAGTATTGCCTCACGTGTTCTAACATTTCTACGGAATCCAAACTGATCTTCCCCGAGGTCGGCTTCTACTAGTTTTTCCATTCATCTGTAAAGAATTCGCGTTAGTATTTTGCAGCTGTGACTTATTAAACTGATAGTTCGGTAATTTTCACATCTGTCAACACCTGCTTTCTTTGGGATTGGAATTATTATATTCTTCTTGAAGTCTGAGGGTATTTCGCCTGTCTCATACATCTTGCTCATCAGATGGTAGAGTTTTGTCAGGACTGGCTCTCCCAAGGCCGTCAGTAGTTCCAATGGAATGTTGTCTACTCCGGAGGCCTTGTTTTGACTCAGGTCTTTCAGTGCTCTGTCAAACTCTTCACGCAGTATTGTATCTCCCATTTCATCTTCATCTACATCCTCTTCCATTTCCATAATATTGTTCTCAAGTACATCGCCCTTGTATAGACCCCCTATATACTCCTTCCACCTTTCTGCTTTCCCTTCTTTGCTTAGAACTGGGTTTCCATCTAAGCTCTTGATGTTCATACAAGTGGTTCTCTTATCTCCAAAGGTCTCTTTAATTTTCCTGTAGGCAGTATCTACCTTACCCCTAGTGAGATAAGCCTCTACATCCTTACATTTGTCCTCTAGCCATCCCTGCTTAGCCATTTTGCACTTCCTGTCGATCTAATTTTTAAGACGTTTGTGTTCCTTTTTGCCTGCTTCATTTACTGCATTTTTATATTTTCTCCTTTCATCAATTAAATTCA
This sequence comes from Schistocerca gregaria, assembly GCF_023897955.1. Taxonomy (NCBI): domain Eukaryota; kingdom Metazoa; phylum Arthropoda; class Insecta; order Orthoptera; family Acrididae; genus Schistocerca; species Schistocerca gregaria. The sequence continues at coordinate 749,488,689 of NC_064921.1, forward strand.
ATATTTCTTCTGTTACCCAAGGATTTCTAATAGCCCTCGTCGTTTTACCTACTTGATCCTCTGCTGCCTTCACTACTTCATCCCTCAAAGCTACCCATTCTTCTTCCACCGTATTTCTTTCCCCCATTCCTGTCAAATGCTCCCTTATGCTCTTTCTGAAATTCTGTACAACCTCTGATTCTTTTAGTTTATCCATGTCCCATCTCCTTAAATTCCCACCTTTTTGCAGTTTCTTTAGTTTTAATCTACAGATCATAACCAATAGATTGTGGTCAGAGTCCACATCTGCCCCTGGAAATGTCTTACAATTTAAAACCTGGTTCCTAAATCTATGTCTTACTATTATATAATCTATCTGAAACCTGTCAGTATCTCCAGGCTTCTTCCATGTATACAGATTTCTTTTATGGTTCTTGAACCAAGTGTTAGCTATGATTAAGTTGTGCTCTGTGCAAAATTCTACCAGGCGGCTTCCTCTTTCATTTCTTTGCCCCAGTCCATATTCACCTACTACGTTTCCTTCTCTCCCTTTTCCTACTACCGAATTCCAGTCACCCATGACTATTAAATTTTAGTCACCCTTCACTATCTGAATAATTTCTTTTATTTGATCATACATTTCATCAATTTCTTCGTCATCTGCAGAGCTAGTTGGCATATAAACTTGTACTACTGTAGTAGGTGTGGGCTTCGTATCTATCTTGGCCACAATAATGCGTTCACTATGCTGTTTGTAGTAGCTTACCCGCATTCCTATTTTCCTATTCATTATTAAACCTACTCCTGCATTACCCCTATTTGATTTTGTGTTTATAACCCTGTAGTCACCTGACCAGAAGTCTTGTTCCTCCTGCCACCGAACTTCACTAATTCCCACTATATCTAACTTTAACCTATCCATTTCCCTTTTTAAATTTTCTAACCTTCCTGCCCGTTTAAGGGATCTGACATTCCACGCTCCGATTCGTAGAACGCCAGTTTTCTTTCTCCTGATAACGACATCCTCTTGAGTAGTCCCCGCCCGGAGATCCGAATGGGGGACTATTTTACCTGCGGAATATTTTACCCAAGAGGACGCCATCATCATTTAATCATACAGTAAAGCTGCATGCCCTCGGGAAAAATTACGGCCGTAGTTTCCCCTTGCTTTCAGCCGTTCGCAGTACCAGCACAGCAAGGCCATTTTGGTTATTGTTACAAGGCCAGATCAGTCAATCATCCAGACTGTTGCGCCTGCAATTACTGAAAGGCTGCTGCCCCTCTTCAGGAACCACACGTTTGGCCTCTCAACAGATACCCCTCCGTTGTGGTTGCACCTACGGTACGGCCATCTGTATCGCTGAGGCACGCAAGCCTCCCCACCAACAGCAAGGTCCATGGTTCATGGGGGGAGGAAGAATTTCAATAATGTACAACTTAAAACGGAGAAAATCCAGTTTCATGCTGTTATCAAACACTTTCATTTGAAGGGTTGGACTGCTGCACAAATCAAAATAGAATTGGATGAAGTTCACGCACCATCATTGAAGACCATTTATTTTCGAATTAACGAATATAACGTGGTCGGACAAGCACAGAGACGATTGACAAAATCCAAGGTATGGTAATGCAATACTACCGGATAATATTCCTGAGATTGCTGAGATTTTAGACATCTCACCTGAGCAAGTGGTTAATAATACCCTGTACAGATACCTGACTATGAAGAAGCTGTGTACGAGGTAGGTGTTGCGATTGCTCACAATCGACCAAAAGCGCATTTGGCACAACATTTAATCACAATGTCTGGCGATGTTTAATCACAACCCGCCAGACTTATTGTGCCAGTTTGTAAATGTTGATGAAATCTGTATCCATCGTTTCACACCAGACTGAAAACGGCAGTCAAAACAACAGACAAAGGCCTGGAAAAGTGTACTGAAGAAAGTAAAGGCCATTTTATCAGCTTGTTAGGTGATGGCCACTACTTTTTTGGGCTTTCTAAAGAGTAATCCTCATAGATTAATTGGAAAAAAGCAGAACCATAACTGGATACTACTATACTTCATTTTGGATCGTTTGAGACTTGCATTGGGCAAGATTGGTATGCAAAAAAGTGCTCTTTCATCAGGGTGATGCACCATTCCGGAGTGGGGAAAGTGCATGAATTGGGGTTTGTATTGGTTCCACCTTGTTGATTAGATTTAGCCCCAAGTGACTTCTTGTTGGTCCCTAAATTGAAACTGGCTTGCTGGGAAGAAATTTTCATCAAATGAGGAACCAATAGTTGCAGTCAACAAGTATTTTGCAGAGTTTAACAGAGCCTATTTTTCCTGCGGAATTAAGAAGGTAAAGGATGACTGGTCCAAGTGTGTATCCTTCAAAGGAAATTACGCCGAGAAGTAAGGCGAGATGTTTACGAGCAAAACCTGTTTTCTTGCTTTTTATCAGATTCATAACACCACCCTCGTCTGTTTACTGCCTTAGATATTTCTGAGAGTAACAGTATTATCTTAGGAATAATTTTAAAATAGTTACAATCCCCCAGTCCCCATTGATGTTCTCCGAATGTGTTCCTGACTTGCGAGGCAAATACCACAACTGGAAATCCCCTTCTAATTAATTATTCCTGCTCTTGATCCGCTTGCGCTGCTCCACAGCTATCTAGCTACCTGGGATGTGACTGAAAATATTTGAGCTCTACTGCGAACCGGGTATGAAACAGTCCAGCCGGCCGCGGTGGTCGAGCCGTTCTAGGCGCTACAGTTTCGAACCGCGCGACCACTACGGTCGCAGGTTCGAATCCTGCCTCGGGCATGGATGTGTGTGATGTCCTTAGGTTAGTTAGGTTTAAGTAGTTCTAAGTTCTAGGGGACAGATGACCTCAGTGCTCAGAACCATTTGAACCATTTGGTTTGAAACAGTCCACCCTGTCCAAGTGGGAAGGGAGCTAAAAGTGAAAAGAAAGTTTTTATCATGCCAACGAGTAAAGCAAATACGACTGCAAAATTCTCAAACTTTAATTTTTTTTTGTTTTATCAGTCTTTTGACTAGTTTTCTGTGGCGCCTTATGACTTCCTCTTCGTCTCACAAAAGGGAGAGTGCGTACTCGTCATCACTTGTTTCGTCCAGATTTATGGTTTATGCAGGGCATGGCCAGAAATGCAAGTGTCAGAACTAGGAGCTCCAGATTGCCAAGCGTTTAGGAAAAAAGGAAAAGAAAAAGACATTTTTGGAGTCCGTCGGGCAGGGCGAGGTTGTAACGTTTTCCAGGCAGTAGCTGGAGCAGCAGAATTATAGTACAGTATGATAATTTTTTTATTTTCAATTTGTACGTTACTTACACTGCAAATAAACCGAAATTTAGGAAACAATCTGCTCACACTTTTGCGGATGATGCTGCCATTTATCATCTAGCAAAGTCATCAGAAAATGAAAACCAATTACAAAATGATAAAGGCAAGAAATCTGTATGGTGCGAAAAGTGTGACGTCATCCGTTAAATTTCGATCACAAGAAGAATCACTCAAATTTAAAGGACGTAAATTCGACTAAATACCTAAGAATTACAATGACGAACAACTTAAATTGGAACGATCTCATAGGGGAAGTCTACGTTTTATTGGCACAACCCTTGTAAGATGCAGTAGGTGTACTACAGTGACTGCTTCGGGAGTATTGCTGCGCAATTAGGACTGACGGAGGACATCGAAGGACAGCTTGTGTCACGGATATGAGAAGCGAGTTGGGATGCCACTCATGGAAAGAAAGGCCTTTTTCGTTGTGATGAGATCTTTTCACGAAATTTCAGTCGGTAGCTTTCTCCTCTGAATGTGAAAATATTTTATGGTCGTCAACCTACTAAGGGAGAAATGATCATCATAATAAAATACGAGAAACCTGAGCTTGTATAGAAAGATTTTGCGTTTTCCCACGCGCTGTTAGGGAATGGAACAGTAGAGAGTGGTCTGAAGATGGCTCGCAGAAAGGTCTGCCAGGCATTTAAGTGTGAATAGCAGAGTGATCCTGTTACTGTAGATGTAGAGATGATGCTCAATATATTGTATTTACTAATATTTTTTAGTGAAAGGCGTGAGAGGGAAAGATACACAATATTTCGGATTGCAAATAAATTCCCTAGATGCGATTGTAAGGCAGACACAAGAACTCTGTATGTCAAATCAGATACTTTCATTATTTTACAGTCGATGATTTACACGTGCTGGAGTGCTATTCATCATAAAAATAGGGAATCAGTAATTTTCTCGGCATCTCGCATTCGTTATAAACGTCGCATTTTTACAATTACACGGTTGGTTGTAAGTTTGTACAGAAAAATAAACTTGGTTTACATCCATAAAATGTTCTCTCTCATCCCACAGCTTGGCAGTAAACCACGCGTAACGCATCATTTCGACAAATATTGGCGAGGGTAATTGTGATGTACAATGGAATATATTTTGACGCAGTCTTCAGATAATGTGATTTCTTTTTGTCTCTCCGAGAGATAGGAGCAGTTTTGAAGCTTTTTGATCAATTTCTTTACCTGGTGATAAAAACAGACATCGGAGAATTGCATTACATGCCGAGGGCTGCTCGAAGGCCAAAATGAAAGTAACGGAGTACGAAGTCCTGAAATCTTTAATTACAATCCCTTCTTGGAAAGTTATTTGCAGCGTTCTAGTGGACGCTATAAGTACAATCGTTTTTACGAAATTTGTTTGTAGTTCCAGATTTTCCTTTGTGTTTCCTTTTTATGCCTTTCACGAAAATGCTGACGATTGTTGAGCACTATTTCAGTTTATTTGCAGAGTACGTAACTTAGAAACATTAAATAGAAAAAGCTTCCACATTGGGACTCGACCACACGACCCCCTCTCTGGGTGCTGCACCAACTGCTGCCTGTACATAACATAAATGGCTCATGTCTCGCACGAATCGCGCCAAAAATGCTTTTTTTTTTGTCCAAATGATTGGTTATATCGAACTCCCACTTCTGACACTCATTTGTCGGCGAACTCTGCATATGCAACAAATGTGGACGAAATCGATGACGGTGAGGGACGTACACCCGTCGTCAGAGTAGCATTCAAACCCAACGTATTCGATTATTTATTGGGTAATGTCCTTCTTCGTCTACAGTACTGATCCTCTGTAGCTCCATCCTGAAAGTTATTTCTTGATGTCTTAATACACGACCCATTATCCTGTCCCTCCTTCCGGTCCCACTACATCTACATCTACATCTACATGACTACTCTGCAATTCACATTTAAGTGCTTGGCAGAGGGTTCATCGAACCACAATCATACTATCTCTCTACTATTCCACTCCCGAACAGCGAGCGGGTCATTTATATAGATCAGGAACAGTAGAGGTCCCAGGACGCTTCCCTGGGGAACACCTTGCACTTATTGCTTCCATCGCTTACTCCGAGGAGATCCTCCTCATTTCTTATCTGTCCACTTAATTTTTAGTACTCTTCTGTAACATCACATGTCAAACGCTTCAATTCTCTACTTTTGCGGATTTCTCACAATCCAATGCTGCACTCCTGAAGCACACACCAAGAAATTTCTTCCTCGAATTATGGCCTATGTTTGATATTAGTAGACTTCTTTTAGAGGGCGACATTTACCAGTTACATAAAAATCGATTGTCATCCTAAGCTATTAAATTAGCTTACTATTACTCAATCTGTCAAAAGGCCTTCAACTGCAGCGCAACTGATAAGTAACACGCTGTCGTCATGCAATCAAAATGGCTTACCCAGTTACATTTCCTCACGGCGCCAGATAACTGTCGTCCTAATCCCTAAAATGCTGTTGTACATTTCTTGCAGATGACACAAGCAGATTGCAGAACCAATAGCTTGAAAGCGATAGTTAAATGAGGCACAATTGTGATAACAACATATTCAGTTTTCATGTTTTGCGGAGTAATGGCTGTTTTTGTGGTCTTTTCTGCGATTTATGAACAGCGTAGCTAGAAAAATACATATATCCGGATCACATGTTGCGTTACCATGAAGAAGGATACGCTATCCTTTCGTTATCATTCTCAAAGTATAACTCTATCATTTAGACAACAATGAAGATAGCATAGGTTAGTTACCTCGTCGGAGGAGGACGTATTTAGTAACAAAATTTCAGTGTGGAATATCCGCGTATCTGTAAAATGCAAGTATGTACCTCACCTATCGGTCCCCATCAGATCAAACATCCCCATCAGATCAAACACTATTAATAATCTGTTCATGAAAAAAACGTTAATTGAAATTTCGCCTGTGCTTGTCAGAGAAGAATAAGAATAAAAGACACACTTTCTTTGTGTCCTAGAAGAATTTTTTATATAATCACCCATCGGTTTTGGGTTTCTCAGATTATGGCCGGGAAATGGTGGACGGTCACTATCCCAGTTAAAATCGTAGCGAATAGATTCGAGTATTAGGCAATATGAAGGTTACGACATTTAAGTTTGTGAACTTTATATTATACATTGATCTCATACAGAAATAGCTACACTTAAGAGACAAAAATTAACTTTATTACTATAATAATCCACATCTCTCGTACAACCATAACAGAAATTTTATGTACTGCTAGCGAAATAGTAAAACTGCTTTTCTTAATTTAAGCTAACATGTCCAGTGCTTATTCATTTCTGTATTTTGGCATAGCTGATAACATTCTATTCAACGAGAAAGTATGTGAATTTGCACATCTGTAGGCTGACGACCACGACGGGGGCAGTAATGACAAAAAATGGTGCATTGTATCATATGGTGGTACGATTTCAGACTCTTGCAAAACAGCCAAAATTCCAAAAATACACGTTTTAATTTTACAACAGCAATAAATTGTGAAAATGATACGTTCTCAGAGCTCCGCTAATTGTAATTGATAACCATCCTGTCCCTTCCTCTTGTCAGTGTTTTCCATATATTCCTTTCATCGCCGATTCTGTAGAGAACCTCCTCATTCCTTACCTCATCAGTTCATCTAATTTTCAATATTCTTCCGTAGCACAGCATCTCACATGCTTCGACTATCTTCGGTCCAGGTTTCCCCACAGTCCATGTTTCACTCCACAAAATGCTGTTCAAAAATGGTTCAAATGGCTCTGAGCACTAAACATCTGAGATCATCAGTCCCATGGAACTTAGAACTACTTAAACCTAACTAACCTAAGAACATCATACACGTCCATGCCCGAGGCAGGATTCGAACCTGCGACCGTAGCGGTCGCGCAGTTCCAGACTAAAGCGTCTAGAACCGCTCGGCCACTGCTGGCGGCTACAACGCTGTGTTCCAAACCTACATTCTCATAAATTTCTGCCTCAAAGTAAGACCTATGTTTGATACTAGTAGATTTCTCTTTGGCAGGATTGCCCTTTTTCCGGATTGCTCTTTTTTGCCAGTTCTAGTCTGCTTTTGATGTCCTCATTGCTCTGTACTTCATGTGTTATTTTGCTGCCTAGGTAGCAGAATTCCTTCACTCCGTCTACTTGCGATCACCAATCCTGAGCCGTCCGGTGTGGCCGAGCGGTTCTAGGCGCTTCAGTCTGGAACCGCGTGACCGTTACGGTCGCAGGTTCGAAACCTGCCTCGGGCATGGATTTGTGTGATGTCATTAGGTTAGGTAGGTTTAAGTAATTCTAAGTTCTAGGATACTGATGACCACAGACGTTGTCCCATAGTGCTCAGAGCCATTTGAACCATTTTTGAACCAATCCTGATGTTAAGTTTCACCCTGTTCTCATTTCTGCTTCTTCTCATTACATTCGTCTTTCTTCGATTTACTCTCAGTCCAGATTCAGTGCTCGTTAGATGGTTCATTCTGCAATTCTTCTTCAATTTCATTCAGGATAGCAATGTCAGCAGTGAATCTTATCATTGGTATCCTTTCAGCTTGAATTTTAATCCCAGTCTTTATCCTTTCATTTATTTCCGTCATTGCTTCTTCGGTGTATAGATATAACATTAGGAGCGAAAGGGTACACCCCTGTCTAACATCCTTTTTATTTCGAGCACTTCGTCTGTTGACTTCCAGTGTTATCGTTGCCTCTTTGTTCCTATACAAATCGTATATTCCCGTCTTTCCCTGTAGCTTAACCCTATTTTACTCAGAATTCCAAACATCTTGCATCATTTCACATTATCAGAGGCTTTTCCAGGTCGAAAAATCGTATGAAGATGTCTTGATTTTTCTTAAGTTTTGGTTCCATTATTAACCGCAACGTCAGAACTGCCTCTACGGTTCCTTTACCCTTCCTGAAGCCAAGCTGATCCTCAATTTTCTTTTCATATTCTTCTGAATAGTATTCTTGTGAGCAATTACGGAGCATCAGCTGTTAAACTGACTGTGCGATAATTCTCGCACGTGTCAGCTCTTGCAATCTTCAGAACTGTTTTTCCGAAGTCAGATGGTATATCGCCAGACTCATAGATTCGACAAACCAACGTGAATAGTCGGTTTGTTACCACTTCCCCCAATGGTTTTAGAAATTCTGATGGAATGTTATCTATCCCTTCTCCCTTATTTGGTGTTAAGTTTTCCAGATCAGATTTAAATCCTGGATCCGCTAAATCTTCTATATCGACTCCTTCTTTTTCTGCTTCTTCTATCATGTCTTTCGGACAAGTCTTCCATCTCTTTAGTGTACTTTTCCCACCTGCCAGTTCTCTCCTCTAGATTTAACATTGGAACTGCAATTGCACTCTTAATCTTACCACAACTGCTTTTAATTTCAACAACGGTTGTTTTGAGTTTTCTGTGTGCTGAGTCAGTCGTTCCTGCAATAATTTCTTTTTCGGTTTCTTCACACTTTTCATGCAGCCATTTCGCCTTAGTTTTCCTGCCTTCCCTATTTATTTCATTCCTAAGTGATTTGTGTTTCTGCATTCCTGAATTTCCCTGAACATTTTTGGAATTCGTTCTTCCGTCCATAGACTGAAGTATTTCTTCCGTTACCCATCAGTTCTTCACAGTTCCCTTCTATGTACCTACGATTTTCTCTCTAACTTCTATAACTATTAGAGATATCCATTCCCAGTATCTATAGCATCACAAGCTTCAAGAGTATCTTCATAACTTAATATTTCCATATCCCACTTCCTTGCGCACTGACTCTTCGTGACTAGTCTCTGAAACTTATCCTGCTCTTCATCATTACCAAATTGTGATCTGAATCTATATCTGCCACTGGGAACTGATACGTTGGGCGGCCGGCGCCAGCATTCATTTTCTTGTAGTGTCATCTTCGCAATCGATTTCGCTTTGGCCAGCCCTGAGTCGGTTATTCACTGCGGGTTCGGCTGCTAAAGTCCGCAGCGTCGAGGCAGCATCCACCCAGGTGATCATTGTAGGCAAAACCACACCTTCCTTCCGTCTCCTCGATTTCTATATCACCATTTATGGCCGTCCTATCACCCTCACCCCAACCTTGGCGTCACCCTTGACCGTCGCCTCTTCCCTGGACCCCCAATCTCTAGACAATCCAAGCCAAGGCATGTTCCCAACTCTGTCCCTTCAAGCTCCTTTCTGGCCACACATGGAGTCTGGACCCCTCCACCATCCTACACACCTATAAATGCCTCATCTGCCCTATCCTCTTCTACACTCATGCCGCCTGGATCTCTGCCCTTCTACCTTTTACAAATCCCTTCAAATCCTAGAACGCCATGCACTACGCCTCATCTATCGCATCCATCTCCCCTCACCCTGTATGACCTTATTTCGTTCCCACACCTCCTCCTTTCCCTCGAACGGATACAGATCCTCTACACCTCCTGTAAACTTTATTCCACTCACTTGTCTCTCCCATACTCTCCCACCCCCGTCCACTGCTGCACCTGTATTCCCACGTCCCACCTACTCTCCCTCCATCTCTCCATACCCTTCCCCAAGGTGGCTTCCACCAACTCCACCTCCCTGATGATGCCCTCATCCCCTCCATCTACCCCTCCTACCAACTTTGATCCTCCTCTACCACACCTTGTGTTTTTTCCCAAGGGCACCCTCTCTCCCTCTTCCCTTCATCCCCCTCCTCCCCCTGGGCTTCCCCTACCCCTACCTTCTTTCCTCTCCCTCCCATCTCCTCTGCCACTGGCATCTACACCCTCCCCTCTCCCTCCTCCCCCACCTTTTCCCCTTTTTGGCAGGTCCCTGGACTCGTACACGTATAGTGAACTTTCATGTGCTGGAGATCATCGCCTGGTGTTTGTGTGTGCCGTCGTGTTCGTGTTCCAGTGTTTCGTTTGTGCTCCACGTTTCTGAACGTTTTTATTTTGGACACTGCGCCCGTGAACGGCTCCGTGTGTTTTAATTTTGTATAGTATTCCGCTGCTGGCCTACCTGTATCAGGTGTGAAAATACCAATACAGAAAAATAGGCAGCATGGCTCACTGTGAACTGTCGGTTGCAGTTACAACACGGTCGGGAGATTGGCCCTTACTTGGTGCGCATGCTCACTGCGCGTGATTTTACTGGAGATGGCCGAAAGGTTTTGCGCTCCTATTCGAGGTGTGGTTTTGTGGCTTTTTTCGCCACGCAGTGCATGTTGAGAAGAAGAGCTTGCCGGAGAGTCGCCTGGCATTAACCATTCGCCTTGGCATATGGTGTGTGTTCGATTTAAACAGTGCAATTGTGTGCTTGTATATTTTTGTTAATGGTTAACTAAGGTTGTCTTCAGTGACGAGTCTGATATGTGAAAGTGATATCACACGTGACATGATACCAGGGCTTGGGCTTTCCATCTTAGTTTCCTACCTCTTGATGACAGATCTGCAGCTAGATGTAAGGAAACCCGGTGAGCTCCTTATTATTGAATGATGGTATATCTAAAATTGTGGTAAGTTTGGTGATTAAGTACTAAAATTTGCACCTTAATTAACGAGTAACGAAATATTATTCCATGAAAGTGTAGCTGCGGTAGGCTCTTGCCTGTTTAAGATAATACTCAGTTGTTGCTATTACGCTTCAAGGAACAATCTTATTTATGCGTGTATTGCAGTGTTAAAATGAATTATTAAGGGTTGAGTTTAAAAAAATTAACGAGCCTTCCTGTCTCAACGTTATGTTTCACTCTTTTATGTAATTTGCATGTGCAATCGTAAGTGTGCTGCTGTAGCTGATTTATGTTTCAGTTGGGCGGAGCGCAGTGTATTTCCTCCGGTACGGTGTGACGTGGCACCGGGGCTTGTCGACTTGGCCGTTGCCAGTGCAACTGTGTTTCGTTAGACTGGGCTATATGTTCCTGGCCTTCTGTCTCAATCGCGTTCTTAAGTTGAGTATTGCTCTCCTCTTTGTTCATGGCTCTGTCAGGTCGTTAAGCTTTGTAGCTCGTTCCATTTAAACTTGTAAAACTGGGTCACTCTGTAATTAGTGATCAGTCAGATTGCTGGAGACACCACGTTATTAATTCTGGATTCCCTCATCAGCCATTTTTATCACATTTGTACCTTGTATGCTGATTTTGAAGTTTCATTCTTATAAAGGGGAGTTTCATGTGCGTATGTTCTCAGAGGCGCTGTTTTTTATTAATTGATTGTTAATTAATTAACGCCCACCTGTAGTGGCATCAATTGGATTATTACTTAGAAGTTCGTGTGATCGGTGACTTCATTGCCGAGCATTCAAGTTTTAAAAGCTGCCTTATGGTTACTCGTGTGCATTATGTTATACCTTAATGTTATACCTTGGTATGAGTTTATAATGCAAGGGGAGAAGTCATTGTACAAGAGAGTCTTGCGGGTTCAGAGTTTTGAAAGTTTTGATTTTCTTAAGTATTTACATCAACAGAAATTTTTTTGATGTTCTATACATTTGTTATGCAGATTTCAACAGGGACTTAAGAAATTTTTTTATTGCGCTTGTTAAACTGATCGATTTTATTGTATTTAAATTGCGCAAGTTAATAAACATTGTGTGTATTTGGTAATTATGACCCTGCTGCTTCCTGTCGTATTATTGGACACAAATAGCATGTTGCAGGTACATCTTACAATCAAATATCTATTTTCAGGGTCTCTGCCTGACCATGATGCAATGTAACTGTAACCTTTCCGCATCTCCCGGCTTTTTCCATGTATTCCTTCCCCTATTGTGAACCTTGAACAGAGCATGCACTACTACCAACCGAAATTAATGGCAGAGCGCAGTTAGTCTTTCCCCTATCTGATTCCTTGTAGCAAGGCCCATATTGTCCCGTAAATCTTTCTTCCGCTCCTGCCCTACAACCGAATTCCAGTCGCCCATGATTATAAGATTTTCGTCTCCCTTTAAATACAAAATTACTTGCAACATCGTCGTGCACACCTGAACCATCGTTGTCGGTGTTCTATTCTAATGACAGCCCTATCACTGAACTAGAAATCCTTGCCCTCTTTCTGTTTAAGTTCACTGACTCCCCACTATATCTAGGTGGAGCATCAACATTTCCCTTTTCAGATTTTCTAGTTTCCCTAACACGTTCAAACTTCTTACAACATTTCATTCGTCGACTCGTAGCGCGTTATCCTTTCGCTCGTCATACAGTCTTTTTCTCATGGTCACCTCCCCTTTCGCAGTCCCCTCCTGGAGACCCGAGAGAGGGACTATTCCTGAATCTTTTTGCCAATGGAGGGATCATCATGACACCTTTTCAAAATACAGGCCATACATCTGTGATATTACTCAAGATACTTCCAAACCTTGGACAAAAGCTATGTGTACAGAATCTTTTACAAACATTATGTTTAACAAAAATAGTCTATCATGCAAAGATTTGGCAATGTAGGTTAAATAAAGAGAGAAGTTGAGGACCAAAGAAGATGGCTCCATATTTTGAAGCTCATCTAATAGAAATGTATCTCTCTGATCTACAATGCGGTATTCAACATATAGCTAAGAAAGATAGAAAAACGGCAGTAATGAAAATACATAAGTGAGGATATAGTTTTCTCTCACTTTAAATTAAGTTTAATTGGTACATATTTGAGACAATTAGACAATCACAACATTAAACTTAACTTTGTTTTTCTAACGTAACTGCTTCTTTTTTTATGAAATCTGTATTTAGGATCAATGTCACAATACTAAATGCTATCAATTAGGCGTATCGTCTAAGACCCCCGTTGGTCTCTTGTTATTTTACCAGTCATTGCGACAGTCAGATCTCGTTCGATGGTGTTCGATAGTGGGTAAATAAAAATTAATCGTTCTATAAGGTCAAGAAAATTTATTTTTTCTTACCAAAAAAGCAGCAGAGCAAATACACGACCTTGGAAGATATCCGTTTACTTAATGACGTGGGCAGTGGCGGTTGTAATCTACAATCGCTACACTTTGTCGGGGCTCGGTACTCAACAGCAGCCGCTTGTTGACAACTAGACTCTTGTTCAAGTTCCAGTTCTGCCTTGATGTATTGCCACCACCTGCAGTGTTATCAAACAAGTTCCCGGCGGTCGAGCAAGATTCTAGAGACAACTAATGAACCCGTCGGTAAGCTAGTACACTATCGTTGCAGTAGTCGAAGACACCTGTTACAGGAGCACCAGGTAAGTTGTGCTGTTAGCTAGACAATTTTCTAAATAAAAGGAGGAAAATAATTCCTTATGATATGCACTTGTGAGTCCTCCCTACATGTATCTGTTTAGCACCTGGCGGTAGTCACCTACAAATGACGTATCATGTGTTAACCGCGTATTTCGTTGCCCAGGTTTTGTTGACGTATCAGGTCAAAAACACGTCATCTGAATTCAATTACTGGAAGAGAGGTAATACATTTGGCAACGAGATCTTCGTGGGCAAGATTACAAATGCCTTTCGGGTGTTTCACCGGGAAGAAGTCAAGTACACTAAATGTATGCAGTCCTGCCGGTCGAGTCTATCATTTCATTACGTTTGTCATGTCATGTCATGGAGCTAACAGTCTCTGGAATGTGCAAAGGAGTCAAGTATGTACTTTTAATGCAATTCAGGCGCAACACAGTAAGACGACATTGCATTACAGTGTTGCTGTGATATTTTTATCTGCACGATAACATAAAACATTAAATTTAAGATATTCCGTTAAGATTCTCTTCAATGGAATAGTACTAGCTCAGCAGAAAGTTCTTTAATTCAGTATTACACTCCACTGCGATGTCTACATGGTATTTAATTTTCCCTGGTACGTTGTTGAATACATGTTTACCCATGTATCTGGCCACTTCCTGTATTAATGTTAACTCCTGGAAGTCGTCATGGAGATTGGTATTTCTTCTAGAGTTACAACTATGCTCTTCACCATTTTTGTTAAAGAGGAAACATTGGTAATAAAGGACATTAAAGAATATAAGTATGCATAGCAAAGTAGTTGTCAAAGTAGACACTTTTTTTTGAAGATATCTCTGCAGAATATTCTTGAATTAACATCAGATGTAATTCTTATAAGACACTTCCTAACTCCAAAAATACTGTCCTTGTAGCTTCAGTTTTCCCAGAAAAGGGAACTGGTACTGTTTTTTTCCTCTATGCTTGTGTCATGTGTAACAAGTACAAAATGCAAATGCAAATCCGAGTGGAAGATTATCTACACGTATTCGAAACAACACAGGACCCAAAACCTAACCTTGCAGGACACCATATCTAATTACTTGAAAGTCTGAGTGCCTATTGTTAAATATTTGACACAGAACTGATACACACTGCTTCTTGTCATTCATGTTAGATAAAAACTACGACTCTACTGTGCCTGCGGTTCCATAATATTTTGGTTTTTTGTGTTAGGGCATCATTGTTCACACAGTCAAAAGCCTTAGCCATGTTACAAAATATTCATAACAGTACTAATTTCTGCTTTGTTGACTCAAGTGCATCAACTGTCAAGATAAAAATAATCTGCACTGGAGGTAGTCCTTTTTAGAAATCCAAGCTGTTTGCTACTGAGTATGTTTTCCTGTACACGTGCATATAAAGTCTATGGTACATTATTTCCTAGAAACTTTTTGTAAATATTGGCAATAATGAGATTTCTTGATGATTATTTACTAACATTTTCTCTCATTTTTTGTGAAGTGAGTGACAACACCGTGTTTAATTCTCTATTAGTAAATACCGCTGTGAAGAGATTCATTACACAAGTAACTCATGTATTACTACAAGAGCGTGCTGAAAAGTAATACCTCAGACACTTTTGTTTGTTTTTCAATGTCGATTGAGTTCTGTCATTCATATTACTCTGTTGACTTTCCCGCTTCGCTGGTATAAGGTGCAACTTTTTGCCATAGAGGGCTCCACAGTGTAGCGTGTAACATGGTGGTGTGTAACGTAGCAATGACATTGTATGAGAAACAGCTCAGAAGATGGGAAGCACGAATTCGAAGAGTTCGTCCAAACATGGAGCGCCCTCTTCTTCAGCATGACAGAGACAGAAGACACTTGAGATCTGCAACAATCCAACACCTAGGGTTCACTGTCGTCGATCATCCTCCATACAGTCCCGACTTGCTCCCATCCGATTTTCATTTGTTCTCAAAACTTAGACAGCACCTTCGAGGACTTCACTTTGATAATGGTAAAGTGTTGCAAGCAGAGGTGAGTTTTGGGTCCGTCAAAGAAGTCAAACATTTTACAGTGACCGCGTCAACAATCTGGTCTCTCGATGAGAGAAATATTTTAGGTTGAGAAAAAAATATGTAGACGTGAAGAATAAAGATGTAGAATATTGATAACTTTCTTATTTAAATTCGGAGGTACTACTGTTCAGCACACCCAGGTAAGTCCAGCTCAACAGCATTTCGTTATTTTTATTACTCATTTTAACATGCTTGAACTTCTATTTTTAAGAGTTGATAATATTGGAAATTTATTTTGGAGATATTGGGTGTAGTTGAATTTTGTCTAACTTGTTTTGGAAGGTGCTACTTAGGAACTATACAGTGACTAATAAGGAAGTGATTAAATGTACATTATCAGTTACGGACAGAAGTTAATAAAAGTTCCTACTGTTTTAGGTTACCTGTGATCAGTTCGTTATTTGCCTTTAAAGAAATTTATTCATTTTCTTGATTTCTTTTTCCTCTCGCATTTGATGTTCCAAATAGTTTTTATCTTGTTGCTGAAAAGCGTATTTTTTCTTGAAAGTACACAGATTTTCATGCTCTTAGGATTTTGCTTAGAGTTTTACAGAACAGTCTGTAATGTGTTTTAACTCTGTTATCATCCATGACTCTTGTTTCCAAGTAGCGTTACCTCTTGTTTTGCATGATATTCTGATCTCATTTGTAGTGCGGGGCTTAAGTGCATTTAATCTGATTCCAACGGCTAATTACGTGGGAAAATAGGTTTCAATATAGCCTATGACTATGTTACGGATTACATCATAATTTTCATTTGCACCAGTGATGTTGTACACATCTTATTAGCCAGTATTTTTCAAACTCCTTTTGAATTCCTCAATTTCTTTCTCATTTATTACCCTCAAAGTTTTCCAACTAATTTTATTTATGTCATCCACTCTGAAACTGAACGTCAGCAGTTGACTGCCGTGGTCTGAGAGGCCGTTAAAGTGACAGTTCCTCTACAACACTGCAGTTTCGACGCATCTATAAGAAAGTTTGTCAGTGGCAGCGATGCTGGTTCCCATAGCTCTTGATGCAAATTGTATGAGGGGATCTAGATTATATGAAATGACACTGACTGGAGTATAACTCTAGAATTGATATGCTCTAAAAATTTAAATTAAAAACTCCAGTTAATGTTATCTCACTGTGCTTGGAAGTCAAGAAGTTTAATAACACATCAAGTTTTTTAATAAATAATTCAGAATTATCAGATATAGCACTGTATATTGTGACTATAATTACTGACTTTCCATGAAAATCTACTTCTGTAATATAAGCTTCAAAATGCTAGTGACTGAAAAATCTATGCATATCAAGGTTTTTATACTTATACTTTTCTAATGTTAGTGGCAACTCCTCCTTTCTGCATAACTGACCTACAGTAACAATATGCTAAGTTATATTCATCGATATTCACCGTTGCATTCCTATACCCATAGTCAAATGATGTTCAGAAAGACATATTATATCTAAATTATTTGCAGGATGCAGCTCATCTAAAGAAACCAGTTGACCATTGTTTTCATTTTTTAAGTCTCTAATATTTTGATGCAATGTATTCACGTATTTGAGGCTCAACATTTACAGTTGTATTTATTTATTTTTAACGCTAGTAGCCTGAAATCTGAATTTACTCTATAAAATGTGCTGCACTCGCACCTTTAACTCGAGACGTACGCCCATGAGTGTCAGTGTCCCCTCTCAAAGGTTCAACTGTCAACGCTGCCTGTTCGCCAATTGATCCATATGGTATAGATGAAAGTTACGATGAATAATCATTCGAGCCAGATACTCGTATAACACTTTTTTGGCAATGCCGAACGCGATAGAAAGATGAAACCGACTGCTGTGTGGGACACAGGTCGACCGCCAGCGATGTTACTTCGCAGTGCAGTGTTCTCGGACGCCTTTCTCACTTCTGTTGATATGCAGGTCATGCCATTAAAACCCCACCTGTCAGTAGCATTGACAGAAACGAAACCTACGTTCGGCCCATCACCTGACAGAAGCAGTTGATCTAACTCCATGTTCACATGACTCACATAGCTATTACACAAGACCATATCACAACACCGCAAAACAGGAACAAACTCAACATTTGTACGGCTTGTCGCTGAAGCTATGTTTACCGGATCACTCCTCCTGCTTTAGCCATGGGCCCTCTCAGTACTGTTTCCTGCTCGTCTCACTATTATGACACGAGCCTCCTTTCAAAAAACTCTGCACAAAGAACATATGTCCTCCATCACTTACTAAGACTTGCAGTTGTCTTGAACAAATCCATGACTACTACCTAATAGTAACCGCATGTGGGGAGATCATGACTATAGGGCGGTTTTTCCAGTGTCTCCCACGATCAGCGTCTTGCGTCGAACAGCTCGCAGCATGGAACTCGGTACACCAAACACAACGGTGGCTTTCGACAGACGTGTTACCCCATGCACATTCTTCATTCTCCGATGGATGTCTACCTGTATTTGTCCTTCGGCAGTCACGAAAGGAATAACAGCACGTTGGTCCTGATGGGCGCTTTTCCGAATTTACCGCACGCACGTCGGAAAGACACGAATGTCAAACTAATCCCTTGTGTACATGTCAATCTTTACATACCGGCATCGGAGTCGCGCTACGTTGCATATACACTGTAGCAATAGCCTCAAAGGAAACTTTTTTCCGCCCCTTTTAATACAATTACAGATTTCACAATTCAGGCATATTAACAGCCTCAATGTCGACCCTGTTTCCTCAAACAAGTACACAGAGCATTGTATCACTTCCCAGATATTTTCAATAGAAGATGTCGAAGGGTCATAAAAAAGCAATGCTGTTCATCCTCGGTTTATTTATTGAGAGCGGCAGAGTGACAAACTCCAATGGGAGATGCTACACGAAAGGCTTTGTGCAAGAATTTCTAATTGGTGTGCTGAATGGCAGCTAGGTCAAAATGTAGAAAAATATAAGTTAATTCAGATGAATAGGAAAAGCAATCAGTAATGTTCGAATACAGCATTAATAGAGTGCTGCATGACACAGTCAGGTGGATTAAATATCTATGTGTAACGTTCCAAAGCGAAATTAAATGGAACTAGCATGTAAGGATTGTAGTGGGGAAGGCGAATTGTTGACTTAAGTTTATTGGGAGAGTCTTAGGAGACCGCATCTAGACACTAGTGCGACCTATTCTTGAGTACTGCTCGAGTGTTTTAAGGAAAACATCGAAGCAGTTAAGACGATGGCTGCTAGATTTGTTACCGGTAGGTTCGATCAGTACGCAAGTATTACAGAGATGCTTCGTGAACTTAAATGAGAATCCCTTGTAAGTAGGCTGTTTGGGTTTTTATGTTGGTAACGCCACGTGGCGCTCAGTATGAAAATCACTGACTGTGTTGTGTGCAGTCTGTGGGTGGCAGGCATTGTTGGAATATTCGCTATTGTAGTGTTGGACAGTTCGATGGGAACAGCGCGTAGCGTTGTGCAGTTTGAAGTGAGCTGCCAACTGTGGTGAATGTGGCGAGAGAGATGCCAGAGAGAGCGGACGATCTGGACGTGTGTCCGTCAGAAAAAGGAAATTTGTTTAATTGGAGGTCACAAAAAATGACGTTTGAACGCTGTTAATAAGGTAAATACATTGTTTGTACTCTATCAAAATCTTTCATTTGCTAACTATGCCTATCAGTAGTTAGTGCCTTCAGTAGTTCGAATCTTTTATTTAGCTGGCAGTATTGGCGCTCCCTGTATTGCAGTAGTTCGAGTAACGAAGATTTTTGTGAGGTAAGTGATTCATGAAAGGTATAGGTTATTGTTAGGCAGGGCCATTCTTTTGTAGGGATTATTGAAAGTCAAGTTGCGTTGCGCTAAAAAAAAATTGTGTATCTGTTTAGTGATGATCAGAATAAGTAAAGAGAGAACTGTTTGAGTACGTTCAGTTTTACTCAGCTGTCTTTGTATCAAATAACGTAGAAGTTTACTAGCACAGTCCATCATTTTTTAAGGGGACGTTTCACCCTGGAGGGAAGGTGACATTCCGTTCGAGGAACGCTATTAAGAAAATTTAGAGAACCGGCATTTGAAGCTGACTTCGGACGATCCATCTTTTGCCAACGTACATTTCGCGTAAGGACGACGAAGTTAAGCGAAATTAAGGCGTGTACGGAGGCATATAGACTCGCTCTATTTGCGGCTGAAACAGGAAGGGTAATGCCCATAGCGGTACAACGTACGCTCCGCCACACAAACATGCATGGCGGCTTGCGAGTGTGTATGCAGAAGAATTGTTCTTCACTTCAAATATTACGAAATACAGCCTGTTATCATAGGCATGATATGTATTGTCTGTCCACTATTCTTCTTCCTTGCAATTTAGCATTTTCAGAGCTTTTCGATATGTTCTGTCACTGTTTATTGTTACAGATGTATATTACACCGCAAACAATTCTACTCTTTCATGACACAGTGTATTTATTATTCCTCTTCCATTTTTTAGTTTCGGATCGTTTCTGTTCTGGTATAGCCTTTGCATTCTTTTAAGGAATCCATTTTTGTGCTTGTATTGTTTATTATTGTCATTATTATTAGTATTGCTGCACGTCTTAGCTGTAGTCGTAAATATTTTCGCAACGCAAACACCTGGTTCAAATGGCTCTGAGCACTATGGGACATAACATCTATGGTCATCAGTCCCCTAGAACTTAGAACTACTTAAACCTAACTAACCTAAGGACATCACACAACACCCAGCCATCACGAGGCAGAGAAAATCCCTGACCCCGCCGGGAATCGAACCCGGGAACCCGGGCGTGGGAAGCGAGAACGCTACCGCACGACCACGAGACGCGGGCGCAAACACCTCACATTGTTTACTTGGTTTACTTGTTCTGCTGTCTTAATGTAAAACACAGTCTCCGATCTTTTCTAATCAGAATATCTTTCAGTGTGAATCGAGTCATTGTCTTCCTCCTATGACAAGAAGACAATTTAAATGTGTTCTGTGTAATTTTTTGCAGTCGCTGATATTGATCCTTGTCCCCTGTTGCACTTCATTATCTTCAATGAAAAGCTAAGTAAACAAAACGTCACTCATTTCTGTCAGTGGTGCTAACAGCAGCAACACTCAGCTCAAATTTTTTTCCTAACACAACTGCTTTGTCAGAAGTTGTTATTATTCATGGTTAATATGTCGCGGAAAATAATTTTATTTTGCTTAGCGGCTTCACGTCGGGGACTCAATACTGCAGCTATATAACTCATGTGGTGATCTCACGCCGAACGAGATGTTGGTTTCATTCCATATTAAAGACGTCTTCTTCGTTCTCATGTTGTGTAAAGTATGAGTGACAAAAGGAAAATATAACTGCTTCAACATGAAAAGGCTGGAGGGAATAAAGAGCACGGTTTAAAGCACAGAGAACAGTACAGGAACCTGCACGTGAAACGCAAGTAGCGTAGGCCGTGCTCCAAAGGAGCGGTACATCATCGTCACTGTACATGATACGCGCAAATGATCTGGACAACGTGGAAATGCAATGAAACACGCATTCAAGAACAGTTGAAGTAGATATGATCCTCCAAACCTCAGCTTTAAGAATTAAGAAGGAAAGACAGTGTATGGAGACATGGAAAACAGTCAGATCTTGGCGGAATACTCTGAAGCCCTCCTGAATTGTGAAGCGCCGTTCGAGACATTCAGTTACAATGAGAAAGAACCAAACCCCAACTCGGAACCACCAACTATAGAATAGGTTAAGAACATTATAAGAACCTTGAAAATTAACAAAGCACCTGGGGAAGAACTCTTAAAATATGCGAACAAGTATGTGATCATAGAACTAACACAAATTACACCAAAAATCTGGGAAGAGGAGCAGCTTACGGAAGGTTGTACCTCGGCACTAATACATCCTATACACAAGAACGGAGATAAGACGGAATCTGGGACCTACAGGGGAATTTCTTTATTACCTATGACCTATAAGTTATTCTCAAAAGAACTGCTAAACAGAGTGGAAGAACAACTAATTCCACGTATTGATTGGTGCCAAGAAGACTTCAGAAAGGAACGATCAGGCGCAGAACAGATTCTGCATCCAAAACTGATAATCGCTTATCAAAAACAGAGGAGCAAAAATCTCTTGCGTACATTCATAGACTTCAAGAAAGCCTAGGATTCTGTAGACAGAAACACACTGTTCCAAATTTTAGGGTAGATGAGTTTAGATAGAAAATCCAGTGAAATGGTTAAACAGACCCTAATCAACACAACATCCAAGGTCAAGTTCAGAGGAAAGTTGTCGGAGGCCTTTAAAATCGAAACCGGGGTGAGACAGGGAGACAGACTCTGCCCTTTGCTCTTTATTTGTGTCCTCGATAAGGTAATCGGAGAGTGGCGACAAGGAATGAAAGGACTGGGTGGAATACGACTGGGGTGCAAGAATAAAGGAGTACCGGTAGATTGTCTAGCATTCGCAGATGACATTATGATCTTGTCCGAATCACTAGAAGAGACAGTTAACCAAACCATAGAACTGCAGAGACAGGCAGATAAAGTAGGCCTACTGATCTCTGTCGAGAAGACACAGTGTATGACAAACATCACGACAGCTCCGAGATGGATGAAAATAGAAAGAGGGAAAATTCAGAAGGTGGAGAGATTCAATTACCTTGGAGAATGGATAGACATTGTACTGACCGAAAAAGAAACAATGGGAGCACGAATAAACAAAATCAACTTAACATATAAACTATCGACACCTACAATAAGAAGATAAGTGCAAAACTGAAACGTTACCAAACAGTGATCTGACCTGAAGCTCTATAAGCAGCAGAACCTCTCAACTTAGCAAGAACCAAAGTGATCAAGGGGCTAGAAAGCGAGCCAACCAGGCACTGTATAACAAGATAGAAAAAAATTTCTGACGTCATTAGGAAAAGAAGGAGCATGTTCTTCGGACACATCCTCAGAATGGACCAGGGGACGTAACATGGCGATTCACGCCATTTCTGACGAACAAGAAAACCAAAGTACGATGCATCCAACAGATACAAAGAGATCTGGAAGAAATGTGAGTACAGGAACCAAATATATGCAACAGGGTGATTTTTAAATTAAAAATTCAGGCCTTCAAAGCTTTCGAGGACAGAACGAGACCCACAACAAAATCATCTTGGACAGAAGAACGAAGAAGGTTGTAAACTACGAGAATGAAAGAATATTGGGAAAGAAGGAAGGTCAGAAGACGAAACCGAAGTGAATTAATGTGGACCTAAGATGGCCAAAACGGAAGAACAAGAAGAAGAAGAAGATGAAGAAGAAGAAGAAACACGCAGAAAATCGGCGTTTGGTACAGAGTCTATTAATACATTTATTTTTTCTTTAAATAACGAATGCAGAATAGCTCTTATATAACTCCATAAAGCAGACTCTGCTGATGCTGCAGAACTGTAAATCGTTCAGTATTCTTTCGGCGGTTAATATTGCAGTAACTAACTCCTACACACAGTTTTTTTCTGGCTTCTCGGTCGCGCAGATGGCGAATTTCCATGCGTAGTACAGGCTGATCCTCCGCTGCTAACCACGCTGTGTTTTATCTAATTTTCCACTTAACTCCAACATTTGTTAACCTCTTTCTACTGCTTTACATCTGCCGCCCCGCAAAGGCTCTCTGTGCGTGCGTGGGCTATTCAAACAGATGTGATGTCTCCTCAGGCGCACCGTATTCATAACATTTTAAGGCGGCTTTTTCGACCCCACACAGACATATCAGATCGGGGACATGAACGCAAAAGCTGTATCGTTCCTTTAATTAGCTTCGAAACTCTAAAAAGACCCTGTTCCCAGATTCAGATGTTTCTCACTGCGCCTACCATTTATCCAATATTATATATCTTCTTTCTAATTTGTTGAATGCAGGTTGGCCTCATGTTCTGCGTACGTTTTCGAAGTCCCTCTTGTTTAGCCAACAGGGAGCAGCCCACTTTCAAGTTAAGGGCAACGGGTGTACTTGTAATAATCCCAACATGGCTTATGTGACATCTAGTATATTCACCAGCGCTGTGCAGTGTGGTTTCTTTGAACTCTTCTCACAGTCGACACAAATTAATTACTGTGTGTACCAGCTGGAGTCATAATTGCCCTATATTTAGTACCACGTTAAATATTCATGTAGCTCTTTTAATTACTTGTTCAATGCATACAGTGAAGGTACATTTTTAAGCTTAGCGTATGCGTAAATGTCCTGCTTATCTCTGAGAATAAAGATCCTGTACTTTTACAAAAGGGCCACGTAACAATTCGCCCTTAAACATAATCTTGTTTCATTTGGTGGAGCAGCTCAAAGTTTGCCCTTGTTACTGTACACTGTGCAAAGCAGCTGGAAGTACAGTCTTGTCGCTGCACACTCTTCCGCGATTTCGGTCTTGTGTTCAAGTAGAGTGAACGCTTTTGTTATACTGTTGTTCCCAAAGCAGTATCCTCATGGTGTAAAACTTCCTGCAGTGGTTCCAAATTGTTTAACCATACGATGAGCCCACAGATGGATCCCTGATGGAAGTCTTTAGTTATCATCTTACAAGGGAAGGTCCAATTCGACGTAGGGAAACCTAACATGAAATCTTTCGTTCAGTAAGTATACAGTGCAGCGTTGATGTTATATTACAGATGATTTCCATCAATCGGTACTTTAATATGTTGACATGAAATATTTTGTAGCATAGTTCTTATGATAATTTCTGAATAATGTATATATGTTACTAACAATGAAAAGTTCCTTGATTGTTTCCATTAGTCATCACAAAAAGTGAAGTGTGCATTGGATGACGAAAACAAATATTTTCTTTACACCAGGCACATCTGATGAAAGAAATACTCCATCTAGGAATGTCACAGTAATTACTAGTTTTATTTACACAGAATTTGGATGGACTAAGAAATGGTTGTGGCCATTCTTCTGCATATTGTGATGGGTAGCAGTCCGCCTGCTTAAGTGTGGCGGGACCAGTGGCGATACGGCGTTCCGTACGGCAAGGCTGCCCACTTTCTACCCTACTCTATGCCATCAGCCTGGAGCCACTCATCGGGAGTCTGACGAGCCACCTTTCTGGTCTCACTTTGCGACAGCACAGTTTTCGATGTCGTGCGTATGCGGCCGACCTCCTCCTCTTGACCCGCTCACGGAGTGAAACAGACACGGTACTTGATTTGATATCAACGTACGGCACTACAGCGGGCAGTAACATGAATGTGGCTAAATCCACAGCGATGCCCATTGGACGCGGCCTCTCACACGACGACTTAGCACCTCACCCGTGTGTACAAAAACTACGATACCGTGGTATCATTTTCACCTCCACCGTGCCGGCCGCGGTGGCCGTGCGGTTCTGGCGCTGCAGTCCGGAACCGCGGGGCTGCTACGGTCGCAGGTTCGAATCCTGCCTCGGGCATGGGTGTGTGTGATGTCCTTAGGTTAGTTAGGTTTAAGTAGTTCTAAGTTCTAGGGGACTTATGACCTAAGATGTTGAGTCCCATAGTGCTCAGAACCATTTGAACCATTTTTTTCACCTCCACCGTGTGCCGCTCCGCTGCCATCAGTTTTCGACGTGCACTCCAAACTGTCCGCACGACGGTGAGACAAAATCTTCTCCGACGACTCGATTCTTTACAACGTGTCCAATAGCTCAATCAACATGTGGCGTCCAGAATGGTCCACATTGCACAGATCCTCCCGCTGCCATCAACTATTGGACGCAACCTCCAGGCTGCCTTCTGATACTTCCTTACGGCCGGTACGCTCTTTAAGGTCCGCTACGACACGCTCACTCTTCCCCCGCTCGCGGGGGGCCACGGCCTTGTCAATGTGCGACTCCGCTCGGCGTCCTTGTACATGTCCACCATGCACAAGCAGTGGCACGGAGGCATCTCCCTTACGCGCAGCTTGCTGGAAATTCTTGTGCCCGCGACCATAACACCACCAGTAGCAGTCGGACACATCACGCTCCAGCTGACGCACATTTCTGATTTCATCGTCGACTTCAGTTATGCTCACACACACTTACCGGCCACGTGTTCTCCTCGGCCTAAAGATTTCTACACCCCACTCCTTCGTTCCATATCCAGCAACAATACTGAACTGAGACATCCGTCCACGCGGTGGCCCACGGTTTGGCGTCACATCCACCAGCCTTTTCTTCCTTCCAACGTCCGGGCAACATGGTGCCAAGCCGCAAATGAAAAATTCGCCACAAATCATCGTCTTCACACCATCGGACTAAAGGACTCTCCACTTTGTTCCATTTGCCACCTCGTGGATGACGATGTCCATCAACTGACTTGTGCTGCCACCAGTGACGTCTGGAAACTTGTCCGACAGTTCGTTGCCTGTTACCTCCGTGTTCCGCCGGACTCGATTGACCCATGGACTCTTATCCATCCTGGTTGGTTGGTTTGTGGGGGTTAAAGGGACCAGACTGCTACGGTCATCGGTCCCTTTTTCCAAATACTAAAAACACCCGCAGAGGATAAAAACGATCAACAGACGATAAGACAGACGACACAAAACAAGAGAAACGTTGACAAAGACCAGACAAGACGAACTAAAATCACACAGAGTGTGACGGTGGTTGGCCGACCAAACAAACAAAAAGGGAAAAGCCAACCACCGAGAAACACATGAAAAAAAAATCAGACAAATCGTAGGCCATAGGCCAGAATCAACACAAAAACACACACTTACATTAAGCGATAAAATCCCCCTGCCCGAATAAAACGCAGAACTATGTCCGCTATGGAAGAGTCGTCAGATAAAAGCGCAGAGAGCGTATCAGACAGCGCAAAACTCTGCCTGAGCACAGTTAAAAGGGCGCACTCCAAAAGAATGTGGACCACCGTCAAGGACGCCCCACAACGACAAAGGGGGGATCCTCACGACACAGTAAATAACTGTGCGTGAGTCGGGTGTGGCCAATGCGGAGCCGACAAAGGACGACTGATTCCCTGCGGTTGGCTCGCATGGATGACCGCCACACAGTAGTCGTCTCCTTGATACGGCGGAGTTTGTTTGGCACGGGCAGGTTGCGCCAATCAGTGTCCCATAAATCGAAAACTTTGCGGCGTAATAGAGCCCGCAAATCAGTCGCCGGGACGCCAATCTCCAGAGATGGTGCACTAGTGGCCTCTTTCGCCAGGCGGTCAACAGTTTCATTTCCAGGTATCCCAACATGGCCCGGGGTCCAAACGAAGACCACAGATCTGCCGCAACGGGCAAGAGTATGCAGGGACTCCTGGATAGCCATCACCGGACGAGAACGAGGGATACACTGGTAGAGAGCTCGTAAACCGCTCAGGGAATCGCTACAGATAACGAAGGACTCACCTGAGCAGGAGCGGATATACTCTAGGGCAAGAAAGATGGCGACCAGCTCAGCAGTGTAAACACTGCAGCCAGCCGGCAACGAACGTTGTTCAGAATGGTCCCCTAGAGTTAGTGCATAACCGACACAACCAGCAACCATCGAACCGTCGATGTAGACAACGCCAGAGCCCCGACACGTGGCCAGGATGGAATAAAAGCGGCGTCGGAAGGCCACCGGAGGGACTGAGTCCTTCGGGCCCTGTGCCAAGTCGAGACGAAGGCAAGGGCGAGGCACACACCATGGGGGTGTACGCAGAGGGGCCCGGAAAGGAGGTGGTACAGGGAAACACCCAAGCCCGTAGAGAAGCTGTTTGACACGTACGGCGATTGGACAACTCGACCGGGGCCGACGTTCTGGCAGACGGACGACTGACTGCGGGAACAGGACACGATAATTTGGATGCCCGGGCGAGCTAAAAACATGGGCAGAATAAGCAGCCAGTAATTGTTGGTGTCGTAACCGCAGTGGAGGGACACCTCCCTCCACAAGTATGCTGTCCACAGGGCTGGTTCGGAAGGCACCAGTGGAAAGGCGTATCCCGCTGTGGAGGATTGGGTCCAGCAGCCGCAACGCAGATGGGGATGCTGAGCCATAAGCCAGACTCCCATAGTCCAGACGGGACTGGATCAACGCCTGGTAAAGCCGTAGTAGAGTAGATCGGTCGGCGCCCCACCCGGTGTGGCTCAGGCATCGCATAGCGTTTAGATGCCGCCAACACGCCTGTTTAAGCTGCCGAATATGAGGCAGCCAAGTCAACCGGGCATCAAAAACCACCCCCAAAAACCTATGTGACTCCACCACTGAAAGAAGCTCGCCGTCAAGATAAAGCCGCGACTCCGGGTGAACAGTGCGTCGCCGGCGGAAATGCATAACGCAGGTCTTGGCTGCCGAAAACTGAAAACCATGCGCTGCAGCCCAAGACTGCGCCTTGCGGATTGCGCCCTGTAGCTGACGTTCAGCAGTTGCAATGCCAATAGAGCTGTAGTAAAGGCAGAAGTCGTCAGCATACAGCGAAGCGGAGACAGAATTTCCCACGGCCGCAGCGAGCCCGTTAATGGCTATTAAAAACAGACAGACACTTAGAACAGAACCCTGTGGCACACCGTTCTCCAGTACCCAATTCAAGCGTCGGCTCATCATCCGTTCAAGCAACTTGCAAAGAACGTTGGTGAGGCTAATGGGACGGTAGCTGTCCACCTCCAAAGGGTCCTTCCCCGGTTTCAGAATGGGGACAACAAGACTGTCCCGCCATTGCGACGGAAACTCACCCTCGACCCAAATGCGGTTGTAAAGGTCGAGGAGGCGTCGCTGGCAGTCCACTGAAAGGTGTTTCAGCATCTGAGAGTGGATGCTATCTGGGCCAGTAGCGGTATCAGGACAAGCGGCGAGGGCACTGCAGAATTCCCACTCACTGAATGGAACATTGTACAATTCAGGATGGTGGGTGCGAAAAGAAAGACTTCGACGTTCTATCCGCTCTTTAATGGAGCGGAAGCCCAAGGGGTAGTTGGCAGAAGCGGAATTCAGAGCAAGGTGCTCTGCCAAGCGGTTTGCAATGACGTCGGAGTCAGTACAAACTGCTCCATTCAGTGAGAGCGCAGGGACGCTGACAGGGGTCCGATAGCCATAGAGGCGGCGAATCTTGGTCCAGACCTGCGATGGAGTGACATGGAGGCCAATGGTGGACACATACCGCTCCCAGCACTCCTGCTTGCGTTGGCGGATAATGCGGCGGGCTTGCGCACGCATCCGTTTGAAGGCGATAAGGTGTTCGATTGAGGGATGTCGCTTGTAACGCTGGAGCGCCCGCCGGCGAGCTTTAATCGCTTCAGCGATCTCAGGCGACCACCAAGGCACAGTCCGCCGCCGAGGGGACCCAGAAGAACGGGGAATGGCAGATTCGGCAGCAGTAACGATGCCGGTGGTGACCGATTGAACCACTGCATCAATGTCATCACTAGAGAGAGGCTCGATAGTGGCAGTGGAGGAAAATAAGTCCCAGTCAGCCTTATTCAGAGCTCATCTGCCAGGGCGCCCAGAAGACTGACGCTGTGGCACTGACAGAAAGATCGGAAAGTGGTCACTACCACAAAGGTCGTCATGCACTCTCCATTGGACAGACGGTAAGAGGCTAGGGCTACAGATCGAAAGGTCAATGGCGGAGTATGTGCCATTCGCCACATTGAAGTGTGTGAAGGCACCATCATTTAATATCGAGAGATCGAGTTGCGCCAATAAATGCTCAACGATGGCGCCTCGACCAGTTGCCACCGACCCACCCCACAGATGATTATGGGCATTAAAGTCGCCCAGTAACAACAAAGGTGGCGGCAATTGGGCTATCAGAGCAGCCAGGACATGCTGCGCGACATCACCATCCGGTGGAAGGTAAAGACTGCAGACGGTAACAGCCTGTGGCGTCCACACCCGAACAGCGACAGCCTCTAAAGGTGTTTGGTGAGGCACAGACTCGCTGTGAAGAGAGTTCAGGACATATATGCAGACGCCACCAGACACCCTTTCATAAGCTGCCCAGTTCTTATAATAACCCCGGTAGCCACAGAGGGCGGGGGTTCGCATTGCCGGAAACCAAGTTTCCTGCAGAGCAATGCAGAGGAAAGGGTGAAGGCTGATAAGTTGGCGGAGCTCAGCTAGATGGTGGAAGAAACCGCTGCAGTTCCACTGGAGGATGGTGTTGTCCGTGGCTGAGAAAGGCGTGACGGGACTGGGAAGGGAGATTACGCCGCTGGGTCACCTGCTGCCTCCGATTTAGCTCCTGTGATAGTGCTTTCCATGGCGTCTGATGGAACGGCGAGATCGAGGTCCTCAGCGGACGCCAGAATCTCCACCGCATCCTCAGACGCAGAGCTGGAAGGTTGCGGTGGGATGGCTGCCACCGCGAGTTCCTTGAGCTGAGAGCGCTTCTTGGGTTTCTCACGCCGTTCCTTGGGTCGCACCGACTGGAAGGGCTTCACCGATTCAGTCTCCGGGACGGAGGAGGATCGTGAAGCCCTACGACCAGCTGATTGCGGGCACTTACCCACTGTCGGTCGTCAGCCTTCTCGCTGGCGGAAACCTGGCAAGAGAGGGACCCAAGGGACCCCTTGCGAGCGTGAGAAGCCGAAGAAGTTGGACACTTCTCCGGCTTAGAAGTGGGGACGGACGTCCCCGATGGGTGCGATGGTGTTGCTCCTGAGGTAGGTGGCGCAGGAGCAACCCGGTGGGTAGGGCCCCCACTGGCGAGGGGGCAGGAGGAGTTGTACTTCTCGTCGATCCGGCCACAATTTGAGAAACAGACGGGGCTAGCACAGGTGTTGTTGCAGCAGCGTAGGAAGATGTCATTCTCACAGGATGGAGTCGGTCGTATTTCCTTTTGGCCTCAGTATAGGTTAGTCGGTCCAGGATCTTGTATTCCATGATTTTACGCTCTTTCTGGAAAATTCGGCAGTCTGGCGAGCAAGGTGAATGGTGCTCCCCGCAGTTGACACAGATGGGAGGCGGGGCACATGGAGTATTGGGATGTGATGGGCATCCGCAATCTCGACATGTGAGGCTGGAAGTGCAGCGAGAAGACATATGGCCGAACTTCCAGCAGCGCATCGGGGGAGGAATATAGGGCTTAACGTCACATCGGTAGACCATCACCTTGACCTTTTCCGGTAAGGTATCCCCTTCGAAGGCCAAGATGAAGGCACCGGTAGCAATCTGATTTTCCTTCGCACCCCGATGAACGCGCCGGACGAAATGTACACCTCGGCGCTCTAAATTGGCGCGCAGCTCTTCATCAGACTGCAAAAGAAGATCCCTATGGTAAATAACTCCCTGGACCATATTTAAACTCTTATGGGGTGTGATCGTAACGGCAACATCCCCCAACTTGTCACAAGCGAGTAACCGTCGTGACTGGGCAGAGGATGCCGCTTGTATCAGGACTGACCCAGAGCGCATTTTTGACAAGCCCTCCACCTCCCCAAACTTGTCCTCTAAATGCTCGACGAAGAACTGAGGCTTTGTGGAGAGAAAAGACTCCCCATCAGCCCTCGTACAAACTAAGAAGCGGGGCGAATAACTGCTACTGCCATCCTGAGACTTACGTTCCTCCCACGGTGTGGCCAGGGAGGGGAACGTTTTCGGATCGTACTTCTGAGCGTTAAACTGAGCCCGAGAACGCTTAGAGACTGCTGGCGGCTGGCCACCAGCGAGAGACGATGTACCACGCTTCATTGCGGGTCATCCGCCCTGATGCCACCTACTCCGACCAAGGGCCCTCCCCACGGGCGCCACCCAGCCACGGCAAGAGCCACCTGGCAGGATGGCCGTTGCCGGGAGTCCCGATACCCCAGGAGGATAGGCATCTATTCCTTGGCATACGTGGGGAGTTAACGGCGCAGGCATCAGTAGAGCGATCCCTGTGTTGTCAGGGGGCTACAATCAACAGGGTACATGGCGGCCCCACCACAACGGACTGGCTACCGTGCTGGATGTTAGGTAACATGTGGTCCATGGTCGCCGTCGGTGCAGAAAGAGGCACTGCACAGTGCAAGGTATAATCTGCATGCAGAAACAGAGTCATGTCCAAGAGATGGAGAGCGGACAGGACTGCAATTCAACGGTGTATAAGCTGGCGAAAAGTCTGATCGTAAGATGGACACAATGCACCAAGTAAGGCGCCCTTCCCCAATCGGCTCGCTCTTCGGAAAATTTTGAGAGATGGAGGTCTAACCCAACAGGAGACCATCATATAAGGCCGAAAAGTTTGAGACTCCTTTTAGTCGCCTCTTACGACAGGCAGGAATACCGCGGGCCTATTCGAACCCCCGAACCCGCAGGGGGATCTCATCCATCCTGAGAATACTTATTTCCCCGCCACCAAAAATAATGCGATCGTATGGGTCAAGGGATGGACGATCACCTACATGTATAATGATGGCGACAAATCACGCCTTGATTTCTGGCAGTACTTACAAACCGCCCACAGTGAAGTCGAACAGCGACCGCGCTACCGCGCCTTCTTCGCAAATTACCTACACGCGATCTTTACGTCACCCCCGCTCACTTGGATGGTACCACACGCCGACAGCACTCCCGCCCCCCCCCCTGCTGACATCTGAGACCCCTCGCGTTGCTTTCTACATTGTAACCCATAGTAGAGTAGGCGCATGGACACGCGCCTCCTTTTCTTTTATGCGCTATACCAGAAAACACTGGTTTTTCCCTCACTCCACTGTATATTGCTTCACAACTCTTAGCTTACATCAGTATTATTCTTTTTTTTTTCCTCCACCTTGTTCATAAAAAAAATTGCTCGCCTTGTACGAGTTTAATGTCTTGTGTTATTTTCGCCGGAAGGGTGGCATTTCTGTTGTATTTAAGTTTGTACCAATAAAGATCTTTTGTTCATTTATCCTGTTCCTGGTAAAAAAAAATAATTAAAATAATAAAATAAAACAAAAATAAATCAAAAAGCTACTTTGAGTGAGTGATTCAGGCACGGGAGGGGGGAGACATCACGGCCAGGCTGCGGGTTCAGACCCCTGCCCGCCTTGTCTCCACCTACGCATAATTGAACAATCTTTTTTTTACCTTTAAATAAATCAATAAATAACAAACAAAAAGTTGGAAAAAAGAAAAAAAAGCTGGCTGGTAAAGTGCTTGTCTCCCACGCACAGGGGCCGGGTTCGATTCCCGACTGGGTTGGAGATTTTCTCCGCTCGTGGACTGGGTGTCGTGTTGTCCTCATCACCGGCCGCGAGTCGTCCAATGTGGCGCTGACTGAAATAAGACTTGCACTGGGAGACCGAACCTGACTCTGACCTCCCGGCCAACAATGCCATACGATCATTTCATTTTTTTTTTTTTCATGGGCAGCAGGCAAACCCGATCTATTCGTAAAATCTGGTAATGCAAACAGCCACTGCACAAATGACTGGAGTTTAACACTGCTATTCCGCTGATAAACCTGAAATGGCAAAGAGCTATCAGAAATTATACTGACGAGAATCTTCTATAAAAAATTTTATTGTGTTTAAAAGTTTCTTGATCGAGAAGCTGAATCTCTTCGTCGCCCTCCTAAAGACGGATGCGAAGTTAAGAGAGTGATTTGGTAAGTCTGGTAAATTTCCATGAAAGAACAGATTTTTTTTCATTTTCTTTGCGATTTCATGGTTGGTAAGCTTGATTGTTCCAAGGATCTTATAAAGAATTTCAACAATGTACAGCGTGAAGTACATTGCTGATAGCCATCTGAACTGGCCAGTGTGCCGAATGCGACTGAAAATGGAGAAAACCCAGTTTTGTGCTGTTATTAAATATTTTAATTGAAGGGTTGGACTGCTGTACAAATCAAAACAGAGCTGGATGAGGTTCATGTGAACTCTGTACCTAGTGATGAGAACAAACAAATGAAAACAATCGATTTATACGGTTGTTGGGAAACAACCGACTCATTTAGTTGTAATTTCACGTATCGGTTGAATTATCATTCAGTCTTTTGAGTAAAACTAGCTTGTGGGAGCAACCGAATGAAAAGTGTCGATTCAGATTCGACGCTATTATAGCCTTGCATATTAAACGTTGACGGAATTATTATTTTTTTCTTTTGCAATGAAAACAATAAGTAGTTTTTCTGGCTGTTGAACAATGTACTCATTTTTTTAACTGAAACCGCTCGCCGGCCGGGGTGGACGAGCAGTTCAAGGCGATACAGTCTGGAACCGCGCAACCGCTACTGGTATCTCCTGCTTACATGTCCGAAAGAAGAGGTACCATCTTAGTAAAACTAAATGAATTGTTTGCTGCAAATGATAAGACATTTCACATGTAAACCTGAAAATTATTCTCTCCCATTTTTCCAGATTTTGCTTTTGTGGTTACAAGATTTTTACAAATAAACATTCTTTTTTTAAATGTTTAGTGCTATTTACCTATAGGTGCGTGAAGACAGGTATAAGTCTGCGGTAACAGGATTCCACTGATTCTTACCACTGACATCGTTGTATTCAAACGTTTCGTAACATTATTCGACATTGTCTTTTTTTCGCTCAAAATGATAAAGTGCGGTTTTGCACGTAGTTCTTACAGGAGACCTGACTGATTGGCTGTATACACAGCATTTCAGGAGATAACAGGAAGCTTCGTTTTACCGTCAGCTACTAATTGTGTATAGGATTACCCGTTACTCACATCTCCTCTACACATTTACTTGAAGTAAACTCCGTAATTGCCCGACTTGCTTTACATGTGAATCTCACTTGCAATTGAGAAAACCTAGTCACGTAAATGAGCGCTGGCTAACAGTGCACCGAATCTCATGAACAGTTCTAGATCCTTCGAATAATTTTTCTTTCGCAATTTTGCGATTTTCATTTTGGTGCATAATTCGTATTTCCCGTAAATCTTTGTTCCATTAATATAACTCACGTGAAGATTGTACGAAACACAACTGGCTTTGCACACTGCTTAAATTCTCCCTCCTTCGTTAAACAAAAATTTACAGCCTTTTCTTTGACACTGCACCCTCTTACCGCACATGTTTTCTTCGGGCTAGAAGGGTACGGAGTTTTAGTTCTGGATTTTAATTGCCACAATAATCACCGTTCGAACCACAATTCACCGAATCGTCAGTTATTTCTTGTGTCTTTTAATGTTTCCATAATTTCTAACGAAATGTTAACATCATTCGAACGAATTTCCAAGAAAAAACCCAATAAACAACACATACGTAGGTTTTCAGGAGAAGTAGCATCATATTTCATCTATGCAAAGTCGAAAACATTAATTGGACCCCACGTTACTGTGAAACTCTGGAACCTGCGCATAGCCAAATGCTACCAGCTAGCATATATGAAGGAAACAAAGAAAATTAATTCAGTTTTATCTCCTCTGTTAACACTTAGCGATACCGCAAAGGCAGCTGCTAATTGTTATGGATATTAAATGAGTTGCAAATTGAAGCGAATAGTAATGTGAACAATTATGTCAGGGAACCTATCAGCGGAACAGGAAATTCACTTTAGAAGTTACGATCGCGTGTGCCATGTTATCTATTTACCGATTTGCTGCCAACGAAGGCCATGCTCACACCATGTTACGCATGCACTGGCGGTTATCGCTGAAACAACCGGTTTTCCGCCTCATTTAACCTGACTATTAAAACCATTTAAAATATACAGTTCGTGAAATTATCGATCTTCAGTTTTATATTCCTGTTATTTCCTGTAAATAAACGTAGAAATCGAACAAAGACCGAAAAATTTTGACTCCTTCAGTTTCAAGATGTACAGAATCAAAATATTAAGATAAATAGGCAAACGAAAGAAAGCTTAGTCCATCCATAGTTCGCAGCTTTTCTCGACAAGTGATAAGTGGTTGAACATTACCAGAAAAAAAAATTATCAGTATTCTGGAACTGATTCTATTTTTTTGAAACTGTTCAAAAATCAAGTTGTAATCGAGGACCATAACATTATTGGGACATTACGAACAGTCAGTGCTAAACGGTGAAAACTGAAGTTGAAAGCCGGCCGGGGTGGCCGTGCGGTTCTAGGCGCTACAGTCTGGAGCCGAGCGACCGCTACGGTCGCAGGTTCGAATCCTGCCTCGGGCATGGATGTGTGTGATGTCCTTAGGTTAGTTAGGTTTAATTAGTTCTAAGTTCTAGGCGACTGTTGACCTCAGAAGTTAAGTCGCATGGTGCTCAGAGCCATTTTGAAGTTGAAGGACTCTATTTTCCGTGATAACTTGGCCGTTTTCAAGGGCGACAAGCAGATAAAGGCATATTATGTAGACACAGGCAGCAAATCAGCTGTTTTCTGTTTTTATCTTAAACTATGACAAAATTGTTAAAATTTAAGTTTTCTTCCCGTTTTTAATCTTTTAAAACAAATGGAGCATTGCGCTCCATTGATACCGGACTTCGTACAGTGTTTCCGGACTAGGTATGGCGCCATTGTGTAATACAATTGATGTTCGACGACGTGAGCGAGAAACTGCCATATAGACCTGATGGGGCAAGTCTAGCACACTGCACGTATAGATGTACCTGTAACAGGCCACGTCACATGGTACAATAAATTGTGGCAGTCGGCCGTGGGCGTAGACAAAATAGGACTATGGCCATAGAGGGGACAAGAGGGGGGGAACGTGTTCCGCCCCCCCCCCCCCCCCCCACCCCTCTCGCAGGGCTGCCAGCCTACACCCGTCTTTCGCTCTTCAGTGAAAGCAGATCTGAAGCATGGTGATAGTGAATGCCGAAACCAGTGATCAATCGCTACAAATGAGAAATGATATAAATTACAAACACAATTTCTGATAGAAAACGAATGTAATTCAACATTATCATACTACATAAAACAGTCTGACAATTTCTTTTTAGTTACTTTCGTAGTAACTGTCGGCCGTGTCGATACGTTAAGATTGATTGTCTGCTGCGTCCGCGCGGGATGAGTTTTCATCCCCCCCGTCACTTGAAATTTCCATTACGCCATCGCGCCTCCTGTAATCATGATCCGCCTTTCGCACTTTTCTGCAGTACTCTTACAGTCGTCTGGAGTAACAGAACTGAAGGCACTGGCTGCAGACTTGTCGCCAGAGAGATGATGTGCCCCCTCACGTACCGTTTAATTTTCGGCCATGCAAATTCAATTGCGTTCAAGTCGCAACCGCACGGAGTACGCGAACCACGATGTGGTGTGCACTCTTAGCCAGTTCGTCTACTACATACACTATGTGATCAAAAGTATCCGGACACCCCCAAAAACATACGTTTTTCATATTAGGTATATTGTGGTGCCACCTACTGCCAGGTACTCCATATAAGCGACCTCAGTAGTCATTAGACATTGTGAGAGAGCAGAATGGGACTTCGGACGTGGTCAAGTGATTAAGAGTCCCTTGTGTCATACGTCTGTTCGCGAGATTTCTACAGTCCTTAACATCGTTAGGTCCACTGTTTCCGATGTGAAGTGAAGTAGAAACGTAAAGGGACCCATACAGCACAAAAGCGTACAGGTCGACCTCATCTGTTGACTGACAGAGACCGCCGACAGTTGAAGAGGGTCTTAATGTGTAATAGGCAGACATCTATCCAGACCATTACACAGGAATTCCAAACTGCATCAGGATCCACTGCAAGTACTATGACAGTTAGGCAGGAGGTGAGGCAACTTCAGTTTCAAGGACGAGCGGCTGCTCATAAGCCACACATCACGCCGGTAAATGCCAAACGACGCCTCGCTTCGCGTAAGGAGCGTAAGTAAACATTGGACGTGTGTTAGTGCCAAAAGTAAAATTCCGAGACGGTGGTGTTATGGTGTGGTCGTGTTTTCCATGGAGGAGACTTGCACCCCTTGTTGTTCTGCATGGCACTATCACAGCACAGGTGTACATTCATGTTTTAAGCGCATTCTTGCTTCCCACTGTTGAAGAGCAATTCGGGGATGGCGATTGCATCTTTCAACACGGTCGAGCGCCTGTTCATAATTCACGGCCTGTGGTGGCGTCGTTACAAGACAATAACATCCCTGTAATGGAGTGGCCTGCACAGAGTCCCGACCTGAATCGTTTAGAACACCTTTGGGATGTTTTGGAACGCCGACTTCGTGCCAGGCCTCACCGACCGGACATCGATACCTCTCCTCACTGCAGCACTCCGTGAAGAATAGGCGCACGCGTCTCGTGGTCGTGCGGTAGCGTTCTCGCTTCCCGCGCCCGGGTTCCCGGGTTCGATTCCCGGCGGGGTCAGGGATTATCTCTGCCTCGTGATGGCTGGGTGTTGTGTGTTGTCCTTAGGTTAGTTAGGTTTAAGTAGTTCTAAGTTCTAGGGGACTGATGACCATAGATGTTAAGTCCCATAGTGCTCAGAGCCATTTGAACCATTTATTGAAGAATGGGCTGCCATTCCCCAAGAAACCTTCCAGCAACTGATTGAACGTATGCCTGCGAGAGTGGGAGCTGTCGTCAAGGCTAAGGTTGGGCCTACACCATATTGAATTCCAGCTTTACCGGTGGAGGGCGCCACGAACTTGTAAGTCATTTTCAGTCAGGTGTCCGGATACTTTTGGTCACACGGTGTACGTCTTTTCATTCGGTTTATTCGCCTGCACAAGAGCATAGAGCTCAGACTTTGTCATGCTGTCATTGCATTTCACTCTTTTTTCGCGGCCAGTCTATCATTGCCACCCTTGGATAGTATATTGCTGGTATTTTGTCCACCTGCCTACAATGATACGACGCACTGACCACAACAACGACAGAATTTGTCGGAAGATTTGGGAACACCGTCTCCGAAAACCACTTCTCCAAAACAGATCTTTTCTGTTAACATGATGAAGAGTGCGGACAGATGACTGTCTTTTCGCTTTTCTATAATCAAGGTCTAGTCCTTTCAGTGCGGAAAAAGATCGTTCTGCTGATGATGGAGCCGGTATGGTTAATATAAGTTCACAGAGTTTACACAGTTTTCGAAGTTCAGTTTGAAGTACAGTTTGATACAGGAAATTTTTTATTTCCTTTTCCGTATGTCTTCGAAATGATAATTCTCGTTGCCCTAAAAACCAGACGTCTGCTGTCACTCTCTCAAGTATTTTCCCACTCTGTTTCACTGCTTCTTTGTGCTTTAAAGTATCTGCACATTTCTGCTCATGTAAAAGCAAATCAGTCCAACTTTTACCAAATGTCCCCAGGGCTATCTGTGTGTGGACATGAGATTCTGACTGTTCATGCGTTTAAACTGCAGTGAGAAGATTATTAAAGTCCGAATAATCATGATCTTTACTTTTCCAATGCGATCTGTCCATTCCCAGCAATAAATACGACCAGCAGAAGAGTTCACAGGTTTTACTACCGCGTAACCAAGTGTTAAACATTTACTTAAAATTTCTGTATTTTTTTCTCTCTAAACTGCTGAGGCCGGGGTAGGCCGGCCATTTTTAACAAGGTGAATGGCTGTAAGTGGAGAGGTTTATTAAAAATACTTGCCATAACACCACTATTAATAGGTTGGTTCGTAGCATTTTCCCATAAGTTTAAAAACACGCAACAGAGACTTTAGTCATCAATAATATATTCAATCTCACTATTTACAAGTCTGCCAACGACTGAGTAGCTTTTCTATTCCGCGACCTTGAGGGTTGTTCGATAGAAGGCGGGAAAGGTGAAATCTGAGGGCGCAAGATCAGGTGAATAAAGTGGGTGAGGTTCAAAATGGCTCTGAGCACTATGGGACTCAACTGCTGTGGTCGTTAGTCCCCTAGAACTTAGAACTACTTAAAGCTAACTAACCTAAGGGCATCACACACATCCATGCCCGAGGCAGGATTCAAACCTGCGACCGTAGCAGTCGCACGGTTCCGGACTGTGCGCCTAGAAAGTGGGTGAGGAATGACTTTCCTACGCTACCGCCGCATAGTGGTTTTGTCAGTCTAGTAGAATTCGGACAGGCGTTATGCCCATTGGCATTATCCCCATACACGTCTCAAATGATTCTAGCTGTCTCCGTTGCTGTCACCCCCCTATTGACCTCAAATAGAAGAATATGTCGGAAATGTTCCAATTTCAGTACTCGGCACTCCTTTTTCTAGCGTCCACAGCTCCTCTATCTCCAAATGACATCATGACAACATGTTAACTCAAATAGCAAAACTGAACTACAAATTAAAAATTACAATCGATAAATAAACCCATAGCAACCGCAATAACAACGTGCAAAAAAACACTACGAAGATATGCATCAGCCTAAAACAGTATCTCATTTTGTGAAATGCTGGCTACAGTATTATTAAACATGATGCATTCGTTCGTCACAAAACCCACTAATGCACACTGAGTACAGTGTAAGAGAAGAGAAAACGTGCTGAATGCAATCTTCTTATTGCAAGCATCTACCCACATTTTCCGTGGCCGAGCGAGGTGGCGCAGTAGTTAGCATACTGGACCCGCATTGCGAGGACGACGGTTCAAACACACGTCCTGCCATCCAGATTTAGGTTTTCCGTGATTTCCTTTAATCGCTTCAAGCAAATGCCGGGATGGTTCCTTTGAAAGGGCACGGCCGATTTACTTCCCCATCCTCAAAACAATCCGAGCTTGTGCCCCGTCGCTGATGATCTCGATGTCGACGGCATGTTAAATCCAATCTTCCTTCCATCCTTAGTTTTACGTGAGCTTGATGTGACATCGCCAACCGCCAAACGGGAGTCGAGACTACCACAGCGCCTTGTTTATACGTTTCAAGAGCCGTTACACTGAAGCGCCAAACTGGAATAGGCATGCATATTCAAATAAAGCGATAATTAAAAAGGCAGTATACGGGTCTGGGGTTGGCGACGCCAGTATAAGACAAGTATCTGGTGCAGTCGTTAGATCGGTTACTGCTGTTACAATGGCAGGTTATCAACATTTAAGTGATTTTGAACGTGGCCCACGAGCGATGGGGCACAGCATCTCCGACGTAGCTATGAAGAGGGGCTTTTCCCGTACGACCATTTCACTAGTGTACCGTGAATGTTTGGAATCCGGTGAAACATCAAATCTCCGATATCGCTGCTATCGGAAAAAGATCCTGCAAGAACGGGACCAACGGCGACTGAGTAAATCATTCAACGTGGCAGAAGTGCAACCCTTCCAGATGCCAATGCTGAATCATCAAAAAGTGTCAGCGTGCGAACCATTCAAAGGAACATCATCGTTATGGGCTTTCGGAGCCGAAGGCCTAATCGTGGACCCTTTATGACTGCACGACACAAAGCCTTACGCCTCGCCTAGGCCCGTCGACACCGACACTGGACTGTTAATGACTGGAAAAATGTTGCCTGGTCGGACGAGTCTCGCTTCGAGTTGTGTCAAGTGAATGGACGTGTACGGGTATGGAAACAATCTCATGAATCCATGGAACCTGGACATCAGCAGGGGACTGTTCAAGCTGATAGTGGCTCTGAGGGTCTGTAAAGGTGTGCGTCGAATACAGTTGGAGTGATATGAGACCTCCGATACTTCTAGATACGACTCTGACAGGTGACACGTGCGAAAGCATCCAGTCTGATCACCTGTATCTAATCATTTGAATTCTGCATTCCGACGGACTTGGACAATTCCAGCAGGACAATGCCACACCCCACACGTCCAGAATTGCTACAGAGTGACTCCAGAAACACTTTTCCGACATTAAACATTTCCACTGGCCACCAAACTCCCCAGACATGAACATTATTGAGCAAATCTGGGACGCTTTTCAATGTACTGTTCAAAAGAGATCTCAACCCATTCGTACTCTTACTGATTTATGGACAGCCGTATTCCTGGTGTCAGTTCCCTCCAGCACTACTTCAGACATTAGTCGAGTCCACGCCACGTCATGTTGCGACACTTCTGCATACTCGCGGCTGGGGGGGGGGGGGGGGGGGGCTACACGATATTACGCAGGTGTACCGCTTTCTTTGACTCTTCAATGTATAAGATGGCACTCACACAGTCGCGCCATCTCTTGTGCAGTACTGAAACTAGCTGCCGGTTCAAAGGAAAGAAAATACGGGCTGTGAAATAGGTATTATATTATGGTTTAACTGTTACGAATGGATTTATAACGAATATGTGTGGCCTAATGATTCATGTATGTGATAGAACATGCAGAGCACGCATTGCATTCATGGAGAATATGCATCTGAAGTGGGACAGAGTTGTAGCCTGTCACCCTAAATAACTGACGAAGGCCGACGTAGAGAGCATATTGAATGCACGCTGCCAATAGCAAGAAAAGCTTAAAAATAGAAATATGCTAACTGCTAATACAGATTTAACAGTTAGGTGGTCTTTTCTGAAAGTACGAGGCGAATTCAGAAAGCGAGTTCCGCTATGTTGTTTCCTTTAAAGTAGACGTATTTAGCCTGGAGGACTGCGCATCTATGACGCATCTATGACGTGGCGAATCTAATGCTGGCCGGACAGCCCCCACCTGGTGCCAGTAACGCATTAGCAGTGCCCCGAACGGTTCAAATGGCTCTGAGCACTATGGGACTTAGCATCTGAGGTCATCAGTCCCCTAGAACGTAGAACTACTTAAACCTAATTAACCTAAGGACACCACACACATACATGCCCGAGGCAGGATTCGAACATGCGACCGTAGCAGTCGCGCGGTTCCAGACTGAAGCGCCTAGAACCACTCAGCAGTGGCCCGAAATGGCGTCTTTTGTTCCTTCTACCGCCACCTGCGAGGTTCGGTCAACGAAGAGGTTCCTTACTGCGCAAAACAATGTCCATCAAAATTCATCGTCAGCTCTGTCATATCTACGGGCAGAACATTATGAGCAAACAAATAGTGCATCGCTGGTGTACGCTTTTTTCCGCACAGTCGTCAAAGTGTCCATGATGAAGAGCGCAATGTGCGACCGTCCCTCATCGGTGATCACCTGGTTGAGCTGGTGCCGCAGCGCAATCTGGAGAACCGTCGCTTCGCGGTTATGGTGCTGAGAAGCCATTTTCGCAGATATCGCTATCCTGGTTACATGAAATTGTCACTAAGCACCTGCTGTTCAAGAAATGGTGTGCCAAGTGGGTGCCGAAATACCTGACACTCGAGCACAAAACTAAATGCTTTGGAGTGGCATTGAATTCCTGCAGCGGTGTCATTATGACGGCAACTAGTACCTCGACAGAATCGTCACGGGCTATAAAATGTGGATTTCTCACTCGAACCTGGAAACCAAGCACCAGTCAATGCATTGGCGGCACAGGCGGATCTTCGGTAAAGGCGAAATTCAAACAGACTGTGTCGGTGCGGAAAGTTCGGAAGTGTT
Source organism: Schistocerca gregaria (assembly GCF_023897955.1). NCBI lineage: Eukaryota > Metazoa > Arthropoda > Insecta > Orthoptera > Acrididae > Schistocerca > Schistocerca gregaria. The sequence goes on from NC_064921.1 coordinate 749,531,449, forward strand.
TAGTCTGGTATCACGCAACTTCTAAATATTCTGCCAGTGAATAGAAAGCCTAATGAAATAAGAATGACGGTGGGATTTTACCAAAAAGTGAGAATATTCCTGTTTTGTGAGTGGGCGCAGGTAGGATACCGGGCAAATGGGACCTCATGTGGCCATTATGATAGCATAAAAGGTAGTAGGAGTTATCCAATAAATTACAGGCCCATATCGTTAACGTCGATATGTAGCTGGATTTTGGAACATGTATTGTGTTCGAACGTTATGAATTACCTCGAGAAAACTGTCTATTGACACACAGTCACCATGGGTTTAGAAAACAACGCTCCTGTGAAACAACTAGCTCTTTATTCACATGAAGTGTTTAGTGCTGCTGACAAGGGATTTCAGATCGATTTCGTATTTATGGATTTCCGGAAGGCTTTTGACACTGTACCACACAAGCGGCTCGTTGTGAAATTGCGTGCTTCTGCAATATCATCTCAGTTATGTGACTGGATTTGTGATTTTCTTTCAGAGAGGCCACAGTTCATAGTAATTGATGGAAAGTCTTCGAGTAAAACAGAAGTGAATTCTGGCGTTCCCTAAGGTAGTGTTATAGGCCCATTGCTGTTCCCTAGCTACGTAGATGATTTGGGGGACAATCTGAGCAGCCGTCTTCGGTTGTTTGCAGATGACGCTGGCGTTTATCGACTAATAAAGTCATCAGAAGATCAAAACGAAGTGCTAAACGATTTAGAAAAGATATCTGAATGGTGTGAAAAGTGGCAGTTGGCCTAAACAACGAAAAGTGGAAGTCATTAACACCAGTGCTAAAAGGAACTCGTTAAACAAAATTGTTAAGGCTTTCGTGGCCAATTGTTGACTAACTGCCTATTGGCTTCTGTTTCGGGTTCTTCGGCTGACGTTCATCTAATGATTTTTCTGACGTTTCGCCAGCACGAGTGGCTGGCATTGTCAAAGCTTCACCCTCCATTGCCGGTGGTGAACTCACCACGTCAGAAAAATCATTAGATGAACTCGTTAAAGTTCGGTCTAATCTAAAAGCCGTAATTCAACTAAATACCTAGGTATTACAATTACGAACAACTTAAATTGAAAGGAACACATAGAAAATGTTGTGAGGAAGGCTAACCAAAAACTGCGATTTATTGGCAGGATACTTAGAAAATGTAACAGACCTACTAAGGAGACTGCCTACACTACGCTTGTCCGCCCTCTTTTAGAATACTGGTGCGCGGTGTGGGATCCTTACCAGATAGGACTGACGGAGTACATTGAAAAAGTTCAAAGAAGAGCAGCACGTTTTGTATTATCGCGAAATATGGGAGAGACTGTCACAGAAATAATACAGGATTTGGGCTGGACATCATTAAGAGAAAGATGTTTTTCGTTGCGACGGAATCTTCTCACGAAATACCAATCACCAACTTTCTCCTCCGAATGCGAAAATATTTTTTTGACACCGACCTACATAGGGGGGAATGATCACCACGATAAAATAAGGGAAATCAGAGCTCGTACGGAAAAATATAGGTGTTCATTTTTTCCGTGCGTTATACTATATTGGAATAATAGAGAATTGGGAAGGTGGTTCGATGAAACCTCTGCCAGGCACTTAAGTGTGATTTCCAGAGTATCCATGTAGACGTAGATGATAGGTGTTTAATGCGGTTCGTGCGCACTGAGGGATCATTGGACTAGTGGCAACCCTAATTGGACGTACGAAGCACTGACGGGGTCATGTAGACGGGTGGCGCAGATGTGAGGCACACAATCGCCCACACATGGTTCAAATGGTTCTGAGCACTATGGGACATAACATCTATGGTCATCAGTCTCCTAGAACGTAGAACTACTTAAACCTAACTAACCTAAGGACAGCACACAATACCCAGTCAGCACGAGGCAGAGAAAATCCCTGACCCCGCCGGAAATCGAACCCGTGAACCCTGGCGTGGGAAGCGAGAACGCTACCGCACGACCCCGACAGTTCTAACCGCCTTGTGTTTTCACTACTGCTGCCGTGCTGAATTACATCACAATAGTGGAGGTCCGGTAGAGTGAGTTCTTGCATGAGGTACGTTCCACATCCCGTCGAATTATGTTCCGAAACATTTTGTAGTCATAGAGGAACTCTGAAATCTTTCGGCTCGTTGCGACAGTATTCTCTGCCCAGCTGAGACGCTCATCCAACTTTACACCCAAGTTCTCCGCTCCACCGTTTTCTGATATTAATTTCTAAAAGGATACTAAAATAATTTGAAAATTTTTTGCTTTTAGTTTAAGCCCAAGGTTTTTCGCTCATGTTACCACTGAAGACAAATTATCATTCATCTGAACGATCGCAGTATCTGTCTCATCAGGTCTGGCATAAGTGAAGCTAGAGGTCGTTGCCATAGAAATAATATTTACGTAACCAGGAGAGTTCTCTGCACGAAGCAGTAACGAGATCACACAGTGGTATACTGGGGTGCTAGATGGGGAAATCTTGCTTAGCCGGGGCTTCTTGCGAGGCTTAAGCTAGATTTCCGTTTACGTATGTATCTGCTCATGTTACCACTGTATGTATGGAGTGTAGCCATGTATGGAAGTGAAACATGGACGATAAATAGTTTGGACAAAAAGAGAGTAGAAGCTTTCGAAATGTGGTGCTACAGAAGAATGCTGAAGATTCTATGGGTAGATCACATAACAAATGAGGAGGTATTGAACAGAATTGGGGAGAAGAGGAGTTTGTGGCACAACTTCACAAGAAGAAGGGATCGGTTGGTAGAACATGTTCTGAGACATCAAGGGATCACAAATTTAGCATTGGAGGCCAGCGTGGAGGGTAAAAATCGTAGAGGGAGACCGAGAGATGAGTACACTAAGCAGATTCAGAAGGACGTAGGTTGCAGTAGCTACTGGGTGATGAAGATGCTTGCACAGCATAGAGTAGCATGGAGAGCTGCATCAAACCAGTCTCAGGACTGAAGACCACAACAACAACAACATGTATATGCTTTGAGTCTTCGACATCATCTTGATCATGTTGAGTTCCACAGCTGACACTAATGTTAATGAAGAGGTTTTTATTAACCATCGACAAATTCTTTGATATTTAACCGTGTCACGCTACATTAAAAATTACTAGGAATGGCGAGCAGGCATAAAATGGTTCAAGTGGCTCTGAGCACTATGGAACTTAACACCTGAGGTCATCAGTCTCCTAGAACTTAGAACTACATAATCCTAACCTAAGATCATCACACAATTATGCCCGAGGCAGGATTCGAACCTGCGACCGTAGCAGTGGCACGGTTCCGGACTGAAGCGCCTAGGACCGCTCGGTCACAGTCGCCAGCTCGAACAGGCATAGGATGAAGGTATAAGATCACTATATGATTTTGGCGAATAGAAATGTGTTGATATTGATGTAGTTTTCTTTCGCTGCTTCGTGGAACAGTTACACATTTATCAACGAAAACATAACAGGTAATTACTTACCGAAAGAAAAATTCCGACATCGGCTGCAATCGGGCATTGAAATAAATCCTGGACTCGGACCCGGATTTCCCACTTGCGCGAGCCTTAGCAACTTCGGCTGTCTCAGTGCGCTTCTCGTTCAGTCGAAATTCCCGTATGTCACACGGTACATACGTCGTGTCCGCTGTCCATTGCTTTCAACCTGAAAGAGTTCGAAGAGCGTGTTCGCACTGAAGGTATCATTATTTGCCGTCAAGGGGCATATACACACATTAAAAAAAGTTTCACATCACCTCAGTTCCGAGAGTTCCGGAACCTGTGCAGAAAATTGGAATAGAGATCAACATAAACATCATTTCCGCCCTTTTTATTGCTCATGAAATCGCACATTGCATGTTGTACCACCATACAGCGAGACCTTCAGAGGTGGTAGTTCAGATTGCTGTACACGCCGGTACCTCTAATACCCAGTAGCACGTCCTCTTGCATTGCTGCATGCCTATATTCGACGTGGCATACTATCCACGAGTTCATCAAGGTACTGTTGGTCAAGATTGTCCCACCCGTCAACGACGATTCGGCGTAGATCCCTCAGAGTGGTTGGTGGCTCACGTCGTCCATAAACAGCCCTTTTCAATCTATTCCAGGCATGTTCGATACGGTTCATGTCTGGAAAACATGCTGGCCACTATAGTCGAGCGATGGCGTTATCCTGAAGGAAGTCATTCACAAGATGTGCACGATAGGGGCGCGAATTGTCGTCCATGAAGGCGAATGACTCGCCAGCATGCTGCCGATAGCCGGCCAGAGTGGCGGAGCGGTTCTAGGCGCTACAGTTTGGAACCGCGCGACCGTTACGGTCGCAGGTTCGAATCCTGCCTCGGGCATGGATGTGTGAGATGTACTTAGGTTAATTAGGTTTAAGTAGTTCTAGGGGACTGATAACCTCAGAAGTTAAGTCCCACAGTGCTCAGAGCCATTTTAACCATATGATGCCGATATGGTTGCACTATCGCTCAGAGTATGGCATTCATGTGTCATACAGCCGTTACCGCGTCTTCCATGACCACCAACAACGTACGTCGACCACACATAATGCCACCCCAAAACCTCGGGGAACCTCCACCGTGGTGCGCTCGCTGGAAAGTGTGTCTAAGACGTTCAGCCTCACGCGATTGCCTGCAAACACGTCTCCGACGATTGTCTGGTTGAAGGCATATGCGACACTCATTGGTGAAGACAGCGTGATGCCAATCCTGAGCGGTCCATTCGGCATGTTGTTGGGCCCATCTGTACCGCGCTGCATGGCGTCGTGGTTGCAAATATGGGCCTCGCCATGGATGTCGGGAATGAAGTTGCGCATCATGCAGCCTATTGCGCACAGTTTGACTCGTAAGATGACGTCCTGTGGGTGCACGAAAAGTATTATTCAACATGGTGGCGTAGCTTTCAGGCTTACTCTGAGCCATAATCCGTAATAGCTGTCATCCACTGCGGTATTAGCCCTGCCTGAATGATGCACGTCATCGAAAGTTCCTGTCTCTCTGTATCTCTTCCATGTCCGAACAATATCGCTTTGGTTCACTCCGAGACGCCTGGACAACTCCCTTGTTGAGAGCTCTTCCTGGCACAAAGTAACAACGCGGATGGGACCGAACCGCGGTATTGACCGTTTAAGCATGGCTGAACTACAGACAACACGAGTCTTGTACCTCCTTCCTGGTGGAATGACTGGAACTGACCGGCTGTTGGACCCCCTCCGTCTAATAGACGCTGCTCATGCATGGTTCAAATGGCTCTGAGAGCTGTAGGGCTCAACATCTGAGGTCATCAGTCCCCTATAACTTAGAACTACTCAAACCTAACTAACCTAAGGACATCACACAGAGCCATGCCCGAGGCAGGATTCGAACCTGCGACCTTAGCGGTAGCGAGGTTCCAGACTGAAGTGCCTAGTACCGCTCGGCCACAACGGCCGGCTCATGCATGGTTGTTTACATCTTTGTGGGGGTTTAGTGACATCTCTGAACAGTCAAAGGGGCTTTGTCTGTGATATAATATCCACAGTCAAGGTTTATCTTCGCCGCCCGGTGTGGCCGAGTGGTTCTAGGCGCTTCAGTCTGGAACCGCGAGACCGCTGCGGTCGCAGGTTCGAATCCTGCCTCGGGCATGGTTGTGTGTGATGTCCTTAGGTTAGTTAGGTTTAAGTAGTTCTAAGTCTAGGGGACTGATGACCTCAGATGTTAAGTCCCATAGTGCTCAGAGCCATTTGAATCAACGTTTATCTTGAGAAGTTCTGGGAAACGGAGTGATGCTAAACTTTTTTTTATGTCTGTGTTTATATGTGTAGTGTCTACTCTTTCGAACATTTCCTAAAGAACAGACACCACATATTTAAATAATCAGTATTTATTCTGTAATATTTGTCTTCAGTAAATAATCTTCGAGTGGCAGTGGGTAATTTCTACACTCTATTGTAACGTGCAGCTTCTCGCTAACTAATTGGTAAACAAACACCGACTTACGATGGGAAATCTTAGTGGGCTTGTGAGAGCGTGAAGGAATTTCCTGCAAAGAGAGACAAGAAGTAATGTATAACACATTTGACCGAATCACACAGAGGGATTGTAAGTCTATTTTTCCTTCTCTTCATTCCTTCTCAATTCTCTGAAATAATTTAGGTTTCCCAAAGTCGCTACCGTTGAGAACAGTTCTCGAGATGCGCAATCAAGGTTTGTATAGCTTCCACAAACAGCAGTGCTGTCCAATAGAAAAAGAAACAACAATTGGCTTTTCGTTCGAGCACATGCACATTTCTCTCAAAAAAGTTGTTTTCCTGCTTGACGTTATTTTTTTATTAGGAACAAAACTTTGTATCATTGGCGATTAGCTAATTTCGCCCTTTTGTGAATTATAGAAAATGACATGTTCTGCTGATACTATAAGGGATCGGCCAAGGAACAGGTTCTTGTGGAAATCCACCCCATGAACCATGGACCTTCCCGTTGGTGGGGAGGCTTGCGTGCCTCAGCGATACAGATGGCCGTACCATAGGCGCAACCACAACGGAGGGGTATCTGTTGAGAGGCCAGACAAACGTGTGGTTCCTGAAGAGGGGCAGCAGCCTTTTCAGTAGTTGCAGGGGCAACAGTCTGGATGATTGACTGATCTGGCCTTGCAACATTAACCAAAACGGCCTTGCTGTGCTGGTACTGCGAACGGCTGAAAGCAAGGGGAAACTACAGCCGTAATTTTTCCCGAGGACATGCAGCTTTACTGTATGATTAAATGATGATGGCATCCTCTTGGGTAAAATATTCCGGAGGTAAAATAGTCCCCCATTCGGATCTCCGGGCGGGGACTACTCAGGAGGATGTCGTTATCAGGAGAAAGAAAACTGGCGTTCTACGGATCGGAGCGTGGAATGTCAGATCCCTTAATCGGGCAGGTAGGTTAGAAAATTTAAAAAGGGAAATGAGACTCAGAGGGCCTTAGACACGGGTTCCCAGGTAGATGCCGTGTTTCTTGACTTCCGCAAGGCGTTTGACACAGTTCCCCACAGTCGTTTAATGAACAAAGTAAGAGCATACGGACTATCAGATCAATTGTGTGATTGGATTGAGGAGTTCCTAGATAACAGAACGCAGCACGTCATTCTCAATGGAGAGAAGTCTTCCGAAGTAAGAGTGATTTCAGGTGTGCCGCAGGGGAGTGTCATAGGACCGTTGCTGTTCACAATATACATCGGAAGTTCACTGAGGCTTTTTGCAGATGATGCTGTGGTGTATCGAGAGGTTGCAACAATGGAAAATTGTACTGAAATGCAGGAGGATCTGCAGCGAATTGACGCATGGTGCACGGAATGGCAATTGAATCTCAATGTAGCGAAGTGTAATGTGATGCGAATACATAGAAAGATAGGTCCCTTATCATTTAGCTACAAAATAGCAGGTCAGCAACTGGAAGCAGTTAATTCCATAAATTATCTGGGAGTACGCATTAGGAGTGATTTAAAATGGAATGATCATATAAAGTTGATCGTCGGTAAAGCAGATGCCAGACTGAGATTCATTGGAAGAATCCTAAGGAAATGCAATCCGACAACAAAGGAAGTAGGTTACAGTACACTTGTTCGCCCAATGCTTGAATACTGCTCAGCAGTGTGGGATCCGCACCAGGTAGGGTTGATAGAAGAGATAGAGAAGATCCAACGGAGAGCAGCGCGCTTCGTTACAGGATCATTTAGTAATTGCGAAAGCGTTACGGAGATGATAGATAAACTCCAGTGGAAGACTCTGCAGGAGAGACGCTCAGTAGCTCGGTACGGGCTTTTGTTAAAGTTTCGAGAACATACCTTCACCGAAGAGTCAAGCAGTATATTGCTCCCTCCTACGTATATCTCGCGAAGAGACCATGAGGATAAAATCAGAGAGATTAGAGCCCACACAGAAGCATACCGACAATCCTTCTTTCCACGTACAATACGAGACTGGAATAGAAGGGAGAACCGATAGAGGTACTCAGGGTACCCTCCGCCACACACCGTCAGGTGGCTTGCGGAGTACGGATATAGATGTAGATGTAGATGTAGAAAGTTAGATATAGTGGGAATTAGTGAAGTTCGGTGGCAGGAGGAACAAGACTTCTGGGCAGGTGACTACAGGGTTATAAACACAAAATCAAATAGGGGTAATGCAGGAGTAGGTTTGATAATGAATAGGAAAATAGGAATGCGGGTAAGCTACTACAAACAGCATAGTGAACGCATTATTGTGGCCAAGATAGATACGAAGCCCACACCTACTACAGTAGTACAAGTTTATATGCCAACTAGCTCTGCAGATGATGAAGAAATTGAAGAAATGTACGATGAAATAAAAGAAATTATTCAGATAGTGAAGGGAGACGAAAATTTAATAGTAATGGGTGACTGGAATTCGAGTGTAGGAAAAGGGAGAGAAGGAAACATAGTAGGTGAATATGGATTGGGGCTAAGAAATGAAAGAGGAAGCCGCCTAGTAGAATTTTGCACAGAGCACAACTTAATAATAGCTAACACTTGGTTTAAGAATCATGAAAGAAGGTTGTATACGTGGAAGAACCCTGGAGATTCTAAAAGGTATCAGATAGATTATATAATGGTAAGACAGAGATTTAGGAACCAGGTTTTAAGTTGTAAGACATTTCCAGGGGCAGATGTGGATTCTGACCACAATCTATTGGTTATGACCTGTAGATTAAAACTGAAGAAACTGCAAAAATGTGGGAAATTAATGAGATGGGACCTGGATAAACTGAAAGAACCAGAGGTTGTACAGAGTTTCAGAGAGAGCATAAGGGAACAATTGACAGGAATAGGGGAAAGAAATACAGTAGAAGAAGAATGGGTAGCTCTGAGGGGCGTAGTAGTGAAGGAAGCAGAGGATAAAGTAGATACAAAGACGAGGGCTGCTAGAAATCCTTGGGTAACAGAAGAAATATTGAATTTAATTGATGAAAGGAGAAAATATAAAAATGCAGTAAATGAAGCAGGCAAAAAGGAATACAAACGTCTCAAAAATGAGATCGACAGGAAGTGCAAAATGGCTAAACAGGGATGGCTAGAGGACAAATGTAAGGATGTAGAAGCTTACCTCACTAGGAGTAAGATAGATACTGCCTACAGGAAAATTAAAGAGACCTTTGGAGAGAAGAGAACCACGTGTATGAATATCAAGAGCTCAGATGGCAGCCCAGTTCTAAGCAAAGAAGGGAAGGCAGAAAGGTGGAAGGAGTATATAGAAGGTTTATACAAGGGCGATGTACTTGAGGACAATATTATGGAAATAGAAGAGGATGTAGATGAAGACGAAATGGGAGATACGATACTGCGTGAAGAGTTTGACAGAGCACTGAAAGACCTGAGTCGAAACAAGGCCCCGGGAGTAGACAACATTCCATTAGAACTACTGACGGCCTTGGGAGAGCCAGTCATGACAAAACTCTACCATCTGGTGAGCAAGATGTATGAGACAGGCGAAGTACCCTCAGACTTCAAGAAGAATATAATAATTCCAATCCCAAAGAAAGCAGGTGCTGACAGATGTGAAAATTACCGAACTATCAGTTTAATAAGCCACGGCTGCAAAATACTAACGCGAATTCTTTACAGACGAATGGAAAAACTGGTAGATGCAGACCTCGGGGAGGATCAGTTTGGATTCCGTCGAAATGTTGGAACACGTGAGGCAATACTGACCTTACGACTTATCTTAGAAGAAAGATTAGGAAAGGCAAACCTACGTTTCTAGCATTTGTAGACTTAGAGAAAGCTTTTGACAATGTTGACTGGAATACTCTTTTTTCAAATTCTAAAGGTGGCAGGGGTAAAATACAGGGAGCGAAAGGCTATTTATAATTTGTACAGAAACCAGATGGCAGTAATAAGAGTCGAGGGGCATGAAAGGGAAGCAGTGGTTGGGAAAGGAGTGAGACAGGGTTGTAGCCTCTCCCCGATGTTATTCAATCTGTATATTGAGCAAGCAGTAAAGGAAACAAAAGAAAAATTTGGAGTAGGTATTAAAATTCATGGAGACGAAGTAAAAACTTTGAGGTTCGCCGATGACATTGTAATTCTGTCAGAGACGGCAAAGGACTTGGAAGAGCAGTTGAACGGAATGGACAGTGTCTTGAAAGGAGGATATAAGATGAACATTAACAAAAGCAAAACGAGGATAATGGAATGTAGTCAAATTAAATCGGGTGATGCTGAGGGAATTAGATTAGGAAATGAGACACTTAAAGTAGTAAAGGAGTTTTGCTATTTAGGAAGTAAAATAACTTATGATGGTCGAAGTAGAGAGGATATAAAATGTAGACTGGCAATGGCAAGGAAAGCGTTTCTGAAGAAGAGAAATTTGTTAACATCGAATATAGATTTATGTATCAGGAAGTCGTTTCTGAAAGTATTTGTTTGGAGTGTAGCCATGTATGGAAGTGAAACATGGACGATAACTAGTTTGGACAAGAAGAGAATAGAAGCTTTCGAAATGTGGTGCTACAGAAGAATACTGAAGATAAGGTGGATAGATCACGTAACTAATGAGGAGGTATTGAATAGGATTGGGGAGAAGAGATGTTTGTGGCACAACTTGACTAGAAGAAGGGATCGGTTGGTAGGACATGTTTTGAGGCATCAAGGGATCACAAATTTAGCATTGGAGGGCAGCGTGGAGGGTAAAAATCGTAGAGGGAGACCGAGAGATGAGTACACTAAGCAGATTCAGAAGGATGTAGGTTGCAGTAGGTACAGGAAGATGAAGCAGCTTGCACAGGATAGAGTAGCATGGAGAGCTGCATCAAACCAGTCTCAGGACTGAAGACAACAACAACAACAACAAAAACACAGCCCGGAGTTTGAATTGTGAGCCATCGATCTACATGTTTTCTAGACATGAACACGTTTGCAGAGCATTATACAGGGTGAGTCACTGACTGTTGCCACCAAGAATAACTCCGAAAGTATGATAGGAGCTGAAAAGCTTGTGGTACGAAAATTGCATGGGACAAGGAGGGCCATATTATGACGTTGGTCTTCTTGTTGCTAGGTGGGGTCGCTTCAGAGATATGAAGGTCAACTTTTTTAACTTTTTTATTTATTTACTTTTTTTTGTTAAGTGGGTTGTTGTAGTTTGGTGCTTATTTTCTGATATCGGCGATTGAGACGAATCCAATGATGTGTAAAAGTAACGAAGGTCACAAAGGTGGCACGAATGTCCATTTACAGAAGATGTTCGAAGTGATGACTATTGGTATCAATGCAGTGCTGCAATCTTCTTATCATGGATTGAGTGGTGTCCCTTATCGCAACGGCACTTACCGAAGCACATGCTCTGACAATTATCTCTCGCGTATCTTCAGGTGTAGTTGGACTGTCTTTATAAACAATTTCTTTAACGAATCTCCATAAGAAAAAGATCCAGAGGCGTCGAGTCTGGCGAGCGAGCCGGCCACGAGACACCTCCTCCGTATCCAATCTAACGATTTGGGAAATGTCATCGAAACTCATTTTTAGCCATCAGCGAAAAATTAGCCAGACACCCATTGCGTTGATACCACATTCTGTGCCTTGTTCCTAAAGGTATTTTTTCCAAAAACAGACCTAATGTTTCTTGCAGGAATGTGGTGTGCTTCCTACCATTAAGATTTCCTTCGATGAAACAAAGGCCTATAATTCTGTCCTCCAGAATTCCACACAATAGATTCCCCGACCATGGTTTTTGGTGTGCAACTTTCAGCAGCCAACATGAATTTTCAGTTGTCCATTAATGTATGTTACGCAAATTAACATTTCCGTGGTCCGTGAATGTAGCCTCGTCAGTAAATAAAATCAAATTAATAAATGTGTCATCCCTCTGAATCTGAACTCGCATTCGGGAGGACGACGGTTCAATCCCGTCTCCGGCCGTCCTGATGCAGGTTTTCCGTGATTTCCCTAAATCGCTTCAGGCAAATGCCGGGATGGTTCCTTTGAAAGCTCACGGCCGATTTCCTTCCCCATCGTTCCCTCACCCGAGCTTGCGCTCCGTTTCTAATGACCTCGTTGTCGACGGGACGTTAAACACTAATCTCCTCCCACCCCCCTCCTCCTCTGAATCTGAAGTTGAGCCCATCGACAGAATTCAATGCGACGGATACAATCCGTACCAGTTAACTCTTAGTGGAGACTGATATGCTAAGGATGATATTTATAGCGATGCAGAACACGAACAACACTATTCTGGTACATGCCAGATATCCTTGCGATCTGACGCGAACTAAGACGTGGATCTCGAATCACAGTGTCAAGAATATCAATTTCCGATTCCTTCTTAGTAACCTTCCTTTGTCGGATATGTTTCCGAAGCGTTAAAGATCCAATTGTTCTCAATATATCATACACATATTTAAATGTACGACGTGTAGGGTGTTTACGTTTAGGATATCTATCAGCGTATGAGTCGCTAGCTTTCAATGAATTTCGTTGGCATTCTCCATAAATGAGACACATATCGACTTGTTCTTCGAAGAAATACGTCATTCACATTCGCTTAGCTGGCCGGAGTGGTCGAGCGGTTCTAGGCGCTACAGTGTGGAACCGCGCGACCGCTACGCTCGCACGTTGAATCCTGCCTCGGGCATGTATGTGTGTGATGCCCTTGGGTGAGTTATATTTAAGTAGTTCTCAGTTCTAGGGGACTAACGACCCACAGTGCTCAGAGCCATTTGAACCATTTTGGTCACATTCGCTTGATTCGACGATACTAGTCTTACCGTTTCTATTAGTGTTGTACTGCGAAACAGTCGAGTGGTGTTTACATGTCAATGGCACGTTAGATGGATACGCCGTATTCGGCGAATATTTACTATTTGCACGATGTACCAGAGAGAATTGTCAGAGCACGTGCTTCTTAAGTGCCGATGTGATAAGGAATACCACTCAATCCTTGATAAGAAGATTGCAGCACTGCACTGATACCAATGGTCATCAGTTCGAACACCTTCTGTAAATAGACATTCATGCCACCTTTTTGACCTTCGTTGACCTTCAAAGACCTTACTGTTAAACATCATTGGATTCGTCTCGGTAGCCGCTATCAGAAAATAAGTACCAAACTGTAGCATCCAGTTAAAAAAAAAAGCAAAGTTGACCTTCATATCTCTGACGCGACGCCACCTGGCAACAAAACACTAGCGTCATATTAAGGTGCCCGTTATCCCATGCAACATTTGTCCACAAAATTTTCAGCTACTATCATACTTTCGGAGTTATTCTAAGCGGCAATAGTTAGTGGCTCATCCTGTATAATCAACACCAGAATTAACGCGTGAGGGAGAACAATCGTACATATTTGTGTCATAGAATAATCAATAGCATTGTGGAACTGAAATCAGTGTAAAAAAAAGCCTGGAGTGACGTAAGTCATGGGATAACGATTTGCAAACGTACATAGTATTGCGTACACAAGGTATAAAATGGGAGCGCATTGGCGGAGCTGTCATTTGTGCTCAGGTGGTTCATTTGTAACGGTTTCAGAAATGAATACGGCCGCACGGTGGGAATTAACGGACTTTGAACGCGGAATGGTAGTTGGACAGATGGGACCTTCCATTTCGGAAAACGTTAGCGAATTCAATATTCCGAGATTCACAGTGTCAATAATGTGCCGAGAATACCAAATTTCAGACGTTACCTACCACGACGAACAAAGCAGCGGCCGACGGCTTCACTTAACGATCAAGAGCAGCGACGTTTGCTTAGAGTTGTCACTGCTAACAGACAAGCAAAACTACCTGAAATAATTAGTGTGAGACGTACGACGAACTTATCCAGGACAGTGCGGTGATATTTGCCGTTTGGTCTTTCCGGCGTCAATCGCATTTACGTATTAACATAGCTACGAAGGTTCGCTGCCATACGATAACCACAGCCGGCAATGGGCATCCGTGAGTAACTGCACTTTAATTATAACCACCCTGTATTGTAAAATGCGAAGGAGAGTAAAAAAAATCGGATGTAGAAAGACGGCAATTTTTAGCACATCACAAGTCAATTCATCACTTTGCGTTTTTGTTCACCACAATACGCTGGACTTTCAGACCGTCCGAGATTCTTGTATGTGTCTATCTCCTGAAAGCTTTAATCGCTGATACATACTTATAACAATTATGCCTTAGAACGGCATGCTTTCATAACATGCTAGTTGTTGTTGTTGTTGTTGCGGTCTTCAGTCCCGAGACTGGTTTGATGCAGCTCTCCATGCTACTCTATCCTGTGCAAGCCTCTTCATCTCCCAGTACCTACTGCAACCTACATCCTTCTGAATCTGCTTACTGTATTCATCTCTTGATCTCCCTCTACGATTTTTACCCTCCACGCTGCCCTTCAATACTAAATTAGTGATCCCTTGATGCCTCAGAACATGTCCTACCAACCGATCCCTTCTCCTGGTCAAGTTGTGCCACAAACTTCTCTTCTCCCCAATCCTATTCAATACCTCCTCATTAGTTATGTGATCTATCCATCTAATCTTCAGCATTCTTCTGTAGCACCACATTTCGAAAGCTTCTATTCTCTTCTTGTCTAAACTATTTATCGTCCACGTTTCACTTCCATACATGGCTACACTCCATACAAATACTTTCAGAAAAGACCTCATGACACGTAAATCTATACTCGATGTTAACAAATTTCTCTTCTTCAGAAACGCTTTCCTTGCCATTGCCAGTCTACATTTTATATCCTCTCTACTTTGACCATCATCAGTTATTTTGCTCCCCAAATAGCAAAACTCGTTTTCTACTTTAAGTGTCTCATTTCCTAATCTAATTCCCTCAGCATCACCCGACTTAATTCGACTACATTCCATTATCCTCGTTTTGCTTTTGTTGATGTTCATCTTATATACTCCTCTCAAGACACTGTCCATTCCATTCAACTGCTCTTCCAAGTCCCTTGCTGTCTTTGACAGACTTACAATGTCATCGGTGAACCTCAAAGTTTTTATTTCTTCCGCATGGGTTTTAATACCTACTCCGAATTTATCTTTTGTTTCCTTTACTGCTTGCTCAATATACAGATTGAATAACACCGAGGAGAGGCTACAACCCTGTCTCACTCCCTTCCCAACCACTGCTTCCCTTTCATGCCCCTCGACTCTTATAACTGCCATCTGGTTTCTATACAAATTGTAAATAGCCTTTCGCTCGCTGTATTTTACCCCTGCCACCTTTAAAATTTGAAACATCGTCAAAAGTTTTCTCTAAGTCTACAAATGCTAGAAACGTAGGTTTGCCTTTCCTAATCTTTCTTCTAAGATAAGTCGTAAGGTCAGTATTGCCTCACGTGTTCTACGGAATCCAAACTGATCTTCCCCGAGGTCGGCTTCTACCAGTTTTTCCATTCGTCTGTAAAGAATTCGCGTTAGTATTTTGCAGCTATGGCTTATTAAACTGATTGTTCGGTAATTTTCACATCTGTCAACACCTGCTTTCTTTGGGATTGGAATTATTATATTCTTCTTGAAGTCTGAGGGTACTTCGCCTGTCTCATACATCTTGCTCACCAGATGGTAGAGTTTTGTCAGCACTGGCTCTCCCAAGGCCGTCAGTAGTTCCAATTGAATGTTGTCTACTCCGGGGGCCTTGTTTCGACTCAGGTCTTATTGTGCTCTGTGCCAGCCGCGGTGGTCTCGCGGTTCTAGGCGCTCAGTCCGGAACCGCGCGACTGCTACGGTCGCAAGTTCGAATCCTGCCTCGGGCATGGATGTGTGTGATGTCCTTAGGTTAGTTAGGTTTAAGTAGTTCTAAGTTCTAGGGGACTGATGACCTAAGATGTTAAGTCCCATAGTGCTCAGAGCCATTTGAATTTTGAAGACGGAAGTAGTGTTGTACGTAAAAGTAGTAATGGATTGTTACGCCCAAGCTTTGCTCAACAGTATACATGACTGTTGATTAGGGACCCGCTAAGACGGCTGCCGTCACACAATGTAGGGTGGCTGCAGGTTGTTTGACGGCAAAAATGCGAGTTTCAAGTGACGACGTTAAAAAAAAGAAGGAAAAAAACCAGCTTCATTAGGTATGTTGGTGCTGAGCGGTGCACAGACGATGGATTATGAACACAGAAAAACCGGAGAGGTGCAAGTATGACCCGGGCTCTGACAGTTCCGTACAAACGTAATTAACAATATAGATAACAACAATAATAATAATAATTATAGTAATAATAATTTCGTGTAGCTCAATAGCCTGGTGAAAGTCTTTCTTTTGGGCACCACTTCAGTGTTATGCGTGTCGCTAATCTACCCCAATTATCCAATCAGGAAAGTGGACATACAGTTTAACGCGGAATCCGAACCACGTGTTTCTGGCTACTCCTCATATCGTTGAGAGGTGAAGGCTAGGTCCAAACGAAGGCCGAAAAGCGCCTGATCCTGCGACCTGTGCGTTTTCAGGCACACACTTTGCCACTAGACTCCCAGACCCGAAACGTATATAAACATTTAATCTACAGGTTTTTCTGAGTGACTCTACGACTATCAAAGTATGTGACATACATGGCCGTATCTTTTGATTGCACTGACTTAAAAATGGTTCAAATGGCTGTGAGCACTATGGGACTTAACATCTGAGGGCATCAGTCCCCTATAACTTAGAACTACTTAAACCTAAGTAACCTAAGGACATCACATACATCCATTCCCCGAGGCAGGATTCGAACCTGCGATCGTAGCAGCAGCGCGGTTCCGGACTCAAGCGCCTACAACCGTTCGGCCACACTGGCCGGCGCACTGACTTAAAAAAACAAACTATTTGCACCGCAAATGGTCCGAAGACCTTAGTATTTGACATAAGTTCCAACTTGATTCCTCTGCCCGTTCGTAAGCAAAAGGGGTCTTAACAGACGCACAACAAATGGCAAGAAAAGTTTTTTTTTTCCTTGGGGTATTTCGATTCCGTCGTTACAACTACAAGAAAATGCATTTTCATTTTTGTCGCCAGAAGCATTTCGCTTTATTGACGTTAAGCTTCATTTGCGGTCTGTGATTAAAGACATTTACAATTCGATTTGTTTTCTAGATCGAAAAAAGTTCGTTAACAAACTGCTGGGTTTTTACTTACGGTAATTTCTGCTTGGTTTTGCGACGTAGAAAACAAATCGAGTTGTAAATATCTTTAATTACAGACCACTGACTATATGTACTTCAATAAAGCGAAATGCGTCTGGCGAGAAAAAAAACCCACATTTTCCTATGGTTGTAACTACAGAATAAAAATAACCTCAGAAATTGTAAAGCAATTACAAACAATATGGCCACACAAATGAAGAAAATATTTTTTTGTCTGAGAATGAAGGCTTCGCCTGAAGATGGCAAATAAGAAACTTGCTGAAACGTTGCTGGAAAACAACACATTGACTCGGCTGTCAACCCGAGAAGATTTTATCATCAAAATTTTTTTATGTCACATAATTACAAATCAACAATTTTTGGATTTTTTCCTTTACCTACACTATGAACCACTGTTTCCTGTCAAGCTGAATGATTCTCGGTCAAAGATCCTTTTGGTTTTGATGAGTGAAGTTGCGAGTGTTGAAATATGGCGTGTTATTTCATTGTCTTAGAAACTTCAATTTTTCACCCGCCAAGATCTCGTACATCTTAGTATGTGACATAAATTTCAGCTTAATACCTCTGAGAAAACGGAGTCTTAATAATCGGAGAGACAAACAGACAGAGGAACAACAAAGTGATTTTATAAGTTTTCAGTTTTTAAGGACTGAGGTACAGAACCACAAACAGGACGAAAGGGGGGGGGGGGCGAGAACACTGGTGAAGGGAGAATAGGATGGAAGAGGAGTGGTCTATACGACCCACACAGAAATGATTTTAGCCTGTGAATGAAACTTATTTTCTCCCATTTGAAGCGCCAGGTCAAGGTGTACCATATTTCATCTCAGCGAATTTTTGGAGGTCTGGCAGTGGATGTTCGCACAGTATGGCGCCGAGTTCGTACAAACGGCGGTGGAACGGGTCGGGAATCCTTCGGACAGGCAGGTTAGACGAGTTTCGGAGCTGCGCGACCGCGATGTTATCTGGCGTTTGTCGGCGCACACTCACACACGCACACATACACGCACACGGTTCGCGACCAGCCCGCACGTGCCGACCTTCGGCTGCCCGGCGAGTGTTTGTGTATTCTGGACGAGCGGCGTGGAGCGGCCCGCTTATCAGGCAAGTGCTTAACTTCTGATCAGATTCCCGGGGCACCGGTTCCCGCATCGCTGCTCGACGGGGGAGCCAGCCGGTAGTACCGAATGCAACGCGCCAGTACCATTCGTCACCTAGCTGACCAGCTCGTACACCGAGGTCGCAAAAGTCACAGGATGCCTCCTACTGCCGTGTCGGACCTCCTTTTACCCGGCATAGTGCAGTAACATGCCGTAGCGTGGACTCTACAGGCCGATGGAGGCCCCTGCAGAAATATTGAGCCATGCTGCCTCTTTAGCTCTCTGAAATTGCGAAGTGTTGCCGGTGAAGGATTTTGTGTATGAACTGACCTCTCGATTCTGTCTGCAGCAAGTTGAAAAAGAGAGTTGTGGGAGGTAGAAGGTGATATATACACTACTGGCCAAGAAGAAATGCACATGATAAACGGGTATTCTTTGGACAAATATATTATACTAGAACTGACATGTGATTACATTTTCACGCAATTTGGATGCACAGATCCTGAGAAATCAGTACCCAGAACAACCAACTCTGGCCGTAATAAGGGGCTTGATACGCCTGGGTATTGAGCTTGGATGGCGTGTACAGGTACAGCTGCCAATGCAGCTTCAACACGATACCACAGTTCATCAAGAGTAGTGACTGGCGTATTGTGACGAGCCAGTTGCTCGGTCACCATTGACCAGACGTTTTCAATTGGTGAGAGATCTGGAGAATGTGCTGGCCAGGGCACCAGTCGAACCTTTTCTGTATCCAGAAAGGACCTTAAAGGACCTGCAATATGCGGTCGTGCAATATCCTGCTGAAATGTATGGTTTCGCAGGGATCGATTGAGGGGTAGAGCCACGGGTGGTAACACATGTGAAATGTAACGCCCACTCTTCAAAGTGCCGCCAATGCGAACAAGAGGTGACCGAGACGTGTAACCAATGGCACCGCATACCATCACGCCGGGTGATACGCCAATATGGAGATGACGAGTACGCGCTTCCAATGTGCGTTCACCGCGATGTCGCCAAACACGGATGCGACCATCATAATGCTGTAAACAGAACCTGGATTCATCCGAAAAAATGACGTATTGCCATTCGTGCACCCAGGTTCGTCGGTGAGTGCACCATCGCAGGCACTCCTGTCTGTGATGCAGCGTCAAGGGTAATTGCAACCGTGGTCTCCGAGCTGACAGTCCATGCTGCTGCAAACGTCGTCGAACTGTTCGGGCAGATTGTTGTTGTCTTGCAAACGTCCCCATCTGCTGACTCAGGGATCGAGACGTGGCTGCATGATCCGTTACAGTCATGCGGTTAAAATGCCTGTCATCTCGACTGGTAGTGATACGAGGCCGTTGGGATCCAGCACGGCGTTCCGTATTACCCTCCTGAACCCACCGATTCCACAGTCTACTAACGGTCATAGGATCTCGATCAATGCGAGCAGCAATGCCGCGATACGATAAACCGCAATCGCGATAGGATACAATCCGACCTTTATCAAAGTCAGAAACGTGATGGTTCCCATTTGTCGTCCTTACATGAGGCATCACAACAACGTTTCAACAGGCAAAGCCGGTCAACTGCTGTTTGTGTATGAGAAATCGATTGGAAAGTTTCCTGACGTCAGCAAGCTGCATGGCTCAAATGGCTCTGAGCACTATGGGACTTAACTTCTGTGGTCATCAGTCCCCTAGAACTTAGAACTACTTAAACCTAACTAACCTAAGGACGTCACACACATCCATGCCCGAGGCAGGATTCGAACCTGCGACCGTAGCAGTCGCGCGGTTCCCGACTCTGCGCCTAGAACCGCTAGACCACCGCGGCCGGCAGCAAGTTGTAGGTGTCGCCACCGGCGCCAACCTCGTGTGAATGCTCTGAAAAGCTAATCACTTGCATGTCACAGTATCTTCTTCCTGTCGGTTAAATTTCGCGTCTGTAGCACGTCATCTTCGTGGTGTAGCAATTTTAATTGCCAGTAGCGTAGAAGATTTCAGCGCCGACGCGGAAGCCATCAAGCAGTAATGGCTCGCCAGCCCTGGTACGCCAACGCAGATCTGCTGGCAGCGCTCTTGTCTGCCGGCAGAGCCGTCAGAAGAATTTCTGCCGTCTGCGCTCATTATTGAAGTGAACGTAGAAAAGCTAGTAGCTGGACTTCGAGTACGATGCCGAAAGAAATCGAGAGAGCAAAAAAAGCAGTAGTTCTTCGTACACCCTTCCACTGCTAATCGTGACATAAATGGCTGCTAGGCGGGGACGTAGCTGAGCGCTGTCTCGCGTACTGCCTTTCCGCAAAATCTTATAATTACAAAATCGCGGAATTCTCGCTAGCCGATGCGTTTCCACATAGATTTCCTACACCGTAATTTAGAGTAATACTCCAACAAAACCGGAAGTGTCACGTTCAATGGACTCATGTAAAGTGCAAGGCCGTTGCCACCTTACAAAATTAATGCAACTAGCTTTCTAATCAGTATTGCAAAATAAATATTTCAGGCAAAAAGTAGGAAAAAAGCCTCATTTATTTACATCTCATTTCTCAAAATAATTCAGTTGCATCCAACATATGTGACCTGTTAGCATCACTTGCTGCAGTACGAGATTTAGCTGTGTTATTTCGGTCTGGAAGTGCGTTTTGAGTATAATTTCCACAACCAGGACAGTAATGTCCTTTGTACTGTAAAGTTTAACAGACTGTGAAGAAACTGAGGATCGATAATATTTACGTTCTCTAATTGGCCAGTGTCTCGAAACCACGTTATTAAGTTAACGTGATTGTAACATCGTTGGATGTATTCTTCAAATTAGGCTTCATTTATGACGCTCATGGTTCCCAACCGCCTCCCCTCTTTATCAGTTCTGGGTCTGAATAGTTCTCAGATCAAGTGTCCCAAATTGCTGGTCTCATTTGAATCTCACAGATAAAATATTCGGTGTTGAAATTATCCATAGTGCTAGATGACAACTACATAGAAAATGCCGAATTAAAAGTCCTTCAGTCGTCTTAATTTCCAGTTGTTGTTTTATTTGAGCAACCAGGTTCAGCGCTACATTACTCCGTCTAGGGGCTCCTGTGTTAAGACAACAATGGTAACAATGTGAAATACATAACAAAAGTGGCCGTGTAAGTTATATGTACAGTGGTAACATGTAGTAAAATAAAGCAGTACCAAACTGTCCAGAGAATAAAATCAAAGTGAAAGATAAATTAGGGAATAAAAGGAAAGAACAACTGCACGCTGTGTTACTATAAACTAGGGAAGAAAATATGTATGCCATATAATCGTAAAAAGAGCCTAATAAGTGTAGGTCAATATTGCATGTTATGCGTAGATAATCACTGTTAAATGGTAATGTCAGTACCCGTGAAACATCTGAAGCAAAGTCAGCCTGCTCAGCTGGGTGGTAACGTGCTCGCCTCCCATGCAAGCGGGCCC
Organism: Schistocerca gregaria; assembly: GCF_023897955.1. Lineage (NCBI taxonomy): Eukaryota > Metazoa > Arthropoda > Insecta > Orthoptera > Acrididae > Schistocerca > Schistocerca gregaria. Next base: position 749,553,091 of record NC_064921.1, read on the forward strand.
GGCTTCGATTCCCGTCTGGGTTGATTTGCTCCGCTAGGGGAATGGGTGTTGTGTTGTCGTCATCATCATTTCATCCTCATCACCGCCGCGCGAGTCGCCCAGTGTGGCGTCGAATGAAATAAGACTTCCATTTGGCGGCCGAACTTCCCGGAATAGGGGCCTCCCGGCCAACGATGCCATACGTTCATTTCCATTTCCATCTGAAGCAAAACATTTACAGTCACATACCTGTGAGTACAAACTTAAGGTGAAATATTCATTTATATGTTGTCATACACTAATAAAACATAAAATCACGTACTGGAGTCAGCCCCACGTTAACTATCTATATCAGCATGTTCCATATGTTAATAATAACTAATAAAACAAGAATAAAAAGTTAGATAAATGCAATCTGTTAATCACAGATGTATCAGATGCCATCCATTTGCTATATGATACTACTATCACCATTGTATATAATACTCACACCGCCCCTTTTGTTAAGTATTTCACTGTGCTACTATTGTGTTTACACAGGGGCCTGAAGATTGCGCCGAAACTGGTTGCTCCAATAAAATAACAACTGGAAATTTAGGCGGCTGAAGGTGTTTTGATTCGACATCTTATAAGGAACAGCTGAGGTCCCACAACCATCTTTATGAAGACGAGCATACAGACATCTACATACGGTTGAGGGCGAGGCAGCACTTTGCTGCTCTGCCGGTGTTCTGGTGTGTGGCCAGTCATAAGCTGCCCCGCCTTCCACTGGTAGAACAGTCGGCACAACCTCGCGGCAGCCGCTCTGCTGGTAGAGCTGCCACACACACATGGATGCACCATTGACTCCCATACGACGTGTCTGGCGCCTTTTCCACTAGAGTTGCCGTGGCAGTACAGTGCCTTACTGCGCAAAGTCAGGGGTTCTCAAACTTTTTCCTTCGCGCCCCCCCCCCCCCCCCTTCACAAATTATTTTGCCGCCCTACCCCGCCTCCCCCATTTTACTGTCTTTCCGCAGCACTTCTCATACTTGCCCCAAAAACAGCCCACAAATCCATTTACTTCTGTCTCATTATTGCAACTATCAGTTACAATAATAATGGTAATTAGACTGTCTTTCGAGCACATCATAGTTAAACATCTTTTTAAAAATTATTATACATTTGTGTTATTCAAAGGTGGTGAAAGTTAACAACTACAACTAGTTTATAAATAAACACAGCTGCCTGTGCAGTTACTGGATCTGAGTAAATATGTGTAATTCGCTACATATTTATCTACAATTTAGTTCAAAAATGTTCAAATGTATGTGAAATCTTATGGGACTTAACTGCTAACGTCATCAGTCCCCAAGCTTACACACTACTTAACCTAAATTATCCTAAGGACAAACACACAACCCATGCCCGAGGGAGGACTCGAACCTCCGCCGGGACCAGCCGCACAGTCCATGACTGCAGTGCCTTAGACCACTTTTTTTTTTTTTACTCATTTTGTTCGATATAGTTCGTTGCGTTTGGTCGGGGCGGACGTCACAGCGTCATTTACGGAGAGCACGCAGCCCTCTGACCGAACTGGACCGCAGGGCTAATACTGGGCGGCTACAATTTAGTTCACAAATTAGTTACGTAGCTAAAGTTTTTATCTTTCCATCCACTTTGAAGAGCCAAAGAAACTGATACACCTGTCTAATATCACGTAGGGACCCGGCGAGCACACAGAAGTGCCGTAACACGTGGCGTGGACTCTACTCATGTCTGAAGTAGCCCGCCCGGTTAGCCGTGCGGACAACACACTGCTTTCCGGGCGGGAAGGCGTGCCGGTCTCCGGCACCAATCCGCCCGGCGGATTAGTGTCGCGGTCCGGTGTGCCAGCCAGTCTGTGGATGGTTTTTACAGCGATTTTCCACCTACCTCGGCGAATGCGGGCTGGTTCTCCCTATTCCACCTTAGTTACACTATGTCGGCGATTGCTGCACGAACACTGTCTCCACGTATGCGTACACCATAATTATTCTACCACGCAAATATTGGGGTTACACTCGTCTGAGGTGAGACACGTTCCAGGGGGGAGGGGGGGGGGGGAAATCCATGGGGAGCCGCAATAACGCTGGGTTCGGTGTGGGGCGGCGGTGGGGTGAGTAAACTGCTGTAGCCTGTTGTGGGGTAGTGTAACACTGAGGTCTATGGCGGGGACGAAACCTGTCCGTCGTTTCTAGGTCCCCAGTTCAATCCAATACAATACAATGTCTGAAGTAGTGCTGGAGGCAATTGACACCATGAATACTGCAGGGCTGGCCATAAATCCGTAAGCGTACAGAGGGTGAATATCTCTTATGAATGTCTGGGAGTATGCGTACGGAACGATTTGAAGTGGAATGATCATATAAAATTGATTGTTGGTAAGGCGGGTGCCAGGTTGAGATTCATTGGGAGAGTTCTTAGAAAATGTAGTCCATCAACAAAGGAAGTCGCTTACAACACATTCGTTCGACCTATACTTGAGTATTGCTCATCAGTGTGGGATCCGTACCAGATCGGGTTGACGGAGGAGATAAAGAAGATCCAAAGAAGAGCGGCGCGTTTCGTCACAGCGGTATTTGGTAAGCGCGATAGCGTTACAGAGATGTTTAGCAAACTCAAGTGGCAGACTTTGCAAGAGAGGCGCTCTGCATCGCCGTGTAGCTTGCTGTCCAGGTTTCGAGAGAGTGCGTTTTTGGGTGAGGTATCGAATATATTGCTTCCCAGTACTTACACCTCCTGAGGAGATCACGAATGTAAAATTAGACGGATTGGAGCTCGTACGGAGGCTTTCTAGCAGTCGTTCTTCCAGCGAACCATCCACGACTGGAACAGGAAAGGGAGGTAATGACAGTGGCACGTAAAATGCCCTCCGCCACACACCGTTGGGTGGCTTGCGAAGTACACTCCTGGAAATGGAAAAAAGAACACATTGACACCGATGTGTCAGACCCACCATACTTGCTCCGGACACTGCGAGAGGGCTGTACAAGCAATGATCACACGCACGGCACAGCGGACACACTAGGAACCGCGGTGTTGGCCGTCGAATGGCGCTAGCTGCGCAGCATTTGTGCACCGCCGCCGTCAGTGTCAGCCAGTTTGCCGTGACATACGGAGCTCTATCGCAGTCTTTAACACTTGTAGCATGCCGCGACAGCGTGGACGTGAACCGTATGTGCAGTTGACGGACTTTGAGCGAGGGCGTATAGTGGGCATGCGGGAGGCCGGGTGGACGTACCGCCGAATTGCTCAACACGTGGGGCGTGAGGTCTCCACAGTACATCGATGTTGTCGCCAGTGGTCGGCGGAAGGTGCACGTGCCCGTCGACCTGGGACCGGACCGCAGCGACGCACGGATGCACGCCGAGACCGTAGGATCCTACGCATTGCCGTAGGGGACCGCACCGCCACTTCCCAGCAAATTAGGGACACTGTTGCTCCTGGGGTATCGGCGAGGACCATTCGCAACCGTCTCCATGAAGCTGGGCTACGGTCCCGCACACCGTTAGGCCGTCTTCCGCTCACGCCCCAACATCGTGCAGCCCGCCTCCAGTGGTGTCGCGACAGGCGTGAATGGAGGGACGAATGGAGACGTGTCGTCTTCAGCGATGAGAGTCGCTTCTGCCTTGGTGCCAATGTTGGTCGTATGCGTGTTTGGCGCCGTGCAGGTGAGCGCCACAATCAGGACTGCATACGACCGAGGCACACAGGGCCAACACCCGGCATCATGGTGTGGGGAGCGATCTCCTACACTGGCCGTACACCTCTGGTGATCGTCGAGGGGACACTGAATAGTGCACGGTACATCCAAACCGTCATCGAACCCATCGTTCTACCATTCCTAGACCGGCAAGGGAACTTGCTGTTTCAACAGGACAATGCACGTCCGCATGTATCCCGTGCCACCCAACGTGCTCTAGAAGGTGTAAAGCAACTACCCTGGCCAGCAAGATCTCCGGATCTGTCCCCCATTGAGCATGTTTGGGACTGGTTGAAGCGTCGTCTCACGCGGTCTGCACGTCCAGCACGAACGCTGGTCCAACTGAGGCGCCAGGTGGAAATGGCATGGCAAGCCGTTCCACAGGACTACAGCCAGCATCTCTACGATCGTCTCCATGGGAGAATAGCAGCCTGCATTGCTGCGAAAGGTGGATATACACTGTACTAGTGCCGACATTGTGCATGCTCTGTTGCCTGTGTCTATGTGCCTGTGGTTGTGTCAGTGTGATCATGTGATGTATCTGACCCCAGGAATGTGTCAATAAAGTTTCCCCTTCCTGGGACAATGAATTCACGGTGTTCTTATTTCAATTTCCAGGAGTGTATAAATGTAGATGTAGATGTAGATGTAAGGCATCCTAGACATGCTCAATAATGTACATGTCTGGAGAGTTTGGTGGCCAGGGGAAGTGTTTGCACTGAGAAGAGTGCTTCTAGAGCCGCTCAGAACCATTCTGGTCGTGTGGGGTGTCGCATTGTCCTGCTGGAATTGCCTGTCGGAATGCACAATAGTCATGAGTGGAGGCAGGTGATCAGAGAGAAATCTTACGTACGTGTCACTTGTCAGAGTCGTGTCTAGACGTATCAGGTGTCCCACATTACTCCAGCTGAACGCGCCCCACATCATTACAGAGCCTCCACCAGCTTGAATAGTCCCCTGCTGACGTGTAGGGTCCATGGATTCATGAGGTTGTCTCCATACCCGTACACGTCCATTCGCTAGATACAATTTGAAGCTACACTCGTCCGACCAGGCAACATGTTTCCAGTCATCAACAGTCCAATGTCGGCGTTGACGGACCCAGACGTGGCGTAAAGCTTTGTGTAGTGCAGATTTGATGTTTTACCGGATTCTTGATATTCACGGTCTACTCGTGAAATGCTTGTACAGGAACGTTCCCACTTCATCGCTACCTCGGAGATGCTGTGTTCCGTCGCCCCTGGAGCGACAATAACACCACTTTCAACCTCACTTAAATCTTGATAAACTAGCATTGTAGCAACACTTATTGATCTAACAACAGCGCCAGACACTTGTCCTATATAGGCGTTGCCGATAGAAGCGTCGTATTATGCCGGTTCACATACCTCTATATTTCAATATGCATGTCTGTACCAGTTTCTTTCGCGCTTCAGTGTGTATTGCTTTGAGTTCATTTAGAATGTTTTAGTATTTGGAAGATCTTGATGTACAAATGACGACTGAACAACAGTCAACATTTAAACTACAAATTATAAACTGTTATATTCAAACTGATCAACCTGAAGGGAAATAAATGAGAGTAAAACTGCACACGCTTAAATTCCCTGACATGTGCACATTTATTGTGATGCGTGGGCTTGAATTAGTGAAGAAAGCCGATGCAGTCTTGGTTGGAACTTTGAAATAGCAACTTGCAGAGCTCCTTCCAGCTGCAGTCGAGATCGATGTTTCGTCTTGATTAATGCCATTGCGGAAAATGTTGACTAACAAGTACATTGGTGCGAAAGACAATAACACTTCCCTTTCCCGTCTTGCTAAAACCATTCATTCCGAGTCTTCACACAAGAATTTTCAAGAGACGTCGGTTTAAATTCATTTCGAACGTTCTATCACTATTTGATGAGAGTTCTATTAGTTCTTTGTGTTCTACTGTTCACGTATGGTCTGTTATGAGATATCGAGCGGATTGTCGATCCAGTCATATTCGGGTGAAAGTTCTGGAAATTTATCCTCGAATCGTTGTCGAAGGTTTTCGAGATGTACTACGTCGGCTCTACTGGTATTAACTGCAATCAATAATTTTTGCTTCACGAATTCGTTCAGACAAGAAAACAAAATTGCACTTACCCTTCTCCAAAACCTAATTTTTCTCTTAAAGATAACCATTTTCTGGCTTATGAAAATGACATTACTATTTCGGCCTTGAAGTCATACATTATGATAATTCTCTTTCTCAGTAACGTCAGCCAAGTAGTACAATATTAGAGCCATTTTTCATCCAGCGATAGAGTCACATGTGTAGGACTTCTGTAGTATAGAAATAGGAAAAGACAAAGTTCATCTTTGGCCGCACAAAAGGCGAAGAACTTTCCCACGAGACAATATAATGAACTTCTACGTCGTAAAGAAATATTAGTTAATTAACTTGTCCTTTGAGCTTGACAGAGATAAGACCGGCACTGCTTTTAAACTCTCCTCCGATTTTTCTCCCCTAGATGCTACATTTAAAAAATTTTCACCTGTCTCAGATAAAAACCTTTGAAATTTTTTTTATTATAGATGCATACGTTTTCTTCGTGGCTTCTGTAAGGAGCGAACGGGTTAGGTACAGGATTAATTGGCCGTCGGCGGTTTCCGTTTCTCCGGTTCTCAGACAACGCCAGGCAAAGTCGGAGAAAACAGCTGCAACTCGCGATAAAGACTGTCTCTCTTGGCAGCCAAAGTAATCACAGTCGCCGTAAGATTTTCTGGAAACACTTTCAGAATGAGAAGATTGAACAACAGTAGCAGTGTGATATCTTCTGACTAACAAACTGATAGCTTAGGGAACGTCTTGAACATACAAGCTGACGGCGAAATATTGCGCGTCGTTGCGAAATACTGCGCGTCGTTCGAACCGTGATAGTAGCAGTATAGTTAATTTGCGAAGAAATCACTATGTACTGTATTGCTAAACACACTAATCGTTATATGGAGGTCCAATGATCCAACATCGAATAAAAGTTCGTAGTCATAATTTACTTATTTTTCACAAATTAAGTTGTTTATTCTTGATAATTGCGATTTCAAGTTGTATCTCCTCTGCGTTTCAAATTACGTCTATGTGCAAACTACTTGCCCCCCCCCCCTCCCCCAATAAAGTCCAATCAGCATTCCTTATCTCCAGCAATTGCAAAAAACATAGATGTTCTTTTTTCACAGCTAAGAGCGTTGTCGTCACAGCATAGAGCTTTGTCGTCTCAATTACGGTAGTGCAGCGTCGCTAGTACTCGCAGCTGGAATATTACAATAATATTACATTATGTAGGGACATTAATTTGTGTACTTTATTTTAAACCATCGAGTTGGTAAGAAATGGTAAATGTGTGTGAAACCTTATGGGACTTGACTGCTAAGGCAGTGTTTTGGTCTGTGTTGCCGACTGTCTGATGTTATTACCAAAGAACGAATGTTATTGCCGAACTTTCGAGTGTAATTATTGAAGTATCTGTGATGTGTTTGTGTATGCATTTGTGTGTGTGTTTTGGTGTGATACTTTTTTTGTGGGCTGTGTGTGTGTGTGTGTGTGTGTGTGTGTCCAGAAGGCGAAGCGGAGAACAATTTTTTTTCTGGTTGTGTGAGAGGGACGATTTTTTCTATCTTATTTATTTTATTAAGTGTAGTAGGGAGACTGCGCTGTTGTGTGTTTGTTTATTTATCACATGTTTCTTTCCAGCGATGGTTTTCTGAATGAGGAAGTTTTCTTGCATTTGTATAAGATGTTTGTATTGGTTGCTTATTCTCATTATTTTCATTTCTTGTTCAATGTTTGTAGGATGGTGGTTAGAGTGTTCTGCAAATGTAGAATGGTTTGTTTCGTACTTGCAACATCTGATATGTTCTTTGTATCGTGTTTTAAAATTTCTGCATGTCATGCCTATGTATGCTGCATCACAACTTCGACATTCAAGTTTATGTATTCCTGATCCCAACAAGGACTGGAGGCTGGGATGGAACTACTGATGCCTCACAGCCCCAAGATAGAAGTTCTCGCGACATACAACAAGGTACAAAAGAATGAGAAAGGACAAACGGCTAACTACAGCGCCTATCTGAAATAGAACGTTAGCGTTCAACTGTACCCAAATCGCTCCTGTGTATAAGCAGTCCACTTCGGTTCGTGTTTGTACTTGTACCCAAGAGTGTCCAGCAAATAAAAAAAAAACGGTGAAAACAATTTACTCTGAGAAATCTTCGCAACACCAGATACTTTGTCCAGAGTGTCCACAGTCACATTCAAAAATGACACCAGAACTCTTCAGAGAAGGTTGGTGCAAACAGTCACATGTATACTAGGAAGTGAGCAGTCTTTGCATAGGAACACTAGTCTGTCTAAGACAACAAAAACCTCACTGTCAATCGACAACACTTCTTTCGTTGTCAGACGGGGCACAGGCCTAAAACAACTCACAGGAACAAAGTTATCTGTCTTTATATCGCTGAAGGCGATTTCACACAATTGCGAAGGATACTGTCCGGAACAGTCACTAGTTAGCATGAGACACAGTAATCGCGACAAGACACAACACATAATGTTACAGAACCATTACATGTATATAATAATAATTTCAAGTTTTACCTTTGCAATCAAACAGCAACAATGTTCCCGTCTGTGATGCTCATTACCTGAGCACCACGGAAGAAAATTGTCTAACGACCTGAAGATTCACAAAAAATCTAGAACACTAGACTAATAAAGGACAAAAGAACAGGAAAAGAGATAGGGCACTCTATTCAGACGAAAGCGTCCACGAAATTCACTTCACGCTAACACACAAAATCAGAAACTTACGAAATATGGAATAACCCACAGAATCAAAACAATAATATACAGATTATCCTACAAGTACTGACAACCGACAAGAAAATCAAGCATTGTGAAAGTAATCATAAATAAATCACATAGTTATGTTCATACATCTGGGTTGAAAGTTCACTCATTTTAGAACACCAGTTCATGGCATACAACGGTGACATATTATCAACATATGTCATAGGAAACAAATTACATAACTTAAATCACTACAGATCATACAGTTACACAATTATTTTTTAAAACATTTTAAAATCCTTATGAGGGTACACACCCTTTATTTGCAAAGTCTTTGGATACGCCAATAGATATGCACCTGGATGTGGCAGCTTTATAATAACATATGGTCCATGGTATATTCTTTGCCACTTCTTGGACCTCTTCTCCAGAAGTGAAGATCTTGAATGAGATCTCAATAGTACCAAATCTCCAACATTATAATGTTGTCTTCTCTCGTCGTGTCTCTTCTTTCTCGTAAGAGTTTTCTCTTTCATGTTGAGGTACGCATCTCGAATTTTTTCTTCCCATGAGATCCTATTGCGGGGTATCTTTGGTAAAGGTTGCTCCCACTCATTTTCTTCGGCATTTAGCAGTAATTCTTCAGGAGTATAACCAGTAGTCTTATGCGGTAGGTTATGTACGACTGTAGTGAAGTTTTCCAACAGATCAATCCACTTGGTTTGCTTCGTTGAGCAGTAGGTTGTCATAAAACGATTCAACTCTCTAAATACTCGTTCGATGGGACCCGCTCCAATATTGTAACATGACGTTTTGACATGTGTAATATTTGCTTCCCGTAAAGCTTTCTTCCGAGTATAACACTTGAAAATCCTTGCCTTGTCTGTTAGAATCGTTCTTGGCTTCCCAACAGATGGAATAAAATCAGAAAACAATTTCTTCATAACGGATTTGCTCGTGGCTGATCGAATTGGGTACAACATTACATACTTAGAAAACGTATCCAAAAATCCAATTATGTATTTACTACCTTCTCGTGCCCTCGGAACTGGCCCGCAGATGTCCACAGAGGTAAGATGTAAGGGCTTATGTGGAATGATGGAGTGCATCTCATCTCGTGTACCTTTGTTACAAGCCTTGGTCAGCTGACAAACTTTGAATTTCTTCAAAACCTGCTGAACTCTTCTCCTGATATTCGGAAAGTAACAATAGCTACCTATCTTGCTTGCACATTTAAGTACGCCAAATGTCGCCAAACATATTGAGTGTGCAGTATGAGTTTCTCCACGTAATCTTCTGGTACACATACACACCCCTTGTCTGATATTTCAGACCATCTGTAGAACAAAACATTATGAACTACTCTGAAAAATCTTCGGCGCTTCCCTTGGTCTGGCTGACTCAGTTTATTTAAAATTATAGACCAATGATCATATCGTTGCTGGAGGACAGATAGGCTACTACACATGTATAAATAATACCTCCTGGATTCCAAATCTTCCATCAATAAGATAGTATGTGGTACGTTATTTCTATTTTGAACTGCAATTTCCTTCACCTTTAATATAAAGGGATTGGAAGGACTCGACCCACACAGTGACCATTTCATTTCAACATATTTATTTGCATCATAGATAAATCATTAAGAGAATTACTATCATAAATCATATAATAATTTCTTTAAGAAACTACATTCAGGCAGACTTTACGAACTGCTTGTTATATGAAACCAAAAATGAATTAATCTCTTTGCAGACATTTAAAAAACCGCCACTCGGGCCACGTAAATCATTTAAAATAAACTTTACATCTAGTAACCAGGAAATCAATTATTATTTCCACATATATTGAAAACCGTCCCTCCTGGGCGAGATATTACCAAACAACTTTACAAGGTTATAGACAGTTCGATCAATAATAACCCATTTATTTCCCCATCAAAATTGACATACGCCACTAAGGCTGAATTGCACCGCAATTTTAGAAAACGGTTTCAATTAAGACACATTCCTCTAGAAATCCCTCAAAATTCTTAAGATAACCGTGCAGAGCCACCACAGGTTTTAGAAAACTGCATCTCGTACAATAACTGAGGCCCGAGATTGTGAGGCCGCGACTTGGCCACGAACGGTGGAGGCGACTGAGCACTTATCTGCGAATTAAGATGTGGACTCCGTTTGTACTTCCACCCTGTTCAGAACACCGAAATCGGAACCAAACAGCACACGCGAGCTCAGGCGAAGTCCACCGCCCGTTCGCCCGCTAGTAATTTAAAAGGGGAGGCTCTGCACTTCGGTGGCCCATTGCTTCCGATCTCGGAAACATAAATCAGAAGCGACAACAGGGTACCAAACAACCCTTCCTTCGCCTTAATACTCAAACTTATACAGAAAACTACTTCGATAAAATTGACAATAATAAAAGTGATTTCATTCCTGTAAGCAGATCCACGTACACGAATGATGCAAAAGGAACTGGCTCATTAAAACCCAAGCATCACGTGGAGCACCTTATGTGGGCTTGTCAGGTACCACACAGCACTCTTTAGACACGGAATATAGATCGTTCGGTAAGGCTGCGCACACGAATCAATGTTTTAGACACTTGCCAGTTGGAGTAAGAACAATACTACACTTCTGGAAATTGAAATAAGAACACCGTGAATTCATTGTCCCAGGAAGAGGAAACTTTATTGACACATTCCTGGGGTCAGATACATCACATGATCACACTGACAGAACCACAGGCACATAGACACAGGCAACAGCGCATGCACAATGTCGGTACTAGTACAGTGTATATCCACCTTTCGCAGCAATGCAGGCTACTATTCTCCCATGGAGACGATCGTAGAGATGCTGGATGTAGTCCTGTGGAACGGCTTGCCATGCCATTTCCACCTGGCGCCTCAGTTGGACCAGCGTTCGTGCTGGACGTGCAGACCGCGTGAGACGACGCTTCAACCAGTCCCAAACATGCTCAATGGGGGACAGATCGGGAGATCTTGCTGGCCAGGGTAGTTGCTTTACACCTTCTAGAGCACGTTGGGTGGCACGGGATACATGCGGACGTGCATTGTCCTGTTGGAACAGCAAGTTCCCTTGCCGGTCTAGGAATGGTAGAACGATGGGTTCGATGACGGTTTGGATGTACCGTGCACTATTCAGTGTCCCCTCGACGATCACCAGAGGTGTACGGCCAGTGTAGGAGATCGCTCCCCACACCATGATGCCGGGTGTTGGCCCTGTGTACCTCGGTCGTATGCAGTCCTGATTGTGGCGCTCATCTGCACGGCGCCAAACACGCATACGACCATCATTGGTACCAAGGCAGAAGCGACTCTCTTCGCTGAAGACGACACGTCTCCATTCGTCCCTCCATTCACGCCTGTCGCGACACCACTGGAGGTGGGCTGCACGATGTTGGGGCGTGAGCGGAAGACGGCCTAACGGTGTGCGGGACCGCAGCCCAGCTTCATGGAGACGGTTGCGAATGGTCCTCGCCGATACCCCAGGAGCAACAGTGTCCCTAATTTGCTGGGAAGTGGCGGTGCGGTCCCCTACGGCACTGCGTAGGATCCTACGGTCTCGGCGTGCATCCGTGCGTCGCTGCGGTCCGGTCCCAGGTCGACGGGCACGTGCACCTTCCGCCGACCACTGGCGACAACATCGATGTACTGTGGAGACCTCACGCCCCACGTGTTGAGCAATTCGGCGGTACGTCCACCCGGCCTCCCGCATGCCCACTGTACGCCCTCGCTCAAAGTCCGTCAACTGCACATACGGTTCACGTCCACGCTGTCGCGGCATGCTACAAGTGTTAAAGACTGCGATGGAGCTCCGTATGTCACGGCAAACTGGCTGACACTGACGGCGGCGGTGCACAAATGCTGCGCAGCTAGCGCCATTCGACGGCCAACACCGCGGTTCCTGGTGTGTCCGCTGTGCCGTGCGTGTGATCATTGCTTGTACAGCCCTCTCGCAGTGTCCGGAGACAGTATGGTGGGTCTGACACACCGGTGTCAATGTGTTCTTTTTTCCATTTCCAGGAGTGTATTAAGGAGGGAAGCACACACTTAATAAGAGGCATGAAATATCACATCACAGTCCTTGCAATGCTTTGCTGCCGCAAGAGCAATCATCATTATATTTCACTAATCGTTGGTAGGACTTAAATTACTTAACTTGATGCCAGCTGCTGGATCGATGTGGCGAAGACACCAGACGTTGCTTAGTCCGGTGGTAACAGCGTGTTCCTTCACGGAAGCGAGCACATGCATAGCTTCACGAGGTTGCCAAGAAGCCACAGCGCCGGCCCGCTGTTACTGACCCCAGTACGATCAAGCGCTAACTGACGCCCGTACTCAGGCACACCGTGCTCGCTGTCGCCTCTCCAACGTCTCGCTAATACGCGCACTTCAGCGTCCGTGTCCAACTTTGTTGTTCCTTTTCACTCCGTACTGCCCGCTATATCCTGAGCCGGCCCAGGCTCCAAAGACAAACTTCTGCCAGAGGGAATCGATAGTGTCTAACCAAAAATAGCCCTCGCACCAGTCCCACCACGGCTCACTATGTTACCTCTCCTCACCTACCAATGTGGTACTGTCCTCCAAACCTTCAGGTAGTCTAGATACAGCATCTGCGATCGGGTTATGTTGTCCCTGAAATTATTTTCTTGTAAAGTCAAGGTCCAGCGAGATAGACGAGCGTGAAGTAGTTTGTATTGTTGCAAGAATGTGAGAGCTTGATGATCGCAGTACACGGTAGTGCGGGCTCCAAACAAGTAATAGTGGAATTTTCGAAACGCCCACACAACCGGCAAAGCTTCCAATTCTGTGGTTGTGTGGAGCGCTCGAAACATAACACGCGACTTGCGTAAGCTATGGGACAGAACGTTGGCTGATTATTGATGTTCTTGATTTGAAACAAACAGCAACCTAAACCGATGCTCGACGAGTCAGTCATCAAACCAATCTCCAAAGTCATGTCAGGGTGGTGCAACAATTTGCATCCGCAAGAGTGTCTTTGATGAACTGGAACTAACTTCACAGTCATTTGTCCATCTCCACGGTAGTTTTTTGTAGACGCTGGTGTACGGGCTCAGCATTCACCTGTTTGTGTAAAAAATCGCCTGTAGAAGGTCGTCATTCCTAGGATAGATTTTAAATGCTTCTTGTTTAATGGCGTGGGAAAATTCTTGATGGCGCTCACCTTCGCTGAATCCGGCATTATTCCCTTATTGCCTATAATACACGGTGTAAATTTTAAGTTGACAAACCAGAATAACTCGAAAAATAAGCTTCACACGAAAAAATGAGTATAATTCAAAGTTGATTATTTTCGAGGTGGACATCTGCTCGTGCTAAAATTAGCCCGCCACCCCAGCCCCATAGGGGTGGGGCGGGAGGCAACTTTAAAATTTCAAATGGTAACCCCCATTTTTTATAGTAGAATCAGATTCTACATAAAAAACTACTTACATTTTCTCTTAAACATTTGTTTTGATTATTGGCAGTTGGCGCTATAATTCAAGAAAATCTATGTTCTCATTTTTGCGTGGAAAATGGTTACGGATAAATAAAAAATACTTATTTACTTCGTAAATTTTGATTTGGGGTTTAAGAGAGAGGAATTAGAGTTTTACAAATGTTGACCCAAATATTAATTTTTTCCGCAGGTTCGGATCGGGTCAACATTCGTAAAATTCTAATTTCTCTCCCTCAAACACCATCCTATTGAGAGAGATGGAGAGTTTTAGGTTTAGCGAATCAAAATTTACGTAGTGAATGAGTATTTTTATTTATCCGTAACCATTTTCCACGCAAAAATGGGAATATGGATTTTCTTGAATTACAGCGCCAACTACCAAGAATCAAAACAAATGTTTAAGAGAAAATGTAAGTAGTTTTTTATGTAGAATCTGATTCTACTATAAAAAATGGGGGTTACCATTTGAAATTTGAAAGTTGCCTCCCGCCCCACCCCTATGGGGCTGGGGTGACGGGCTAATTTTAGCACGAGCAGATGTCCACCTCGAAAATAATCAACTTTGAATTATACACATTTTTTCGTGTGAAGCTTATTTTTCGAGTTATTCTGGTTTGTCAACTTAAAATTTACACCCTGTATACCCGAGGAAATGGTTCCTTTCAAGTGAAAAACGAGATTTTTGCAGGTTAGATGTCACGTCTGCTTTACTAAATGCATTTATGACTCTGGCCAAGAGGTTAATGTGTTCTTCCCAAGAAGATGTAGCAATGACAATATCATTGACAAAGCGTAAGTTGACTACGCAGTTCAGTTCCTAAAACAACATGCAATGCCTGGATAAAGACACCAGAGCTGCAATTTAGGCCAAAAGGAAGAACCTTAAAACGATAGCTTCTCCCTGCATAAACAAGTGCTGTATGTACTTCCTCAATTCAGGACTTAGCATTATCTGCCAGTAAGAACTTCTAAGATCACAAATTGAAAAGAATTTCTTGAGATGAAACTTATGTTTAAAGCACTCCCGTCTTCAGGTTACAAGTGGCCCATTGGGACCTTCCGACCGCCGTGTCATCCTCAGTTGAGGATGCGGATACGAGGGGCGTGTGGTCAGCATACCGCCCTCCCGGATGAAACTTCTGCATAAGCTCTTTGATATTTTCTGGATGAGTGCGGACAGGAACTATAATCTTATTTATCTGTCTTGCGTCCGAAACTAGTCGAACTTTGCCCTCTGGCTTGTGGATGGCTCAGTCAACTTCCAATCCAACATTCGTTGGAATTCTTCATCAACAGATCTTCGAAGTCGCCAAGGTACAAGATAAAAACTTTGGCAATATGTACTATGTGTGGGTACACTACTAAATTACACATATAGCCTTTCACTATACCCGGTTTTTCACTAAAGACATCGATATTCTGCTGCAATAAGTCTGCCAATTGTTTTCGCTGCAGGTCGTCCAAACAGATTCAGACGTCTTTTGAGATACAACGTAAATTAGTGTGCGTATTTGATAAACCTCTTCAGCATTTGATCTCTGACCCTTCTTGACACACTTTACAAGCTTACTTGTTGAACCCCGAGAATATCTTCCGTCCGCAGCTCGTGGTCGTTTGGTAGCGTTCTCGCTTCTCACGCCCGGGTTCCCGGGTTCGATTCCCGTCGGGGTCAGGGATTGTCTCTGCCTCGTGATGACTTGGTGTTGTGTGCTGTCCTTAGGTTAGTTACGCTTAAGTAGTTCTAAGTTCTAGGGGACTGATGACCATAGATGTTAAGTCCCATAGTGCTCAGAGCCATTTGAACCAATATCTTCCGTGGGTACAGTGTTATCTGATCAGCAGCACACACACATTCTCATCGTCAATCTTAAAAGAGGCATAGCCCGCAGAGAAGTCGAATTTTGCGCTCGTCTCCCGAATACTCTCAATACAGTCCTCTATTAATTTATTTATTACTAGGAACGTGCATAAAGTCGCTACACTTTTTATTATTAATTCAATAAAACATTGTATCTTTACCTTCAGGTACCGACTGCACCTATAACTTCACGATTATTCACAGGAAAGAATGGTAGTTTCCGGTATCGTGAAAAACACTGTTGCGGAGATTGCATTCACATTTGCACCTGTCGAGAATTACTTTAATGGTAGGGCCATAGACTTCTGCATATATCGCCGGTATAGGAACGGTCATATGCTTGGCTGTACAATGCTGGATGTCATGCGTAAGTTCATCTGCTAGACTGTCGTTCATTGCATTGGAACATGACAACTCTCTTGCCAGAGTCCCTTACATCACGCCCGACCAATTCTCCGGGGCACAAAACGCTCGTCTTTAGTTTACGCATGGGTTCTGGGTTCGTCAGTGACATCCGTAATCACTGGCGGTTGCTCTCTCCAGTCATTTATATTCGGAGATTACTGGTTTATATTTTGTGGTTGCCAGTTCCGATTATTACCGTGGAATTGCTGTTTATTCTATGGTGGTCGTGGTTATTTTGATTCGTGGTTTGCATCGGGTTGAATCTTCACTCGTTAGGTTTATTTTTCGCCCAGCGAGGTTGGAACTACACCGCTTTGGCATTCAACCTTTGGCCGCCGTTCAGCTGTTGTTTGTTGTGCTGAGCTTGGAAGCGTGAGCCCTGCTGCGCTCTACTATTATTGCCACTCGCTCTTGGGTGATATGTAAAGTTCTTGTTTACACCTGTCGACGACCCATTCACTTGATTTGTAGCTCTTACGTCTTTGTTTAATAGGTCGATGGTATCGGCGACAGAGAGAAAGTCTTCGGGAGCATACCTGAGTTTTTCACGTATCTTGACCGGTAACTTTGCCTTAATAATCTTCAAATTATCCACCTGTGGGAACGGAGTCTCCCAATCTACTTTTGTTCGGGTATCTCAAAGTACCTACTGAAAATGGTTCTGGGTTATGAACCTCTTTTTTCAGTCGTTCTTGAATTCCCTTAGACCATTACATTCTCAAGGACGCTCGCTGAAAATCCTAGTAGGTGCCACAGGTTTCCATAATATCCGTGCGCCATAAACTACCTTCCCCTTGTACGTAGCCAGCGACAAAAGAAATCTTTTGCGCATCAGACCAAGATGGGGTAAAACACCTCTGAACCCTCGGGCTACTGACGCCGAATTCGTCACATTTTGCTTCGCTTTGTCGGAAAAAGTGACATGTGTATCAGAACCACTCCCTCTTATTTCCTTTATTGACTCGGAACATTCTTCAATCGAGTTGGTTATATTGGTTGTTGGTATTTCTTCGAGAACTCTTCACCAAATTTTTGGCTTATCACATCACTGTCAACCTGCATCCTTGTGGAATCCGAAACATTAGCCAGTTGAACGTTTTGCACAGCTTGTTGTACTTGTTCATTAACGCATTGTGTTACCCTCTGTTCTATAACTGCGACACACTGTGATTTAACAAGTTCCAATTTGGACACAAGAGAATCTACGGTTGCGATAACATATTTTACTTCGGTTTGGATTTTAGAGATTTCCTCAGAAATTTTCTTATGGGACAGCTTAAGATTTGCCATTTCCGTAGCGAGATCACTTTGCTGAATGCTTAAATGATCCACTTCGAATTTCAAACTCTCAAAATTCTTTTGGTTGGCAATGACTCAGCCATAGCAATAATATCTTGCATAGTTAGTCTGATATTTGCTTGTTCAGTTTCTAGTGCCTCCTGCTGCTTAACGAGACCGTCTTAGTTCAGCAGAGAGACTTGCCTGTTCTACTGCTACAGTATGAACTATAATGTAAATTTTGTCTCGTTCCGCTGCCATTGATTCTTGTGCGGATGCTATCCTAGACTGTTCAGTTGCTACAGACTGCACTTTAACAGACATCGATTGTTGATTTGCAGTTAACGTGTGCTCCGTTTGGGATATACTAAGTAAAAGGACTTTAATGTTAAGCTCCTCGGTCCTAGCTGTGGTTATTACAGGTACTGAACTATCAGTGGAAGGGACCACCTCAACTGATTGTGCATTGTCCGTTGTATTCTATTGCCGTTCCGTTCTCAAAAAAATGGCTCTGAGCACTATGGGACTCAACTGCTGTGGTCATTAGTCCCCTAGAACTTAGAACTACTTAAACCTAACTAACCTAAGGACATCACACACATCCATGCCCGAGGCAGGATTCGAACCTACGACCGTAGCAATCGCACGGTTCCGGACTGCGCGCCTAGAACCGCGAGACCACCGCGGCCGGCGTTCCGTTCTCGACTGGGCGCATGTCATAATCATAAATCACTAAACAAACAAATCTACACACGACCCACGTCGTTTCAAAATAAACACACAAAATCAGTACAAATCTACACATGAATTTTTCTTAAATATACGTCTATAACAAATAGAAACAGGGAGACTCTACAGAAAGGACAGTATTAAGTTCCAGGCGGGTAAACTTGTTGCCTGCCTGTAGCCTGGACATTCAGGTAATGTGTTGAGATGATCCGTATAGCTTCAGTCCGCCGGTCACTCTGCCCCCGTTGTGGTCTCAAACAAGGACAGGATATGCAACACAGAAACACACGTTATAGTACACTTCTTGCGGATAGCATTCGTACGTGGAAACGATACAAAATCCTAACAAGTTCCCTAACTTTGAAAGCAGTCCTGTCAGTTGGTCATCACTTTATAATGAACTGCTACCTGGTAAAGGAAAATTAATTAACTTGACCTTTGACTTTGACACAAATAAGGCAGTTACTGCATTTAAACTCTCTTTTGATTTTTTTTTGCCTAGATGCATACATTTAAAATTTTTTTACTTGTCTAAGATAAAAATCTGTGAAAAAAATTGAGTATAGATAATTTGTTTTGTTCGTTGCTGTTGTAAGGGGAAAACGGATTAGGTACAGGATGAGTTGGCCGTCAGAAGTTTCCGTTTCTCCGGTTCTCAGAGAACGCCAAGCGAAGTCGGAGAAAACTGCTACGACTCGCGATGAAGACTCCGTCTTTCTTGGCTGCTGAAGTATCACAATAGTTTTAAGATTTTCTGGAAACACTTTCAGGATGAGAAGGTTGAACAACAGTGGCAGTGTGATATCTTCTGACTAATAAATTGGTCGCTTAGGGAATGTCTGCAACGCACAAGATGACGGCGAAATATTGCGGCTCGTTCGTACCGTGA
Source organism: Schistocerca gregaria (assembly GCF_023897955.1). Classification (NCBI taxonomy): domain Eukaryota; kingdom Metazoa; phylum Arthropoda; class Insecta; order Orthoptera; family Acrididae; genus Schistocerca; species Schistocerca gregaria. The sequence continues at coordinate 749,572,252 of NC_064921.1, forward strand.
TCGTAGCAGATTCACCCAGTATTTTAATTTGCGAAGAAATCGCTATGCACTGTATTTCTAAACACACTAATCGTTTTACGTACGTCCGGGCACCCAACATCGAATAAAAGTTCGTAGACGATATTTACCTTCTTTTTCACAAATTAAGTTTTTTATTCTTGGTAATTGATAATATATGTGCTTCATCGATCTAGAAAAGGCATTTGACAGTGTCGTTTGGGACAAGCTGGCGCCTATAATTAGGGAAAAGAGAGTGGACTGGAAAACCATAAGACTTATAAACTCATTACATCTTAATCAAAAAGTTTCAGTAAAAATGAGAGGAGAAAGTACAGACTGGATCAGACTAGGAAAAGGAGTAAGACAAGGATGCTGTTTATCACCTACTCTTTTCAACCTCTACTTGGAAAATATGATTGACCAATGCTCATTAGATGACAAAGGAGTAGAAGTTGGAGGAAGAAGAGTAAGGTGTTTGAGATTTGCTGATGACATGGTCCTTCTAAGCCACAGGGGAAAAAGAATTACAGGATTTGGTGGACACCATTGCAAACTAATGGAAAAAAATATGGAATGAAAATTAACACAAATAAAACAAAAGTATTGGCACTAGGAGGAAATAAGGAAATAAAAAATATGCTGAATGGAGGAATACTAGAACAGATGCAAAATTTTAAGTATCTTGGAAGCAGGATAGACATTGAATTGAAGCGCACCACAGAAATTAAAACAAGGATAGCAATGGCAAAAGAGGCGTTTTATAAGAAAAGGAGAATCTTCTGCAGCGGTCTGGACAGAGAACTCAGAAAGAGACTCAAAATGTCTTGTATGGAGTGTTCTTCTAAATGGCGCTGAAACGTGGGCTATGAGGAAAAAAGACAGGGAAAGGCTGAAGGCTTTTGAGATCTGGACATAGCGGAAGATGGAAAGAATAAGCTGGATGGACAGAGTAAACAATGAAGATGTACTGAGAAGAGTGGGAGAGAAAAGACAGTTACTAGATGTAATAAAGAGAAGAAAAAGAAATTGGATTGGGCATATGTTAAGAAAGAATGACGGACTGATCAAAACAGTTTTAGATACTTATGTAGAAGGGAAAAGGAAGAGATTCCAGATACTTGATGACATGATGGACGGTACAACATACAGCAGCTTTAAGAAGGAAGCAAGGGATCGCAGAATATGGAGAGGCAAAGGACCTGCTAATATAGCAGATAACTGATGATGATGAATTGAGATTACAAGCTGTATCTTGCCTGCACTTAAAATTACGTCTATATGCAAACTATCTGACCCCCCTCCCAAAAAAAAAAATCAATGTCCAAATGGCATTCCTTATTTACAACAATTGCAAATAGCTTAGATGCTCTTTATCACTGCAAAGAGCGCTATCGTCTCAACAAAGAGCGCCGTCGTTTCAATTACGGTAGCACATCATCGCTGGTTCTCGCAGCCGGAATATTACAATTACATTACATTACGTAGAGACAATACAGCACTTGTGACGGCTAAACGTATTTGAAAACATGTTGCTTGTACTGGAATCGACTAGATTATAAATTTGACTGTAAATTGACTCACATAGCTAAGAAGAAGAATGAAAAGGAAATATAAAACACAAAAAGAGCAGTTGCTAACGCTCATCAGAGGCTTCCTTACCCACTTGGCCAAATGCCAGGGTCCTCATTCCCCTCACCAGAAATCAAATTTCCCATCTGAACAAATAAATGATGTCCCAACAGAACACCACAAGCTAAGCTGAGGCACCAAAGAACATTAGGCTCCCCATGTATCTCTCTTCCCCCATCTGGGGAAAAAAACCTCGGTTTACTATAGAGGCAAATCGTCTTTAGAATCTATCTTTTCGAAGAAAAAAATTAAAAACAACCTTGTGTTTAAAGCCAGTGCTGTCACAAAATTTACGACACTGACTCCAAAGTTCAGCTCCTTATTGACTTCTGATTCTATTATCGTAGAAGCCAATGCTTCCTGTGTATTATGCTGTGTGTGAATTTTGCCGAAAGAGAAACAGCACACACTCTTTCCATGATCCTATTAGTTACAGTAATTGCTGACGCTTTGTCAGTACATATACCAAAACAGTTTGTCCATGGCAGATAGTTGTCAGCTAAAAAGAAATTTACAAGAATGAAAATGTCTTCGCCTGCAGGCCTCCATCCAGAGCTTTACGAAACAGAGTCCTCGGGCATTTCATTTTTATCACAGCAGCGTACAGAAACATGAAGCTGGGAAAGATTTCCGACGTCGGTACTTTCACCAACAAGAAGGGCGAATTTTGGACTATCACAAAGACGTACTAGCAAATTGATTTTTTATGTCAGTGGTTATTGCATCAACACGACGGGCCACGGGGCATCATCTAGGATGGTATCGACTTCAGATTCTCGCCAAACCTTTCTCCACGCATTAATCCGCACATTTTGATGACAGCAGGAAGAAGCAATTCCTCACCAATAACGAGTGGTGATTTGGATTTTGCAACTAAGTAGGATATCCGTAGGAATGTACAGGGGCTTTCTTAGGGACTGATACGTGTTTTTCGAGAAATCTGACATTTCCATTTAGTAGTTAGTTATGACGCTTAAAAAATTGAGATGTTTACTAATAAGGTGTGGATGTTTTGTCTGGAGGTGTCTCTTTAGTTTTATAGGCTTCAAGCTATCATTTGCTAAAACCTACACATAAAGGACACATTGTCATCTATGTGTGTAAGACAAGGATGCTATTTTTCGCTCCCACTACTCTTTAATTCTTTTATTCTGATGAACTGAATTCTTCTGCACATCTTTCAAACGCTGTCTCAGTTATCCCCGAAATCTGGCTTCCAAAGCCGAAAATCCCTCTCAGTTTTATATTACCTATCATGACTTTAAGTACTGAATGGTTATCCTTTGACATTGTTACTTCTTTCTCCTCTAATAGTACTTTGGATATGCCTTCGTATTTCAGTACATTTATTTGGCTGATTCTTCAAATGGTTCAAATGGCTCTGAGCACTATGGGACTTAACATCTATGGTCAGCAGTCCCCTAGAACTTAGAACTACTTAAACCTAACTAACTTAAGGACAGCACACAACACCCAGTCATCACGAGGCTGGCTGATTCTGACTTGCATCGTGGCTATAAAGGCACCCTCTCCCACATCTTCACTTCAGTCGTTGCCATGATGGACTACTCCCTCACTGGTTATTTCGTCGACTTAGCTGTCTAATTTCTAGAAGTTCGATCTACTCTCTGCCTCTATTGGCTACTGCACGGTTTGGCATGAACCAGCGACCATTATTATTATTCTAGTAGTTGTTCCAGCCTCCTCTCTGCGTTCCATAACTGCACACATTATTACCTCCTTCTCATGCGCCATGGAAATGATTAATGTTATGGCGATACGAAAGTCCACTGAAGTTGCTCTCATGGTCTGGCTTTCTTTCCCAACCACTGTGTTTGTTGAAAGCAAACTTCAGTTCACGAATTATGTTTTGAAATGTTTCTATATCTTCGTCGCATTAACCCATCAGTACTTTTTGGTTATTAGATGGCAGAAAAATCCCCCTGGTTGTGCCTAAGCCATGTTTCTGCAACACCCTCTCTTCGAGGAATGCTAGTTCCTGGAAGTATCGCAGGAGAGCTTTTGTAACGTTTGGAAGATAGGACATGAGGCACTCGCGGAAGTAAAGCTGTGAGCACGACTCGTGAATCGTGCTTGGGTGGCTCAGCCGGTTGAGCACTTGTGCGCGAAAGGCAAAGGTCCTGAGTTCGAGTTTTGGTCCAGCACAAAGTTTTAGTGTGCCAGGAAGTTTCATCGGTGCACTTAATCTCAATCAGCTAGTAGCAGCTCCGAGTTCGTGGAACCATAGGGTTTTTGGCACGCCTCGTACCTTGAGGACCTCGATTTGATAAAAACCACCGCTGCCTGGGTTAACAACCGTGGGCAACAACACGATGATGACAGAAACAGTCGTCGACCACCGCGGATTGATACTATGGTAGACGCCACATAGCAATGTAAAACATTGGGTACTCCAATTAAGGAATACTATAACCTACCACCAATCGTACAGTCCAAAATTATACCGAGGGAGGTGACGCAGTATTTAGGACTGCTGCAAAGTTCCCCCGTCCGTGTTTTTCACATATACAAAGGTGTGGTGAAAACTATTTCCTTCAAATTTTTATGTGAAAACTCTTAAAGTTGATTAAATAAGGAAACTTTGTTAACATTGTATTCTTCGCGTCTACATATCTATTTTTCAACACCGTCACTATGGCGACGGATACATTTCTCCCATCGAGAGACCAGTTTGTTGCTTTCTTCATCGTAGAGTGTTTGTTGACGAAGCCACAACCTCATGTCTGCTTGCGCAGCTTCATTACTATCAAAGTGAAATCCTAGAAGATGTTTTTTATGTTTTGAAAACAGACGTAAATCGGATGGTTCCAAGTCGGGATTGTATTGAGGTTGATCGATGACAGTGAACCCACGGTTTCCGATTGTTGCAGATGTCGTAGTGCACGTGTGTAGTCTGGCATTGTCATGCTGAAGGAAAGGATGATTTCACTTTTCAGGGATTTCTCAAGCACCGACGTAGTTACGTTACACACACGTTACAATTCAGGGCCCTAAGGCAGAAGTAGGTTGCAACTTGCATCGGCGAAGCGGAAAAGTCGATCGAATAATATGCGAGTTCTGTTATGAAAAGAAATGGCATTCCAGGGCATCACCCTTGGTTATCGAGCTGTAGGGCATGCGACAGTCCAATTGGTATCCCACCGCCGTCCAGGGCGTCGAAATACACGCCTTCGCTGGTCGTCAGGGCTCAGTTCGAAGCGAGGCACATCACTGAAGACAATCATCGAGATTTCATGCTGAAGACGTATCTCGAGACGGCTCGGACAGCGGCGGGATAACAACCTGGCTATCGCCTACCTTACGGCCTGACAAGCAAAAGTGACGGTGCTATAGCAGAACCCCTCTGGTTGATACATGTCCGAGAGAACAGACACCATTGATGACCTGCAGCCGTCTAAAACGAAAATAGAACTGTATTAATACCTCCAGCTGCTGACGGACCTTAATATATATCAACGGTGACAGGTGAAAATGTGTGTCCCGACCGGGACTCGAACCCGAGATCTCTTGCTTACATGTCAGCAGGATTTATTTATTTTAAATCTCATTTAGGTCGCTTTCGGTAGGTGCATCTGCTCGGGGCGGACGTTGTAAGACATCCGTTTATGTTCGCTGTTGGTCGATTAACTCAGTTTTCTTTTATTACAGAGGGCAGCTAACCCTCTGACCGAACACGCTGAGCTACCATGCCAGCAATGGTAAATATCCATCTGAGCCACCGAGGGCACAGAGGATAGTGCGACTGCAGGGACTACCTCGCGCACGTCTCTCGGAGGTTATGGCCGGTATTTCCAGAATTATATACTTATATGAATATGGTGTCTCTTCTTACGGGACTTGGTAAGAATGTCGTCCACGAGTAACGAGTGTATTGGGGTGGGACACTACGAATGTAGTGTGTGTACATACAAGGTAAGAATGTAGGTCTCGCAGGAGGTGTGGGCGAGATAGTCCCTGCAGTCGCAATATGCTCTGTGAGCCGGTACGGTAGTTTAGCGTGCTTGGTCAGAGACGCACTGGCCCTGTGTAATAAAAGAACCGAGTAAAGGACTCAACGATCAACTTGACAGGATGTCCTCTGACGTCCGCCCAGACCAAACGGAACAAACATTACCGAAAAAAAAGGATGGATGTAGCGTCTGCAATGTAAGCAGGAGATCCCGGATTCGAGTCCCGGTCGGGGCATACATTTTCACCTGTCCCCGTCGATATATATCAACGCCCGTCAGCAGCTGAAGGTATTAATATAATTCTAATTTCCTCTCGTTGATATCCGAGGCACCCTTACAATACAGTGGTTCGTCTACCTGCCCTTCACGGCAAATCATTCGAGGCTTACATTTTTGCAAGATGATACCCACTCGCATACGACAGAGTTACTACGGCTTGTCTTCGCGCCTGCCGTGCCCTACCTTGGCCAGCAGGATCGACGGATCTCTCCGCGAGAACGTTTAGAGCATTATGAGCAGCGCCCTCCAACCATCTCGAAATTTTGACCATCTAACGCGCCAATTGGACAGAATCTGGAACTAAATGACGCACGAGGACATCTAACAACTCTGTCAGTCAATGCCAAGCTGAATATCTACGCTCATGCTCATAAATTAGGGGTAATGCAGAATGTGGGGCCACACAACGTGGCACTACACAAAACTGGCGCTAATAGCGTAGGCACATAGGGAACACACACGACACAGATCTGTAAGTCCACGGTATTGGTGATAAGTTGAGAAAACCGTCCCGAAACACATGTGCTGCAAAACGCCACTGTTTCTTGTGCATGTACCTCGACATCAACATGGGATATGATCACCATGCACACGTACACAAGCCGCACAACGGATTGGTATACTCTGGATCAGGTGCTCGAGCAGCTGCTGGGGTATAACCTCCCATTCTTGCACCAGTGTCTGTCGGAGCTCGTGAAGTGTCGTAGGGCTTTGAAAACGTGCAGCGATACGTCGACCGAGAGCATCCCAGACGTGCTCGATGGGGTATAGGTCTGGAGAAGAGGCAGGCTATTCCATTCGTCTGATATCTTATGTTTCAAGGTACTCCTCCACGATGGCAGCTCGGTGGGGCCGTGCGTTACCATCCATCAGGAGGAAGGTGGGACCCACTGCTACCCTGAAAAGGCGTACATATTGCAAAATGAGGCGGACATACTGCAAAATGAGGTCCCAATACACCTAACCTGTTACAGTTCCTCTGTCAAAGACATGCAGGTGTGTACGTCCACCAATCATTATCCCACCCCAGTCCATCTAACATGACCTCCATACAGGTCCCTATCATGATTATTTATGGGTTGGTATCTGGTTCCTGGTTCACGCCAGATGAAAGCCAGGCGAGAATCACTGTTCAGACTATACCTGGACTCGTCCGTGAACATAACCTGGGACCACTGTTCCAATGACCGTGTACCGTGTTCTTGACACCTAGCTTTACGGGCTCTCCTGTGACCAGGGGTCAGTGGAATGCACCTTGCAGGTCTCCGGGCGAATAAACCATGTCTGTTCAGTCGTCTGTACACTGTGTGTCAGGAGACAACTGTTCCAGTGGCTGCAGTAAGGTCCCGAGCGAGGCTACCTGCAGTACTCAGTGGCCGTCTTCGGGCACTGATGGTGAGATTTGGTCTTGTGGTGTTGTGTACTGTGGACGTCCCGTACTGTAGCGCCTGGACACGTTTCCTGTCTGCTGGAATCGTTGCCATAATCTTGAGATAACACTTTGTGGCACACAGAGGGCCCGTGCTACGACCTGCTGTGTTTGCCCAGCCTCCAGTCGCCCTAGTATTCTACCCCTCATAATCTGATAAATATGTGTTCTTTGAGTCATTTTCAACAAGCAGTCACCATTAGCACGTCTGAAAACGTCTGCACACTTACTCGCTGCACCGTACTCTGACATGGACCAACACACCTCTGCATATGTGGACTGCTGCCAGCGGCACCGTGCGACAACCGCGGATCAAATGCACCGCATAGTCATACCCCGTGGTGATTTAAACCCGCAAACCGCCCACCAGAGCGTTGTTTCACCATGTGTCAGCATTATCCTTAATTTATGAGCATGAGTGTACTTGCGTAAGGGCCAGAGGTAGACCAATGACTTGCTCAATTCGTGAAGCTTTTTCTCTTCAATAAATCATCCAATTTGTCTGAATCTGTAATCATGTGTTTCTCTGTACATGTACGCCACGTGTACATCCGTCCCATTCCGATAATTCCTTCGTGGAGCGTCTTCTTTTTTTGTCTTAGAGTGTATACTTCTCTTACCGCGACACGTGACCGCGGCCTCACGAGGCGCCATTCAGACTCGCTGTGGACAATGGTCATAATTTTTTGGCTGATCCATCTATATAGAGTATTTGGCTCAGAAGTGAGATCCTGAAAGGTCTTCGGTAAATAATTGTTGACTGATAGCCGTTCCTTTCTTCTGTGTAGTTTGATAACGAGTTTCGTAACAGCCAGTGGTTACGGTAAGCTCATCTGCGACAGCGAAGCTTAGCAGATCCGTATGGAACAAAGCACCTCGTGCAACTGGGTGATAAGGAGCCATGTTTATATTACAAATCGCTCCTGTCGACACAGATTTATTTTTCTCTTTATTTACTGAATGGTAACTTTATTTAAAAAATAAAAAAATAAAAAGAGACAATGTATAAACAAGTGGAAAATTGCTTTACTGACTATTTCGTTCTTCAGAATTACGTATCTCGACGTTTATTGCGCCAAAGGCATTAATGATAACGTGATGAAGCGCTGCGAAGCGGAAAGACCAGTTCATCTGCCACCCACAACCTACGGAGATTCATGGGAGCTGCGCACACTTCACTCGAAGATTTTCCATCTGTCCAGGTAAACGGTGGAGCGAATGGGAAGGAGGCTGGGAGGAAAGGGGCCACACAAGTGTCCTGATGTTTACATAGTATTCCTCAGAGGAGGCAGCACACGTCGTCTGGGCAGTGCTGCCGGCGAACAAATGGATGTACAGTATATGATGGGACAGTGAGTGCTTGTATCGCTTGCCAATAAGAGACAATGGCAGAAGTATCAACGGTCAGTTTCCATCCAGTATAAACCCAGGCGGTAGCTGGTACAACGTGTACCTTTGTGCCACGCTACTCATCAGTCCAGAGGACTTTTTTTCCGCACTTCGACCGTCCATTCACTTTATTCTTACACCGTGCTAATCTGAGCCTTGTGAGGTGCTGCGGGCAAAGGCATGCACGCGGACTGCTGTCTTCTGTATTCCATAGTGAGCAGGCGATTCTAGAAAGAAGAAGAGGGAAGATTAGTTTAACGACCCGTCGACGACGGGATCACCAGAGACGGCGCACAAGCTCGGAATCAGAAAGGTTTAGGAAGGAAAGCTGTTAATCACTTTATTTCGAGAAGGCTGCTGGTAATACATGTAGCGTATCAGATCCAGAAATTAATAGATAATCAACATGCTTCTTTAAAGTTATTTGTCTACTGCTCTGTAAAACATTGAATAGGGTACAATGCAATCCCACTGTGTACCCTGACTACTGTCAACTGATTGGAAGCTGCTACGAATGGGTGTGTTGGGAAGGCTGCCGACGGTCATGTAGCGAAGATACCAAACGTACCTCAAGCAATATCCTCTCATCTGGTTACCATCTCTTCTGCAGTAAACAGAGGATCTGTCACTACTAAACCACTTGAATGTGAGTGACGTGTCAATAGTAGGTCTAGACTTCTTGCAACTGGCAGAGAATACCAGCATTGCTCACGGAATTTCGGCGAACCTCACACTCTGCAGCATTTTTCCCAGAAAAAATTGTGGCCCTCTTATTCTGAGTCAAGTGGAAGGTTTGAACCAAAGACTGCGAAGGTTCCGTGACAGGCTAGGCTGTGACTTCCTGGACTTGCGCCATGTGAATGAGGTCCCACTAAATGCGTTCGATGTCAGCTGAGCTGACTGTGTGTGGGGTGTGGATAAGTGCTTTTTTTGGTTTAGGTTAGATGACTTTCCATCCTATACAGATAATGAAAATTGTAAGAGACCCCGAAGTTCCTGTCTAAAATCCAAATAATTCACCTTCACAGGTGAGAGTATTGAAATCCTTATAGTTAACTGCCGGAGTTTTCGCAACAAACCACCAGCGGTTGAAGCGCTTTTAAAAACCAGTGAATCTCACCTAATACTAGGCAAGAAAAAACTGTTTAAAAACCAAAAAGACGACAGCAGTGAGATTTCTGAAGAAAATTTAGGCGAAATACCCTCAGACTTCAAGAGGAATAAAATAATTCCAATCTCAAAGAAAGCAGGTGTTGACAGATGTGAAAATTACCGAACAATCAGTTTAATAAGCAACAGCTGCAAAATACTAACGCGAATTCTTTACAGACGAATGGAAAAACTAGTAGAAGCCAACCTTGGGGAAGATCAGTTTGGATTCCGTAGAAATATTGGAACACGTGAGGCAATACTGACCCTACGACTTATCTTAGAAGAAAGATTAAGGAAAGGCAAACCTACGTTTCTAGCATTTGTACACTTAGAGAAAGCTTTTGACAATGTTGACTGGAATACTCTCTTCCAAATTCTGAAGGTGGAAGGGGTAAAATACAGGGAGCGAAAGGCTATTTACAATTTGTACAATTTGTACGTAACTAATCAGGAGGTACCGAATAGAATTGGGGAGAAGAGGAATTTGCGGCACAATCTGACTAGAAGGGATCTGTTGGTAGGGCACATTCTGAGGCATCGAGGGATCATCAATTTAGTAATAGAGGGAAGCGCAGAGGGTAAAAATCGTAGAAGACCAAGGCATGGATACACTAAACAGATTCAGAAGGATGTACATCGAAGTACTTACTCAGAGATGAAGAAGCTAGCGCAGGATAATCATGGAGAGCTGCATCAAACCAGTCTCTGAACTGAAGACCACAACAACAACAACAGAGAGAATTTAAAAATTTAGCGATAAATAGAGGGTTTTCATATATTTCTAGATTTACCATTAAACTTGAGTTCTAGAAACGTTCTAAGTAATTTTGCATGGGATAGCATTAAAATCCATGGAGAAGAAATAAAAACTTTGAGGTTCGTCGATGACATTGTAATTCTGTCAGAGACAGCAAAGGACTTGGAAGAGCAGTTTAACGGAATGGACAGTGTCTTGAAAGGAGGGTATAAGATGAACATCAACAAAAGCAAAACGAGGATAATGGAATGTACTCGAGTTAACTCGGGTGATGCTGAGGGAATTATATTAGGGAATGACACGCTTAAAGTAGTAAAGGAGTTTTGCTATTTGGGAAGCAAAATAACTGATGATGGTCGAAGTAGAGAGGATATAAAATGTAGACTTGAAATGGCAAGGAAAGCGTTTCTGAAGAAGAGAAATTTGTTAACATCGAGTATTGATGTGTTAGGAAGTCATTTCTGAAAGTTTTTGTTTGGAGTGTAGCCATGTATGGAAGTGAAACATGGACGATAACTGGTTTGGACAAGAAGAGAATAGAAGCTTTCGAAATATGGTGCTACAGAAGAATGCTGAAGATTAGATGAGTAGATCACATAACTAATGAGGAGGTATTGAATAGGATTGGGGAGAAGAGAAGTTTGTGGCACAACTTGACCAGAAGAAGGGACCGGTTGGTAGGACATGTTCTGAGGCATCAAGGGAGCACCATTGTAGTACTGGAGGGCAGCGTGGAGGGTAAAAATCGTAGAGGGAGACCGAGAGATGAAAACACCAAGCAGATTCAGAAGGATGTAGGTTGCAGTAGGTACTGGGAGATGAAGAAGCTTGCACAGGATAGAGTAACATGGAGAGCTGCACCAAACGAGTCTCAGGACTGAAGATCACAATAAGAACAATTTGCATGCATCTTCTAAGTGTCTACCAGTTCAGTTCTTTCACACATTTTCGCGATACTCTCTCAAGGGTTTAAAGAAAAAAAACTGTGATCGTCTGAGCTGGTCTTCTCTGTATCGGTTGTTTGCCCTGTTAGTCCTGTCTAGTATAGGTCCCACACACTTGAGTAACGTTCTCGGATAGGTCAGATGAGTGTCATGCATACAATCTCCTTTGTAAACTGATTGCATTTCCCTAGAATTCTGCCGGCCGCGGTGGTCTAGCGGTTCTAGGCGCTCAGTCCGGTACCGCGCGACTGCTACGGTCGCAGTTTCGAATCCTGCCTCGGGCATGGATGTGTGTGATGTCCTTAGGTTAGTTAGGTTTAATTAGTTCTAAGTTATAGGCGACTGATGACCTCAGACGTTAAGTCGCATAGTGCTCAGAGCCATTTGAACTATTTTTGAACCATAGAATTCTGCCAACAAACGGAAGTCTGCCGCCTGCTTTACCTGTGACTGACACTATGGTATCTCATCCCTACAAAATGCTACACCTATATATCTGTGTGAGTTATTCCAGCTGTGACTCACTGACATTATAGTCATAGGTTACATCATTTTTGCGTTTTGCGAACCGCGCAATTTTACATTTCTGAATATTTAGAGTGAGTTGCAGTCTTTGACCCACTTTTAAATCTTATTAAGATCTGACTGAATATTTGTTTCTTTGAGACAGATCTTCATTATAGGCAACTGCATCATCTGCAAAAAGTCTGTGCACTGTTAATATTGTTTGCAATATCATTAATGTACAACGAATACAATAGCAAGGGGCACACCTATCTGCACATCTACTGACGACTCCTCATCCAAGGGAACATGTTGTGTCCTCCCTACCAAGAAATTCTCTATCCATTCCTGAATCTTGCTTGATAACCCACGTTATTGTTCTTTCGATAATAATCATATCTGTGGTACTGAGTTGAAAGCCTTTCGGAATCAAGAAATTCTACATCATGTTTACTTGACTGCTTTGATCCAAATCTTTCAGGGTGTCATGTGAGAAAAGTGCAAGTTGGGTACCATATAATCCATGTTTTCGGAATCCATGGTGGTTGGCATGGAGGAGGTCGTTCTGCTCGAGATATCTCATTCGTTTCTGCTTAGAATATGTTATAATTCAAAAACAAATGGGTGTGCAGTATGTTGGACGGTAGGTTTGTGCATCACTTCTGTTACCCTGCTTGTAGGCAGGAGTGGCCAGAGCTTTCTTACAACTGATGGGCACAGCTTTTTGTTCGGGGGATCTACGATAGATTATAGTTAAAAGAGTACCTAACTCAGACGCAAATTCAGTATTATGGAATCTGATAAGGATTCCATGGGGCGCAGAAGCCTTTTTCAATTTTAACGATTTCAGCTGTTTCTCAACGCCATACTGTTTCTTTCAGACAGCAATTATATTTTCAATGGCAAAAGAATGAACTTGGGCCAATACTTCAGGTTTTTTTTGTAAAGGAAATTTGAAAATGGGATTAACAAATTCTACTTTTACTCTGCCATCCTCAGTTTCCGTTGCTATCTCGTTCGCGAGAGTCTAAACACTAACTTTGGTGCCACTATCAGCCTTTACATACGATCAGAATTTCTTTGGATTTTGTGAAAAATCTTTCGACAGTATTCTCGAGAGGCAGTCACTGACCTCTTCACGCAGGGTTCTCTTGCAAACCAAACTCGTTTCATTCAACATCTATCTATAGCTGTATGCTTTGTTTTGTACCTATTGTGTAGTAGTCCTTGCTTCTTTAGAAGTTCATTTGCAGTGACTGTATACCGTGGAGCGTCCCTACCTTCATGAACTCTTCTATTGAATTCATTAATTTGAGCCATAGTTTCTCTCCATACTCCTGTCCTGAAATAAATGTTTCAAATTCCTCATTGAGATATGCCACTGCTGCCTCTTTACCTACTTTACTGAACGTATAAATCTTTCTTCTTGTTTTAGAGGCCCTGCATCACGATCACTGACACCATTTTTGATGTAGACATCCTAAAGAGGTCAGGTCTGTTTGTTGCCAATTGATCTAACATATTTTTATCAAGCAAGAGATTCCGAACCACCTGTTCTAGGTAGTTTTCAAAAAAGTTGTATAGTATATTTCATACGATGCAATGTACCAACTCACCACTAATAAAATTGTGTAATTATCCTAGCTCACTGTTGGGTCATTAGAGACTCTTCCGACGTTTTCAGTATGATTGGAGAAACTTACGTACTATGAAATGAGGTTTTCTCTAAAGTTTTCGATTACATAAAGATGTGAGTCTGGTGATCGACAGAAAGAACCAATTTTTTTTTTTTTTTTTTTTTTTTTTTTTTTTTTTTTTTTTTTTTTTTTGCCCGTTCATGATACTGAGTCTTACTCAAACAGTCTCGCATATACCTTCAATTTCTATCTCGGTAGATTTGAGTTCCTTGTCTACTACAACAAATACGCCACTTCGATTGCTCATTGCCCTATGTTGTTGTTGTGGTCTTCAATCCTGAAACTGGTTTGATGCAGCTCTCCATGTTACTCTATCCTGTGCAAGCTTCTTCATCTTCCAGTACTTACTGCAATCTACATCCTTCTGAATCTGCTTAATGTACTCATCTCTTTGTCTCTCTCTGCGATTTTTACCCTCCACGCTGCCCTCCAATGCTAAATTTGTGATCCCTTGATGTCTCAGAACATGTCCTACCAACCGATCCCTTCTTCTTGTCAAGTTGTGCCACAAGCTCCTCTTCTCCCCAATCCTATTCAATACCTCCTCATTAGTTATGTGATCTACCCATCTAATCTTCAGCATTCTTCTGTAGCACCATATTTCTAAAGCTTATATTCTCTTCTTGTCTAAACTATTTATCGTCCATGTTTCACTCCCATACATGGCTACACTCCATACAAATACTTTCAGAAACGACATCGTGCCACTTAAATCTATACTCGATGTTAACAAATTTCTCTTCTTCAGAAACGCTTTCCTTGTCATTGCCAGTCGACATTTTATATCCTCTCTACTTCTACCGTCATAAGTTATTTTGCTCCCCAAATAGCAAAACTCCTTTACTACTTTAAGTGTCTCATTTCCTAATCTAATTCCCTCAGCATCACCCGACTTAATTCGACTACATTCCATTATCCTCGTTTTGCTTTTGTTGATGTTCATCTTATACCCTCCTTTCAAGACACTGTCCATTCCGTTCAACTGCTCTTCCAAGTCCTTTGCTGTCTCTGACAGAATTACAATGTCATCGACGAACCTCAAAGTTTTTATTTCTTCTCCATGGATTTTAATGCTATCCCATGCAAAATTACTTAGAACGTTTCTAGAACTCAAGTTTAATGGTAAATCTAGAAATATATGAAAACCCTCTATTTATCGCTAAATTTTTAAATTCTCTCTGTTGTTGTTGTTGTGGTCTTCAGTTCAGAGACTGGTTTGATGCAGCTCTCCATGATTATCCTGCGCTAGCTTCTTCATCTCTGAGTAAGTACTTCGATGTACATCCTTCTGAATCTGTTTAGTGTATCCATGCCTTGGTCTTCTACGATTTTTACCCTCTGCGCTTCCCTCTATTACTAAATTGATGATCCCTCGATGCCTCAGAATGTGCCCTACCAACAGATCCCTTCTAGTCAGATTGTGCCGCAAATTCCTCTTCTCCCCAATTCTATTCGGTACCTCCTGATTAGTTACGTGATCTACCCATCTATTTATTTCTTTATGGTGTTTTAATGATGTTCCATTGCAAATTTGCGGTACCCATCGACTATGCGTCCTTATTCAACATTGAGAAATCCTATGCTTCTCCTCTGTCATTCTCATTCAGTTTTAAAGGCTTCTAGCAATACATAGCTAGCTGCCTCCTTTTCAGCAAACAGCCACTGGACCTGTGAACTCGCTCTATACCATGAACAAACAGCGAAGCGTGAACGGGGCTGACACCTTGATTCAGCCGAACTGAAGAACGTCGCGCCCATCTAAAAAGGCCGTACCGCAGTGATAAATGAAATGTCCCACTGTTCCGAGTACTTCCGAGAAGGACCAAGCAAAGCCTGTTACAGACCAAGCCTCGGCACGCAGGCGGCCTGCAAATCATTCTCACGTGCAGTTTGGCACGCTGTAGACGACCCTGACCTAACACTTGTGGAATCTGGTTTCGGAGGACAGAGCGGATCAGGTTATAGTTGTGGAAAGGGACCACAATCAGTTACTGTCGGTTATACAAAACACGCAAACTTCATTTTCCTAAAAACAGTTAATCACGCATGCCCTTAAAATGATTCAAAACAATGCGGCTGAAAGCCCGAACACAAGTTATTACAATTGTTTTAAGGAATACATGCGGCTGAAGGCCTTCCATAAAAAGAAAATCTTACGTAAATACTCGGCGGAAGGCCACACACTGGACACGGAAGAACTGGAGCTTCCAATAGAGAAGAAAATATAAAAAGGCTTTAAACAAGTGAATTTTCAAATTTTAATTTAAGTCGGCTGAAGGCCTTATCCTAAAAATATTTTACATAAAAGCTCTGCTGAAGGTCACATACTGAGCATAGAACAACTCACGGCTTAAGGCCTGGATAACAAGGATTTGCAATAGAGCAAAATTCCCCTTTTATTTCCTTTTTAAAAAAATTTCGTTCAAACATGAATCTTCAAAGTTTTAACTTAAGACGGCTGAAGGCCTTATTTTAAAATTAAAAGAAACTAAATTAATAGGTCGCTGAAGGCCACGCACCGTACTTGAGACAAAAATCACCATCTAAAAACAAGAGAACAATGGCGCTCAAAAGTGTTCCAAGGGTCGGCCTGATGAGGTAATTCTAATGTAAGGTTAGGTGAGATAGGCAGCCAAGAATAAGATTAAGTAATCAGATGGCAACCCGACCGAGGGACGGCTGAAGGACCGACCTAATCAATTCCGCTGCGCCGACCAACGGCACGACAACGGAAAATACCAGCCGAGGACGAAGATGTCAGCAGCACTACGTCTTCAAAATTGGCGCCTAAGAACAGCCAAGGCACAATAGCCACTCAAAAATATGAACAACAGCAAAGGCTGTCAAACTAAATGCGGTACGGACAGCATCAACACGGCGAGGAAAAACACACTGCGGAACACTACGCTAATGCCCTCGCTGCACTGTCCCAACCGACCGACTGCCTACTCCAGTACGTAGACAGCATTAACATAAATGCTCAGTCGAAATTACACAAGCTAGACACAGTTCCAAGAAAACACTTCCACAAGAAATCGAACAATCGTAAAAGCAACCACTGTGGAACAACCAGGACGAATGACAAGTCGACACACAAGGAAAACCTGAAGCGGTCCGCGACCAAATATACGTCGTCCGATGAGGCGACCGACCGAACGACCAACCACGGTCGTCCCCGCTTAAGTCATGTGTGTCAGCAGCAGTCGGGCGAGTCTTGGCTGTCCGGACCTCACTGCAGCTCCATCCCGACTGAACTCCATGTCCGTTCGGATCTCGGAGACACGGCGACCCGGGCACACTGGCTCGGACCCAACCGTGCAGAGTTAACACTTGCGCAATGGCCACACGACATCTCTGCACAAGGAAGGAACTGATCCACGTGCCGCAAGATCACCAATTGAAGGGGCCCAGAAGCGGTCGGAAGACCAAATACACGTCGCCCGATGAGACGACCTACCGAAGAACCACCGAACGTCGTTCCCGCTCAGGTCTCCTTCCATCGGACAGTGCATGTGTAGCGCCAGCGGTCGGGCGAGTACTGGCTGTGCAGAGCTCACTGGAGCTCCATCCCGACTGAACCCCCGACACACGACGAGCCGGAAATACTAGCGGCCGCTTCAAAGATAATACGACTGTGCTCTTATCGATCAGCGCTGCTGCTGTCACTCACGGACAGGCAAGCCAGCAACTTATTGACGCCAGTAAATCGAATAAGACGATGCGACAGTTCCGCAAAGAGAAGCTGTCAAGCGAGAACCGGCATGAACACGAGCCGTGCACGGCTCAACTTCTGCATGTACATCTATACCCTGTGAACCACTGTGAAGAGCATGGCATAGGGTACATCCCATTGTGCCACTCGCTTGAGCCTTCAGCCGTTCAATTCACAAATGGGTCACAGGAATGATGATTGCATAAATGTCTCCCTATGGAAGCAATGTTCAAATGTTCATATTTGAGTGAAATCTTATGGGACTTAACTGCTAAGGTCATCAGTCCCTAAGCTTACACACAAGTTAACCTAAGTTATCCTAAGAACAAACACGCACACCCATGCCCGAGGGAGGACTCGAACCTCCGCCGGGATCAGCCGCACAGTCCATGACTGCAGCGCCTCAAACCGCTCGGCTAATCACGCGCGGCTATGGAAGCAATCATCATTCCTGCAACCCGTGTGTGAATTGAACGGCAGAAAGCTCCAAAAAGTGGGAGAGTGGGACAGATCATCTGCCGTTCACTTAACAGTGGTTCACAGAGTATAGATGTAGATGCAGAAGTATTAGGTCAGGGTCTCCCACAGCGTACCGAAGTGCACGTCAGAATGATTTACAGGCCGCGTGCGAGCTGAGGCTTGGCCTGTAATAGGCTTTCCTGGGTCCTTCTCGGAAGTGTTTGTTCATGGTATAGAGTAAGTTTTTGCAGGTCCAGTGGCTGTTTGCACAAAAGGAGGCAGCTATCTATCTATCGCCAGAAGCCTTTAATAATGAGTGAGAATGACAGAGGAGAAGTATAAGATTTGGTTCAAATGGCTCTGAGCACTATGGGACATAACATCTATGGTCATCAGTCCCCTAGAACTTAGAACTACTTAAACCTAACTAACCTAAGGACATCACACAACACCCAGCCATCACGAAGGATAAGATTTCTCAATACTGAATAACAGATATACAGACCCATAGTCGATGAGTACAGCAAATTTGCTACGGAACAACTTTACAACACCATGCAGAAAGAATTTCAAAATTTAGTTGACGATAAAAGGGCAAAAAATTACAACGATCGACAGGCGGGATTCGTTACTCTGTACAGCAAGAAGCACTTTATGCTAAATTTTCGGCATGGGGCATGTGATGAAATTAATGGTATGAACATTAAACTTTCATAAGTTGCACGCATTATTCACTGTGCGATGTAACAGTTTTCGATTGAACTGTACAAAGAATATAGGCACTTTATACATTACTGAAAAGTGCGTTGGTTAAGTCAGGCGGCATGCCTCGGACGATTTTTCAATTTAAAGCCCGCTATTGTCGAATTTATCAGGGAAAAGGGAGAGCAGGAACGAGAATTAGAACATTCAAAATGGATTGCAGACCTCGCATTTTAAGTGGAACTGACCCACACTGTCCACAATACGACATAACAAGATGAGAAACAACTTTTGTCACACTTGGTGAGGATGTATTTAAGAAGAAAATCGCTTTGTGGAAGGGACAAATTGTGACAAAAACCACCGTCTCCTTCTCTAAGCTCGCCGGTCGTTGTGGCCGAGCTGTCCTAGGCGCTTCAGTCTGGAACCACGCGACCGCTATGGTCGCAGGTTCGAATCCTGCCTCGGGCATGGATGTGTGTGATGTCCTTATGTTAGTTAGGTTCAAGCAGTTCTAAGTCTAGGGGACTGATGACCTCAGATGGTAAGTCCCATCGTGCTCAGAGCCATTTGAACCATTTTTTCTCTAAGCTCATTGGTACTGAAGAAAGCGTGTAGTTTGAAGAATTCATTGTGGCATTGGAGTAATTTTCTAAACGTTTTGAGAGTATCACCAATCCAACATCTATTTTCGAGACCGTTTGCCATTTTAGTTGTAAGCTCCCCTGTGCATTTGCAAATGAAATTGTCTAATCTGCAGTGTAATTACCGTTTAAAAGACAAGTTGTTTTACTATAGACTGCCTAGTAGATCTACATTGTTTTCCTCGGAAAAAGTTTCCATGTGTTCCAAATGGGATTGCAAATGTGGTAAATATTTCGAGCAGTATATGTGTCTGTGAAAGGCATTTTTCGATTATGAAACTAAGTCATCATTACGTGGCAGCCTGGGTGCGAAAATCTGTGAAATGTTCTATGTCTATCTGCATACGACAATTCGTTCCCAGTAAAAGAGTATTGTCTTAAGTGCACCAAAAATAATTAAACAATGCTGAAAATTTGTTTAATTTAGGATCTATTTTGTTGAGAAATATGAAATCAAGTTGTTAGCAATGCAACTATATTGCCATCTAGATGCGGGGCTTTTGCAGTTTTCCGCTCTTCCCACTCCTCACGCTTGGATTTTGGGGGGGGGGGGGGGGGGGGTGGCCAAGCATAGGAGAAGCACTACTCGTGTACTAAATTCTTGACCGTCCCTATGTTAGGTTGCAAGGATCCAAAGAACCACAGGTCTCAAGTGACATATTGGACAGTATGAGTCATCAACAGTTCATCCACCCAGATTTCTGTTGCTCTTTAAGCAACTACATTATCCACAACTGCTTATTAAGATTGTTTCTGCTGCACTGACAAGTGAGTTCATTAGATACAGTTTTTTTCTATCTACAATTTTGCAAGCGACAGTTAATATCTGCTATATGACTCATACTGCAGCACGACCATACAACATATGTCATATTCAGGCGACAGCCTTCCACGTCCAAATCACGAAACCAGTTTCTGACCAACTTACTGGTTTCGGACCAACTACAACTCCATTCGAAGACACTTGTCCAACAACCTATTACAGCTGTGCATTCACAGCCTTGAAAGTGTCGTTTCAGTTGATAACAAAAGTTCTTTCACGTTACAACGATCATACAGTTGTAGTAATTTCTGGTTTTATGCTACTGTGTGGTTCAGCAGTTTGTTGCACCTCTAGGCGAGGAAGAGTCCACGAATTAATCACAAATTTTGTTATAACAAAGGACAATGGAGCAAAGTACCTCCCCAGCAGTCTGAATAAGCCCTCCAAAAAAAGTTACTGCAAAGAAACTTTGAATTTGCAGTCCCGTCAACGTAGGTGTCATTAGAGATGGAGTATGCGCTCACATTGAACGAAGATCACGAACAAGAATAGCACTGACCTTTTTTCAAAGAAAAGAGTAGGCAATCAGCTGAAACTATTTAGAAAAACTGGGAGGGTGGGCTTACTGGTAGTTGGGAGCTCCAATGTTAGGCGCGTAATGGGGCCCCTTAGGGATATGGCGGCTAAGGAGGGGAAGAAATCCAGTGTGCACTCCGTGTGCATTCCGGGAGGAGTCATTCCTGATGTGGAAAGGGTCCTTCCGGATGCCATGAAGAGCACAGGGTGCAGCCAGCTGCAGGTGGTGGCACATGTCGGCACTAATGACGTGTGTCGCTTTGGATCTGAGGAAATTCTCTCTGGATTCCAGCGGCTATCTGATTTGGTGAAGGCTGCCGGTCTTGCTTACGAGATGAAGGCAGAGCTCACCATCTGCAGCATCGTTGACAGAACCGACTGCGGACCTTTGGTGCAGAGCCGGGTGGAGGGTCTGAATCAGAGGCTCAGACGGTTTTGCGACCGTATTGGCTGCAGATTCCTTGACTTGCGCCATAGGGTGGTGGGGTTTCGGGTTCCGCTGAATAGGTCAGGAGTTCACTACACTCAGCTGGCGGCTACACGGGTAGCGGAGGCTGTGTGGCGTGGACTGGGCGGTTTTTTAGGTTAGAAGGCCTCGGGAAAGTACGGGCTGGGCTGCAATCTCAAAGGGTGCATGGCAAATACAGGACGTGCTTGGATCAAGGAACAATCGGAATTGTAGTTGTAAATTGTTGTAGTTGTGCTGGGAAAGTCCCTGCGCTTCAAGCGCTAATAGAAAGCACAGAAGCTGAAATCGTTATAGGTACAGAAAGCTAGCTAAAGTCTGAAATAAGTTCTGCAGAAATTTTTACGTCTCAGACGGTGTTCAGGAAAGATAGATTAGGCAGAACTGGTGGTGGAGTGTTTGTGTCTGTCAGTAGTGGTTTATCTTGTAGTGAAGTCGAAGTAGATACTCCGTGCGAATTGGTGTGGGTGGAGGTTATACTTAACAGCCGAATTAAGTTAATAATTGGCTCCTTCTACCGACCCCCAGACTCCGATGATACAGTTGCGGAACAGTTCAGAGAAAGTTTGAGTCTCGTAACAAATAAATACCCCACTCATACGGTTATAGTTGTTGTGGACTTCAACCTACCCTCGGTATGTTGGCAAAAATACTTGTTAAAAACCGGTGGTAGGCAGAAAACGTCTTCCGAGATTGTCCTAAATGCATTCTCCGAAAATTATTTCGAGCAGTTAGTCCACGAACCCACGCGAATTGTAAATGGTTGCGAAAACACACTTGACCTCTTAGCCACAAACAATCCAGAGCTGATAGAGAGCATCATGACTGATACAGGGATTAGTGATCACAAGGTCATTGTAGCTAGGCTCAATACCATTTCTTCCAAATCCATCAGAAACAAACGCAAAATAATTTTATTTAAAAAAGCGGATAAAGTGCCACTAGAAGCCTTCCTAAAAGACAATTTCCATTCCTTCCGAACTGAATATGCGAATGTAGACGAGATGTGGCTCAAATTCAAAGATATAGTAGCAACAGCAATTGAGATATTCATACCTCATAAATTGGTAAGAGATGGAACGGATCCCCCGTGCTACACAAAAAAGGTCCAAACGCTGTTGCAGAGGCAACGGAAAAAGCATGCGAAGTTCAGAAGAACGCGAAATCCTGAAGATGGGCTAAAATTTACAGACGCGCGAAATTTGGCACGTACTTCGATGCGAGATGCCTTTAATAGGTTCCACAACGAAACATTGTCTCGAAATTTGGTAGAAAATCCGAAGAAATTCTGGTCGTATGTAAAGTACACAAGCGGCAAGACGCAGTCAATACCTTCGCTGCGCAGTGCCGATGGTACTGTTATCGACGACTGTGCCGCTAAAGCGGAGTTATTGAACGCAGTTTTCCGAAATTCCTTCACCAGGGAAGACGAATGGAATATTCCAGAATTTGAAACACGAACATCTGCTAGCATGAGTTTCTTAGAAGTAGATACCTTAGGGATTGCGAAGCAACTCAAATCGCTTGATACGGGCAAGTCTTCAGGTCCAGATTGTATACCGATTAGGTTCCTTTCAGATTACGCTGATACTATAGCTCCCTACTTAGCACTCATATACAACCGCTCGCTCACCGATAGATCTGTACCTACAGATTGGAAAATTGCGCAGTTCGCACCAGTGTTCAAGAAGGGTAGTAGGAGTAATCCATTTAACTACAGACCTATATCATTGACGTCGGTTTGCAGTAGGGTTTTGGAGCATATACTGTATTCAAACTTTATGAATCACCTCGAAGAGAACGATCTATTGACACGTAATCAGCATGGCTTCAGAAAACATCGCTCTTGTGCAACGCAGCTAGCTCTTTATTCGCACGAAGTAATGGCCGCTATCGACAGGGGATCTCAAGTTGATTCCGTATTTCTAGATTTCCGGAAAGCTTTTGACACCGTTCCTCACAAGCGACTTCTAATCAAGCTGCGGAGCTATGGGGTATCGTCTCAGTTGTGCGACTGGATTCGTGATTTCCTGTCAGGAAGGTCGCAGTTCGTAGTAATAGACGGCAAATCATCGAGTAAAACTGAAGTGATATCAGGTGTTCCCCAGGGAAGCGTCCTGGGACCTCTACTGTTCCTGATCTATATAAATAACCTGGGTGACAATCTGAGCAGTTCTCTTAGGTTGTTCGCAGATGATGCTGTAATTTACCGTCTAGTAAGGTCATCCGAAGACCAGTATCAGCTGCAAAGCGATTTAGAAAAGATTGCTGTATGGTGTGTCAGGTGGCAGTTGACGCTAAATAACGAAAAGTGTGAGATGATCCACATGAGTTCCAAAAGAAATCCGTTGGAATTCGATTACTCGATAAATAGTACAATTCTCAAGGCTGTCAATTCAACTAAGTACCTGGGTGTTAAAATTACGAACAACTTCAGTTGGAAGGACCACATAGATAATATTGTCGGGAAGGCGAGCTAAAGGTTGCGTTTCATTGGCAGGACACTTAGAAGATGCAACAAGTCCACTAAAGAGACAGCTTACACTACACTCGTTCGTCCTCTGTTAGAATATTGCTGCGCGGTGTGGGATCCATACCAGGTGGGATTGACGGAGGACATCGAGAGGGTGCAAAGAAGGGCAGCTCGTTTTGTATTATCGCGTTATAGAGGAGAGAGTGTGGCAGATATGATACACGAGTTGGGATGGAAGTCATTACAGCATAGACGTTTTTCGTCGCGGCGAGACCTTTTTACGAAATTTCAGTCACCAACTTTCTCTTCCGAATGCGAAAATATTTTGTTGAGCCCAACCTACATAGGTAGGAATGATCATCAAAATAAAATAAGAGAAATCAGAGCTCGAACAGAAAGGTTTAGGTGTTCGTTTTTCCCGCTCGCTGTTCGGGAGTGGAATAGTAGAGAGATAGTATGATTGTGGTTCGATGAACCCTCTGCCAAGCACTTAAATGTGAATTGCAGAGTAGTCATGTAGTAGATGTAGATGGACTGACCCTAATGAGGATGACTGGATGAAGATTTGAATCTCGCCTCTTTTTTTTGGGGTCATCAGTCTTCTGTGCCAACCTCTTCATCTCAGAGTAACACTTGTTGCCACCTACATCCTCAACTATTTGCTGGATGTATTCCAATATCTGTTTTCCTGTTTTCCTCTACAGTTTTGCCCTCTACAGCTCCCTCTAGTACCATGAAAGTCATTCCCTCATCTCTTAACAGATGCCCTATCATCCTGTCCATTCTCCCTATCAGTGTTTTCTAGATATTCCTTTCCTCTCCGATTCTGCGCAGAACCTACTCATTTCTTACCTTAGCAGTGCAGCTAATTTTTAACATTCGTCTGTAGCACCACATCTCAAATGCTTCGGTTCTCTTCTGATCCGGTTTTCCCACACTCCATGTTTGACAACCGTACAATGTTGTACTCCAGATGAACATTCTCAGAAATTTCTTCCTCAAATTAAGGCCTATTTTTGGTGCCAGTAGACTTCTCTTGGCCAGGGATCCCCTTTTTGTCATTGCTAGTCTGCTTTTGATATCCTCCTTGCTCCGTCCGTCATTGATTATTTTACTGCATAGGTATCAGAAATCCTTAACTTCATCTACTTTGTCAATCGTAATGTTAAGTTTCTCGCTGTTCTCATTTCTGCTACTTCTCATTACTTTCGTCTTTCTTCGATTTACTCTCAATCGATATTCTGTACTCATTAGATTGTCCATTCGATTCATCAGATTATGTAATTCACTTCTCTCGGGATAGCAATGTCATCAGCGAATCGTATCATAGATATCCTGTCACCTTGAATTTTAATTCTGCTCTTGAAGCTTTCTTTTATTTCCATCATTGCTTCTTCAATGTACAGATTGAACAGTAGGAACGAAAGGCTGCATCCCTGTCCTACAACCTTTTTAATCCGAGCATTTCGTTGTTGATTGCCCACTCTTATTCACCCTTGGCTCTTGCACATATTGTATATTACCCGTATCTCCCTGTAGCTTACCCCTATTTCCTCAGAATTTCGAACATCTTGCACAATATTACATTGTCGATAAAACCTAAGAAAGTGTCTTGATTTTTTCAGTCTTGCTTCCATTGGCAACAGCAACGTCATAATTGCCTTTCTCGTGCCTTTACCTTTCCTAAACCCAAACTGATTGTCACCTAGCACATTCTCAATTTTCTTTTCCATTCTTCTATATATTATTCTTGTCGGAAATTTGGATTCATGAACTGTTAAGTTGTTTGTGCGATAATTCTAGCACTTGTCAGCTCTTGTAGTCTTCGGGATTGTGTGTATATTTTTCCGAAAGTCAGATGATATGTCGCCAGACTCATACACTCTACACACCAACGTGAGTAGTCGTTTTATTGTCACTTCCCCCAATGATTTTAGAAATTCTAATGGAATGTTATCTATCTCTTCTACTTTATTTGATCTTAAGTCCTCCAAAGTTCTTTTAAATTCCGATTCTAATCCTGGATCCCCTATCTCTTCTAAATCGACTCCTGTTTCTTTATGTATCACATCATATAATCTTCCTTCACATGGAGGCTTTCAATATATTCTTTCTACCTATTCACTCTTTCCTCTGCATTTAGCTCTTAATGTTACCACTTTTGCTTTTAATGTCACCGACGATTGTTTTGACTTCCCTGTGTGTCGAGTCTGTCCTTCCGACAGTCATTTTCTTTTCGATTTCTGCACATTTTTCATGCAGCCATTTCGTCTTAGCTTCCCTGCACTTCCTGTTTATTTCATTCGTCAGTGACTTGTATTTCTGTATTTGTGAGTTTCCTGGTACATTTTTGTACTTCCTCCTTTCATCGATCAACTGAAATATTTCTTTTGTTAGCCATAGTTTCTTCGCGGTTTCCGGCCGTTGTGGCCGAGCGGTTCTAGGCGCTTCAGTCTGGAACAGCGCGAGCGCTACGGTCGCAGGTTCGAATCGTGCCTCGGGCATGGATGTGTGTGATGTCCTTAGGTTAGTTAGGTTTAAGTGGTTCTAAGTTCTAGGGGACTGATGACCTCAGATGTTAAGTCCCATAGTGCTCAGAGCCATTTGAACCATTTTTTCTTCGCAGTTACTGTCTTTGTACCTATGTTTTTCTTTACGACTTCTGTGATGGCTCTTTTTAGAGATGTTCATTTCTCTTCAACTGTACTGCCTATAGAGCTGTTCCTTATTGCTGTACCTATAGCGTTAGAGAACTTCAAGCATATCTCGTCATTCCTTCGTACTTCCGTATCCCACTTCTTTGCATACTGATTCTTCCTCACTGATGTCTTAAGCTTCAACCTACTCTTCATCACTATGTTGTGATCTGAGTCTATATCTGCTCCTGGGTACGCCTACAATCCAGCATCCGATTTCGGAATCTCTGTCTGACCATGATGTGATCTAACTGAAGTCTCCCTGTATCACCCGGCCTTTCCCAAGTATACGTCCTCCTCTTGTGATTCTTGAACAAAGTATTCGCTATTACTCCCTGAAATTTATTACATAACTCAATTAGTCTTTCTCCTCTCTCATTCCTTGTCACAAGACCATATTCTCCTGTAATCTTTACTTCTACTCCTCCCTCTACAAATGCATTCCAGTCCCTCATGACTATTAGATTTTCATCTCCCTTTGTGTATTGTATTACCCTTTCAATATCCTCATTACTTTCTCTATGTCTTCAGCTTGCGACGTCGGTATTTATATCTGAATTACAGTTTTCGGTTTTGGTCTGCTGTCGGTTCTGATAAGAATAACCCTATCACTGAACTGTTCACAGTAACACTCTCTGCCCCACCTTCCTTTTCATAATGAATCCTACCCTCGTTATAGCACTTTCTGCTGCTGTTGATATTACCCTATAATCATCTGACCAAAAATTCTGGTCTCCTTTCCATTTCACTTTACTGACCCCTAGTATATCTAGATTGAGCTTTTGCATTTCCCTTTTAAGATGTTCTAGATTCCCTACCACGTTCAAGCTTCTGATATTCCACACCCCGATTAGTAGAACTTTAGCCTTTCGTTGATTACTCAGTCTTTTTCTCATGGTCACTTCCCTCTTGGCAGTCCCCTCCCGGAGATCCGAAAGGGGGACTATTCCGGAATCTTTTGCTAAAGGAGGGATCATCATGACACTTTTTGAATTACAGGCCGCATATCCTGTGGATACACGTTATGTGTCTTTAATGCAGTGGTTTCCATTGCCTTCTGCATTCTCATGCCCGTTGATTATTTCTATTCTTCCACCTTTAGGGACAGTTTCCCACCTCTAAGACAAGAGAGTGAAATGAACCTCTGGCCGCTCCTCCGCCATCTTTGAAAGGCCGTTGGGAGAATGAGGGTGACTTCTTATGTCGGAAGTCTGCGGCCGCCAATGCTAATTATTAACCAAAATTTAAGCAAGCGCGGGTTTCGAATACGGGATCGAGAGCGTTTCAATTATTAATCAAAGACGCTGCACCACCCCTCCCCTTTTTTCCATTTTGTTTCTTGTATTTGGGCATATCGGGTACGTGACATGACGGCCATTGACGTTCGTTGTCGGTCCCTTCACACGGTTTTTCTTACAGAGGCTAGCTAGCTCTCTGACGGAACACGCTGAGCTCCCGTGCCGACTACCCCTAGACCAGGGTGCTACTACTTCACAATAATAATTAATGTCTGTTTGTGTGAACGACTGCGCTGTCACCAGCGGTAGGTAATTATTGAGCTGTAGGCACCTCACTCTGATCGATGAGAGGAATAGATGGGGACGATTCAAAACAAAATGTGTCCCAAATATCGCCTGTTTACCATCGATACACAAGTCTTTCTACATTTTTTCGTGATAGGGAGTGTTCATTGTAATATATTTTTCTGTGAGAGATGTATATGATCCTAAATCGAAAGGCGATGAACCGCTAAGTCACATGATGCGTTCAAATGTCTTAATCTATAACCACAGTCTCAAGGGCAGAGAGGAATAGGGGAGAGAGTGTCCTAGATATGATATGCAAGTTGGGGGTGGCAGTCTTAAAAACAAAGGCGTTTTCCGTTGCGGCAATATCTTTTTACAAAATTTCGGTCTCCAACATTCTCTTCAGGACGCAAAAATATTTTGCTGACGCCCACCTACATAGGGAAGGATATTCATTGTAATAAAATAAGAGAAATCAAAACTCGCACGGAAAGATTTAAGTGTTCGTTTCTCGCGCACGCTGCTGGAGAGCAGAATGGTAGGGAAATAATGTCAGACTGGTTCGATGAACAGTCTGCCAGACACTTAAGTGTGAATTGCAGATTACTCATGTAGATGTGGATGAAGAAGTTTGGCATAGGCTCCAGCTTACCAGGAATTCTGCAGGTGAATAACTGGCATTCCCTTTGATCATTATGTCCACTTACAAAATTAAAAATATGTTCCGATTTTTGAGACTGCGTACCGATGCAATCCACATCCACGCTGATGGTTCCAAGGGCACTGACACTTTCTTGACGGCTGGTTTATTCAAAGTACCAACAGAGGCAAGCACTATATTTGAGGAACTTGTAGTCGCAGAGACGTTTGACATTTTCACATTCGGAAGAAAATAGCTAAATTTTTTATGCTCAACAATTCTTTATCTGCTGTAACAGTTAGTAAAAAACTTCATGGCCTGCGAGACAGGAAACCCTATTGCATTTACGGTCACTGAAGTGCTGATATCGATGTGGGAAGGAGGAAAATCTGTTATCTATTGCGTGTAACCACATGGTGATATTATCGTTAATGAAGCTGTCGACACCCGGCCCAAGGAAGCTACTGCGACAAAGGGCAGTCAGTGACATTGGGAGAAGATAGCAATACACAAAGGCAAAGAACCATGCAGTTTTTCACACGAAGGTTCCTTAGGATACAAAACACCTTCCACTCTTTCTTTAATAACTACGCTCAAATTTAACTGCGGGAGATAATGATGGATGGACGTTTTCACGAGCACGTGCACAGGTTGGATATAATGGAGAGCCCTTTCTGTTATCGTGGAGCATATGACACGGGCCACATTTTCTTAGGCACGAAACTATTTCACTTCTCTTGCATGAAGTTCCGTTGGCAACCTGCGTGGCGGCCCTGTCGGTAACACAGGATCATAGAACTCACAGTGCTCCCTCCTACAATCTAACACTACTGACAAGAAACAAATTAGCACAATTTGTGTGCTATCTATAGGAATAACTGATTGTATGGTGTATTCTAAAGACCAGTAAATAAAATGAAAATCTGGCTCGAATGCCATATTTAATTAAGAGCGTATTTTCATAACCGTACTTTTGCTACTCGCAAAAGATGCATTTTATTCTTTATTAGATAAAACGCTGTTTTTGCAAGTTAATTACCACGAAATTTACCCAGGACGGGCCGGCGCCACAGGTCTGTAGCTCCTACGACCTGTAAATACGGCTGTGGTGTGCTTGTACTACAAGGGGCATTGCTTTACTCCACGTCGATGATTTACCACTGGCCACAGGAATTTCTGTGAAAAGTGCCGTTTTCTGGTGGGCCTCAAAGAGAGTTTGGAATGGATTATTGTGTGCTACATCAGCGGCCAAGTGTGCATTCACTAGCGACAGTTCCGTAGAGTTCACGAGTGTTGGTACTGAGTAGCTCGAACAAACTGTTGCGTATCATTAGTCAGAGGGACCATCAGACGTCTCTCATTTACTTTGTGGGCCGCAAGGCGGCAGTTCTGGGTTTCAACCTGGTGCGGCCGTTGACTGTGAGAATGCTAGGTAAAACTGGCACATTATCCTCGGAGAAGAGCCGGAATCAGTTATTGTAAAACTGATTTTTTGTTTTCCATCTATACTCCTTCAGATTTTTTTTTTTTTTTTTAATGACCGGTTTCGTTTCATATGAACCATCCTCAGATCTTGACGTAAAAGTAAAATAAATAATCGACATATACTCCACGATATACAACGTCCGTCTTATACTATACCATCAAACAATGAACGTATCTGATTGTGTCAGCTACAAGAGTAACCCTTCTTAGGCCCGCCCGGTTGGCCTTGGGGTCTAACGCACGGCTTTCCGGGATGGAAGGAGCGCCTGGTCCCCGGCCCTAATCCGCCCGGCGGATTTGTGTCGAGGTCCGGTGTACCGGCCTGTCTGTGGATGGTTTTTAGGCGGTTTTCCATCTGTCTCGGCGAATGCGGGCTGGTTCCCCTTATTCCGTCTCAGTTACACTATGTCGGTGATTGCTGAGCAAACAAGTTCTGCACGTACGCGTACACCACCATTGCTCTACCACGCAAACATAGGGGTTACACTCGTCTGGTGTGAGACGTTCCCTGGGGGGTCCACCGGGGGCCGAATCGCACAATAACCCTGGTTTCGGTGTGGGGCGGCGGAGGCGTGAAGTGGACTGTGGTAGTCGTCGTGGGGTTGTGGACCACTGCGGCTGCGGAGGAGACGGAGCCTCCCCGTCGTTTCTAGGTCCCCGGTTAACATACAATACAATACAATACAACCCTTATTAACTTATGAGGAAAATTTACAAGCTGCGTCAGAGGACAAAATAGCGAACTCGTGCAATCCACTTTGGTCAAACAGCTTACAAGGCAACTGCCAGCTGGTGGTGCTGGCCGCTGTGGCCGAGCGGTTCTAGGCGCTTCAGTCCGGAACCGCGCTGCTGCTACGGTCGCAGGTTCGAATCCTGCCTCGGGCATTGATGTGTGTGATGTCCTTAGGTTAGTTAGGTTTAAGTAGTTGTAAGTTGTAGGGGACTGATGTCCTCAGATGTTAAGTCCCATAATACTCAGAGCCATTTGAACCATTTTTTTTTCAACCCCCTCTGTCTAATAGGCGCTGCTCATGCATGGTTGTTTACATCTTTGGGAGGGTTTGGTGACGTCTCTGAACAGTCAAAGGGACTGTGTCTGTGATACAATATCCACAGTCAATGTCCATCTTCAGGATTTCTGAGAAGTGGGATGATGCAAAACATTTTTGATGTGTGTAGTTGATTCAAGCTTATGATTTGTCATGGGTAGAAATGTTATAATAAACAGCGCGAAATGTGCGATTTGACTGGTAGAGCGTGTACGGAATTCTGGGTATAGAGTGTTTGCATATGGCAATAGTTGCAGTCATTCAAGAGAGAATAGCTCGGGCAGGGTACGGTGGCCGACGCACAGTGACCAGTTTTCGTCCAGAGCGCTCCCTGGGCGAGTTCATTTGTTTGTCCAGAAGGGGAGGCCGACAGTGTCTGAAACATTTCGGCTGGTCGGCGACGACGTAATCGAGACAGACGCCCTTCAGTCTTTCTCAAATGATTTTAAAGAAACTATTCGGTAAAAAAATTCATTTTTGCAGGAATTATAGCTTTATGTACCAGGTTTATGATGATGTACCCATCATTTCGTTAATGGCCATAGTTATTGTGATATCTACGTGGAAGTAAGACACTGCGTGGAATTGGAGAAAGTTTGTAATGAAAAATAATGGTCGCTATGATTTTGTGTTTGGTGCATATTACATAATCTGTTGCTGTGTATGAAACTTAGCTAACATCATAAATTTTTCTTTAGAGTTTGGTGGAGGACTTTATCTGTCGCCAATCTCGAGAAAATTGATGTGATGTATCACAATTATTTGCTATCGCGCAGCGCCAGGGATAAAGCCAGAGTGAAATAGTCGCACCGTTCCTAATATTCCATAAACGGTTTTTGTCTGCACAACTTGTTAGTGAGGTGACACTATAAACTTCTCTATGTTATGAAGCAAATTTTAACATGGCAACAAGAGAAACACTTAGGTATTACTCAATATTCGCCACTAATGACGCTTCTCAGAGAGTTACAAATGGTTACCAAGCCAGGTGAAAATAAATCACAGCATTTGTAGTGGAGTTCTTTTTCGATACTAAGCAAAGCAGAGGTGACAGATCTTTTTGAATGGTCGCCATGGAACAATGGGAGTAGAGGGGTTCCACTTAATATATAGAAGAAATGTTATCGCAGCTTTCGGTTTAAAACCGCACTTCCCCTCCAGTGCGCGACATTTTCCCTACAATGTCTGCCGGTAACCCCAACCACTACCACTCTACCACCTCCCCTCGTGCGTCTAGCCAACTGTGCATCTACCGTCCACAGTATTGTGCACGGACTGTACCGCTGTTTGTTTCTGGAAGCAGCTCCTCATTTGTCATCGCAGGGGATGTACGGACCCTGTACCAGACCTCTCTGCCTTAGGAAAGATTCGAGGAGGTACTGGGAATCGAAATCGCGTCCTACTCCTGGAAGGCAGTGTCGCTAACAATTCCTTTTCTATCTGTCTCTTCGTCGTTTTCTCTTCAGCAGTTCCATACAGATGTCGTATAACATCTCTCATCTGCCATCCATGAAAACTTCACTCAGGTTTATTATTATTATTATTATTATTATTATTATTAAGAGGCTGACCAGTCCCCTGACAGGATGTGATGAGCTACCATGAGGGCACCATTCGGCTGTGGAGGCGGTCATAAATAATGAGAATACTTTAAAATGACACTAATAGAGTCTTTTTTCAATTAATATGACATCTAGAAGTAAATTTTCAGCTTTTTAGCTATTGTTTGCAGTGTTGTCAACACTATCGATTAACTGTTCATTGAACACAAACTAATGAACTAAGTTGTTTTTTTCGTGACCATATCGTTCGTAGTCGCTTTACAATTATTTAAGGTATTTTAATTCCATCTTTTCAACTACAAGAAAAGGTGTGTTTTTGCCTCCAAATGTTTTTCGTTTTCTTGAAATAAAACATCGTCAGTGGTCTGTAATCAGAGATATTTACAAACTGGCTTTGTTTCTACACTCATGTTCATAAATTAAGGATAATTACAGAATGTGGTGCCACACAACGTGGCACTACACAAAACTGGCCCTAATAGCATAGGCACGTAGTGAGCACACACGACACAGATCTGTAAGTCCACGGTATTGGTGATGAGAAAACCGTCCCGAAACACATGTGCTGCAAAACGCCACTGTTTCCTGCGCATGTACCCCGACATCAACATGGGACATGATCACCATGCACACGTACACAGGCCGCACAACGGATAGGCATACTCTGGATCAGGTGGTCGAGCAGCTGCTGGCGTATAGCCTCCCATTCTTGCACCAAGGTCTGTCGGAACCTCTGAAGTGTCGTAGGGGTTTGAAGACGTACAGCGATACGTCGTACGAGAGCATCCAAGACGTGCTCGATGGGGTTTAGGTCTGGAGAACAGGCAGGCCACTCCATTAGCCTGATATCTTATGTTTCAAGGTACTCCTCCACGATGGCAGCTCGGTGTAGCCGTGCGTTATCATCCATCAGGAGGAAGGTGGGACTCAGTGCACCCCTTAAAAGGTGGACATACTGGTGCAAAATGACGTCCAGATATACTTGACCTGTTACAGTTCCTCTGTCAAAGACATGAAGGTGTTTACGTGCACCAATCATAATCCAGCCCACACCATCAAACCACAACCTCCATACAGATTCCTTTAAAGGACATGAAGGGGTTGGTACCTAGTTCCTGGTTCACTCCAAATAAAAACCCGGTTCAGACTATATCTGGATTCGTCTGTGAACATAACCTGGGACAACTGTCCCAACGACCATGTACTGTGTTCTTGACACCAGGCTTTACGGGCTCTCCTGTGACCAGGGGTCAGTGCAATGCACCTTGCAGGTCTCCGGGCCAATAAACCATGTCTCTTCAGTCGTCTGTAGACAGTGTGTCTGGAGACAACTGTTCCAGTAGCTGCGGTAAGGTCCCAAGCAAGGCTACCTGCAGTACTCCGTGGCCGTCTGAGGCACTGATGGTTTGATATTGGTCTTCTTGTGGTGTTGTACACTGTGGACGTCCCGTACTGTAGCGCCTGGACAAGTATATTGTCGCTGGAATCGTTGCCATAATCTTGAAATCACACTTTGTGGCACATGGAGGGCCTGCACTACTACCTGCTGTGTTTGACCAGCCTCCAGTCGCCCCAGTATTCTACCCCTCATAACGTGATCAATATGTGTTTTTTTGAGCCATTTTCAACACACAGTCACCATTAGCACGTCTGAAAACGTCTGCAGACTCACTCACTGCACCGTACTCTGACATGCACCAACCAACCTCTGCGTATGTGGACTGCTGCCAGCGCCACCGTGCGACGACCGCAGGTCAATTGCACCGTATGGTCATACCTCGAGGTGATTTAAACGCGAAAACCACTCACCAGAGCGTTGTTTCACCATGTATCAGCATGATCGTTAATTTATGAGCATAAGTGTAGATCGAAAACCACATTGTTGCAAAAGAGGTTATTTTACTTACAGTATTTCATGCCTAGTTCTCGTTTGCATCAGGAAACGCTATCCTCTTGTACGTCTTTGAGTTATTCCTCCTTTAGGTATAGTTGTTTCTGACCTAATCTGATAGTGTTTTGTAAAACTATGCATTTCTTGATGGTAATACACCACACTATAGCGTCAGTACTGTTTGCTGTACATGATCCAGCAACATTAATGAGACCACCTGTGGCGGCCGCGGTGGTCTCGCGGTTCTAGGGGAGCAGTCCGGAACCGCGCGAGTGCTACGGTCGCAGGTTCGAATCCTGCCTCGGGTATGGATGTGTGTGATGTTCTTAGGTTAGTTAGGTTTAAGTAGTTCTAAGTTCTAGGGGACTGATGACCACAGATGTTAAGTCCCATAGTGCTCAGAGCCATTTGAACCTTTTTTTTTTGCCACCTGTCAAAAGCCTGAATAACCACCTT
Organism: Schistocerca gregaria; assembly: GCF_023897955.1. Taxonomy (NCBI): domain Eukaryota; kingdom Metazoa; phylum Arthropoda; class Insecta; order Orthoptera; family Acrididae; genus Schistocerca; species Schistocerca gregaria. The sequence goes on from NC_064921.1 coordinate 749,607,103, forward strand.
TTGCAGCATCGACATGCAGAGAGAGAGTATGTAAGGTCCTGAAATAGATGTGGAGCAGTGCTGGCTCCACTGCCATGGCCAGCTGCACTCTGTTTGTAGATTGAGGGCCCATGGCATGAACAGCGCATTCGAGTGGTGCCGCATATTTTCAATTGCGTTTAAATCCAGGTAGTTCGGGGCCAGAGGAGTACGGTAAACTCATCCTGGTGCTCTTAGAATCACGCACGTACACGGTGAGATGTGTGAGATGTCGCATTCTTCTCCTGGTAGATGCCATCGTGCCGAGTAATAAACATACTGCATGTAGGGGTGGACATGGTCCACAAGGATAGATGCATACTCCTGGAGACCCATTGTGCCTTCTCGAAATGAGACCACCCAGGTAATACAATGAAAACATTGGCCAGACGATGATCCTCTCTCCTCTTGCCTGGGCCTCTTCGACGATTGTTAGGCCCGTTTCACACTGGGTCACCAGCGACGGTCACCGACAGAGAAACGTTCGTTTGAACTGGAGCATTCACAACGGGACACTACACAGGCTCACCGAGCCACTGTGATGCCGCTGTGACGCAGCAGTGACTCACCTTCACCACATGTGATGGACAAGGTCACTGTGTTCACACCAATCACCGCCGGCAATGCATTAGTTTGATCCCACAGATCCCACAGATCCCAGACACTTCGCTAAAAATTTACCAACAGACTGCAGTCATTTTTGAGACAGTGACGCGAAACATTCATTCTACATTATACTGTACACATTGTAACCATGAGTTTCGATTTGGTTAACACGGAAGACTTTATAAGTGAGGTAGAAAGTCGTCCTGATATTTGAGATGTCAAAAGCGATGCCTATAGCAACAAAGTGGCTAAAACGAGTGCGTGGCAGGAAATTATAACGAAGTTAGTGCCTGATTTCAGTGAGAAGAGCATTGATGAAAAAAACAAATTGGTAAGTTGTATGTTCTTTTTTCAAATTTAATACCTTATTTTTCGGACCATAAAGAGTAGTGAAATTTAGTTGCTTCGCCTGCAAAGGCTAGAAGGGCAGTAACCTTCGAGCACATTTCATCCCTGACCGCCTTTCTTTTGCATTTACCAGTATTAAGTGTACCTTTACGCAGTCTTAATGCAATAAGAAGAGACAAAATGGATGAGCGTGGAAACCATGAACTCACCTCTACAGGGCGAATGAAGAAGAAATCTAAAAAAATACTCATATTTCAAAATGTTCGTAACAAAATTAAGTGTGCGTCTTACCGTCGTCCGAAGAATACAGTTAAAATATTATTGTCCATTCCTGTGATTGCTTCTTTCGCTTCTCTTAGCAGTTCATCAAATGAACTTTTCGACATAAATACTGAAAATATTTTTTGCAATCTTGTCCCAGATCGACATAAAGAGTATAAAACGATATTTCCTCCAGTCGATCTCGTAGCAGTGAATGTAAGTGCAATGAACGTTTTGTCTTCATTCTTCTTCTCCTCCTCTTGCTTAGAAGTGCTAACAAAAGTTCCTCCTCGCTCGAGTAGATTTCACTACCTAATCAGCTGGCAATACCTGCGCTGTCGGACAGCGGTGATCGAGGAGCGTTCATCACAATTACTGGTGACCGTCACTGGCGACCGTCACGTGTCCCAGTGTGAAACGGGCCTTACAAGGCCCAACGGCCATCAGTATGATGGAGCATAAAACGTGAGTATCTAAAAAGGCAATCTGTCGCCACTCAACGGACGTCCAGTTGCGCTATTGAAATGCAAATTCAGCCGTCACCCCCGATGAACAGCTTTCAGCACGGGTGCTTGAACCAGGTGTCTACTGCGGAGGCCCATACACAACAGCGTTCACTAATCGGTCATTGAGGAGACACTGTTGGTAGCCCATTGGTTCAGGTGGTGAGTTGCTCAACAGTTGCACTTCTATTCGCCCGTACACATCTCTGTAGCTGCAGTTCGCCCCTGTGTCGGCCGCGGCGGCCGAGCGGTTCTAGGCGCTTCAGTCTGGGACAGCGCGACTGCTACGGTCGCAGGTTCGAATCCTGCCACGGGCATGGATGTGTGTGATGTCCTTAGGTTAGTTAGGTTTAAGTAGTTCTAAGTTCTAGGGGACTGATGACCACAGATGTAAAATCCCATAGTGCTCAGTGCAATTTTTTGAGTTCGCCCCTGTCATCTATGGCGCATGATGCACCACAGTTGGCTCGGCGTTGGTTTTAGATAGCGCCATTTTGCCATGTGCACTAGCATGAGAACAGTTTACGAACTTAGCCATTTCGGAAATGCTTACACTCTTGGGCCGAAAGACAACGTCCTTTTGGACATCATGTGAATCGCTCCCTTACTGTCTTACAACAACGTCTGTTCTAAAACTTCCTGACAGATTAAAACTGTGTGCCGGACTGAGACTCGTACTCGGGACCTTTGCCTTTCGCGGGCAAGTGCTCTACCAACTGAGCTACCCAAGCACGACTCACGGCCCGTCCTCACAGCTTCACTTCTGCCAGTGCCTCGTGTGGACGGGCTGTGAGTCGTGCTTGGCTAGCTCAGTCGGTAGAGCACTTGCCCGCGAAAGGCAAAGGTCCTGAGTTCGAGTCTCGGTCAGTTTTAATCTGCCAGGAAGTTTCATATCAGCGTACACTCCGCTGCAGAGTGAAAATCTCATTCTGGAAACGTCTGTTCTGTTTTCCCCGACACACTTAACTTACCCTCCACTGCTAGTGCTGCCACCTGCCGTCTATGACTGGTTATTGCAATCTGATGTCAAACACTAATGTGACTGGTCTGTGTATCTTTCTGCCTACACAGGCCTTGTGTGTTTTGTGTAGTGTTACCAACTTTACCTCTAGTTTTTTCTTTGATCTATAAGCGATCTCTTTCTCTGGTATTCTGTCGTACGTGTGCCGTGCGTTTAACTTCGTTATTATTTATTTACATATTGTATAACAGAAATGAACGCGTAGTGATGGAGTTGAATACTTAAATTTGTGAGTGTATTGCTTGAGGGGGCCGAGTTGTATTCACTGTATGGGCCGCGCGGGATTAGCCAAGCGGTCTAGGCGCCGCTGTTTTGGACTGTGCTGCTGGTCCCGGCGGAGGTTCGAGTCCTCCCTCGGGCATGGGTGTGAGTGTATGTCCTTAGGATAATCTAGGTTAAGTAGTGTGTAAGCTTAGGGACTGATGACCTTAGCAGTTATGTCCCATAAGATTTCACACACATCTGAACATTTCACTGTACGGTCTCTCCCCTCCCTGTCTCACTCTCCCCCTCTCCCCAGCCACCTACTCACTGTTTAAATCTTCAAAACCATCCCTACACCTTCATTTAAGGAGCAGGGTACAAAAGTCTAGCTGCTTCTCATCAGCCACACTTTTCTGTAGGCAGTGCTAAGTGACGCTTGATTGGCGTACAGAGTGACGTCACTGGGCACTGCATCACTGAAGATGACTGAAAACGAGTGATTTAACTTTCGCGAGACTGCACTGGTCTTGTGTTCTGATTTGAAAGACTACAGGATACTGTAAGTTTATCGCTTGAAAGCAATCACTTTTTACGAGTAAGCCTTCCAGGAGTCTAACTGGCCATGCATCTGCTAAACTGATTCTGCCCTCTCACAGTGATTGTTGTTGCTAACCTGCAATGGAAGTTATCACTTTTACCACAATCTAAAATAAAGCTTAAATGCTGAAATAATTTAATGAAATGGTGGCCATGTCATTATTGTGGTCAATTATTGATGGGTAATTAATACAGCAACATAGGATTAATCCTTTATTTAAAAAATGGCAAAAGTTTATTGACCATAAAATAGAGCAAACTACACAAATTAAGAGAGCTGACAAATAAATTATGAACTGTTGGTTACGCAAATAGAAACTACATGTGATTAGCACTCCACTGGGTGACGTTTGGTTGCCAAAAATTAAGGTTGTAAGGGGGCTATAATTTGGCACCTTACAAAAACTCATCCACATACTTTGCCGTGATCTACAAACACAATTAGGTAACATGTGATAGGTTAAACACAATTAGGTAACATGTGATAGGTTGTACATCGTATATATGAATATATAAAGAACACTGACATTGTCACGTACGTCTTGTAAATAATTGTTAACGCTTACTGCATGAAAGGTGACGGAGTGTCATTATTATAAAAACGGCGTAATGAACGATTGCCTATACTAGCAGAGGTTGGAACACCAGTGGAGATGAAGTGGCAGGCAGAACTCAAGCTCTGGGTGGAAAGCCTGCACAGGTTTTGGTCCTGCTTAAACACAGGAAGTAGCTAGACAGACATCTTGGCGCCTGACCTCTCAATAGCATGACGGCCGGCTGCTATTGTAGTAGTGGCCAGAAGGATAACCGAATAATACTTCCGATGACTGAAAATCTTGGACGCAGGTGAGAGGAATGAAGAAGCGACACGTCGGAAACGACGCAGGCCGGGTTATTTCCAAGGATTTTTACTCAGAAGCGTACCATTGTACGAGTATAGGTTTTTCCTCGCAAACTTTTCGCGCTGGACGACAAAAGACTAAAATACGGTTGGTCGGAGTCCGGATGAATTTGTAGAGAGGGAGAATGTTGCGTGGTTTCGGGAATGTGATTCGTTTTCGGAATTACGATGGTGGGGAGCCAAGCCTTGCTGGGAAGCCAGCAGTGGAGAGACAATGTCTTCCGATGTGAGCGCCCGTGTGTGACGGTCGCTCGATATCAGCTTTGTTGGGACAGACGGACTTGGTGTCTTTGCTCTCAGGGGAGTTTATAGTTAGAACAGTTAGTCGCTGTACTGTTGCGAACCTATCCGATTCTGGACTCCACCTCTGGGTTGGAAGTCGTCGTTGAGTACGCAGCGTTCAGTAATTGAGAGCACTTCCTCTGCCTATACTTACGTTGAGACGTTATCTGAACTCCGTCCTTGTGGCTGGGAGTTCGCGTTTCTCGTCTATAGAACACAGAAAGGAGAAGAAAGTATTAGAGTACATTAGTCGGAGGACCACCTTCTGCTGTCCTAGTGTTTGAAAGAGTTTTTATTTTTGTGCCTGGAGTTCTTCCATCCACGCATACGTGTACGAGAACCAGCACCCCTACGCACCAGACGCATTACATACGGTAATATTGCTTCGGCTTATTAGGGCTATAAAGCTAAACAGCTGTGATCCCTTTAGTTTATTTCCGCTGAGGTTCCAAACCACTGTAGATCATTTTTGAAAGTAGTGTCTTGTAGTGTTTGTTACGTAGATGATGTAAGTCATTTCGCGTTATTGATATTAGATCGCGCAGTCATAATAAGGGATTAAGTTGGGAAATTGATTAGTAGTTTTACTTAGGAAATGTAAACTTTGTAACGTAAGGTGTTTTTTTAATCTACAGTAAAGATATAAGGAGGAACAACATCATTCATTTATGTTTAGATTGTAATTTATAGAATTAAGAGATCCTAATATCTGCTTCAGGGGTTAGTCAGACAGGGCCAGATCTTCATTTAAGCGTTTATTATTCTCCGTTGCGCACATTCATTTTACAGCCGCCTGGAGTAGCATCTTAGAAGGTTTATCTGTTTAATCTGTTTACGCTGGCTCAAAACACGGATAACGCAATCTGAAATTATCTAACCCTGAATAGACTTTGATTGATTTATTCTATACGGAAGTTATACTACGTTGGTGCAGCTGAGACTGTGATTCTGTCTGCCCTGACAAGCCGCAGGAGCAATACTATACCCCTTTACGATGTATAGCGCTTTCTCGGGTGACGATTACGGCGCAAGCGTCTCCATAGTAGCGATGTGCGACGCCTGTACTTCGTTATCGCGGGCACTAAATAGGCAGAGTTGTAGTGTGCACAAAGAGGTCAGACCTGATACAATTCAGAGTGGCACACGAAATGTGTTACCATTTTGTTTTTGAATATAAACTTTATTGTCGATACAATCTGAAAGGAACATATACTACAATGAAGAGCCGTCCATGGAGATTTGTTCTAACTCAGCACATGCTCAATATGTCCACCATTTCGTTTCCTAACTTCCTTCAAACGAACACTGAAGTTAGTGATTACCCTACGGCACATGTCTTCCGTAATTTCATTGCAAGCTCGAAGAATAAGTCTTCTGATCTCCATTAAATCACGTGGACGTTTCGGGAAAATTTTTTCCTTTAGGTACCCTCAAAGAAAAAAGTCACATGGATTGATGTCTGGACTATTGGGGGGCCAATTTTGTCCGTCGTTGAAGCGACCTGGAAACCTGAGTGAAATGATCCGCATGTCGAAAAGCTCTTGTAAAAACTCCAACACACTGTTTGCAGTATGTGGCCTTGCTCCATCTTGCATGAACCATTGCGTGTTGAAGGGCAAGGCAGTAGCAAGAAGCTGTGGAATGAATCTATTGCGAAGCATGCTCAAATAACGCTCGCTGTTCACAGTTTCTTCAAAGAAAAAGGATCCAATAAGTCCATCAGTGGAAATTTCTGCCCACGCTGTAATCCTCGGAGCATAATGTTGTCGTTCGTGAAGCACTTGTGGGTTTTCAGTGGCCCAAAAGCGTTCATTTTGTTTGTTAACCACACCGTCGAAATGAAAATGCGCCTCGTCTGAAAACCAAACGTTGTTAAGAGTTTCTCCCCTATCCTCCGCTCACTAAGAAAACAGTAGTCTCTGCTGCTTGTGTTCTTCAGTGGGCTTCTGTGAACAGGGCATCTTGTATGGGTACATATGGAGGTTAGTTTTAAGAATGCGTTGAACGGAGCGTCTGGATATTCCCAGTTGCACTGCTGCCTTTCTACACGATTTCACGGGACTTCTCTGTACAGCAACTCGTACCGCTCAATATTCTCCAGCGAACAAACAGGCTTAGGGCAAGGTCGCTTCGCTTCCAATACTGTTTCTTACTGTACAAATTTATCGAACAACCTTTGGATGGCCTTCTTGCAAGGGACCCATCGTGTGTTAAACTGTTGTAGAAAACGCCTCTGAGTCACAACAAGGCTTTTCGTTTCATGAAAAAGTAACACAATTGCCGATCGTTGCTGTATCGTCAGTCTTCCATTGTCAGCCATTGCTGCTTACCAGTTTCCTAGCGGCAGTATCGTAAATTACACGTCATTTCGTAACTCATTTGTTTTTCCAAGCTCTGCTGTAGAGATCCCAGCGGGATATATAATGTGCGTCGTAAACTGTGAAAGAAACAATTGGTAACACATTTCGTGGGCCACCCTGTGAGATTGTCCTCGGTCGAGGGAGTTGCCCGTGATGACTCAGGTGTAATCTGTGGGTAAAGTTAAGGTGGTGAAGGCTCTCCAATCAAGGGCAGTGCCAGCACGAAGTCATGCTCAGGATGAGTGCCACAAGGACAGCCCACTCACAATAAGGGTAAACACCAGAATCTCCTCTCAAGACCAGGGTCTGAATCAGAAGGCCTTGTTTTTCTGCTACTCTCTTTCCATAAAACCTTGATTAACTCGAAAAAATCACCCACGCAACCGCCCCCACAAGGGTTTCATGGCAATCACAAGACTCCAAGAGCGCCATGTCGTCCCTCTTGCTCGCATGCTCTACCCTCTAGCCAATTATAACCAAAGTTAATAATATTCTTTTCCTTGCTGGAGAAGCAGCCAATCTCTGACTCGTAAACTGCGCCCGAATCGTTTTCCCCACAGTCACTTCAGGCACAGTGATAAGTTGGCTAAAGTAAGAAAAGTGCCTTTGTGTCTGAGCTGTGCTCACTGCCAACTATGCGTTTTCGTGAACTTCGCTGTCTATATTTGGTTTTCCGTTGTTGTGGTTACATCATGGTTCTTCTTCCTTTTACATGTAGCAGCAGTGATGTGTATCGATATTTGCACCATGTACCATTTTTAGTTTTGTGCATATAGTATCCAGCTAGGAGGTCTGCAGTGAGTCAGTCGGTTGCTGCGAACCAGGGAAGTTACCTCCGCGCGGTGCAGTCGGCTGGGCCCCCTGACAACCCCTGCGCAGTGTCGGAGCGTGTGTGGAGCTGCCGATCGCTACGAGCTTCGTGGTTCACCGACCCAGGACGTCAAAGTTGAGTAGTGGTTTCAGCTACCCAAGCCACGTCCATTCATGTTGTGGTGGTTAGTTTCGGTGGTTCGCTGTTGGGGAGGTTTTCCTGCGACCAACACCGAGTGTTTCTATTGCTGAAATTTAGGTGCCATGCGATGCAGTTAACTATATTGGTTGACTACAATTTGAGGGCACCAGCGGAATTTTCTGCCTTGTGGCCGTTAGCGTTCTGGTTACCTACCCTGGCCACTGACGTAAATTCAGGCAGTGTTCTTTTGGGTGAATTTAACTATATTACCGTGTTTCAAATTCAAGTGTACCAGCGGAATTTTCTGTTGTGTGGCCGTTAGTGTGCCGGTTACCTGCCGTGGCCTCTAACGTAATTTCAGGCAGCGTCCTTTCCTCACCTGTTGTCGCTGTCCAACATGGTGTGTAGTTTTGACAGCTAATGCATACTTCATTGTGGATTATCACATTCGAAACCTTTTGTGTTTGCCTTCTCATGTACTGATTGGTGGCAAGCAAGTCGTTCTGTCGATCGGTCCGTGGCTGTCCCTTGGTTGGGTTCCGATGGATCAAGTGTAGATGGGCTCACCACCTGTCTCACCTAAGTGACCGAGGACAGACCGACCTCCCTGGAGGCTTCTGAGTGCCGTTTTCTTTATTGTCCTTCTCACCAGTGTTTCACTGTCTGTTTATAATCTATCATAGCCAATGATATAAAGATTCTAGTTTTTACTGGGCTTCATGTATTTTTGAATTTTGGAAAATCAATTGTAGGCCTCAAGCCCCTTAAAACCTTATTCTTGAACTTGTCCTTTAAGCAAACATTGCGGCCTTCTGCCTTAAGATTATGGAAATATATTCTAAAATTTTCAAATTTAGTTGTGGCCCTCAGCCGCTTGTATTGCATCTTGCACATGTTTGTTCTATCTACTTTTGCCTTGAAGCTTTCCAGCCTAGCTGAGATACCATATATACTTAATTATTTTATTTGCTATTTTAACTGCATTTTTATTTTGTTGACTTATAAGATTTCTTGTTTGGAGGCCCTCAGCCGTGAAATAATTGCCTTTTTGAAACTCGTAGTTCTAAAGGTTCAGCTATTTGCGATTTTGGTTTAAAGGTGTTATTAAATTATAATAAATTACAATTTTGAGTGAACCTGACCAGCACCTTAATGGCCCTTTCCAGAATCCTAATCACCTGTTCTGCCCTGCGGGTTTAGTGGGCGTCTCAGTGTCCTAACATAGGCCATTTCAGAGGCACGTTAAATGTTGCGTTCCATCTTACAATTCTTCCGAAGGCCTGAGGTTACCCAAAAAACTTGGCAGACAGAGGCACGACACCATTTGATGACTCCATCGATAGCGTCCTCTCCAAGGTAATCGTGGAAACCCGCAAATGTTTATCGTTGCCATCCCTTTACACAACGGGTGCTTATGACACTGTCGAAACGCTTTGGTTGGGCGACCTACTTCTCTCCTGCATCCCTGTCCTTGCCGTAGCTAGAGACGCCCAACAGGTAGATCCAGGTAGGCAGTTTTTCGCCCCTTCAGCCGAAAGCATTGTCTGCACACCAGTGTGAGAAATAATTGGGAGCAGCGTTCTATTCCCGGTAAGTGCTTCAAAATGCTCCTCTGCATAATAGCTGCATGTGGTTTCCAAGCGCCAAATGTCCACTGTAAAATTTGCTGTTAAATAACAAATTGCATGCTTGTTCTCAGCTCCAGAAAATACTATTCGAAGGAGAGCCACCATAAAGATCCCACATGCATTAACAATGTACACGCTCCCGCCAATGCCTGCTCATATTGATAACTTCTTGTTGTCTCACAAATATGATGTCTAGGGTGTAATGACAACATTAAAGAGTAGCCTTGAATATGAAAATAAGTGATAGAGTGACTCGTCGTCTCTCATGTTGGCAAATGCTTGAAGAATGTTACCTGCCATCATGCGTAGGACCGATAGTGATTTACAGAGGAGCTGATGTTATGGTGTGAGTGTGTTTTTAGTGTTAAGGGTGTGGTCACCTTACTAAATGCTAAATGCGGAATGATACGAACACATTTTGTAGCACTGAGCACGGATGTACAGCACATGAATAATTCTGACGAGGAAATCGTCGAGTCTGACATGTCGACACCTATCTTAGAATTTCTCACGTTGGAAGAATACACCAAAAGGAATGCATTGCCAAAATTTTAGCTACTAAGACTCACTGCAAGTATTTTTTTTAATTTTGAAAACTGCCAGATTCGTAGCTCGCCAAATAGCTAGAGACTCGCACACCCCTGCTGCAGCTGCAGCAGTACATACGCAACACGAGAGGCATGCACCCTTGACTTATGGCACATTGGTAAACAGATAACATGCACAACGCGATCGAAATTTGTAAAGCGAATTCCAGTTCCGTTTATAGTTTTACTGGCACAGTCGAATTAGCAGTTTATTTGATATCCGTAGTAACTAACAGCTGCCTTCGCGGTATCGGTAAATGTTAACAATGAAAGGAAAACTAAATTAATTTTCTTCGTGTTTTCTTCGTATCCACTTATTAATAGCATCTTTATTTTTGTGGGTTCCAGAGTTTCTCAGTAATGTGGTATCCACCGAATTTTTTCTATATTAAAAAGACAAAATATGAAGAACACGGTATGCAATCGAAACCATCTACTTCTCCTGCACACCTACATGTCTGGTATTTATTCACAGTAGTTAATTTCTTGGAAATTCATTCGAATAGTGGCGACATTTCGTTATAAATTGTGGAAAAATTGAAAGAAAGAGGAAATAACTCTGATGACTCCGTGAACTATGATTCGAACGATGATTGGTGTGCTAATCAAAGCCCATAGCAAAAATTCGGTACCTTCCTAGCCCAAAGAAAACGTGGAGAGCAATAGTTTTCGATGACAAAGAAGAGGCTGTCAGCTTTTTTTTACACTAACGAAGGAGAAAACGCCTAAAGTAAGTTGTGTGGAACGCCGGTTTCGTTAAGTAAAATATGAAAGTGAGTTCTGTAAATGGAATGAAGAGATACAAGTGTGCGAAATATGCGCCGAAATTTAACTCGCAGAAGTGTGAAAGAAAAACTATTCAAAAATTTAGAACTGCTCATGAGAGTCGATGCACCGTTTCCGAGTGAAATCTACAAGAATAGGCTCTTCGAATTGCAAGTGAGATGAAAATTACTGATTTCCAGGATTATTCGACCTGGTTAAACGGATTCGGAAAATTATACAGGAAGGGAAGTCACAAAATTACAAAATTTACTTCGATAAAACGTGCAGAGAAGATGTCATTTATTGGCAGAACTATTGGCAAATTCGTGACTTTTCGTTAGCTTCTAAAATGCTGTGTATAAAGCCAATAAGTCAGATTTCGTGCAAGAGGTGCGTGCAGAACGCATTTTATTACTCCGAGCGAAAAATACAGTCATTTGTGCAGTCGAATAATGCTTTAACATATTCCTATATAACAAAGCCAGGGATAGGTTTCAACAGATTACTATTTCGGGCCGGCCGCTGCGGCCGAGTGGTTCTAGGCGCTCTAGTCCGGAACCGCGTTGCTGCTACGGTCGCAGGTTCGAATCCTGCCTCAGGCACGGATGTGTGTGATGTTCTTAGGTTTGTTAGGTTCACGTAGTTCTAAGTCTAAGGGACTGATGACAGATGTTAAGTCCCATAGTGTTTACAACCATTACTGTTTCGGCAGCTTTATATCTAGAATGAGATTTTCACTCTGTAGCGCAGTGTGCGCTGATGTGAAACTTCCTGGCAGATTAAAACTTTGTGCCGGACTGAGACTCGAACTCGGGACCTTTGCCTTCCATGAGTGGTAGTTCTGCAAGGTTCGCAGGAGAGCCTCTGTGAAGTTTGGAAGATGGGAGACAAGGTACTGGCAAAGTGAAGTTGTGAGGATGCGCTGCCGCGCGGGATTAGCCGAGCGGTCTTAGGCGCTGCAGTCATGGACGGTGCGGCTGGTCCGGGAGGAGGTTTGAGTCCTCCCTCGGGCATGGGTGTGTGTGTTTGTCCTTAGTATAATTTAGGTTAAGTAGTGTGTAAACGTAGGGACTGATGACCTTAGCAGTTAAGTCCCATAAGATTTCACACACATTTGAACTTTTTTTTTTCCTTTTAGCACTCATGTGGATGACCTCACACTTATCACTACTTATGGTTAACTGCCAATTTTCGCACCATACAGACATCTTTTCTAAATCGTTAGCTATTGGTTTTGATCTTCTGATGGCTATTTTGGCGATAAACGACAGCGCCATCTCCATAAAACCTACGACGGCTACTCAGATTGTCTCCTACATCGTTTATATAGAAAAGGAACAGCAGAGGGCCTATAACACTACCTTGGGGAACGTCAGAAATCACTTCCGTTTTACTCTATGACTTTCCGTTAATTACTACGAACTGTGACCTCTCTGACAGGAGATCACGAATACAGTCACATAACTGAGACTATAGAGACTATATTCCATAGGCACGCAATTTCACTACAAGCTGCTTGAGTGGTAAGGTGTCAAAAGCCTTCCGGAAATCCAGAAATACGGAGTCAATTTGAAATATCTTGTCAATTTCACTCAACACTTCATGCGAGTAAAGAGCTAGTTGTGTGGCACAAGAGCGATGTTTTCTAAATCCGCGTTGACTGTGTGTCTGTAGACCTTTCTCTTCGAGGTTATTCATAATGTTCGAACACAATATATGTTCCAAAATCCTGTTGCATATCATCTTTAATGATATGGGCATGTAATTTTGTGGTTTTCTCCTACTAACTCTCTTGAATATTGTTGTGACCCGTGCAACTTTCCAGTCTCTGGGTACGGATCTTTCGTCGAGCGAGCGGTTGTATGTGATTGTTAGGTATGGAGCTATTGCACCAGCATACTCCGAAAGGAACCTAATTGGTATACAGATTGGTGTACAGTGTAGACCGAAAGACTTGCTTTTATAAAGTGAATTAACTTGCATCATTACACCAAGGATATCTGCTTATAAGTTTCTCATGTTGGCAGCTGTTCTTGATTTGAATTCTGGAATATTTGCTTCGTCTTTTTTAGTCAAGGAATTTCTGGAGCAACTCTGCCTTGGCAGCACTGTTCTCTGTGATATTTCCACTGCTGTCGCGCACAGAAGGCATTGATTCTGTCTTGCCACTAGCATACTTTACATATGACCAGAATCTCTTTGGATTTTCTGCCAGGTTTCGAGTCAAAGCTTCGATCTGGAAACTATTATAAGCACTCGCGTTTAAGTCCTCGCTAAATTTCGAGCTTCTGTAAATGATCGCCAATCTTGGCGATTTTACGTTCGCGTAAATTTGGCATGTTCCTTTTTTTTTGTTTCCGCACCAGTGTTCTGACCCGTTTTGTGTATCAAGGGGGATCAGCTCCATCGTTTGTTAATTTATTTGGTACACATCGCCCAACTGCTGTTGATACTATTTCTTTGAATTAAAGCCAGGTCTGGTCTACAGTTATCGATACATTGTTAATTTGGAAGGAGTGAAGATTGTCTCTTAGGAAGGCGCCAAATGAATTTTTATCTGCATTTTTGGAATAGATATATTTTTCTTTTATTCACTCTCGCTACGACAACCCTGTGTTCACTAATTCCTGTATCCGTTTTGATGCTTAATTTTAGCTCAGGATTATTTGTTGCTAAGGGGTCAAGAGTGGTTTCACAACCGTTTCCTACTCGTATGGGCTCATGGACCAACTGCTCGAAATAATTTTCAGAGAATGCGTTTAGCACAATTTCGGATGATGTTTAACGCGTACCTCCGGATTTAAACATGTATTTTCACCAACATATCGAGAGTAAATTAAAGTTACCACAAACTATAACTATAAGAGTCGGGTAGGTATTTGAAATTAAATTCCGATTTTCTTTGAACGTTTCAGCAAATGTATCATCTGAGTTGGGCGGCCGGAAAAAAGGATCCAATTATTATTTTATTCCAATTGCCAAGAATGGCTTATGCCCATGCTAACTCACAGTAACTATCTACGTCAGTTCTAAATTATTTCCAACAGCAACAAACACGCCACCGCCAATTGTATTTACCCTATCCTTTCTGAACATCGTTAGGTTCTTCGCAAAAATTTCGGCTGATTTTATCTCTGGCTTTAGCCAGCTTTCAATGCCTATAAAGATTTCAGCATCAGTGCTTTCTATTAGCGCTTGGAGCTCTGGCACTTTCCCAACACAGCTACGACAATTTATAAATGTTATACATATGGTTCCTGGATCTATTTTCTTCCTGTGTTCAACCTGCACCCCTTGAGAGTGAGACCCTTTTTGTGTTTCCCCGAGACCCTCTAGCCTAAAAAATCACGCAGTCCACGCCACAAAGCCCCTGCTACCGTGGAGCTACTCCTGTGTCTAGTGGACTCCCGATTTATTCAGCGGAAGCTGAAACCCAACCATCCTATGGCGCAAGCCGAGGAATCTGCAGCCTAAACGGCCGCAGAATTGCATTAGCTTCTGATTCAGACCCTTCACTCGGCTCTGTACCAGAGGTCCACAATCAGTACTGTCGGCTACGCTGCAATTGGTGAGCTCTACTTTCATCTCGCAAGCAAGACTGGCAGCCTTTACCACTTCTGTTAGCCGCTCGAAACCAGAAAGAGTCTCTTCCGGCCCTAAGCGACACACATCGTTGGTACCGACGTGAGCCACCATCTACAGTTGGCTTCACCCTATGCTCTTCATGGGATCTAGAAGTACCCATTCCATATATGGAATGACTCCACATCGGACATGCACACAGAATGCATATCGGGTTTCTTGCACTCCATGGCAGCCATGTCCCTTTGGGGCCCCATAACGCGCCTAACATTGGAGCTCCCAACTACCAGTAATCCCATTCTATATGATTGCACGGATCTTGCGGGCTGAGAGGTTTCCTCTGAAACAGCACAAGCGGCTGCATCTGACTGACATTTTGGTTAACAAAAATCGCCTCTATTTGTTGTGATAAGAGTGGTAATGGAACTGTGATTGCATGAAACATTGGTCCTCTGTACTGTCATCATGTAGCTCAAGGTCTAGGTCAAAACACTCAAGCTACAAGGTCTGTTAAGACTAAAAGGCCACCAAAAATATCGAAGTAATAAGGCAAATAAAAACAATCAAAAACTATTTAGAATCAATTGCCACTTCTTGCATCATACATATACATTATCTAAATCGTTTTGCAATTCGTTTTGATCATCTGATGACTTTATAAGGCGGTAAATGATAGCATCGTCTGCAAACAATCCGACAAGGGTGCTTTGATTGTCTCCTATGCCGTTTATGTAGATCAGGAACAGCATAGGACCTATAACATTTTCTTTGAGAACGCCAGATATTGCTTCTGTACTACTCGATTACTTTATGATAGGAAATCACGAATCCAGTCGCACAACTGAGATGATAGTCCATAGGCACGTGTTTTGACCAGAAATCGCTTGTGTCGTACGGTGTCAAAAGCTTTCTGGAAATCTGAAAATATGGAATCAATTTGACATCTGCTGTCAATGGCACTCATTCTCCGTGAGAATAAAGAGCTAGTCGTATGGGGCTCTCTTACATCATCGACGTCATGCACTGCAGACCGCCATTCGGTAACACCTCGCAGCACTAGCATATCGTCGTACTCTTGGTCTAATCGCCAGTTACGCTGTTGCAGACAAAATGGCATTATACCATCAACTGATAATTCGCGCCATTTACCTATTTTGTTCATTCCATACAAATTCTATGTTATACATACATTATAGATGAACGCATGTAACTCGACTTTCTTGTGGTAGGGTTTTACTTAATTTTACTTATTAGACGTATTCAGGACTGTATTTTGACTTCGGTTTTTATCCGTCCATATGAATAGAATTTTATGAGAGTTATTATCTCTGAGCGCATTGTATGTTCTTCTTGTGACAGTATGGCTTAAAGCATTGTACGTTGTAACTATAAAGAAGTCTTAAAGATCCTTGTAAACAATCATACTAGTTTGTTAAATTTTACTGTGAAACAAGAGCGCAACAATGCCAGCCAGGTTTTTGTCAAATGTAACCTCACGTTTAAAGCAGCTGTACGCACCGTGTCCCGAAGTATTCTGATATTCGTGGGCAATGTACGAGATGCAATGTTGGATACAAACTTTAAATATTCGAGGACGTTACCGGGTGCTAGATATGTCAGAGTTATGGATAATAGTTCGGCAAGCAAATGGCTGTTGTTTGTCAAACGCTTCCTCAAACTATCAAGTTTATTTGTCAAATCGTCACTCCCACAAAATTTCTCTCAAACACGTTTGACAAACACAACGAAGCAATGCACTGTCGGACAGTCTTACAAATAAGTGAATGTTTACGATTTGTTCGATCGTATTTGGGTCCTTTTACCCGACGGATCACGTGACCTCGAGCAGTGCGAGGTTAATTAGATGTTTTTCTCTATTACATATGCTGCCGTGCAAAGCCAGGATGAAGAGTGGTAAATAAATACCTTTTAACAAGGAAAGTACAGTACAGATTTATAGATCGCCTCCTACACTGACTGATCACCTCAGGAAACCTCAAAAAAAATATTTTTCTTGATTTCTTAGAAGACTTGTGGCAAGCACATGGTGGAATACTGTTCAGCATTGCTATCCTCTTATTCTCATAATGTGCTCAGTTAAATCAAATGAACGACTGTTCACGTCCTGAAGTGTTTCGCCAATGAACCACTTTTTCTACTTTCGGTTAACCTTGCAGAAACCAAACGTTTGCTAGCTACTTAATTTCAGTATCGTGTGTGTATATTCAAGGTTCGTCTCCTCTCGTGATGTTGTATACTGCTAATCAAAAGTAGACAAACACGTATTAGAGGAAATTAATATGAGTGTGTCCCCTCTTCTCCTTTATGGTGACATTTTCAATGAAGTGTGTCGATGTGGAGGCAGTCCGTTCTTTGGATGCTGGAGCCTGGAACGAAGTCTACATCTACATGGATACTCTGCAAATCACATTCAAGTGCCTGACAAAGGGTTCATCGAACCACCTTCACAGTTGTCTATTATTCCAGTGTCGTACAGCGCGCGGAAAGATTGAACACCTATATCTTTCCGTACGAGCTCTGATTTCCCTTATTTTATCGTGTTGATCGTTCCTCCATATGTAGGTCAGTTTCAACAAAATATTTTCGAATTCAGAGGACAAAGTTGGTGACTGGAATTTCGTTAGAAGATTCCGTCGCAGCGAAAAATGCCTTTCTTTTAATGATGTCCAGCCCAAATCCTGTATCATGTCGTTGACACTCTCTCCCATATTTAGCGATAATACAAAACGTGCTGCCTTTCTTAGAACTTTTTTGATGTTCTCCGTCAGTCCTACCTGGTAAGAATCCCACACCACGCAGAAGTATTCTAAAAGAGGGCGGACAAACGTAGTGTAGGCAGCCTTAGTGGGTCTGCTACATATCCTAAGTGTCCTGCCAATAAAACGCAGACTTTGGTTAGCCTTCCCCACAACATTATGTGTTCCTTCCAATTTAAGTTGTTGGTAATTGTAATACCTAGGTATTTGGCTGAATTTACGGCTTTTAGATAAGACTGATTTATGGTGTAACCGAATTTTAATGAATTCCTTTTGGCACTCATGTGGATGACCTCACGCTTTTCGTTATTTAGTGTCAATTGCCACTTTTCGCACTTTCAGATATCTTTTCTAAATCGTTTTGCAAAAATGTTTTGATCTTCTAATGACTTCCTTTGTCGATAAACGACAGCGTCATCTGCAAACAACTGAAGACGGCTGCTCACATTGTCACGAAAATCGTTTATAAAGATTAGCAACAGCAAAGGGCCTAAACACTACTTTGGGGAACGCCAGAAATCACTTCTGTTTCACTCGAGGACTTTCCGTCAATTACTACGAACTGTGATCTCTCTGACAGGTAATCACAAATCTAGTCACATAACTGAGACGATATTCTATAAGCACACAATTTCACTACGAGCCGCTTGTGTGGTACAGTGTCAAAAGTCTTCCGGAAATCCAAAATTCGGCATCGATCTGAAATCCCTTGTCAATAGCTCTCAACACTTCATGTGAATAAAGAGCGAGTTGTGTTTCACAGGAACGATGTTTTCTAAACCCATGTTGACTGTGTGTCGATAGACCGTTTTTTTCGAGGTCGACGTTGTAACATTCCCAAAGGTGTTTCACTGGGTTCAGACCGGTAACCTGAGCAGGCCAATAGGTTTCAGGAATGTTATTGTTCATGAAAAATAGTTGCACAGTAGCTTCTGTACGCGTTGTCATGTTGATGCCAACAACCGTTGTCTCGAAAGGGAATGGCACAATCCGACATGTCGAAACCTACCCTGAAATTTCTCACATGGGAAGAAAACACCGAAAGAAATGCACCATCAGAATTTTAGCTGCTAAGGCGCTCTGCAAGTATTTAAAAAAATATCAAAGTTACTCTTTTTATGCCATACGAAGAATCGCTTATGGCAGCGATTTGTTTAACCCTTCCTATCTATTACGCGGATCGGCGAACAAGCAGTCACCTCGCAAGACAACGTATGGCCGCGTAGGTTGAAGTGCAAAGTGCAGACACCCGAATTTTAAGCATTAAATCACACCTGAAACGTCTCAAATCATTAATATTTTGAATAAGTTTCAATTCATATTGACGGCTAAAATGTTGATGTAATTGTTACACAAGTGTCTAGCAGAGAAAACAGAAACGAGGCAGTGTACGATGTATCAGTACATATGACATCCGTTAATCAGAGCTTTAATTTATTGACATGAACAATTCCTGTAGCACAGTTCTTATGATGATTTTTGAATAACGTATATTTTACTAATAATGAAACTCCCTTATTTGTTCCCTGTAGTAGACACAAAGATGCGAAGCGTCTATTGGATGACGAAAACAAACATTTTCCTTGCATAAGATACATCTGACAAAAGAAAAGTTAATGCATTTGGGCACATCACAGCAATTAGTAGTTTTGTTTAGACAGAATTAGGACGGGGGAAGAAATGATCGTGGTCTTTGTTCCGCGTACTGTGCTACGTACCTGGCATACGTACCGTTGGAACTGCATGACTTTTTCGGAATGTTGCGGGGAAGCCAACCAAAGACTGCGTTTTATCTGCGGAACACTTGGAAAATGTAACATATCCACTAAATAGTTTGCCTACACTAAGCTTGTCCCTCTTCTATTAGAATACTGCTGCACGGTGTGGGATCCTTACTAGATTATAATTGACGGAGTGCATCCAGAAAGTTCAAAGAAGAGCAGCGCGTTTTGTATTATCGCTTAATAGGGGAGAGTGTCAGCGAGATGATACAGGACGTGGGGTGGACATCATTAAAACAAAGGCGGAATTTTCTCAAGAGATTACAATCGCCAGCTTTGTCCTCCGGATGCGAATGTATTTTTTTGACGCCGATCTACATAGGGAGAAACGATCGTCACAGTAAAATAAGGGAAATCAGTGCTCGCATGGTAAGATACAGGTGTTCTTTTTTTCCTCTCGTCGTTCGAGATTGGAATAATAGAGAATTATGGTGTAGGTTGTTCGATGAACTCTCTGCCAGGCACTTAAGTGTGATATGTAGAGTATCGATGTAGCTGTAGAAAAGATTATAAGACGAGTTAATGATCCCATACGCCCAAATACAGAATGTTGTAGACTAGAATTTATTTTCTTGTTTCTAAGTAAGTCTACACTGTTTTACAGAAGGTAGCGACGTACGGATGTTGCTTCAAGAATGAAACCAAACTTCTTCATGTTTCATGGATTTTTATCTTTACCATTAGTATTCTCTTGAAATTTGATTTAGGATCTAGGCTTCGAGCTAAGTAGTGTAACACCGATTTCTTCAAAACCTTAGCACGCTACAAGATGTTAGTCTTATACAACGGTTCTTATACGAAAGTACTGATAAAAGAACTCTTACTTTGCATATGTCGCAAGTCTTATGAAAATAATAGTGGTATAATACTTGGTATAATACAGAGTACTGATCTATGTGTAGTTCATAAATCCAGGAGTAAGTGACAGATACAATCACGAATACTAAATAAATGAAATAATGTCTGTTCATGCCGACTTCTTCAGGGTGTGAAAATAAAGTATCACTGAATTTGTATGACATATTCGGTCGCTAAGTGTAACTTCTGGTTACGTCCCTCAAAGCTAACCTTCCTATGTATTTTCAGAAATTGCGTCTAATGGTTATAAACCAACTAAATTTTCACTCACTGATGGCACGTTCATGTAAATATGTAAATATAATAAAGAACATTAAATTTTATGGGTAGCTTTTGACTGGTGCATGCTTTTTAAAACTTTTATACCTGAATTGTATTTTGTATTGCTATCTTACATTGCGTGGTGGTTTGTTTTACAGTTTCCTATTATATAAGTGTTAATTCTGTCATCCTTTGCTTGAAGCCAAACCGACCGACACTATCACAACCTGTTTTGTATTTCTGTAAATGTCGACAGTTTCCTTTGAATGACAATTCTACTACTTAACTCGTACGACTTAAATTGTTAATATTGTATGTACTATATTATGTCATCTTATGTCAAAGACGTTTTGAATGAATTATTCTGATGCTGTATGTGCTTGGTGCATACCACTTTGATGTCACATAACCTGTGTTATTTCCAATGTTATACAAACTTGGAACACTGTTCCATTATTTCTAACTGACATAATCCACTGCGGATCGCCATCCGGTGGCACCACTCCGTTGTAGAGCAGGTCTAGTCGTCAGTTACATTGTTGCAGCCAAAATGGCACTAAATCAAGTGCCATACAACTTCTCCATTGTACATACATTACAGTTGCACATGTGGCATTTCGTTGTAATGGCTCTACTTTCTTCTGGTAGGGTTTTACTTAATTTTACTTATTAGATGTATTCATTATTGTATTATGACTTCGGTTTTTTTCCTTTATTGCATTTCGACTCCCCCCCCCCCCCCCCTGGCAGCAGCATAATATGCTGCTCTACAGTCTACAGAAAAGTTGAAAAAACGTAACGAGAATCTAAACAAAACAAGGAAAAAGGCGATAAAACGGTGACATTATAATAAACTGTAAAATGGCGGAAAGTTGTGGAATTTAAAATATAAAAACACTGCGATTACGATGCGCATGAAGACATACAATAAGTAGACAGGCACAATTAAAAAAACAAGGCGATTATCTGGTTTCTGTTCGCACGAGATAAAAAACACAACTAGCGACAGTATGGTGGCTGTTCGCAACACTGACAGGGGACGCACTACACTGAACACTCACTTAAAACAGCACTATACAGGTGACACGGCGGTACGTTGCCGCAGATTGGGAGGGGGGGGGGGGGGGGGGAGACCCGGACCGATGTGGAGGAAAATATGACTTCGGTTTCTATCCGTCCATACGAAGAGAATTTTATGAGAGTTATTATCTTATAGCACAATGTGCGTTCTTCTTGTGACAGAGTTTTAAAGCACTGTTTCGGGGGTATGTAATTTTTGTCACCGACTTTTTATGTATGGCCTATTATATACGGTCAACATTAATGAAACAGAAAACTGCAGAAACAGATTCCTGATTGGAAACAGAGGCAAAAGGTCCTATGAACATGTGTCCGGAAATGCATCGTTGCCACGATAGATGGCGCCGCAACTTAAAGTTCCTCTGACCACGTGTCGCGCGTTGCCTGTGTGTTGTAGACTGTGGGGTTGACTTACAGTACTGTAAGCAGCCGAATGGTTATGTATTCACGTCGGGAACTAGCCGAGATGGTGTCTGTGTACGGCAAATCAGATAGAAACGGTCTAGAGGCAGCACAGCTATACCAAAACAAGTAGCCTCACAGATACCAACAACGCCACACAAAATTTAAAGCCCGTATTGGACGTTTGTGTGACCATGGATCTTTTCAGACAGACGAAAATGCATGGAGCCGGCGGACTGTGCGTACGCCTGATCTGGAAGACCATGCTCTACAGTATGTGGAGACGAACCCTGCAACAAGCTTCTACTGCTTTGGCTTACATGGTGTAAGCCAAAGTACCATTATTTGTATGTTGCCCGCAATGAGTGCAAGGATTAACAGCAGCGGATTTCCCTCTAGGGAAAGATTTTATCGATGGCTTTTGCACCAGACCATCACAGTTATGGGATGTCTGTTATCATCAGTCCCCTTTCCAATAAGAGATTTTCACTCTGCAGTGCAGTATGCGCTGGTGTGAAACTTCCTGGCAGATTAAAACTGTGCACCAGACCGAGACTCGAACTCGGGACCTTTGCCTTTCGCGGGAAAACTCTGCCAACTGAGCTACCCAAGCACGATTCACGCCCCGTCCTCACAGCTTTACTCCTGCCAGTACGTCGTCTCCCACCTTCCAAACTTCACAGAAGCTCTTGTGCGAACTTTGCAGAACTACCACTTCTGGAAGAAAGGATATTGCGGAGACATGGCTTATACACAGCGTGGGGGATGTTTCCAGAATGAGATTTTCACTCTGCAGCGCAGTGCGTGCTGATACGAAACTTGCACTTGTCCGCGAAAGGCAAAGGTCCTGAGTTCGAGTCTCGGTCCGGCACACAGTTTTAATCTGCCAGGAAGTTTCATATCAGCGCACACTCCGCTGTAGAGTGAAAATTTCATTCTGGAATCATCCTCCAGGCTGTAGCTAAGGCATGTCTCCGCAATATCCTTTCTTCAGGAGTGCTAGTTCTGCAAGGTGCGCAGAAGAGCTTCTGTGAAGTTCGGGAGGTATAAGACGATGTACTCGTAGAAATAAAGCTGTGAGGACGGGGCGTGAATCGTGCTTGGGTAGCTCAGTTGGTAGAGCACTTGCTCGTGAAAGGCAAATGTCCCGAGTTCGAGTCTCGATCTGGCATACAGTTTTAATGTACCAGAACGTTTCATCAGTCCTCTTTACTGATGAAGCAACATTTACGAGATTGGCATCATCAGTCTGCATAATCGTCATCTGTGGGCTGCAGACAACCTTCGGGAATTGGTTGAGGCGTCTCATCATCATTGATTCAGCATCAGTGTGTGTCCAGGGCTTTGTAACAAGGCCTACTGTATCACCAGATCTAAACCTGCTGGATTTTTACCCCTGGGCGCATCTGAAAAGGGTTGTGTATGCTGAACCGGTTCCTGATGTGCAGGTCCTTCGTCATCGTCTTCACGACGCCTGTGACGCTATTCGGAGAGAGGCCGGAACATGCGAAAGAGTTCGGCAATCCATGATATGACGTGTGAACGCATACACTGCATCCCATGGAGGCCACTTTGAACATTTGTTGTGACGTGGATGCGATGCGCTCTGTACTCTGTTCGGGGCGGTTTGTTGTCGTTGAAAGCACACCATCCATTTCCGAACAGATGTTAATTGATGTTTTTCTCCATTTCCAGTCAGGAACCCGTCCTTGCAGTTTGTCGGTTTTGTTAATGTTCGCCCTGTATTATATTACTGTAAGCCTATAACCTTGGCATATTTTTTTTATAGATCTGAAGATGGAAATTTTAATTTCCAAAACTAGTAATCCACTAACGTGTTAACATATTAATATTAGCAAAAAATGGGTTTTCACGAGAAGACTACAGTAAAAAACTTTACCTTTTTGTAGAATGTCCCTCAGGTTTTCTCTTCAACTGCTACGTACTCACCTGCTTCCATGAAGCTACGCGAAATGATTTTATATAGAGACATAGTAATTAAATAACCCAGAGAGAAACTTCGCGTTTGTTAACCATAGAGGTGTTAGGTGTTTGTCTTTAAGGAAAGAGAGAAAGGCAGTTTTGACTGGAAAATGTCTGTTCACTCTTCGGTCACACTTCATTGTGTAACAAAATACCGTTATATTTTATTCGCTGATAACTCCGAGACAAACGGTGGTTGAGCCTACAGCGGACAGATCATATCTGTACGTATTAGATGCGCAGTATTTCTTTTGCCCGTGACGTCATTGTCGAGCGTAGGCGCATGCGCGCGATTGTTACGAATTAGCTTCATGTACAGTTATGAATTGGTGTAGCGTGCAAACGTGTTTAACTACGATGTTGATTCGAGTGTCACTGTGAAGAGCTTGCGGAGCACTACTTGGACCGAACAGTGAGACAGTAAAAACATTCACCAGAGCATAAGTGAAAAGCGATATTAAACTAAAAATTACAAAATAATGAGAAATGTCGTCTCACATTAGTCGTAAATATGCACGGAAGAATAGAAAACGCAAGTCGAATGAAAGCTCGTATCCAAAGAGCTTAAAAGGCCCAGTGATGTGCGAATGCGAGGACTACGGATGTGTCGAAAACGGAATGAAAAACCGTAGCAAAGTGATTACGTAGCTTTCCCATCGGGCATACTGCGGCAAGGGCTGTCTAAAATAGCGATTTATCTGTTTTGTAACTATTATGCTATTCTGTCTAATCTTGTCACGGTCCGTGCGGCTCCCCCCCCCCCCCCCCCCCTCCCCAGCACCACGACGGAGATTCGAATCCTTTCTCGGGCACGGGTGTGTGTGTGTTGTCCATAGCGTAAGTTAGTTTTAGATTAAGTAGTATGTAAGCGTAGGGACCGGTGACCTAAGCAGTTTGGTCTCATAAGATCTTACCACAAATTTACAATTTACAATAATCATTGTATTAAAGAGATTGACGACTAAACTACATATGAGATTAATACGAAACACTAGTTATGATCATATATTCAAGCAAAATCTACAATGAGGACCTGAACTGCGCACACAGATTTTTTTTTCTACTGAGACGATGTGATTTGTTATGCAAAACACAGAATTTGCGATTTCGAGCAGTCTTCGAAAGTTTCTGGAACTCTTTTATCTCGTAACACCATTAAACCATTCTCACACACAGATAAAAATCTATTTTAGCAGCTCATTTAGTCATATTTCCTGCTTCTGAAAAAAAAAAAACTGCTCAGTGGCTGGTAACTGAAATTGCGCCGAGCTTTTTCGCCTTTTAAGGGACTACAAGGTAACCGCAAACTTTCGTAACACCACGCAGTCACAGAAATTTCTCGTTTCACGACATAGCCACTTATAAACTGACTGAGCTCAGGTATTTCATTACGTTAGCTAAAAGTCTGACTGTAATCTTCCTGAAACGATTTAATGAGATCATTTCCGCTGGACGCCGTGAGAATGATGTGGTCTAAGTCGGAATAAGTACTGGGCTCAGCGCCTAGCAACGTTGAAGACTCACGTTTGATACCTGGTGCATGCCAAAAACCTCCCCGAAATGGGCTTGTCTCACATTTGTCCATCGCCCTGTTTAAAAGTCCCTTTACACTTGCGTTTATCTTATATTAATCGACTATTAACGTATTGTTGATGTATCGGGATTCGCCTGAGATAAGCTGTCGTTATTGTTTACCGATGGCGCCAAATGGTTCAAATGGCTCTCAGCACTATGGGACTTAACATCTTAGGTCATCAGTCCCCTAGAACTTAGAACTACTTAAGCCTAACTAAGCTAAGGACATCACACACATCCATGCCCGAGGCAGGATTCGAACCTGCGGCCGTAGCGGTCGCGCGGTTCCAGACTGCAGCGCCTAGAACCGCACGGCCACCAAGGCCGGCTAATGGCGCCAAAATTGCATGTATCCGGAGAGCAACTTGCTGTGGAGTTTGGCGCACAAACGGTGAAACTGAGATTTTTAAGGACTCCCGCTCTTACAAATATAACAGCATTAAGTAATTGGTAATGATAACGGAGCTTATGAATGACGCAAGCAAAATTCATAGCGGTTGTTCTTTACCAAGGTTGTACGATAAATTCGGTACGTTGCTACGCACTGAAGGAATGAGAAAAGTCTCATCTACACATTTCAGAATATCAGTATATACATATGATACATTGAAAAATATTTACAAGACAGTGTATAGTGCCTTTTTACTTTATCGTTTGTGTTTTGTTTTCTAAGTGCCAAATATCATCAAAAACAATGTTTCTCCGTCATTAGATCAGACTATTTCGCTGCTGAAACAATTTTCATTAAACGACTTTTTCATTTATTTACATTCTAATGCATCTACATCTAAATCTACATGATTGCTCTGCATGATTACTCTGCAGCTGTCAGGTGTCTTCGGACCACCTTCAAGCTGTTTCTCTACCGTTTCGCTCCCGAACTTGAATCATTCTATATGAGCTCCGATTTTTATTATTTTATCATGATCATTTCTCCCTACGTAGGTGGGCGCGAACAGAACATTTTCGCAATCGGAGAAAAAAGTTGAAATTTCACGAGAAGAACCTCCAGCAACGAAAAACGCCTTTCTTTTATTGATTACCATCCCAATTCACGTATCATCGCATCATGCCCGTGACACTCTCTCTCCTATTTCACAATTATACGAAACGAGCTGCCTTTCTTTGAACTTTTTCGAGGTCCTCCGTCAGTCCCATCTGACGTGGATCCGTCAAGGCACAGCAGTACTCCAGAAGAGGGCGGACAAGCGTAGTGTAAGCAGTGTCTTTGGTAGACCTGTTGCACCTTCTAAGGGTTCTGCCAATGAATCACAGTCTTTGGTTTGCTCTAACCACAATATTATCTGTGTGATCGTTCCAATTAAGGTTATTTGTAATTCTAATCCCTAAGTATTTAGTTGAATTTACAGCACTCAGATTTGTGTCACTTATAGTTAATCGAAATTTAGCTGATTTCTTTTAGTACTCATGTGAATAACTTCACACTTTTCTTTATTCAGGTCAATTGCCACATTTCGCACCATACAGATATCTTATCTAAATCATTTTGCAAGTCGTTCTGATCATCTGATTACTTTACAAGACGGTAAATGACAGCATCATCTGCAAATAATCTAAGACGGCTACTCAGATTGTCTCCTATGTCGTTAATATACACTCCTGGAAATGGAAAAAAGAACACATTGACACCGGTATGTCAGACCCACCATACTTGCTCCGGACACTGCGAGAGGGCTGTACAACCAATGATCACACGCACCGCACAGCGGACACACCAGGAACTGCGGTGTTGGCCGTCGAATGGCGCTAGCTGCGCAGCATTTGTGCACCGCCGCCGTCAGTGTCAGCTAGTTTGCCGTGACATACGGAGCTCCATCGCAGTCTTTAACACTTGTAGCATGCCGCGACAGCGTGGACGTGAACCGTATGTGCAGTTGACGGACTTTGAGCGAGGGCGTATAGTGGGCATGCGGGAGGCCGGGTGGACGTACCGCCGAATTGCTCAACACGTGGGGCGTGAGGTCTCCAGAGTACATCGATGTTGTCGCCAGTGGTCGGCGGAAGGTGCACGTGCCCGTCGACCTGGGACCGGACCGCAGCGACGCACGGATGCACGCCAAGACCGTAGGATCCTACGCAGTGCCGTAGGGGACCGCACCGCCACTTCCCAGCAAATTAGGGACACTGTTGCTCCTGGGGTATCGGCGAGGACCATTCGCAACCGTCTCCATGAAGCTGGGCTACGGTCCCGCACACCGTTAGGCCGTCTTCCGCTCACGCCCCAACATCGTGCAGCCCGCCTCCAGTGGTGTCGCGACAGGCGTGAATGGAGGGACGAATGGAGACGTGGCGTCTTCAGCGATGAGAGTCGCTTCTGCCTTGGTGCCAATGATGGTCGTATGCGTGTTTGGCGCCGTGCAGGTGAGCGCCACAATCAGGACTGCATACGACCGACGCACACAGGGCCAACACCCGGCATCATGGTGTGGGGAGCGATCTCCTACACTGGCCATACACCTCTGGTGATCGCCGAGGGGACACTGAATAGTGCACGGTACATCCAAACCCTCATCGAACCCATCGTTCTACCATTCCTAGACCGGCAAGGGAACCCGCTGTTCCAACAGGACAATGCACGTCCGCAAGTATCCCGTGCCACCCAACGTGCTCTAGAAGGTGTAAGTCAACTACCTTGGCCAGCAAGATCTCCGGATCTGTCCCCCATTGAGCATGTTTGGGACTGGATGAAGCGTCGTCTCACGCGGTCTGCATGTCCAGCACGAACGCTGGTCCAACTGAGGCGCCAGGTGGAAATGGCATGGCAAGCCGTTCCACAGGACTACATCTAGCATCTCTACGATCGTCTCCATGGGAGAATAGCAGCCTGCATTGGTGCGAAAGGTGGATATACACTGTACTAGTGCCGACATTGTGCATGCTCTGTTGCCTGTGTCTATGTGCCTGTGGTTCTGTCAGTGTGATCATGTGATGTATCTGACCCCAGGAATGTGTCAATAAAGTTTCCCCTTCCTGGGACAATGAATTCACGGTGTTCTTATTTCAATTTCCAGGAGTGTAGATCAGGAACGATAGAGGACCTATAACACTTCCTTGGGGAACGCCGGATATTACTTCTGTATTAATCGATGACTTTCCGTCTATTACTAAGAACAGTGACCTTTCTGACAGGAAATCACGAATTCAGTCGCACAGCTGTGGCGATACTCCGTAGGAACGCAATTTGATTAGAAGACGCTTTTGAGGAACGGTGTCGAAAGTCTTCTGGAAATCTAAAAATATAGAATCAATTAGACATCCCCTGTCGATAGCACTTATTACTTCATGAGTATAAAGAGCTAGTTGTGTTTCAAAGGAACGATATTTTCTGAATCCGTGCTGACTCTATGTCAATAAATCGTTTTCTTCGATGTACTTCATAATGTTCGAATACAGTGTATGTTGCAGTAGGGTTTACTGCAAATCGACGTTAGTGATACAGGCCTGAATTCAGAGGATTACTCCTTCTTCCCTTTTTGGGTATTGGTGTGACTTGAGCAATTTTCCAGTCTTTAGGTACGTGTCTTTCTGTGAGCGAGTGGTTGTATATAATTGCTAAATATGGAGCTATTTTATCAGCATACTCTGAGAGGAACGTACCTGGTATACAATCTGGACCGGAGGCCTTTCCTTTATTCATTTAAGCTGCTTTTGTACACCGAGGATACCTACTTCTATGTTTCTCATCTTGGCAATTGTTCTTGACTGGACTGCAGGAATGTTTACTTCCACACATTACCTCAAAGTTCGCCGAAAGGTGCACGTGGAATTTGCGCCAGAAAGCTGAAATCATCAACTGAAAGCTCGTCAAGCACTCTTGCACCAATCGCATATCACTTCGTGTACCACTCAGCCTCCCTCCATAAGACGGGGATCAGCTGTTCCTTCTATCCAACCACATCTTGAGGCATTGAGCAGGCGCCCGCTGTTATGTTTTCTGACGCCACGGACCTAATCCCAATCATGAACCTGTTATTTTTCACGCGTAGGAAACTTTGCACCACAAGTGTCTAAGTGACCTAAAAAAAAAAAAAAAAAAAAAAAAAAAGCGCCACAGTTCCCTTGGGCACACAGTGTCTGGCCTCCTGCAGTACCATCCCGTTTCGTCCGTTCCAGCAAAATGATTCCGCCGGCGTAGATGATACCGATCTTACAGGACGCTTCGCAGAAAACGACGTGATGACTGCTGCCACGATAGAGGAATGTGCTTCACCTTGGCTGGGAACTGTTGCCACTCTCTCAGTCTGCCGAAGCTCGGCGAAAGCAGGCTGGCCTCAGTGATAATACACTGTGGGCCCACTCTGTGCTATGTGTCTCCTGTCGTCAGTGACTCCCGTGGCTTAGGCCGAGTCCTTTGCAATAGCTTCCTCTGTGCGAAAGTGTCGGCCGCGCAATCTTCACCCTTTCTGTATCGGGGACCTGCCTTATACTTCAGTCACTATTAAGCCTCACATGCCATAGTCGTGGCCATTAAAATTGCTACACCAAGAAGAAATGCAGATGATAAACGGGTACTCATTGGACAAATATATTATACTAGAATTGACATGTGATTACATTTTCACGAAATTTGGGTGCATAAATCCTGAGGAATCAGTATCGAGAACAACCACCTCTAACCGTAATAACGGCCTTGATACGACTGGACATTGAGTCAAACAGAGTTTGGATGGTGTGTACAGGTACAGCTGCCCATGCATCTTCAACACGATACTACAGTTCATCAAGAGTAGTGACTGGCGTATTGTGACGAGCCAGTTGCTCGGCCACCATTGAGCAGACGTTTTCAATTGGTGAGAGATCTGGAGAATGTGCTGGGCAGGCCAGCAATCGAATATTTTCTGTATCCAGAAAGGCCCGTACAGGACATGCAACATGCGGTCGTGCATTATCCTTCTGAAATGTAGGCTTTCGCAGGTATCGAATGAAGGGTAGAGCCACGGGTCGTAACACATCTGAAATGTAACGTCCACTGTTCAAAGTGCCGTCAATGCGAACAAGAGGTGACCGAGACTTGTAACCAATGGCACCCCATACCATCACGCTGGGTGATAGCCAGTATGGCGATGACGAATACACGCTTCCAATGTGCGTTCACAGCGATGTCGCCAAACACGGATGCGACCATCATCATTCTGTAAACAGAACCTGGACTCATCCGAAAAACTGACGTTTTGCCACTCGTGCACCCAGGTTCGTCATTGAGAACACCATCGCAGGCGCTCCTGTATGTGTTGCAGCGTCAAGGGTAACCGCAACCATGGTCTCCGAGCTGATACTTCATGCTGCTGGAAACGTCGTCCAACTGTTCGTGCAGATCGTTGTTGTCTTACAAACGTCCCCATCTGTTGACTCATGGATCGAGACGCTGCACGATCCGTTACAGCCATGCGGGAAAGATGCCTGTCATCTCGACTGCTAGTGGTACGAGGCTGTTGGGATCCAGCACGGCGTTCCGTATTACCCTCCTGAACCCACCGATTCCTTTTCCTGTATCAGTAATTGGGTCTCGACCAACGCGAGCAGCAATATTGCGATAAGTTAAACCGCAATCACGATAGGCTACAATCCGACCTTGATAAAGTCGGAAACGTGATGGTACGCAGTTCTCCTCCTTACACGAGGCATCACAACGTTTCACCAGGCAACGCCGATCAAATGCTATTAGTGTATGAGAAATCGGTTGGAAACGTTCCTCATGTCTGCACGTTGTAGGTGTCGCCACCGGCGCTAACCTTGTGTGAATGCTCTGAAAAGCTAATCATTTGCATATCACAGCCTCCTCTTCCTGTCGGTTAAATTTCTCGTCTGTAGCACGTCATCTTCGTGGTGTAGCAATTTCAATTCAACTCGCAGACAACTGTCAATCCCCTCCACCAGACTCACTGACCATAGAGCCTATAAAAATCTTTTTGATCAAACAAATGAATTGGAAGGAAGGCAGTTAGAAAGAACATGCCGTCTTTCAATGTTCCGTGTCAATTGCTAATCCTCTCATCAAGTGTTCCTCCCCTACAGGTCTTCTCGCATTTCGCTACATTTTTCTAGTGTTGAGACATCTCAACAGAGTGATTCAAGAGTTTGCACGACTGGTAAAATAAGTAGTTGTTTAATCGGTATCGCTGTTTTCAAAAACATTGTTATATTTTCTATTGTTTCACTTGTGAAATCATGGCTGATGAGAGCATACGCAGTTCCACTGTTGAGGAGCGAATAATTGTGTGAGTCGCGGCACAGACATCCTCAGATAGGGCCAACAACGACAAAAAAAGTAAGTGCATTTAGAGGTCACTTTGGCAGACCTACCTCCTGCAGGAACCATGTTTGTTTGTGAAAGACGAGGTTTGTTTGTTGGTGTCAAAGACTACCCGCATAAGCGGACGAAAGAAAACGCGAGAGGAACATTTGCCGGCTTCGCTCAGTTAGCTGAGCAGTCGCCAACGAAATTCATTACCAAATGAGCAACTGAATTTTTGTTACAACTATCAACAATGCGTTACCACATCGAAAAGGAAATGAAAACCACAGGATTTGGATCGATATTTGTGATTTTCCTGCAGCCTTATGTGTTTTGTATGTACAATTTCTAAATGCCATAGCTTGCTCAAGGTTGTTATTAGCTGCTCAATGCGTGGCATATTGCAGTTCACAGCGAAGCACTGTGATATTTTGGTCTAAGGAAAATCCCCATGATGTGGGACAGTTGGACAGGAACGCATCTCCAGTTATGGTATGAGCTGAGATGTCATCACGATACCCATTAGAAATATACAGGGTGGTCCATTGATCGTGACCGGGCCAAATATCTCACGAAATATGCGTCAAACGAAAGAACTACAAACAACGAAACTTGTCTAGCTTGAAGGGGGAAACCAGATGGCGCTATGGTTGGCCCGCTAGATGGCGGTGCCATAGGTCAAACGGATATCAACTGCGTTTTTAAAAATAGTAAACCCCATTTTTTTATTAAATATTCGTGTAGTACGTAAGGAAATATGAATGTTTTAGTTGGACCACTTTTTTCGCTTTGTGATAGATGGCGCTGTAATAGTCACAAACGTTTAAGTACGTGGTATCACGTAACATTCCGCCAGTGCGGACGGTATTTGCTTCGTGATACGATACCCGCGTTAAAATGGACCGTTTACCAATTGCGGAAAAGGTCGATATGGCTATTGTGATCAAAATGCCCAACGGGCGTGTGCTATGTACGCTGCTCGGTATCCTGGACGACATCATCCAAGTGTCTGGACCGTTCGCCGGATAGTTACGTTATTTCCTTGGTTTGGAGCCGAGTGGTGAGTCTCAATCAGATGTATCTTGCAGACATGTTGCCATAACACACGGAATGTAGCAGTAATCGCTTCCACAACAACCTACCTCAAGTACCTGCATGAACTGTCCAATGCATACAGAGCATTCGTGCACAGACTTCGCTCCAGTTAACACGTTCCGCCCTTTACATTTGCTTTTAAAATCATTGGTGCAATGTTCCGTAGAAACAGTCAGTTGTTCCGTAGCAACTGTCAGTTGTTCTGCAGCAACTGCAAAACTCGTCTACGTTTACATCTGTTTTCTGTAAAACACCTTGCTGTGAGTGACGGAGGGTACTTTGTGTTAATGCTTACACTTCCCCCTTTTCCTATTCCGGTCACATATGAGTCGGGGGAAGAACGATTGGTGGTAAGTTTCTGAGTGTGCTCGAATCTCTCTGACTTTATCTTCATAGTCCTTCCGTGAGATATAAGTAGGAGGAGGCAGTATATTCGTTGAACTCTTCTGGAACGTATGCTCTTGGAACTTTAACAGCAGGCATCACCTTGATGTAGAACGCATCTCTTGGAGCACCTGCCACTGGAACTGACTGAACACCTCCGTGACGCTTTCACGATTGCGATATGGACCAGCCCCTATATCCTCTCTGTTTCCTCTAACAATCCTCTCTGTCCAGCCTCGCGGACAGCTGTGCAATATTCTATTATTGGTCGAATTAGTGTTTTGTAAGCTACTTTCTCTGTTGATTGACTACACTTCCACAGCGTTCTTCCAGTGAATCTCGGTCAGGCATCTGTCTTACCCGCTATTAATTTTATGTAGTTGTTTCATTTCCACTACTACTTTTAGTGTCTCATTTCCTAGTCTAATTCCCTCAACATCGACTGATTTAAATGAGCTACATTCCATTACTCTTTCTTTGCTTTCGTTGATATTCATCTTATGTCTTCTATCAAGACATTGTACGTTCAGTTCCAATGTAGTTACAGAACTTCTGCTGTCTCTGACAGACTTAACAATGTGATAGGCAGACCTCGAAGTTTTCATTTCTTCTTCCTGAGCTTTAATTCCTTCCCTAAATTTTTCTTTGATTTCCTTTACTCCTTCCTCAGTGTGCAGATTGAATAACTTCAGGAATGTGCTAGAACCATGTCTCACTCCACTAGCACCACAGCTTCCATTTCACACCCTTCAACTCTTATAACTGCCGTTTGGTTTTTGTGCAAGTTGTACATAACCTTTCACTCCCTATATTTTGCCCTTGCCTCTTCAGAAGTTCAAGAAGTCTAGACAACACTCTACAAAGCTTTCTTTAAGTCTACAAATGTCATACATCTAGGTTTGCCTTCTGTTAATCTATCCTCTGAGATTAATTGTAGGGTTAGTACTGCCTCGCGTGTTCCTATTTTTCTCCGGAACTCAATCTGCTCCTCTCCAGGACTACCTCTACCATTTTTTCCATTCTTCTGTAAAAAACTCGTGTCAGTATTCTGCTACAACGAATTATTAAACTGATAATTCTTTAGTATTTACACCTGTCAGCACACGTTTTCTTTGGAAATGGAATTACAGTGAGATGACAAAAGTCGTGGATACCTCCCAATATCGTGTCGGACCTCTTTTTGCCCGCCGTAGTGCAGCAAATCTACGTGGCATTGGCTCAACTAGTCGTTCGAGGACCCCTGCAGAAATATTGAGTCGTGCTGCCTCTAGAACCGTCCATTACTGAGAAAGTGATGCAGGTGCAGAATTTTATGCACGAACTGACCTTTCGACTGTGTCCCATAAATATTCGAAGAGTTCATGTCGGGCGATCTGGATGGCCAAACATTTCGCTCGCGAACAATTGTGGCCCGGTGATTGGGAACAATTGCGGCCCGGTGACATAGCGCATTATCATCCATACATTGTTCCATCGTTGATTGGGAACATGAAATCCATAAATGGCTGCAAATGATTACAAGTAACCGAACTTAACCATTTCCTCAAAGATCAGTTCAGTTGGACAACTGGAGCCAGTCCATTCCATGTAAACACAGCAGCCCACACCATTATGACGCCACCAACGGCTTGTATAGTGCCCTGTTGACAACTTGGGTCCATGGCTTCGTAGGGTCTGCACCACACTAGAACACTACCATCAGCTCCTATCATATGAAATCAGGATTCATCTGACCAGGCCACTGTTTTCCAGTCTTCCAGGTTCCAACCAATATGGCACGAGCCGACGAGTGGTGCTGCGCTGTTAGTAAACGCACTCGTGTTGGTCGTCTGCTGCTATAGTCCACTAACACCAAATTTCAAAATGGTTCAAATGGCTCTGAGCACTATGGGACTTAACATCTGAGGTCATCAGTCCCCTAGAACTTAGAACTACTTAAACCTAACTAATCTAAGGACATCACACAGAACCAGGCCCGAGGCAGGATTCGAACCTGCGACCGTAGCAGTCTCACGGTTCCGGACTGCGCGCCTAGAACCGTGATGCCACCGAAGCCGGCACCAAATTTCACCGCACTGTCCTCAAAATGGTTCAAATGGCTCTGAGCACTATGGGACTCAACTGCTGTGGTCATCAGTCCCCTAGAACTTAGAACTACTTAAACCTAACTAACCTAAGGACATCACACACATCCATGCCCGAGGCAGGATTCGAACCTGCGACCGTAGCAGTCGCACGGTTCCGGACTGCGCGCCTAGAACCGCGAGACCACCGCGGCCGGCGCACTGTCCTAACGAATACGCTCGTCACACGTTCCACACTGATTTCTTTGGTTATTTTACGCAGTGTTCCTTGCCCGTTAGCACTAACAACTCTACGGAAACGCCGCTGCTCTCGGTCGTTAACCGAAGGCCGTTGGCCACTGCGTTGACCGTGGTGAGAGGTAAGAATTAGAAATTTGTGGTAAGGTCTTATGGGACCAAACTGCTGACGTCATCGGTCCCTAAACTAACACACTAGTTAATCTATCTTAAACTAACTTACGCTAAGGACGATACACACACCCATGTCCGAGGGAGGAGTGAACCTCCGACCGGGGAAGCCGCGTGGACCGTGACAAGACGCCCTAGACCGCTCGGCTACCCCGCGCGGCTGTGGTGAGAGGCAACGCCTGCAATTTGGTATTCTCGGTGCACTCTTGACGCTGTTGAGGTCGGAATATTGAATTCCCTAACGATTTCCGAAACAGACTGTCCCATGTGTCCAGCTCCAACTACTATCTCAAGACTTTTGTCACCTCTTTAAGTCTGAGGATATTTCACACCCCTCACACATCTTGCAGACCAAGTGGAGTATTTCTGACGGAATATCGTGTATTCCAGGGGGGGGGGGGGGGGCTTCTTTTGGTTTAGGGCTGTAAGCGTCCCATCAAATTGTTCTCTCTTCCTCAACTTCCTCTTCCGTTTGTATAATATTGCATTCAAGTTCATTCACCTTGTATATCCCCTCTACACAGGATGGTCACAAACAGACAGAAAAGTTTGTGAGGGTATTTGAGGGTAGGCTGTGTTGAGAAATAATTGTTAAGAAAGAAATTCGATGCGCTGGGCCGTTTCCGTGTTAATTAACATTGAACTTAGTCAATCAGGCCATTGCGTACGCAAATTCAAGCGGCCTACCCCGCTGTCAAAAAAACCTGTTCTTGTGGGACGATTAATAAGGATAGAGCCCGGTTCAGGGTGTGAGAACAACTGACACTAATTGTGTCTGGCGAGGCTCTTGAATTTGTACTCGCAACAGCCTGATTGGCTAACTTCAACGCTAATAAATTCGGAAACGGCGCAACGTATCTAATTTCTTTCTTAACATTTACTTTTCAGCGCAACCTTTCCCACAACACTCTTACTACGTTTCAGACTGTATCTGCCCACCCTGTATATTCGCTCCACCTTTCAACTTTCCCTTTGTTGCCTAGTAAGGGTTTTCAAATGGTTCAAATGGCTCTGAGCACTATGGGACTTAATAGCTGAGGTCATCAGTCCCCTAGAACTTAGAACTACTGAAACGTAACTAACCTAAGCACATCACACACATCCATGCCCGAGGCAGGATTCGAACCTGCGACTGTGGCAGTCGCGCGGTTCCGGACTGAAGCGCCTAGAACCGCTCGGCCACCACGTCCGGCAGTAAGGGTTTTACACGTGAGCTCTTGATAAACAGGTTGTTTCAAAATAGCGGTTTAAAAATTTGGGGACTGGTTTTTTATACCAAAACAAGAAAGAAATGTCCAGTAAACATGGGATCTAGAATACGAGTAGATACATGAAGAGCTATGAATACACTACTGGCATTAAAATTGCTACACCACGAAGGTGACGTGCTACAGACGTGAAATTTAACCGACAGGAAGAAGATGCTGTGATATGCAAATGATTAGCTTTCCAGAGCATTCACACAAGGTTGGCGCCGCTGGCGACATCTACAACGTGCTGACATAAGGAACCGGTTCCAACCGATTCCTCATACAGAAACACCAGCTGACCGACTTTGCCTGGTGAAACGTTGTTGTGATGCCTCGTGTAAGGAGGAGAAATGCTTACCATCACGTTTCTGACTTTGATAAAGGTCGGATTGTAGCCTATCGCGGTTTATCGTATCGCGACATTGCTGCACGCGTTGGTCGAGACCCAATTACTGTTACAGAAAAAGGAATCGGTGGGTTCAGGAGGGTAATATGGAACGCCGTGCTGGATCCCAACGGCCACGTATCACTAGCAGTCGAGATGACAGGCATCGTATCCGCATGGCTGTAACGGATCGTGCAGCCACGTGTCGATCCATGAGTCAACAGATGGGGACCTGTGCCATTGGTTACACGTCTTGGTTACCTCTTGTACGCATTGACGGAACTTTGAACAGTGGACGTTACATTTCAGATGTATTAGGACCCGTGGCCCTACCCTTCATTCGATCCATGCAAAACCCTACATTTCAGAAGTATAATGCTTGACCGCATGTTGCAGGTCCTGTACGGGCCTTTCTGGATACAGAAAATGTTCGACTGCTGTCCTGGCCAGCACATCCTCCAGGTCACTCACCAATTGAAAACGTCTGGTCAATGGTGGCCTAGCAACTGGCTCGTCACAATACGCCAGTCACTACTCTTGATGAACTGTGGTATCATGTTGAAGCTGCACGGGCACCTGTACACGCCATATAGGCTCTGTTTGACTCAATGCCCAGGCGTATCCAGGCCGTTATTACGGGCAGAGGTGGTTGTTCTGTGTACTGATTTCTCAGGATCTATGCACCCAAATTGCGTGAAAATGTAATCACATGTCAGTTCTAGTATAATATATTTGTCCAATGAATACCCGTTTATCATCTGCATTTCTTCTTGGTGCAGCAATTTTAATGGCAAGTAGTGTACTTGTTCATCCTCGGTACTCCGAACCACATCTCTTCCACTGCAGACTCTTTGGTTTCCATATATTGGGAAAAGGAAAAAAAAGTCCAGTAAAGGAGGGCTCTAAAACTCATACCTTAAGAGCTATGTAGTGAAGATGAACAAGTGCTCGTAACTCTTCAGGTATG
Organism: Schistocerca gregaria; assembly: GCF_023897955.1. Classification (NCBI taxonomy): domain Eukaryota; kingdom Metazoa; phylum Arthropoda; class Insecta; order Orthoptera; family Acrididae; genus Schistocerca; species Schistocerca gregaria. The sequence continues at coordinate 749,645,264 of NC_064921.1, forward strand.
CGTTTTAGAGCCCATGTTTACTGGACGTTTTTTTCTTGTTTGGTCCACGCTAACTCTTCAGAAAATATGGAAAGCGAAGAGCTTCCAGTAGAAGAGATGTGGTTCACAGTATCGAGGACGAACAAGTGCTCATAACTCTTACGGTATGCGTTTTGGAGCCTATTTTTACGGGACCTTTCTTCTTGTTGTGGTGTAAGGAACCTGCCTCACCCATATTTTTAAAATGTCATACCTTCACTGTGCACAAAATGTCTTCGTCCACATTAACCAGTGCATTATAAATTAGGTAACAACGTGACACCCAATCATGGTCAAATGCTTCGAACGTCTCCCAAGGCCTCTTTTAATTTTCCTACAAGCGCTGCCTATCTTTTCCGCACCCTTGGGACTGTTATAACAACTTCCAGTCGCAGGCCGCCAGTGTGTTGGGTGGTGAGGTGCGCCACCAGAGGTCTCGAGTCACACCCCCTGCCCTGCGGCACATCCGGCTGCTGCGCGCTGCCCCTGTGCTGGCGGCGAGAGCCCATTCTGCGGCGCCGCTGTGGCCGCTCGCTTTCTTTGCGTTACATAATCCGCTCGGTCGCACAAAACACTACGCCGCGCCGCAGGAATCCCGTTTTCTCGGCTGCTGCGTCATTCCCGCCGAACTGAGACAGCCTTCGTTACAGCTCTACCGAAGACTTCTACCGCGTCTCGGCCGTAGCAAATATCGATATTAGTGGTTTTTGGACTTCCCCTTCTGTGAAACCAAACACAGTAATCAAAACAAATGCTGCATATTGCTGAATGTTAACAGTGCAAAAACTGGAACTTTTTTGTGAGCGTAAATTGGTTCCACATCAACGCATTAAAGTATTTACCAATTTGCGCTGCCATACGATAACTACATCCCAGAGTGAACCTCTGTGAGTAGCTCCGTTTTAAAATCACCCAGCGTATCAGTATTTATGAATCTCTTTCCATCTTTATTTACTTATTTATTTTATGACTTACATTGGACCACTTTAGCCAACATTATGAAGTAGGTTCTTCTATTTTTTGATGAGCCAAAACGTTTTCATTCTATCAGATACTTCCCTTCTCTCCTCATCCGAAATCACCCTTCCCATTCTCTGGTTTTTAATTTTTATTGGTTGTGTGATATGTTTTTCCTGAAGTATCTTGAGTGCATCTGTAGTGCCTTTCAAATCCTCCAATATAATCTGTAATTTGATCATGTCCTCCTTGATCTCTGTGATCCATCTAATGCAGCTCTTACTATTCCATAACTTCTCAATTATTAACCTATTAATTCTATTTTCTTTTATCCTCATTAGATGTCTTAGGAAAGAAATCTGTTTCACTTACATTGTACTTGCCACTGGTTTTATTTCTTTATAAACTCTTTTTCTTCTTCTTCTTTCGTTTCACACTCTTTGGGGTAAGCTGAATCAATCATTTCTTTCTGCGTTGTTCTTTTCTTAGGGCCCAGTATTTCTTCATTCTTTTTGATCATCTTCTCCTCTCTTTCCCGAGATGAAGGGTTTGGACTTTTGTGTAGATTTGTCTTGGAACCTTATGTTTTCATCTTTAGTAATTAATTTAGCTGCTCGATCAATAAGTGAATTTTCTGAAGTCTTTAATTCCTCTGGGTCTTTCTCAGTTTATCTAAACCAGTTGGGTTTCGTTTTGCGGTTACAGAATAAGTCAAAGATTTGTTTAGTTAATCTGTTGGAATTCATTCATAAAAATGTATTCTCCTTTTTCGCATAGAGTCTGAAAGTTTTTCAATTTTCTTGTAGAGAGTTTCATTTTTGATTTATATAATCATAAGATTGATTGTCTTGATTGATTGTCTTGAAATTTTGGCTCAACGATTTTTCTTAAAACTTTTCTTTCCTTTAGCTCAAGTTTCTCCATTTGGCCTTTGAAATTCATTTTAAGTGTTTCTGCTGCATACAGAGCTTCTGGCTTAATCACTGTCTTGTAATGTGTAATTTTGGACCCCCATGAAAGAGATTTTTGTTGTATGTATTTTTTGTTAGTTAGAAGGCCAATTCAAGTTTATTTTTTCTGGATTCCATTGCTTTGCTTTCCCCAGCATTCCAACTAATCCATTCTCCGAGATATTTTGAATTCTTTTACTATTTCAATCTTCTGTTTTATTTCAAGCTGTTTTCCAAACCCCATCTTTTTGGTATTTTTATTTATACAGGCTCTGACTATCTTTCTATTTTGAGAAATCTGTGTATTGCTACGGTGTTGGTTGTTTTAAATTTAGTTACACTAGTACATGTTATTTGCGGCTGTGTGACTATTTTGTAGTGTGGCAATTGTGGCAATTGAGAGGCTTTTTTATTATGTGTTCCATCTAATAAAGACAATAATTAAAAAACGGAAATACATGACTTCCCCTTCAGTCCAAAACTTCCTATTTACCTTCATTGCACACAAAATGTCTTCGCCCACGTTAATCAGTGCATTAAAAATCACGTAACAACGTGACACCCAATCATGGTAAAATGTAATATACTGTTTATACCATATACGTGGACTGAATACTAATGGTGGAAGCTGAAATCCGGCAGTGAAATCCGCGTGTCCAGTGTTGGTAATGGAGTGTTGTCAGCACCAACCAGAAGTGATAGTGCATTGTCGGTTAAAGGAAAATAATATTCGGAAGTCCATGTAAAAGTATTGTTGTAACAAAGATGGCGTTAATACTAGGTTCCATATCAAAATTCTTGTGGACTGTAGTTGATCCGTTATTGAGGTTTGTAAAGTGAATGTAGCAGTTGTCATAGGATTTTCGATACCTGTGTTGCAACGTAAGTACCACAGACACTAGGATTCCACGAGGGCTGTTAGGAACGTAAGGTCTGATTGGTCGCAAAACGCACACCAGAATGAAAATTCCACGAAGCTTTGCATAGATGTATTGTACAGTGTCTCTAACATACCCATCGATCGTGTCACGTTGCTCATTTCAGTTCTGAGCGTACAGTGAGCACTTAAAGATGCCTAGAAAACAGTGTCTCCCACCAAGTACGAGTTCCTGTGAGAGATTTCGCCTGATTTCATGCAACCCGCGCAACGTCACTGTCATGCATATTCTTCTTCATGACAGTTCACTATCGCACACTGCAGGGGCAACGAGGTCGCTCCTGCCGCGTTTTCGAAGGGAGGTTTTTTATCACCCAACATACAGCTCAGACTTGGCTCCCTCTGATTTTCATCTCTGCTCGCATGAACCACTGGATATGAAGACTTCATTTTGGCACAGACAACAAGCTGTATATCAGCGTAGAGAATTGGCGGAAAACACAGGTGGCTGCCTTCTATGACGAGGGCACTGGAATGCTGGCACAACACTACGACAAATGGCAACAGCGGGAGGGGCAACTATGTAGAGAAGTAGCTGGAAGGTGTAGCTACTTGTTGCAAATAAAACATTTTTGATTTTCGATCGAACCTTACTTTCCAAACAGCCACCGGACGAGGCAGTGCAGTGGTTAGCACACTGGGCTCGCATTCGGGAGGACGACGGTTCAAACTCGCGTCCGCCCATCCTGATTTAGGTTTCTAGTGGTTTTCCTACTTCACTTCAGACGTATGGGACAATGGTTCCTTTGAAAGGGCACGGCCGATTTCCTTGCGCATCCTTCCCTAACCTGAACTCGTGCTGCGTCTCTAGTCACCTCGTTGCCGAAGGGACGTTTAACACGGACCTCCTCCTCCTCTTTTACGAATAGCCCTCGTAGAATGCGTGGTGAGATGTTTTTGCGACGTTTTATACTTCTGATTTTTTTTTCTCTTGAAGGCATTTGTCTGTTTTGAATGATAAACATAATTTCCAAATTCAATAATCCTGATAATAAATGCAGAAAAGACCTTTGTTTTTTAACGTCTCGTTCTTGTTCTGATGGAAGAACATTTGATACACCGAGCGAGGTGGCGCAGTGGTTAGCACACTAGACTCGCATTCGGGAGGACGACGGTTCAAACTCGCGTCCGCCCATCCTGATTTAGGTTTCTAGTGGTTTTCCTACTTCGCTTCAGACGTATGGGACAATGGTTCCTTTGAAAGGGCACGGCCGATTTCCTTGCGCATCCTTCCCTAACCTGAACTCGTGCTGCGTCTCTAGTCACCTCGTTGCCGAAGGGACGTTTAACACGGACCTCCTCCTCCTCTTTTACGAATAGCCCTCGTAGAATGCGTGGTGAGATGTTTTTGCGACGTTTTATACTTCTGATTTTTTTTCTCTTGAAGGCTGTTTTGAATGATAAACATAATTTCCAAATTCAATAATCCTGATAATAAATGCAGAAAAGACCTTTGTTTTTTAACGTCTCGTTCTTGTTCTGATGGAAGAACATTTGATACACCGAGCGAGGTGGCGCAGTGGTTAGCACACTAGACTCGCATTCGGGAGGGCGACGGTTCAATCCCGTCTCCGGCCATCCTGATTTCCCTAAATCGTTTCAGGCAAATGCCGGGATGGTTCCTTTGAAAGGGCACGGCAGATTTCCTTCCCAATCTTTCCCTAACCCCAGCTTGCGCTCCGTCTCTAATGACCTAGTTGTCGACGGGACGTTAAACAATAACCACCACCACCACCACCACCACCATTTGATACAACGACTCTATTACAAACAATTCCCAAGAAGATACACAATATGTTGATGAGTTTAAGGTAGTATCGGTAGGTAGTAAAGAACTTGAGCCCCAGGAATTAGGAAACCTTAGTATACAGGGTGGTCCATTGATCGTGACCGGGCCAAATATCTCACAAAATAAGCGTCAAACGAAAAAACTACAAAGAACGAAACTTGTCTAGCTTGAAGGGGAAAATCAAATGGCGCCATGGTTGGCCCGCTAGACGGCGCTGCCATAGGTTCAAACGGGTATCACCTGCGTATTTTTAAATAGGAACACCCATTTTTATTACATATTCGTGTAGTACGTAAAGAAATATGAATGTTTTAGTTGGACCACTTTTTTCGCTTTGTGATAGACGGCGCTGTAACAGTCACAAACGTGGTGTCATGTAACATTCCGCCTGTGCGGACGGTATTTGCTTCGTGATACATTACCCGTGTTAAAATGGACCGTTTACCAATTGCGGAAAAGGTCGACATCATGTTGATGTATGGCTGTTGTGTGTTATGTATGCTGCTTGGTATCCTGGACGATATCATCACCCAAGTGTCCGGGCCGTTCGCCGGATAGTTACGTTATTTAAGGAAACATTAAGTGTTCAGCCACATGTGAAACGTCAACCACGACCTGTAAGAAATGATGATGCCCAAGTAGGTGTTTCAGCTGCTGTTGCAGCTAATCCGCACATCAGTGGCAGACAAACTGAGCGAGAATCGGGAATCTCAAAAACGTCGGTGTTGAGAATGCTACATCAACATCGATTGCGCCCGTACCATATTTCTATGCACCAGGAATTGCATGGCGACGATTTTGGACGCCGTGTACAATTCTGCCACTGGGCACAAGAGAAATTACGACGATGACAGATTTTTTGCACGCGTTCTATTTAGCGACGAAGCGCCATTCACCAACAGCGGTAACGTAAATCGGCATAATATGCACTACTGGAACATCAGCGACCTTGGCCGGTTAATGTATGGTGCAGCATTATGGGAGGAAGGATGATAGACCCCCATTTTATCGATGGGAATCTAAATGGTGCAATGTATGCTGTTTTCTTACGTAATATTCTACCGATGTTACTACAAGATGTTTCACTGCATGACAGAATGGCGATGTACTTCCAACAGGCCGGTCGCGGTGGTCTAGCGGTTCAGGCGCTCAGTCCGGAACCGCGCGACTGCTACGGTCGCAGGTTCGAATACTGCCTCGGGCATGGATGTGTGTGATGTCCTTAGGTTAGTTAGGTTTAAGTAGTTCTAAGTTCTAGGGGACTGATGACCTCAGATGTTAACTCCCATAGTGCTCAGAGCCATTTGAACCATTTTTTACTTCCAACATGATGGATGTCCGGCACATAGCTGGCGTGCAGTTGAAGCGGTATTGAATAGCATATTTCATGACAGGTGGATTGGTGGTCGAAGCACCATACCATGGCTCTCACGTTCACCGGATCTGACGTCCCCGGATTTCTTTCTGTGGGGAAAGTTGAAGGATATTTGCCATCATGATCCATCGACAACGCCTGACAACATGTGTCAACACATTGTCAATGCATGTGCGAACATTACGGAAGGCGAAATACTCGCTGTAGAGAGGAATGTCGTTACACGTATTGCCAAATGCAATGAGGTTGACGCATATCATTTTGAGCATCTATTGCATTAATGTGGTATTTACAGGTAATCACGCTGTAACAGCATGCGTTCTCACAAATGATAAGTTCACAAAGGTACATGTATCACATCGGAACAACCTAAATAAAATGTTCAAACGGTTCTACGTTGTGTATTTTAATTTAAAAAACCTACCTGATACCAACTGTTCGTCTAAAATTGTGAGCCATATGTTTTTGACTATTACAGCGCCACCTATCACAAGGCGAAAAAAGTGGTGTAACTAAAACATTCCTATTTCTTTACGTACAACACGAATTTGTAACAAAAAATGGGGGTTCCTATTTAAAAAAACACAGTTGATATCCGTTTGACCTATGGCTGTGCCATCTAGCGGGCCAATCATAGGGCCATCTGGTTTCTCCCTTCACGCTAGAAAAGTTTCGTTGTTTGTAGTTTTTTTCGTTTGACGCTTATTTCGTGAGATATTTGGCCCAGTCACGATCAATGGACCACCTTGTAAACGTACTACACCGTAAATGCTGCAGACAGCTGAACTATAACACAGACAGTGGGTGCGCACTGCAATAATATCTTGAGTTTTAAACATAATGTCGCGGGTACAGAATGTATTTAATATGAAAGTGAGCAGCAAATGGAATTTGAGTACTTTACTCTCTATTCTTGACACGATCATAAATATTATGCTTTCGTCATTGAAATTCCCTTGATGAAACTAGGAAAGTAATTAAAATTCTAAATATAATATAAAAGTTCACTCTTGGAAATTTCAAAAGGGCGCCCACGGAAGGGTTAAATAAGGCGGCATGTTGCATTTTATGTTGCCTGGTAGTGCGCCGCGGTTTTTGACATACGGTGAATAGTACTTGCGTTGTTTGAAGAAATATCAATACACGTTTCTTCACTTCACTAATTTCTGATTTCGTCGGTTTGTAATGCCAAAACAAGTAAAGAAAAACATGCTGTCTCGCAAAAAAATATAAAAAAGTAATCTTTTGCAGAGACAGAGTTAAAAAAAAGAAACACACAAACAAACACAGAAATAATACAACAGGAGCTTCGTAATGAAACATGATAAGGTATGTCAACAAGTTACGTAGCACAGATGTTCCAGTGTAGAAGGAAATAAAATGTCTGATAGATAACAGTAGTGTTTGCAAATACAGATTGAAGTTTTTCTGCGGGCCGCGGTGGCCTAGCGGTTCTACGCGCTTTAGTCCGGAATCACGCGACTACTTTGGTCGCAGGTTCGAATCCTGCCTTGGGCATGGATGTTTGTGATGTCTTGAGGTTAGTTAGATTTAAGTAGTTCTAAGTTCTAGGGGACTGATGACCTCAGATGTTAAGTCCCATAGTACTCAGTGCCATTTGAACAATTGGAAGTATTTCTCCTTGACACCTACTTGTATGACACAGGTAAGAATCTGAACAGAAATATGCAGCCAATTAGAGATCTGTGGGCGGCAGTATAAATTTAACTCTATATTGCTCAAGCCACCTTACGGCGTGTGGCGGAGGGTATTTTAAGTACCATTGTCACTTGCCCACTTTCCTGCTCCGGTTCTACTGGAAAGAACGATTGCTGGTTGAACCTCTATGTGCCCTCGAACCTCTGCAATTTTACGTTCATGGTCTGTCCTCGAGTTATACGTAAGAGGAAGCAATATAATATTTGACGCTTCTAGGAACGAACGAACGCCCTAGTAATTTTAACTTTTAACTACGCGGTGATGCAGGATGGCAATCTTGCAGTGTCCAACACTAGAGTTGTCAAAGCGTAACCGAGACTGTTTCCCCCTTACTACATTGCTGGCCATTAAAATTGCTACACGAAGAAAAAATGCAGATCGTAAACGGGTATTCATTGCACATCTATATTATACTAGAACTGACATGTGATTACATTTCCACGCCCAGAACAACCACCTCTGGCCGTAATAACGGCCTTGATACACCTGGGCATTGAGTCAAACAGGGCTTGGATGGTGTGTACAGGTACAGCTGCCCATGCAGCTTCAACACGATACCACAGTTCATAAAGAGCAGTGACTGGCGTATTGTGACGAACCAGTTGCTCGGCCACCATTGACCAGACATTTTCAATTGGTAAAAGATCTGGAGAACGTGCTGGCCAGGGCAGCAGTCGAACATTTTCTGTATCCAGAAAGGCCCGTACAGAACCTGCAACATGCAGTCGTGCATTACCCTGCTGAAATGTAGAGTTTCGCAGTGATCGAATGAAGGGTAGAGCGACGGGTAGTAACACATCTGAAATGGAACGTCCACTGTTCAAAGTGCCATCATGCAGTGTGATACGCCAGTATGGCGATGATGAATACACACTTCCAATGTGCGTTTACCGCGATGTCACCAAACACGTATGCGACTATCATGATGCTGTAAACAAAAACTGGATTCATCCAAAAAAATGACATTTTGCCATTCGTGCACCCAGGTTCGTAGTTGAATACACCATCGCGGGCGATCCTGTCTGAGATGCAGCGTCAAGGGTAACCGCAGCCATGGTGTCCGAGCTAATAGTCCATGCTGCTGCAAACGTCGTCGAACTGTTCGTATAGTTCGTTGTTGTCTTGCAATCGTCCCCATCTGTTGACTCATGCATCGAGATGTGGCTGCACGATCCGTTACAGCCATGCGGATAACATGCCTGTCATCTCGACTGCTAGTGGTACGAGGCTGCTGGGATCCAGCACGGCGTTCCGTATTACCCTGCTGAACCCACCCATTCCATATTCTGCTAACAATCATTGGATCTCGACCAACGCGAGCAGCAATGTCGCGATACGATAAACCGCAATCGTGATACGCTACAATCCGACCTTTATCAAAGTCGGAAACGTGGTGGTGCGCATTTCTCCTCCGTACACGAGGCATCAGAACAACGTTTCTTCAGGCAACGCCGGTCAACTGCTGTTTGTGCATGAGAAATCGGTTGGAAACGCTCCTCATGTCAGCCCGTTGCAGGTGTCGCCACCGTCGCCAACCTTGTGTGAATGCTGTGTAAAGCTAATCATTTGCACATCACAGCATCTTCTTCCTGTCGTTTCAGTTTCGCGTCTGTAGCATGTCATCTTCGTGGTGTAGCAATTTTAATAGCCAGTAGTGTAAATTAACCTGTAACGAAACGCGCTGCTCTTCTTTGAGTCTTCTTTATTTCCTCTTTTTTTATCGATCGTACCTGCTACGGATCCCAGCCTGACGAACGATATTCAAGTATTGATCGAGCGAGGGCTTTGTAAGCTACCCCCGTTGTGGCTGGACTACACTTGCTTAGGATTCGTGAATCTGTTTGGCATCTGCCCTACCTGCGATTAGTTTTATGTGTTCGTTCCATTTTTAATCGCCCCGTACGCATGCTCATGGATATGTTTCTGAAGATGTGATTGCCATTTGCTTACGTGATACGTTGCACGTCGTGAATACCCTGCAGATTACGAAAGTGAGTAAATACTACAATGCAGAGAACACACATGCTAATTCTTTAGCTTAACATCATCATATCAGATACATGTCAATGACCTCCAGTGAAGTTTCACTTACGTGCCAGGATTTTAAGTCCTGCCTTAGTTTGGTCGTGTTGGCTATGTTACTGATGAAGAGCAGTGTAGACCACAGTTTTTTCTAACAGAGACGTTCGTCATACTGTACTCGTGGTCTAGGCCTCTTCCACATTTAGAACCGATATATTCGCTTGTAATCTGAATGTTCTTCTCGGAAAAACTTAACGTTGATAGTCTCAATTAGTCTGACGTCATGCTGCGCCCTCCTCCTCGCGTGACGCCGGTTTCCTGATATTCTCGGTGGTATTAATCACAAAAATAAATAAATAACAATAAAAACACCTGGAAGGTGGGAACGGGACATGGTGGCCAGGCCTCGGACTGCAACTCCAGCCCGCTTTGCACCAACCCCTCCCTTTGTGTGCCGGGAAAGTTCCGTTCGAAAAAGAAGTGTATCGTCATCGATTAGAAGTCAAAATGTTATTGGTTTCGGGTCCGAAAACCGCCACTGCTTAAATTTTGATTAATAATCAGCCTTGCAGAGGGGGCGGAGGAGCGGAGAGAGGTTCAGGTTCTCTTGCCCTAGGGATGGGAAGGTGCCTCTAAACGTCGAGGACTTAGCAACGATGAACGGCATGAGGATGCAGACGCCAATGGAAACCACTGCATTAAAGACACGTAACGTGTATCCACAGGACATGTGGCCTGTAGTTGAAGAAGTGTCATGATGATCTCTCCATCGCCTAAAGATTCCGGAATAGTCCCCCATTCGGATCTCCGGGAGGGGACTGCCAAGTGGGAGACGACCATGAGAAAAAGATTAAATAATCAACGAAAGGATAACGTTGTACGAGTTGGGGCGTGGAATGCCAGAAGCACGAACGTGGTAGGGACGCTACGAAATCTGAAAAGGGAAATGCAAAGGCTCAATCTAGATATAATAAGGGTCAGTGAAGAGAAATGGAAAAAGACAAGAATTTCTGGTCAGACATTATAGGGTATTATCAACAGCAACAGAAAATAGTATAACGGGAGTAGGATTCGGTATGAATCAAAAGGTGGGCAGAGAGTGTGTTACTGTGAACAGTTCAGTGATAGGATTGTTCTAATCAGAATCAACAGCAAACCAACACCGACAACGATAGTTCAGGTACACATGCCGACGTTTCAAGCTGAAAATAAAGAGATTAAGAAAGTATATGAGGATACAGAAAGGATAATACAATACATAAAGGGAGATGAAAATCTAATAGTCATGGGGTACTGGAAAGCAGTTGTAGGGGAAGGAGTAGAAGAAAAGGCTGCAGGAGAATATAGGCTTAGGACAAGGAATGAGAGAGGAGAAAGACTAATTGAGTTCTGTAATAAATTTCAGCTAGTAATGGCGAATACTCTGCTCAAGAATCACAAGAAGAGGAGGTATACTTGGAAAAGGGTGGGTGATACCCGGAAGATTTCAGTTAGATTAAATCATGGTCAGACAGAGATTCCGAAATCAGGTAAAGGATTGTAAGGCGTACCCAGGAGCAGATATAGACTCAGATCACAATATAGTAGTGATGAAGAGCAGGCTGAAGTTTAAGACATATTCAAGAAGAATCAATACGCAAAGAAGTGGGATACAGGAGTACTAAGTAATGACGAGATATGCTCTAACGCAGTAGGTACAGCAGTAAGGAATAGCTCAGCAGGCAGTACAGTTGAAGAGAAATGGACATTTCTAAAAAGGACCATCACAGAAGTTGAAAGAAGAACATAGATACAAGGAAGGTAATTACGAAGAAACCATAGGTAACAGAAGAAATACCTCAGTTGATCTTATGAAAGGAGGAAGCACAAAAAAGAAATTATTGTCGGAAGGACAGATTCAGCATACAGTAAAGTCAAAACAATCTGGGGTGACATTAAGAGAAAGGGTGGTAACATTAAGAGAGCAACGAAAATTCCACTCTTAAATGCAGAGGAGAGAGCTTTCAAAGCCTAGTCTGTGCATAGACACTAGTGTGTGCATGGAGAAGTGAGGAAAATTACGTACCTGATTCCAGCAGCAGCAGCAAATAGCAAATGTAAACAAAGCCCACTCAGCGTTTCAGAAAAGTGATGAGCACCACAGCAGCTACAGGACTCAGAAATTTCTCTCTCCCTGTCAGTGCCTTCAAACAAACAGGTAAGACTCGAAAAGTGGTTATCATCCAGTTTTTAGAGTTACAGAAATATTTATTTCGTCGTTCAGATATCATAGTTTTTGTGTGTAAAACGAGATATTGCAGCTGATATTGATTTCGGGAATTTTGTCTGATGTGATAGAAGAAGAAACAGGAGCCGATTCAAAAGAGATGGGGGGTCCAGTATTAGCATCAGAATTTAAAAAGGTTTGGAGGAATTAACGTCAAATAAGGCAGAGGGGATAGACACATTCCATGAGAATTCCTAAAATCATTGGAGGAAGTGACAATAAAACGACTATTCACGTAGGTGTGTAGAGTGTATGAGTCTGGCGACATATCATCTAACTTTCGGAAAAATATCCACATAATTCCGAAGACTGCAAGAGCTGAGAAGTGCGAGAATTGTCGTACAAACAACTTGACAGCTCATGCATCCAAATTGATTGCAAGAATAATATATAGAAGAATGGAAAAGAAAATTGAGAATGTGCTAGATGAAGATCAGTTTTGTTTTAGGAAAGGTAAAGGCACGAGAGGGGAAATTTTGACATTGCGGTTTATAAGGGAAGCAAGACAAGAAAAACCAAGACACGTTCACAGGACTTGTCGACCTGGAAAAAGCGTTCGACAATGTAAAATGGTGCAAAATGTTCGAAATTCTGAGAATAGGGGTAAGCTATAGGGAGACACAATATATGGAAGAGCCAAGAGGGAATAATAAGAGTGGGCGACCAGGAACGAAATGCTAGGATTAAATAGGATGTAAGACAGGGATGTAGTCTTTCGTCCCTACTGTTCAATCAGTACATCGAAAAAGCAATGATGGAAACAAAAGAAAGATTCAGGAGCGGAATTAAAAATAAAGGTTCTCAATGATACGATTCACTGATAACATTGTTATCCTGGGAGAAGTGAATTACATGATCTGATGAATCGAATGAACAATCTAATGAGTACAGAATATCGATTGAGAGTAAATCGAAGAGAGACGAAAGTAATGAGAAGTAGCAGAAATGAGAACAGCGAGAAACTTAACATGATGATTGATGAAGTTAAGGATTTCTGCTACCTACGTAGAAAAATAACCAATGACGGACAGAGCAAGGAGGACATCAAAAGCAAACTAGCAATAGCAAAAAGGGCACTCCGGGCCAGGAGAAGTCTGTTAATATCAAACATAGGTCTTAAATTGAGGAAGAAATTTCTGAGAATATACGTCTGGAGTACAGAATTGTACGGGAGTGAAACATGGACTGTGGGAAAACTGAAACAGAAGACAATCGAAGCATTTGGGATGTGGTGCTACAGACGAATGTTGAAAATTAGGTGGACTGGTAAAGCGAGGAACGAGGAGATTCTGCGCAGAATTGGAGTGGAAAGGAATATGTGGTAAACACTGATAAGGAGCAGGGAGAGATGATAGGACATATTAAGACATGAGGGAATGACTTCCATGGTGCCAGAGGGAGCCTAGAGGGCAAAAACTGTAGAGACTGGAATATATCTTGCAAATAATTGAGGACGGAGGTTGCAAGTGTTGCTCTGAGAAGAAGAGATTGGTACAAGAGAGGAATTCGTTTCGGGCCACATCAAAGCAGTCAGAAGAAGACTGATAACCGCCAAAAAAGTGAAGCATTCGTATGATGATGTGTGTGTGTGTGAGGGGAGGGGGGCACGAGGCAGACAGCAAATTACGAGACTTACAGCGGCAAAACTATTTTGTGCCAATCAAAAAGAAAACATACAGCACTCATATTGCACTGACAGTTAAACCCTGCAAAAGTGGTCTACAGATCATAAAATACGTACTTTCACATGGTTTACCAGAATATCAAACCATTTACACGATAGTTCTCGATATCAAGCACATAGCAGTATGTTACCAGCAGCTTGCATAGTATAATTTCGAAGATAAAGAGTGGAAATTACACTCCTGGAAATTGAAATAAGAACACCGTGAATTCATTGTCCCAGGAAGGGGAAACTTTATTGACACATTCCTGGGGTCAGATACATCACATGATCACACTGACAGAACCACAGGCACATAGACACAGGCAACAGAGCATGCACAATGTCGGCACTAGTACAGTGTATATCCACCTTTCGCACCAATGCAGGCTGCTATTCTCCCATGGAGACGATCGTAGAGATGCTGGATGTAGTCCTGTGGAACGGCTTGCCATGCCATTTCCACCTGGCGCCTCAGTTGGACCAGCGTTCGTGCTGGACGTGCAGACCGCGTGAGACGACGCTTCATCCAGTCCCAAACATGCTCAATGGGGGACAGATCCGGAGATCTTGCTGGCCAGGGTAGTTGACTTACACCTTCTAGAGCACGTTGGGTGGCACGGGATACATGCGGACGTGCATTGTCCTGTTGGAACAGCAAGTTCCCTTGCCGGTCTAGGAATGGTAGAACGATGGGTTCGATGACGGTTTGGATGTACCGTGCACTATTCAGTGTCCCCTCGACGATCACCAGAGGTGTACAGCCAGTGTAGGAGATCGCTCCCCACACCATGATACCGGGTGTTGGCCCTGTGTGCCTCGGTCGTATGCAGTCCTGATTGTGGCGCTCACCTGCACGGCGCCAAACACGCATACGACCATCATTGGCACCAAGGCAGAAGCGACTCTCATCGCTGAAGACGACATGTCTCCATTCGTCCCTCCATTCACGCCTGTCGCGACACCACTGGAGGCAGGCTGCACGATGTTGGGGCGTGAGCGGAAGACGGCCTAACGGTGTGCGGGACCGTAGCCCAGCTTCATGGAGACGGTTGCGAATGGTCCTCGCCGATACTCCAGGAGCAACAGTGTCCCTAATTTGCTGGGAAGTGGCGGTGCGGCCCTCTACAGCACTGCGTAAGATCCTACGGTCTTGGCGTGCATCCATGCGTCGCTGCGGTCCGGTCCCTGGTCGACGGGCACGTGCACCTTCCGCCGACCACTGGCGACAACATCGATGTACTGTGGAGACCTCACGCCCCACGTGTTGAGCAATTCGGCGGTACGTCCACCCGGCCTCCCGCATGCCCACTATACGCCCTCGCTCAAAGTCCGTCAACTGCACATATGGTTCACGTCCACGCTGTCGCGGCATGCTACCAGTGTTAAAGACTGCGATGGAGCTCCGTACGCCACGGCAAACTGGCTGACACTGACGGCGGCGGTACACAAATGCTGCACAGCTAGCGCCATTCGACGGCCAACACCGCGGTTCCTGGTGTGTCCGCTGTGCCGTGCGTGTGATCATTGCTTGTACAGCCCTCTCGCAGTGTCCGGAGCAAGTATGGTGGGTCTGACACACCGGTGTCAGTGTGTTCTTTTTTCCATTTCCAGGAGTGTACATCTCTAGAAACCTGAAACCTTAACGGGGTGCAGCGAGGTGGGGCATGCAGCAAGATACTGAGTAACTAAAAATTTATCTCGTCTGTGAAGATATTTATATGAAAATCCGAAAGTAGAGGAGACTGGTAGTTCCACTCATATTTTTTAATAATTACCGATGTGAGATATACAACAGATTCCAAATCATCCTTCTACTTTACAAAGTCAACTAAGGTGTTTCTCATCACGGCCGGGTTCCCGGGTTCGATTCCCGGCGGGGTCAGGGATTTTCTCTGCCTCGTGATGGCTGGGTGTTGTGTGATGTCCTTAGGTTAGTTAGGTTTAAGTAGTTCTAAGTTCTAGGGGACTAATGACCATAGATGTTAAGTCCCATAGTGCTCAGAGCCATTTTTAAGGCGTTTCTCATGTCTAGAGAACCAGCAAACAAATCTTCCACTTGTCTTTCACCATCTAGATGCACACAAACACATCACAACCGATGTTCTCTCAACCAATTAAAGACGGAAAACGTGTAGAAGCAGTCAACCAGACAAGTTACATGGGAGGGAATAAGTGTCCAGTGCAAACAAACGTCCATATTGAATCTTCTGAAATTTTCACGGAGGACACGTGCGATCACGAAGGCTGCCTAACACATACTGAGTAATAGTTGGCTATTCACCCCCCTAGAGGGCGACACAGTTACGTCAGCTACATTCCCGTGTACCCCAGTCAGCCTCCCCCATTCAGGCAGTTCCCGCCGTAAGCCGGAAATGTAAATCGTCCTGGCCGCAGGCCTCTGCCGATATGCTCTCCCCACGTGGCAGGCGGAATCGTCCTGTGAAACCAGCCACATTATTGTATCACGTACTTACAATTAAATATTACGATTGCAGCTTCAATCTGACGACATTCGACAGTGACCGATGCATGGGAAATACACGGCCCTGTCGATGGTGGCTCTGGAAATATCGAACTTTGTAGCATTCTTAAGGTTAGACATAATTTTCTACCTAAAAAAAATTTTCGTCCCATCTTACGGCTACCGCAACTTTTCATGTCAAGTACACACCTCCCCTCACAACAGGAGAAAGCCATTTCCTTTGTACTTGTCAGAACCCCGGCCACAGAGTACACCTACTTTATAAGCCTGCTGATCACGGTGAATCTATCACACATCCCCTAATAAGAATAAGACTTCTTCAATAACTGAATGCTGGTGATACCAAACAATATTGAGCGAGAATCTGTGATGGACGGGTATGTCCCACTTGTTTTTCTCGGTACCAGTGTATCTTAAGAAAAGAGACATAATCGTCTTACAAGAGACTAGCTATTAAAAACACGATCGCAACCTCTATGTACTGTCACAATTGGTCCTGGTTCTACTGGCGCACACAAGTATCACTAATGGTATCCATGTTAAAAACTATACTAGGTTTATAAATCGAGGTATGGTGTTGCCACACAATGAAGTGGTGTACCACACAAATGCTGCAACACTGACTATAAACGGTGATCGCTGGGATGCATATTAACAGACTGACAGTGCAGGTACATGTCGCCGGTGGTGTAAGCACCAAATTTAGAAAGTGTTTTGCCAAGGAACACGGTATTAAGCCGCTATTTGCAACTCCCTCATGCCGCCACTAGATATTTCTTCAGTGTTTTTAGTGCATTCTATCCCTATGCCAAGTCACCAGTTCTGTGATATATCCACTGAGTTATAGGAGAGGGAAATTGATGGTTGACTGAGAATGATCACATGACGAATCACTTAAAAATACAGCACTAAATCGAGGTCATAAGAAATGTACTAAATCCTATAATCAATGCCTTTTTTCAGATCTATAGTGTTATACTTTTCAGGTGAAACGCTGTCTGTGATTTGTAATCTAGTTTTTCAATTCAACCACATACTTACATTGGATGCTATGGAAATGTCTTTTAATTGTTACAGCCACTAGAAGCTGACACACACATCAACGTCATGGTGGAAAAAAATAAAATGTATGGCAGTGTACAAAGCTGTAGTCATACATTGCTTGGGCGTGTTATAGCAGAAAAAACAATGTATCAAACAACAAAACAGGAACCCTCTCTTGCAATTAATAGTCTGTGGGATACGGTCCTCTTACAGTAAAGTATGATGAAACTTTACACTGGTTTGTGCAGGTGACTGTCACCACACGTCAGCTGCTCCATTGAAGCAATACCTGTATATTTAATATTGTGGCCACATGTACTTGATGCCACTACTGGCTGAATGTAGCACAGTTTTTATAGTCTATAGACTTTTTCTCTGTTGGATGGTACAAAATAACGACCATTCAGAGAGAATGTTTGAGTGACAGACGTGAATGCAACCTGATGGATGCAGATCTGCTTCAGACTGCATTCCTGTGTGTAATTTGGAGATCCACCGCAACGCAGTAGCAAATTCCTTGTCCTTCCCCCATGCATGTACTGTCTTTTCTACTACCACGTTTTGCATGAGACAAAAAGCTTCATTTGGCGTTGGCCTTAAATATCACACACAGTTGGCTGAGCAATGACAAATGCTCCCATTTCCACTCAGTTGTCAAAGAAGGCGATCTGGTGCTCCCCAACTTCTGCTCAGTTGCGACTTAAATTGGGATGATCACATGGACAAAACTGAAGCAAGGGCGGCGCAGGAACTGGGGAACTTTTACAAGATGCATAGTGGCTGGAGAAACAACGCTGGAGTTTTAGTGTAGCAGATAGGTTCGAAAAGGGTGACTCATTTCGAGATATGAGTGTGCCATTAGCATAATTCACTAATGGCTGCAATCTTTAAAAGACATCTCCATAGCATTCAACGCAGGTATGTGGTCGAATTGAAAGACTCGATTCCAAATCACAGACAGCACTTTTTCCAAAAAGCATAACGCTACAGATCTGAGAAGATAGTGTATTGGTCATATGATTTGGTACATTTCTTACGATCTAAAGCAAGTGTTCCTTGTTTTGATTCGTCATGCAGCACACCATCTACTATATGCGGTCATTTTCAATCAAACAACCCCCCCTCTCCTATAACTTAATGGATGTAGTGCAGAACCTCTAGCAAGTCATCAGGATAGAATGCACTACAAATACTAGAAAAATATCTAGCAGCGGCATGAGGGTGTTGCAAGAACCGGCTTAATACCATGTTCCTTAGCCAATCAGTTTCTAAATTTAGTGATTTTTATTACAAGCTTACACCACCGGTGACATGTACCTGCACTGTCGACCAGTTAGTACATATCTCACCGATCACCGTCTATATTTAGTGTTGCAGTGTTTGTGTGGAAGACCACTACATTCAGCGGCAATGCCATATCTTGATTTATAAGCCTAGCATATTTTTAACATAGGTGTCGTTAGTGATATATGTGTGCGTCAGTAGAACCTACACGAATTGTGACAGTACATAGTGGTTGCGGTGGTGATTTTAGTAGCTGGTCGCTTTTAAGACGATTACGTCTGTCTTCCTAAGACACACACCACTCGCAAGAAAAATGGGACAAATCCATCCATTGCAGATTTTCGCTCAGTATTGTTTAGTAAAGTAGAATGATGATTTTGAATCTGTTATATCACTGACATCGGTAATTGTTAAAAACTACGAGTGAAACTACCAGTTTCCTCTACTTTCGGATTTTCATATAAAGATCTTCACAGGCATGATAAATTTCTAGTTACTCAGTGCTTTGATGCACACCCATATCGCTGCACCTCGATAAAGTTACAGGTCTCTAGAGATATAATTTCCACTCTTCATCTTCGGAATTATA
Organism: Schistocerca gregaria; assembly: GCF_023897955.1. Taxonomy (NCBI): domain Eukaryota; kingdom Metazoa; phylum Arthropoda; class Insecta; order Orthoptera; family Acrididae; genus Schistocerca; species Schistocerca gregaria. The sequence goes on from NC_064921.1 coordinate 749,664,362, forward strand.
CTGTGCACACTATTACTAACATATTGCTATGTGCGTAAATGGTTTGATATCCTGGCAAACCATGTGAAAGTACATATGTCCTTGTAATTTCAGAGTCTGGAGATGGCTATAGAAAGCATGGCAGCAAGCAAGCAGGCAGGTTGGGGCCGGAAATAGTAACGCCTTTGTGCCGAGGGGAACCAGCCCAGCCTTTGTACACCAGTTTGGAGAATGACCATGATCTGCTGAGGGCGCTCTGATCGCTTATCGGGCCAGCATGTGCGGTGGGTAATTGACTCGTGGCCACTGTGTGGATGACCGACCAACCTAGCAGGAAATATCTAGTCCTACGAGGTCTATATATGGTGCATCAGCTTTTTTTTTATCTCTCTCTGTTTTGTACTAGTGTCTGGTGGTCGATAGCTATGTGCAGGATGCAGAAGTGATGATTTTTTATGATGCAGGATACGAATTGTGTTTACTACATAGATATGGTGCATGGTGATATAGCCCTGCTGGAGATTAGTTTCATTGTGAAAAATTCAAGCTCTCCTTGACATTAGCAGTGCAGTGTAATTGAAGATGTGTCTTTGGCAATAGTTTACATATCTCATGATCTGTAGACTACTTTTACATGGTTTAACTGTCAGCCCACTATGATTGCAGTATCTTCTCTTTTTCGAATTGTACAAAATAGTTTTCCCACTGAAAGTCTCGTAATTTGTCCTTCTCCAGCAAATGGAGGAAAGTGCTCCCACATCTGGAGCAGATTCATTTCGCCTTTGCAGGGTTTAACTTTCAGTGAAATAAGAGTGCTAAATGCTTTTTTTCGATCTGTACAAAATAGTTATGCCGCTGAAAGTTTCGTAAATTGTCTGTCTGCAGGAAATGGTGGTCAGTGCTTCCATATCGGCAGCAGCAGCAGTTTGGCAGGTAAATTCAGTAAGAACCAATCGGAATGCTCCTTTCACAAGAAGTTCCATGACATCAGAGAGTCACAAGACAACCTTTGTGCGGGGCATAGGAGCCTCTAAAGACTGGTTTGAACAAACCAGGGGCACAGTATATATGGGAAGTTCTGTAATATCTGAGAGTCACATGTCTTCTTAGTTCGATTGTTCAGACACGCGTACAAAGCAGACCACCCTCCACTGATTTGGAGAGGCAGGACACTGTCTCTTTTCTGTCATTGTGGGTTTAGGTCATCTCCAGAGCAGCAGCTGCAGAACATCAAAAATTCCGGCCATTTTTCTCGTCTGTAGGACAGTGCTTCGAATTCTGTTTGAGTATTTGTTATGGTTTACCCATCTATGCTTAGAAAACAATTTGTACTTCCAGAATTGAGGAAAATAACATCCCTGACTCCAGCAGCAACTCATGTAAACTAAGTCCACTCATCAATTTTGCTGTCTCAGACAATGCTTTCAAGAAAGCATCTAAAAGGGGTGAACCTCCTGTTTTTAGAGTTGCAGAAATATTTATTTCGATTTTCACATATCATTATTTTGATGTGTAAAAACAGATATTACAGCTGATACCGGTTTTGGGATCTGTTTTCTACAAAAGCGTGCGAAATGTGTGTGGAATGGTTTCACATAATGTGTTGTGATCTTTTTTTTTTTTTTAGATTTTGTGGTGCTGGTTTTACTCAGAATAAAACGTGTAATTACATAGAAAATTGTTTAAATATTCTTGCATCATCTGCAAAGCTCTGTCACTCCCTTTGTGCAGGGGTACATTTAGTTCCTATGACATTTTCATGTTGTACATGTGACGTATTCCGCACATTTCTCAAACACTAGATTTAATAACACCTGTAGCAGTTCGTATTCAATGACAAAGGCTATCTGTTAACTGGGGATGGGAAGGATGAAGAAGGCTGTGGGTATTCCCAACACGACAGGAAGTATGCAACTGCCCATATAGCTACCGTGTGACCATGCTGTGAGCTGGCACATCGCTTGTGGGGACAGGGAGCATGTGCACACTGGAGTGAACAGCTTACCTCTAGTACTTTGGAAGACTGACTGGAGTCTTACCGAATGATCTACAGTTACAGCACATACATTTATCATCATCAGGTGTGAAGTGCAACGTAGCCCTATCCTGCTGCGTCTTCATTATTTGATGAAGCGTATTTGTGTTCTTCACCAAATATCATTGCTTTACAAACATTGTGCAAGTGGCTATGGACACATTCCTCACCTGCATGATTACAGCTAATATGCCTGTTAAATTCCTCCTTTTCCAGCACAGACATCTCATCCACTGAACACAGTAACCAATTCTCCAATGTATGGTGTGACAGTTGCTGACTGTTGTCCAGCAAGCACGTGTGCCCGTAATAGCTATTACGAGACCAGTTAAAGGCATTGCTAGATTTGTAATATGAAGGTTACTGGATTAGAGCAGTTTAAACCTGAAGATGATGTAGTGTAACGCAGAAACCGGTTGCCTGGAAATAAACCTATACAACGGCGACTGGTATTGTTTTTATTGAACAGTGAACAGCCGTAGTCCCATTCTCCACCAGAAGTGGAGTTACATTCAGTAAACAATTTTCCATACTCCGAGTCAAGCAGCTGGACAGACTGGCCGAATTCCCCGCCATATTTTCCACAGACCATCTAGGATTATGTCATGGGAGGGAAATGGAGAGGGCTGACAGAGCCCTCTGACGGTGGCACTTTGAACAAGGTTAGCTGAACTTCGGACCTCATGTTGAAGACACTGGATGGAGCTACTGTCTATGACAACTCTAATTATTTAAATAAACAATGCATACAAAATATAGACTTACATCTGACCAACCCTGCAACCCAGCACAGATTAGTCCTTTCCCCACCAATTTCCATTAGAGTGAGGGGAGGGAGGGGAGAGAGAGGGGGAGGGGTGGGTTAGGTTAGTGGAGGTAGCCCAGTTGACCTATTTTCCTACCAGGATTTGAACTTCCCACCATGACATCATTGCAGTGTTGCCATATCTATGGCTGCCATCTTGGATCCGCCATCTTGAGTAAATTTGGCATCAATGCAGAGTGTGGTGTTCCACTACTTGTGTAGCCATATTATTGTTACTGCACAATCGCATTTGCGACTTTCAAGTAATGTTTGAACATCAATACCAACCTTAGAACATAACGGTTTACATTTACGTCATAAATGAAATGTAGAATCAGATACGTCGGTTCTTAATTGCGAAAAAAGGAACACTTGATGTTTGTTGATTACAGTGCCATCTACCACGAGTGGGAACCAATGGTTTGAGTAAACTGTAGATATGTTTTTTTGTGTGCATAGAATCCGAATATGCAATAAAGATTGTTGGTTGGCATTTGAAAATACAAAGCTGAACCCTCTCATACAGGAGGGGCCCTTAGGAGAAGGCCACTTGTAGGACAAAGAGGTGTTTTTGTAGACTGCATCATTTTCGAGATTTTTAACTGTCTAAAGTTGAAACAAGCACCCTTTGTATTTGACACTGTAAAAATTATCTTTCATGTGTCATACACAGTTCTCCATCAGTTTCGATCCATAGTTGTTTTGGTTCTTTCTCATTCACTTTTATTCAGTATTTTAAAGTTACCCAGTATTTTACAAAATAGATATCAAATTCCGCTCGCAGCCTTCTTCTTCACATTATGGGCTATACGGAAATTTCAGAAAATGTTGCGTTTCTCAGGTGAACCATCTACACGTTTTGTGCAAGTACTATACTCAGATGATATTTTCGGTTAGAACCCCTGCATGTGGTCAATGTTGAATCGGAGAACAATTATCCACATTGCCCTTGGAGGAGAGCTTACGAACTTGTGCATCAGAAAAAGAAAATATTAACGTGGCCTTATTAAATTGCAGAAGCGTGCATGGCGAGATCACAGAATTAGTTTCGTTTGTTAAATGTAAAAACGCCCCCGTTGTATTAGAAACAAAAGCTAGCTGAAAGCAAAAGTGAATAGCTACGAAATGCTAAGCTTGGGATCGGAATGTACATAACATAGATTAGCTAGACGTCAATGGGAGAACTCGATGAAGTTCTGAAGTTGTCTGAATGAAGGTAAACATCAAAAGTGAATAAAACATATTAATCTAATTAACTCGTAGACCATCTGCCAGAGAAGCCTTAGTAGCTGAACGCTACAGAGTAAAATTGCAGCATATGACAAGTAAGTTTCCTGGTGCTGAGGGTGACTACAGTCTGCCAAATATAGAATGGGAAAGTCATGCGATTAAATTAGTGAGATTGATCTGAAAGTCTCGTGTGGAAATTACTTCGACTAGGTGGAGAACCGACTTAGGACCTCTTAGACCTGTTAGTAACAACATACCTGCATTTTCCGAATCAATTAGCCACAGCAATAGCAACGCATTTCAATAACATATACTACCAACGGCATGTACTTCGTGACCTCCACCAAAAAGTATATATATTCCGTTAATTGCTGTTTCTTTTAATAACAACACTCCTTAAAGAGGTACTGATGTGTAAGACGGTCCAGAGTTTATAAACATCTTTTAATGCTATTATTTATAAAATGAGACATTCATTGTGAAACCATAATTAGATTTGAATTTTTGAATTAACTTTCACTGAAGATTTTAAAACAGTTATGGTATCTGGTGGTTGGATTCTTTAAAAAAAAATTTTTTTCAAAGTTTTAAAGTATAAAGTATATAACTTAAATTTATCCATGTTTTTTGCATCTTTTTTGAGGGCTGCGACTGTACTGTAAGATATTTATGAAATAATATACTGCAACATTCACTTCTTAAAATGGTTCAAATGGCTCTGAGTGCTATGGGACTTAACTTCTGAGGTCATCAGTCCCCTAGAGCTCAGAACTACTTAAACCTAACTAACCTAAGGACACCACAAACATCCATGTCCGAGGCAGGTTTCGAACATGCGACGGCAGCGGTCGCACAGTTCCAGACTGTAGCGCCTAGAACCGCTCGGCCACCCCGGCCGGCTTCACTTCTTACCAAAAGCTTATTAGCACGATGCAATTTTGGTAGCTTGTGCCATCGTCAGGTGCAATGGCAGTTACTTTAGATTGTAATTAATATGAAGTGTGGTCAATAGCACAAACAGCAAAGGAAACTAACATCACACAAAGCAAGGGAGGCTAAACTCAAAAAAAAAAAAAAAAAAAAAAAAAAAAAAGAGAGAAAGTTCAAATGGTGTGAATTACTAAGGGGCCGAACTGCTGAGGTCGTCGGTCCCTAGACTTAGCCATTACTTAAACTAAATTATGCTAAGAACGATACACACACCCATGCTCGAGGGAGGACTCAGACGTTCGGCGGGAGGGGCCGCGCAACCCGTTCATGGCGCCTCACAACATCGCGGCCACTACGCGCGGCAAACTAACCTCACTTTATTATAATTACAATGTAAAAGTAACTGCAAATGAACTTGATGATGACAGCATGCTGCAGAAACGCGTCGTGTTGATAAAGTATTAGTAACAGGTCACTGAGGCAGTATATATTATTTCATAAAATTTAACTACATGACTAGATTAGCACATCTACAAAAGATGGGCAGTAAGTACTCCCCACCTGTTCCCCGGTTGTAACTGCTAGACTTAATGCAGAGGAGATCTCCAGTGATCATAAGGCTACGATAACATCAATGCCTACAGGTGTTATAAAGAATGTTAAGAAAGTAGGAAAATATTTTTGCTCGGCAACAGTAACAAGATACAAATTGCAGAGTACTTAAGAAGTCAACATGAAATATTGAGCTCTGAGGATGAAGATGGTGGAACAAAAATGAATAAAATTCCAAAACATTGTACAATATACCTTATTCCAGCTATGCTCGCCGATAGAGGTGAAGTCAACACTTCGTTCTTTACGGGACAAAATTGTCAAACATATAGGAAATTTCGAGAATACTCCATGGAAGGTGTATAGGGCCGTTATTGTTTACGTCTTATATAAATGACTTTGAGGATAAAGTCGGAATCTCCATGAGGCTGTGCCCGGACGATGCTGTTGCAACTCCAGAAGACTGTAGTGAAATGTTGGATGACATACGCAGTACCGACGGTTGCAGCTAGGAGACGGTGTTGACCCTGAACGAAAATAAATCTAAGATACTGCGTATAAAGCGGCGAAAGGAGCCATTACCGTTTTACGCAGCTGTTGTTGTGTCTTGAGTCTGAAGACTGGTGTGATGCAGGTGTCCATGCTACTCTACACCGTGCAAGCCTCTTCAAGTTGGAATAACTACTGCAACTGATAATCTTCTGAGTCTACCAGTTATATGCGTCTCTTGTTTTTCTTCTATGACTTTTACCCCCCCCCCCTCCCCCCCCCCCAACCACACACCCATTTCCCTCCAATAATAAATTGGTCTCAGAATTTGTCCTGTCAACTGATCCCTTCTTCTAATCAGATACAGATTTCTTCTTTCCCCAGTTCTAATCAGTACCTCCTCATAAGTTACTTGATCTACGCATCTAATGTTTAGCACTCTTTTGCAGCACCACATTTCAAAAGTTTCTGTTCTCTTCTTGTCTACATTGTTTATCGTTCATGTTTCACTTCCATACATGGGTAAACTCCATACAAATACATTCGGAAAAGATTTCTAACACTTAAAACTACACTACTGGCCATTAAATTTCCTACACCACGAAGATGAAGAGCTACAGACGCGAAATTTAACCAACAAGAAGAAGATGCTGTGATATGCAAATGATTAGCGTTTCAGAGCATTCACACAAGGTTGACGTAAGGGCCGCGCGGGATTAGCCGAGCGGTCTTAGGCGCTGCACTCATGGACTGTGCGGTTGGTCCCGGCGGAGGTTAGAGCCCTCCCTCGGGCATGGGTGTGTGTGTTTGTCCTTAGGATAATTTAGGTTAAGTAGTGTATACGCTTAGGGACTGATGACCTTAGCAGTTAAGTCCCATAAGATTTCACTTACATTTGGACAGTTGGTTGGCGTCGGTGGCGACACCTACAACGGGCTGGCATGAGGAAAGTTTCCAACCGATTTCTCATACACAAACAGCAGTTGACCGCCGTTGCCTGGTGAAACGTAGTTGTGATGCCTCCTGTAAGGAGGAGAAATACATACCACCACGTTATCGACTCTGATAAAGGTCGGATTGTAGCCTATCGCGATTGCGGGTTATTGTATCGCGACATTGCTGCTCGCTTTGGTCGAGATCCAATGACTGTTAGCAGAATATGGAATCGGTGGGTTCAGTAGGGTAATACGGAACGCCGTGCCGGATCCCAACGGCCCCATATCACTAGCAGTCGAGATGACCAGCATCTTATCTGCATGTCTGTAACGGATCGTGCAGCCACATCTCGACTCCTGAGTCAACAGATAGGGACGTCTGGAAGACAACGACCATCTGCACGAATAGTTCGACGACGTTTGCAGCAGCATGGACTATCAGCTCGGAGACCATGGCTGCGGTTACCCTTGACGCTGCATCACAAACAGGAGCACATGCGATGATGTACTCAACGACGAACCTGGGTGCACGAATGGCAATACGTCATTTTTTTTGGATGAATCCAGGTTCTGTTTACAGCTTCATGATTATCGCATCCGTGTTTGGTTACATCACGGTGAACGCACATTGGAAGCGTGTATTCGTCATCGCCATCCTAGAGTATCACCCGGCGTGATGGTATGGGGTGCCATTGGTTACACGTCTCTGTCACCTCTTGTTCGCACTGACGGCTCTTTGAACAGTGGACGTTCCATTTCAGATGTGTTACGACCCGTCGCTCTACCCTTCATTCGTTTCCTGCGAAACTCTACATTTCAGCAGGGTAATGCACGACCGCATGTTGCAGGTCCTCTACGGGCCTTTCTGGATACAGAAAATGTTCGACTGCTGCCCTGGCCAGCACGTTCTCCAGATCTTTCACCAATTGAAAACGTCTGGTCAATGGTGGCCGATCAACTGGCTCGTCACAATACGCCAGTCACTACTCTTGATGAACTGTGGTATCGTGTTGAAGTTACATTGGCAGCTTTACCTGTACACGCCATCCAAGCTCCGTTTGACTCAATGCCCAGGCATATCAAGGCCTTTATTACGTCCAGATGTGGTTGTTCTGGGTACTGATTTGTCAGGATCTATGCACCCAAATTGCGTGAAAATGTAATCACATGTCAGTTCTAGTATAATATATTTGTCCAATGAATACCCATTTATCATCTGCGATTCTTCTTGGTGTAGGAATTTTAATAGGCAGTTGTGTATATTCAGTGTAACATTTCTCCTTTTCAGAAATGCTTTTCCTGACATTGCCAGTCGGCATTTAATATCCTTTCTTCTTTCACCAGCATCAGCAATTTTGCTGCCGAAATAGCAAAACTCATCTACTATCTTAAGAGTAACCTTTCCTAATCTAAGTCCCTCATCATCATCTGATTTAATTCGACTGCAAATGATTATCCTTGGTTTGCTTTTGTTGTCGTACATCTGATATACACCTTTTAACACACTGTCCACTTCGTTCAGCTCCTCTTCCAAGTCCTTTGCTGTCTATGACAGAATTAAAACGATATCGGCCAATCTCGAAGTTTTAATTTTTCACAATGTACTTTAATTTCTACTCCAAATTTCCTTTGTTTCCTTTGCCGCTTGCTAAATGTACTGGTAACAGATTGAATAACTTCGGAGACAGCTTACAACCCTGTCTTACTTCCTTCTCCACCATTGCTTCCTTTTCATGCCATTCAACACTTATGACCGCCGTCTGGTTTCTATATAAGTTGTAGATACCCTTACACTCCCTGTATTCGCCCCTTCTACTTTCAGAATTTCAAAGCGAATGTTCCTGACAACAATATCAAAAGCTTTCTCAGAGTCTTCAAACTCTGTAATGGTAGGTTTGATTTTCCTTAACCTATCTTCTAAGATAAGTCGTTTGGTCTGTATTGCCTCACGTGTTCTTCCATTTCTCCAGAATCCAATCCGATCTTTTTTGAGGTTGGCGTCCACCAGTTTTTCCATTCTTCTGTAAACTGGTAACTTGTTAATATTCACACATACCACCACCTGCTTTCAGTGGAACTAGAATTATTATATTATTCTTGAAGTCTGAGGATATTTCACTTTTCTCATACCTTCCGCAGACCAGATGGAATAGTTCTGTCATGGCTGGCTCTCCCAAGGATATCAGTAGTTCCGAGGAATGTCGTTTACTACAGGGTACTTATTTCGTCTTAGGTCTTTCGGTACTCTGTCAGATTCTTCCCGCAGTATCATATCTCAAATCTCATCTCCATGTACACCCTCTTCCATATCTATGATATTGCTTTCAACTTCATCTTCCTTGTATACAGGGTGTTACAAAAAGGTACGGCCAAACTTTCAGGAAACATTCCTCACACACAAATAAAGAAAAGATGTTATGTGGACATGTGTCCGGAAACGCTTAATTTCCATGTTAGTGCTCATTTTAGTTTCGTCAGTATCTACTGTACTTCCACGATTCACCGCCAGTTGGCCCAATTGAAGGAAGGTAATGTTGACTTCGGTGCTTGTGTTGACATGCGACTCATTGCTCTACAGTACTAGCATTAAGCACATCAGTACGTAGCATCAACAGGTTAGTGTTAATCACGAACGTCGTTTTGCAGTCAGGGCAATGTTTACAAATGCGGAGTTGGCAGATGCCCATTTGATGTATGGATTAGCACGGGGCAATAGCCAAGGCGCGGTACGCTTGTATCGAGACAGATTTCCAGAACGAAGGTGTCCCGACAGGAAGACGTTCGAAGCAATTGATCGGCGTCATAGGGAGCACGGAACATTCCAGCCTATGACTCGCGATTGGGGAAGCCCTAGAACGACGAGGACACCTGCAATGGACGAGGCAATTCTTCGTGCAGTTGACGGTAACCCTAATGTCAGCGTCAGAGAAGTTGCTGCTGTACTAGGTAACGTTGACCACGTCACTGTATGGAGAGTGCTACGGGAGAACCAGTTGTTTCCGTACCAAGTACAGCGTGTGCAGGCACTATCAGCAGCTCATTGGCCTCCACGGGTACGCTTCCACGAATGGTTCATCTAACAATGTGTCAATCCTCATTTCAGTGCAAATGTTCTCTTTACGGATGAGGCTTCATTCCAACTTGATCAAATTGTAAATTTTCACAATCAACATGTGTGGGCTGACGAGAATCCGCACGCAGTTGTGCAATCACGTCATCAACACAGATTTTCTGTGAACGTTTGGGCAAGCATTGTTGGTGATGTCATGATTGGGCCCCATGTTCTCCCACCTACACTCAATGGAGCACGTTATCATGATTTCATACGGGATGCTCTACCTGTGCTGCTAGAACATGTGCCTTTACAAGTACCACACAACATGTGGTTCATGCACGATGGAGCTCCTGCACATTTCAGTCGAAGTGTTCGTACGCTTCTCAACAACAGATTCGGTGACCGATGGATTGGTAGAGTTGGACCAATTCCATGGCCTCCACGCTCTCCTGACCTCAACCCTCTTGACTTTCATTTATGGCGGCATTTGAAAGCTCTTGTCTACGCAATCCCGGTACCAAATGTAGAGACTCTTCGTGCTCGTATTGTGGACGGCTGTGATACAAAACGCCATTCTCCAGTGCAGCATCAGCGAATCAGGGATTCCATGCGACGGAGGGTGGATGCATGCATCCTCGCTAACGGAGGACATTTTGAACATTTCCTGTAACAAAGTGTTTGAAGTCACGCTGGTACGTTCTGTTGCTGTGTGTTTCCATTCCATGATTAATGTGATTTGAAGAGAAGTAACAAAATGAGCTCTAACACGGAAAGTAAGCGTTTCCGGACACATGTCCACATAACATATTTTCTTTCTTTGTGTGTGAGGAATGTTTCCTGAAAGTGTGGCCGTACCTTTTTGTAACACCCTGTAGACGCTCTATCAGTTTCCCCTTCTTTCCTTAGGACTGGTTTTCCGTCTGAGCTCTTGATGTTTATAAAACTGCATCTCGTTTCTCAAAAGGCCTCTGTAATTTTCCTACGGGCAGTATCTAGCTGTCCCCTAGTGAAATATGCTTGGAAATCCTTATATTTGTCGTCTAGTTTTTCCTGCTTAGCCCTTTTGCACATCCTGCCATTCTAATTTTTTAGACGTTTGTATTCCGTTTTGCCTACTTCATTTGCTACATTTTTATATTTTCTACTTTCATTAATGAAATTCGATACCTCCTGCGATACCCAACGATTTCTAATAGATATTGTCTTTTACCCATTTTATCCTCTGCTGCCATCACTGTTTCTCAAGGTTATCCATTCGTCTTCTTCTGTATTCCTATTCCCTATTTTAGTCAATCGTCTAATGCTCCCTCTCAAACTTTCGCTATTGGTGATTCATCTCTGGAAACATCAACAACCGTAAGATAGATGGAGTAGCCGACCGAAGGAACCTGAAGTAGAACTACCTCATAAAACTAGATGTAAGAAAAAGAAATGCCAAATCAGATTCATTACAGGAATCTTAAAGGACTTCATTTCGTCTCCGTAAGCGATTCTTAAGTACTGCTCGCCAGCCTGGAATCATTACGGATTTCTTCACGCAAGTGGGACAGTATTATCGACATGCTAGTCAAACTCCAGTGTCAGACGGTAAAAGTTTAGCGTTCTACATCACGGAAAAGGTTAGTACCATTATTTTGAAAATATGCATCATATTGCTTACTTCCACACACAGAACTGTACAAAAATATGGAAACACCACGAGAAATCCATGCATGAACATTAATTCAGATGCGACCCAAACCTACAGGTTGCGCTGTTGCCTTTGACCACGAACGACGCCTGTGCAATATCTGCATTATGATGAAGCTGAGTGAATTCGAACGAGGGCAGATTGTTGGCGCTTGTACCGTGGGTGCTTCCATAAGCAAGATAACCTAACTGTTTGATGTTTCAAGAGGCACTTTATCGAAGATTTATACCGCACACAGGGAAATCGGTAAAACTTCATCCACTAACGAGGGGACCATCAGACCTGTTAATCATGATTTTTAACGAGTCTTAGGTATGTTATAGCGTGCCGGCAATGGTAGCCGAACGGTTCTAGGCACTTCAGTCCGGAACCGCGCGCCTGCTGCGGTCGCAGGTTCGAATCCTGCCTCGGGCATGTATGTGTGTGATATCCTTAGGTTAGCTAGGTTTAAGTAGTTCTAAGTCTAGGGAATTGATGACCTCAGATGTTGGGAAGTCCCATAGTGCCCAGAGCCATGTTATGTTATTGCGCGACCTGTCCTGAATACTTGGCTACAGCTTTTCCAGCGACAGCGCCTAGTTTCCAATGAAATCTATTTTGCAGTTTTATGCATGCTTTCTATGTATGTAGCGTTAGTCGTAAAGTTTACTACTCCACATTTCAAATGGCTCTGAGCACTATGGGACTTAACATCTGAGGTCATCAGTCCCCTAGAACTTAGAACTACTTAAACCTAACTAACCTAAGGACATCACACACATCCATGTTCGAGACAAGATTCGAACCTGCGACCGTAGCGGTCGCGCGTTTCCAGACTTAAGCACCTAAAACCGCTCGGTCACACCGGCCGGCCTCCGCATTTTATTCAAAGCAAGTATTACTTGTAAGTCATGCGTTAGTTAATTACCACTGTTCGACCTCCAGTGGTATGTTACATACTAAATTAAGTTCAAAATGTCATGTTTTATCCCATTTTGCTAACGTTAATTTTTCGAAAGTTTGGTAATCTAGGATAAAAAAAGCACCGTAAAAATTATCGCATCCAAGTGTACTCTACTTTGTCAGCCTCGAGACGTTTATTTTTAAAGGCAGGTTAAAATTTTCACGAAACGAATTGAGGATGCTGACAATCTGCTAAAGGCTAACACAGAAATCGGTCCGAGAGAAGATTCCATAAAAATGCGAGCATATTCTTTAATTCTGCATCAATTTAGTGCACCTGTTTTCATAGAAATGATCAAATGCGTGTTTTTCACATCGAAATTGATCGAAGTAAGAACACTCTTTTTATATTTACATGATCTGTGTTTTTTATTATCGCCTGCAAGGCAGCAGCTTTCATTAAATGTGCGTGGTGCTCTACGAATTTCTATTTCGGTTGCCTCTACGACAAATAATATGCGGAATTCCGACCTAGCATAGCAAGCAACGCAAGCGATAGTGGGCAAGACGATTTTGTAATCTTTTCTGTAACAAATGGAATACCCATCTGAAGATAGTTTGCTGTAATGATTCGAGTTTGTACCATCAGCATGATAGCTGTAAACTTCGTGTTGTCCCCTTCAAGGTAATTCCCCTCAGATACAATACACTTGTGCCAACGCTTCTTTCAGTCCTCGAAGCACTTCTCTTAAGCACTTTTTGGTACAGCCTTGAGCACTTCCAGCGATGCAGTTTTTATTTCCTCAATCGTTGAGTCTTCGTCCTTTCATAGGTCTCTTCTGTTCTGGGAATAGGAGAAAGTCGCAGTGGGCCAAATCCGGTGAATATGGTGGCTGAGGCATGATTGTCGTGTTGTTTTTGACCAGAAAATCTCTCACAATCACCGATGAATGAGCAGGTGCATTGTCGTGATGCAAAAGCCATGAATTGTTTTTCCACAATTCCGGACGTTTTTTACGTATTGCTTCTCGCAGACGGCGCTTAACGTCAACGTAATACTCCTTATTGACCGTACGACCTTGAACCAAAAATTCATGATGCACTACACCACGGTAACTGAAAAAAAAAAACAGTGAGCAAAACTTTCTCATTTGGTTGAACTTGGCGTGCTTTTTTCGGTCTTGGCTGTGCAGGATGCTTCCATTGAGACGATTGGGTTTTGGTTTCGACGTCATAACCGTAAATCCATGTTTCGTCACCAGTTATGACCCTTTTGAGCAAATTAGGATCATCATTGACGTCATTCAAGAGCTCCTGAGCGATGCTCATGCTACGGTTCTTCTGCTCAAAGTTGATAAGTTTTGGAACAACCATCGCTGATCCTTTATTGTATGATTATATGATAGCGGGACAAACGTAGCAGTTACTTCTGTAAAATATCTCGGAGTATGCGTGCGGAACGATTTGAAGTGGAATGATCATATAAAATTAATTGTTGGTAAGGCGGGTACCAGGTTGAGATTTATTGGGAGAGTCCTTAGAAAATGTAGTCCATCAACAAAGGAGGTGGCTTACAAAACACTCGTTCGACCTATACTTGAGTATTGCTCATCAGTGTGGGATCCGTACCAGGTCGGGTTGACGAAGGAGATAGAGAAGATCCAAAGAAGAGCGGCGTGTTTCGTCACAGGGTTATTTGGTCAGATAGAGTTACGGAGTTGTTTAGCAAACTCAAGTGGCAGACTCTTCAAGAGAGGCGCTCTGCATCGCGGTGTAGCTTGCTGTCCAGGTTTCGAGAGGGTGCGTTTCTGGATGAGGTATCGAATATATTGCTTCCTCCTACTTATACCTCCCGAGGAGATCACGAATGTAAAATTACAGAGATTCGAACGCGCACGGAGGCTTTCCGGCAGTCGTTCTGCCCGCGAACCATCCGCGACTGGAACCGGAAAGGGAGGTAATAACAGTGGCACGTAAAGTACCCTCCGCCACACACCGTTGGGTGGCTTGCGGAGTGTAAATGTAGATGTATATGTAGACACACGTCTCATGCTCAAAACATCCGAAAAAAATTGCATGACACGAGCCGATCGATATGCCAAGATCTTCAGCAACTTCTCTTACGGTAATTCAACGATTTTCCAAAACAATTTCCTTCGCAGGTTCGACGTTATCACCTGCTGTTGGTGTGCTAGGGCCTACAGAGCGAAATTCGTCATTGACATCATCTCGGCCATCTTGGAAGAGCTTGTACCACTTTTAAACTTTTTTTTTTTTTACTTAGAGCAGGTTCACCGTATGTCATTGTCAACATTTCAAGTGTTTTAGAGCACTTGATTCCATATTTCACACAAAATATGATGCAAATTCTTTGCTTCATTTTTTATAATAATCGAAAATCGCTGAGGACGCTAAAACACGTCTAACCTTTCTATGTGTCAAAAACAAACGAAGTATGCTCTACACTTAAAACTGTGAGCATACGATCGAGACATGTGTACCAATATAACAAAAAATTTCGATAAACGAATGTACGTTGCCCGTGCAATTTGAAAAGTCACCTAACTTTTTGAATAGCCCTCGTATTTATCCATTCCGAGATTACTGGAAGCTGTTTTTTTTTATTTTAACGGCTGTACTGCACCGTATTAGACATGTTAATGTGTTGTGTTTGTGGTGTTTTCATACTTTTGCCAAATCTCTGTACTTCTCAGCTAAGTAACTATGACGAGAAAGTTAGAGAAATTAGAACTCATACGTAGGATTAGCGACAGTAGGTCTACCTACCTACCAGGAAAGAGGGGAAGTAACTGTCATGCCAGAAGTATCCTCCGCCACATTCTGTAAGAGGTCTTACGGAGTGCAGAAATATAGATGCGGAAATAATCGCGAGTTTTAGTCAAGATGAATCTGAGTCCTTTACATTGTAGTGTCAGTATTTCTTCGAAACGGTTATCGGAGTGCGTGGCTTGCGCGTAATTCGTTGTTTGTTCCACGGTTAAGATAAAATTCGTTACGGACGCAGTCGTAGCGAATAGCTGCGCTGAGTCAGTGGTGACGTGAGACAAGTTCTCTGGGAATTCCACACGCTAGCGAGCAGACAAACAAACAACGGCAAAAAGGAGTAGGCGTGGGAGGCTGAGGTGGGGAGAACGGATGGCGGGTGGTACAGAAGGAAAAGCAGTTACATCGCCTCCGCGACGGAAGGCTGCCGTGAGTCAGAGATTACTTTTGACGCAGTTGCGGCCGACTGCTGCGCTCACTTCCGGCGCGGCGTGGAATTAACGCGGGCGTAATGGGTGGCCTTCCTGGGACGCATTCCATGTTCTTGAGTAAGAGCGCCGCTGGCGCGCGGCCAGGCAGACAACGATCCGCTCTCGTCTACCGAACGAGTACAGCTCGCGTGCGGCTTACTGGGGATATCAAACTATAAAGCAGGACGCAAAACACGGAGCAGAGCCTGTAAGAGATTTCCTTCCAGCATGTGTGTAACTTTTGAAGACATGCAGAACGAAGAGGTTGACAGTGTTAAATTTCTGGGATTACTCCTCGATAATAAATTTAGCTGGGAAGGGCATACCACAGAACTGCTGGAGTAGCTAAACAAGTCTGTATTTGCAACATGAATCATGTCAGATATAGGAAATATAAACATAAAAAAGTGGCATACTTTGGTTACTTTCATTATTTTATGTCACATGGTATTATATTTTGGGGTAACTCGTCAAACTGAGAAAACGTTTTTAGAGTGCAAAAGCCCGTACATTCAAGGACATCATGTAGAAAATTGTTCAAGGAGCTTTGTATTCTAACCATTGCTTCTCAGCATATTTATTCCTTAATGAGATTGGTCGGACAAAACAAGAAGAGGTGCAGATACGGAAAGGTGTCCGACATGGTTGCGCACTATCCCCTGTTATCTTTAATCTATACATTGAAGAGGCGCTGGGAAAAGTAAGGGAAAATTCACAGACAGGTGTAGTAATTCATGGGCAACGAATAGATATGAAAAGATATGCCGATGATATAGCTGTCCTAGCTGAAAGTGAAGATCTTGTAGTCCTACTGAATAGAATGGATAAAGTTATGGGGGAAGAAAATAATATGAGAATTAATAAAGCAAAAACAAAAGTAATGGCACCCAACAAAAAAGATCAAGTGAAAGTCCAAGTTCATGTAGGCAATGAACTGCTTGAACAAGTTGATAAATTTATTTATCTGGGCAGTAATATTACCAGGGATGGAAGGAGCAAGGCAGAAGTGAGAAGTAGAATTGCCCAAGCAAAGGTTGCTTTTAACACGAAGAAAAACATCTTAACATCTAAGAGCATCAGCCTTGAAACCAGGAAAAGATTTTTGAAATCATATGTGTGGAGTGTGGCATGCTATGGGTGTGAAATATGGACTCTCGGGTCAGAGGAAGACCAGAAGCTAAATTTTTTTGAAATATGGTGCTATAGAAAGAGTGGTTCTGGAAAGAGGAGGTGAAAAGAGAAGCTTCTGCAGTTTCATTGTTAAAAGAAGAGTGCAATTTACAAGCCATCTATTAAGACATAAAGGACTCCTGAACACAATCATAGAGGGAAAGAGACCAAGAGGAAGACCACGGCTGAGGTACATGGATCAAATCGTGAAAGATGTGGGGTGTGACACCTATAAAGAAATGAAGAGTAAAGCTGAAAGACGCACAGAATGAAGACAAGCTGCCATTGCAGCTGTTGCAAACCAATCCTTGGATTGACCACTACAGAAGAAGAGATTTGGTGGGAATAATCTGTCTCTATTTCCAACAAATAGCTCAATACATAGTATCAATAAATACTGGGAAGAAGAGCAGTCTACATAAAGACCAAAAATTATTTACCTTGGTCGAAAAGGTCTCCAATATTCAGGAACATACATTTTAATAAACTGCCAGCAACCATTAAAAACTTGGTTTCCAATAAAGCACAGTTTAAACAGAGTTTGAAGAACTTTTTGACAGGAAATTCCTTCTACTCGATAGACGAGCATCTTAACAGGAACTGTTATACCAACTGATGTAAAAACGTCTGTTAGATTTCAGTTCTTACAGCACTTCGTCACAACAGTAAAGATGAAGTATTTTGTGTATGATAAATTTATTATAAGTACATAACTCTGTTTCATTCTGACAGTGTATTAATTCTGTAAGTGTTAGGAGTTCCAGTTTACTATAATGTATACACATATCTTGACAATCTCCTGACAAATGATCAGAGAAGTGAGTATTATATCCAAATGATCAAGGTTTTTTATGACATACTTTATGACATGTTGTACACCCACTAGAATCATCTCATTTTTGGGTCTATGGGCCGAAAACTGAATATAATCTAATATACCCTAATGAATGGTTTTCCATTGTGGAAGAGAATTTGTGCATGGAAAATGAAAACTTGAAATGCAAAGGCATTAACAGATTCCAAATGATAATAAACAAAATGCAAAGATCATATTAACTATGAAGTTTTCAATTTTGGCTTATCTGTTTACATGGGAATCATCCAGACAAAGAAAGAGACTTCAGAATGGAACTCTGGTGTTAGTAAGTGATACTATTTCACGCCAGAGTGTTTTAGGAGCTGTTTAAAAGTTTCATCTTCATTATTACACATTTTACATCCATAGATTAAAAAAACAATGTGTTTTAGGCGTAGCTTTGTTGATTATCCTTGATGGATGAACAGACAATTGACAGATACTTTTATTACCAGTAACTATCTCAGATTCTCAAGTTAAATACAACTGACACATATTCCGCTACCTGAAAATGGTATTTACATTGTACCATGTTAATATCCAACAAAATAACATTTTACAAGCATTACCGATATTTTTCTATTTTCTAAATACGGAATAACATCTCTCAATGCTGATCATCTAAGTATTCCACCTCGAAACTATTACTCAGTTGCTGTAAGGCTTAAATAAGGAATGGAGAACGCCGTTATAAACAACTGTTGTGATTACAATACCATCTGCAACTTTTTTGGTTAAATTAAATTACTAGTAGAACGTCCGCACTTCGATTTTGTTAATTGTCAGTTCAATCATTTCTCGACCACTGTTCTCTATATTAAACTGTACTTTTTCCCTTCAGCGTCATTTCTGAGTCTGTTTCCTCATTCCGTAAACATCCTATACTCTAGACTTGGGAAGCAAATTAGTTGGCACACAGAAAGTAGTATCCTGATAAATTGTATGCTGTTTAAATTAAATCTATATTTGGATGAAAAATTAACCCTTTCAGTCGTAATTTCCTTTATACATATGTATATGCTAAAGGTACTGATGATTAACCGCAAATGTATATCAAGCTGATATTAGTAAATTCTTTTTTATATTACTTGGCACCAGGTTTTGATATGCCTACTTTTGATAACTTCTATGACTAAAATATTTGTTTCTTTGTTATAATTAAAATATTTCTCTTTTATTTGTTTCAGTTGTTCTTATGACAGTCTCTGCTAAGCTTTTATGCCATATTGTCACTGTATTCGTGTATAGTTTGTCACCATTATTTGATAAAGTGACCCCCTGCATGGTTATCACAGATCTTCACTCCTATGGAATAAACTAATAAACTTTTTCTTCAACATCTATTTATGAATCTCTCGAAACTCTCTAGTACTGTATACGACTTATGTTTAGGAGTTCACCATTTATGTTACCACTTCTGGCAGCTTTTTTATGCAACTCTTTCAGACTACAAATTATTTCTACAGCTTGAAATTTGTACTCCATTGCTCCTTTCTTGGCATTCATCTCAGCATTCCCTTCATTCTCTAAACGTCTGTGGTGTTTTGTAGAACTCTAGCCACTGATCTCCAAAAAATGGTTCAAATGGCTCATAGCACTATCGGATTTAGTATCTGAGGTCTTAAGTCCCCAGGAAATTAGAACTACTTAAACCTAACTAACCTAAGACATCACAAACATCCATACCCGAGGCAGGATTCGAATCTGCGACCGTAGCGATCGCGCGGTTCCAGACTGAAGCGCCTAGAAGCGTTTGGCCATACCGGCCGGACACTGATCTTCATTTACTACTTTTATGTCCGCTTGGTCTTTGGCTCTCGACTGCTTAGAAACGTGAAGCTTTTTCCTCCATGAACATCTGTTTTGGAAGTATACTTATCTCTGCTGTCTTGCTGGTATATTTGTATGGTTTGGTCTGAGGTATTTGACAACAGTTTAGTATTCAGAACAAATTTTCACTCTGTTCTGACGACGAGGGCAGGTCTAGCGTTGAGCGTCGTACTCGGGGAAGGCGCAAGAAGCATTACAGAAAAGTTCTTCTGGATGTTTCGCCCCTCATATTTAACGCGGTCGATTTATATCGATCTAAAATATAAAATTTACAAATGTGTCTTTATCTAGTGTATAGAAACAAGCTACATAACAGAGGACATATTAAGGCAATGTCAGTAAGAGTCTGTCAACAATTAATTCAACGCGCTCTGAAACATCCTGCGGCATATCAAGTATCCTCACTCAAATTGGTCACGAATTTTGAGAAATCGGCAAGTAAAGGTTCTACCCACACATATTATCGAAGTCTACCTAACTTTTGCTAAGAAATATAAAATTGAACTGGCCCCTCAGCTTTATACAAAATGTGTAGTGTTCACGCGAATACAACACACAATATCTATCCAAGAAAACGATTACAATTTCATCTGGATGAGGAAAAAACTAGATCATCACGAGAACCGCCATAATTATATCATAAACGTCGGACCAACGTTTGTGACCTATCTGGAAATTTTTGTCTGGCTTTTCGGTCACTTGATATTTTTTCTCGGCAAAAGCAAGGACATAGACAATAATCTGTCTTGCCGTTGCAACATTGAAGGCTCACCTATGTAGACATAGATACGAACCGTTAGTTCATTTATCTGCCTGTGGTTCTCGATACAGTTTATGAACTGAAAATGACGACGAAGAGTCGGTATAGAAACCAGCAAAACAAGCACCTGACAGAGCAAGACAGTTGGGAAAATGTATGTAAAATCACCAACAAAACAGACCTAATATTAAGGCTTTCTTAGGTTGCATAAGATAATGCAATAGAGACTAAAGCATTGTTTGGTGTAACATTGGGTTTTTTTACGGTATTCCAAGGCATTCTTTTGCAATTCTGCAGTTTAACTTTATACCTTACATTTGAATCTAATCGACCAATATATCAAAGAATCACAGATTCAAGTCCGCCACAGAATTTTAATCTATCAACAACTTTCAGA
This sequence comes from Schistocerca gregaria, assembly GCF_023897955.1. NCBI lineage: Eukaryota > Metazoa > Arthropoda > Insecta > Orthoptera > Acrididae > Schistocerca > Schistocerca gregaria. The sequence goes on from NC_064921.1 coordinate 749,685,211, forward strand.
TCGTTTAGCATTTTTTTTTTTGCTTCATATGGAAGGAAACAAAGGTACAAACAAAATATGTGTTTTGAAGGCGAATAGAAATGCATTAAGGAAACAGAGGACATTGACAAAATTCACCTTCAGATTAATCTCATCTGGTCGTAATACACTACTGGCCATTAAAATTGCTACACCACGAACATGACGTGTTACAGACGCGAAATTTAACAAACAGGAAGAAGATGCTGTGATATGCAAATGATTAGCTTTTCAGAGCATTCACACAACATTGGCGTCGGTGGCGAACAAACAACGTACTGACATGAGGAAAGTTTCCAACCGATTTCTCATACACAAACAGCTGAAATGTTGTTAGAATGCCTTGTGTAAGGAGGAGAAATGCGTACCTTCACGTTTCCGACTTTGACGAAGGTCGGATTGTAGCCTATCGCGATTGCGGTTTATCGTATCGCGACATTGCTGCTCGCGTTGGTCGAGATCCAATGACTGTTAGCAGAATATGGAATCGGTGGGTTCAGGAGGGTAATACGGAACGCTGTGCTGGATCCCAACGGCCTCGTATCACTAGCAGTCGAGATGACAGGCATCTTATCCGCATGGCTGTAACGGATCGTGCAGCCACGTCTCGATCTCTGAGTCAACAGATGGAGACGTTTGCAAGACAACAATCATCTGCACGAACAGTTCGACGACGTTTGCAGCAGCATGGACTATCAGCTCGGAGAGCATGGCTGCCGTTACCCTTGACACTGCATCACAGACAGGAGCACCTGCGATGGTGTACTCAACGACGAACCTGGGGGCACGAATGGCTAAACGTTATTTTTTCGGATGAATCCAGGTTCTGTTTACAGCATCATGGTGGTCGCATCCCTGTTTGGCGACATCGCGGTGAACGCATATTGGAAACGTGTATTCGTCATCGTGATACTGCCGTATCACCCGGCGTGATGGTATGGGGTGCCATTGGTTACACGTGTGGGTCACCTCTTGTTCGCATTGACGGCGCTTTTAACAGTGTACGTTACATTTCAGATGTGTTACGACCCGTGGCTCTACCGTTCATTCGATCCCTGCGAAACCCTACATTTCAGCAGGATAATGCACGACCGCATGTTGCAGGTCCTGCACGGGCCTTTCTGGATACAGAAAATGTTCGACTGCTGCCCTGGCCAGCACGTTCTCCAGAAAACGTCTGGTTAATGTTGGCCGAGCAATTTGCTCGTCACAATACGCCAGTCACTACTCTTGATGAACTGTGGTATCGTGTTGAAACTCAATGGGCATCTATACCTGTACACTCCATCCAAGCTATGTTTGACTCAATGTTGTTTTGGGACCCATCTTGCACAAACTTTATGAAACCCAAGTCTGTTGTGGATGATCTACTAGGCAGAACCGAGACTAATTTGCAGACGATGTGCCACTTCGTCAATAGTTAATCGTCTAAGAGAATCGTCTCATGTGAATTCTCAATGGTTTCTTCATTTGCGGCGGTAAACGGTCATCCAGCTCCTTCATCGTGTGTTAACGCTTGTGCCACGTTTTCGGAATTTTTCAATCCATTTTTAGACGCTCCGTTGTGGCAAAACAAAGTTCCCGTACTGTACCGAATGTCTTCGCTGACTTTCGGTCCCTGATAATCCTTTCGACCACAAAAAACGGATCACTGAGCGCTGCTCTTCTTTGGTGCAAATAGACAGCGGGGCAGCCATGATTAACAGCACGGCGGCGATTACGAAACTAACCTAGCAGCATGAAAATTGCAAAGATATAACAAGAAATAACAAAACATGCGTCACCAACGTAAAACGACAGTACTACAAAAAAAAACTAAATTGTGGATAATAATTGACTTACTCTCGTATTTGTTGGATGTCCTGCTGAGTGACATCGTGCCAGTTTCTGTCAAACAGGCGCGTTAGACTTCAAAATCTTTAGCCGGTTGGTGCGCCTTGCCCTCAATGATCCAAATGTTCTTAATTTGAGACAGATCTGGCGATCATCCTGGCCGACGTAAGGTTTGACAAGCGCGGAGACAGCCAGTAGAAACTCTCCCCGTATTAGGGTGGAGATTATCTTGCTGAAATGAAAGCCCAGGATGGCCTTCGCTGGCCTTCGCTGGTCGTCGGGGCTCACTTCGAAGCAGGACTTAAAACTGAAGACAATTCTACTCCACTCAATGAGACTCCAGGCCGAGTGTGCCCGACACCACTGCACAAGAGCTTGTTGACTATTGAGGTTGGTATAAGCTTCGGTAGTGCTTAGGCGATCGTTGCTGGCAACCTCGGATATCGAGAACTTCCTGAAAGGTGGGTTCTTCGTCTTCTCACCGCAAACTGTTTATTTCATCGTCGCGAGGTGTGTAGACGGCTACACACACGCTACCAGATTGAAAGGAAACATTTTTCCACCGGAATGCGACCTGCAGTGAAACACGGGTGCACCATTACACCACGGAATCGAAGAGAACAGCATGGAATGGCGCAAAGAGGACAAATATGCACCTCTCAAAGTCAGAAACCGTCTCTCCAAGGGGAAGGTTCTTGCAATAGTCTTATTTTAAAGGGATTGCTCTCAGCGATTTGCTTCACAACCGTCGTACCGTGAACGGTGCATACTATTGCCAAATTTTGGACCAAACAAACCTGCATATCGTCAGAAAGGGCGCACATTTCCAAACCGGGATATGGTAGTGATTCATAACAACGCCCGACAACATACAACTGCCCGAACTCAACGAATATTTCAGGAATTATTCTGGACCACTCTAGAATACCCTCCCTGTAGTTCGACCTTATTGCCCTGCGACGTTCATTTGTTTGGGCCACTAAAAGAAGCAGTCGGACACACGTTTGACGACGATGGCGATGGCGCTGTCGAAGTGTTTGTGCGCAACTGACTGCGGTCAACAACCACATTCATTTTACATAATGGGATAAAGAAACTGCATATTAGCTGGGAAAAATATGTTTCCCATTGAGAAGACCACACAGAAAAACGAATTCATGTGTGTGATTTATCTGAAGCTTAAATAAACTAATAAGAAAATCCAGTTTGTATTTGATTCGCCCTCGTATTACAAACCTTTTGGTTAGGTGTAAAATCATAAGTATGTGCGTTTTATTTTCTTATTATTGTTTAACTGAAACTGCACTAGAGACTGAACTGTACAGGCTGGCCAGTTTTATTGTTTTTATACAGTTTATTTGGGAAATGTGTTTCTTAGGTCCGAAAGTAATTGCTTTCCTACACTTTTTCCGAGAATGCCAGTAGTGTGAACAACAGAGTGCGTAATTACAACACACGAAGAATGACCAAAAACGTAACTACACAATGTCCGCTACCGTTACTCTCAAGGAAGGGATACAAAAATAATGAGTTTTTGAGCTAAGATACTAATCTTGTCTTACTACTTTGCAGATGAGGTGCTCTCGAGTCATAAATCGTACAAGAACAACCCCACCAATACTATCCGATATTTAAAAAATATTTGAATGTAGGTTCAGGCGAGCAACAACAACAAAATAAAATACGTATATTGTAGTGCTAGGCCTAAAACAGAGAACCAACCAAATTTTTGTTCAATATTTTACAGAAAGAAAATGAGACACACTGTAGATGACATCTAGGTGTCGAAACGTGCGTTGGTAACTCATAAGAAAAAGGAAAAACACTATCTTTGCAGAAGCCGGAGTTTCGAAAGAGCCAATTTTTAAAAAAGGAAATTTAATTCGCAAACACGAAGAAACGGAAATTGAAGTTTCTAGCCTCAGCAAGGTGATTAGGTCATCATTGTAAATTAGGAGTAACAGTGGAAGTTGATTCCACAGAAGAATAAGTAAAATACTTCGTTGATAAAAACCATAAATAGCAAAACCATCTAGACGTTTAAGAGGCAGCTGACGAACTCACTCGAACGCTGCCCTCTTCCAGGAGCAGCATGAGCTGGGTTTCGTGTCGACAAAGGATAATCACGCAATAGTGGCCCCGAGAGCGAACAATGAAATTTGAATATACGGGCAAGGTTGAATTAACGCTCCATCCCGCTCTCACGCTAAGCCACGGAGGTGATGCAGAACCGGATTTAATTCATCCACCGGTCTGGCAACCGTTGCTGCAGTTTACTGGTCATCTTGCATGTGACTGTATTTTAATTTTTCTTGTGAGCCGCAGATGGGGATCGTATCGGACTCGTCATCGTTCATCTAAAACAGGAGAGGAAACTTTCTAATAGGAGTGTCTACCTGCGTCTAGGCACCAGCCATTCATTGACAAGGTAGATTGAATGTTCGACTGGCAAAATAACCTGTCAGGAATACCGAAACGACGCGCACTAGAACGTGCGGCGGCGTGGTTCCTTCCGTCCCTTTACGACGAACCTGCACCTACCTGTGAACATTGTCTCAGCAGATCATCGGTAGGGAAGCCGAGCGAAACCTACTGCACTTCGATGTGATCCAGGCTGCAATTAAAGTCACTAAATCTACGTTTCGGGAGAAAGTTTTCACACGAAATGAAAGGTTGGAAATTTTGTCCTTAATTAATATATTCTGAAACTTAGGTGAACAAGTATCACTGCTAAGCCCATGCTAGTCTTAACACAGTCACTCAGTATCCCTTTCACTCACGTTAGCAAGTTTATGGTGTTGCATTTCCCGAAAACGTAATAGCTACAGAAATACGGATTGTTTTTGATTGAGAATGCTCGACAAATATTAAAGTCTGTCGGTACCTAATGCAGTCACAGTTTTTAGCCACCGACCTGCTCAATACGCCACGCGGAATTTATGTCTTTTTCTCGTCACAAAATTCACTTAAAAATACCGAAACTTCCACACACCCATCGGAATAGTTATACCGTCAATTTACAACATTTTTGATGTATGAAACACTGCTAGATCCGGCAACTTATCATTTCCATCGGAACTACTACTACACACGTCCGAACTGTTTCATGGCTAGGCTCCGACTCCTTTCTAGAATACTTTAAGTCCTCTCTACTGGCAGAGAAAGGCGCGCGAAGAATGTTGCTTGACCATTGTTCAGTTTACTCAAGTCAATACCAAAACAACATTCTCCCGCCTCAGTCCGCGCTTTTCATCAATAACCAATCGCAAAATAGTAAACCTAACGACTGCACTTTTTACTGACGTAATTATCTAATATGCTGAAGTTTTGATTATGCATAATGTTATCTACTATTGTTATTTATACCTGAATTAACTTTCCTTTTACCATAAACTTACTTTACAAATCTGTTGTTGTTGTCTTCAGTCCTGAGACTGGTTTGATGCAGCTCTCCATGCTACTCTATCCTGTGCAAGCTGCTTCATCTCCCAGTACCTACTGCAACCTACATCCTTTTGAATCTGCTTAGTGTACTCATCTCTCGGTCTCCCTCTACGATTTTTACTCTCCACGCTGCCCTCCAACGCTAAATTTGTGATCCCTTGATGCCTCAAAACATGTCCTACCAACCGATCCCTACTTCTAGTCAAGTTGTGCCACAAACTTCTCTTCTCCCCAATCCTATTCAATACCTCCTCATTAGTTACGTGATCTATCCACCTTATCTTCAGTATTCTTCTGTAGCACCACATTTCGAAAGCTTCTATTCTCTTCTTGTCCAAACTAGTAATCGTCCATGTTTCACTTCCATACATGGCTACACTCCAAACAAATACTTTCAGAAACGACTTCCTGATACATAAATCTATATTCGATCTTAACAAATTTCTCTTCTTCAGAAACGCTTTCTTTCCCATTGCCAGTCTACATTTTATATCCTCTCTACTTCGACCATCATCAGTTATTTTACTTCCTAAATAGCAAAACTCCTTTACTACTTGAAGTGTCTCATTTCCTAATCTAATTCCCTCAGCATCACACGATTTAATTTGACTACATTCCATTATCCTCGTTTCGCTTTTGTTGATGTTCATCTTATATCCTCCTGTCAAGACACTGTCCATTCCGTTCAACTGCTCTTCCAAGTCCTTTGCCGTCTCTGACAGAATTACAATGTCATCGGCGAACCTCAAAGTTTTTACTTCGTCTCCATGAATTTTAATACCTACTCCAAATTTTTCTTTTGTTTCCTTTACTGCTTGCTCAATATACAGATTGAATAACATCGGGGAGAGGCTACAACCCTGTCTCACTCCTTTCCCCACCACTGCTTCCCTTTCATGCCCCTCGACTTTTATGACTGCCATCTGGTTTCTGTACAAATTGTAAATAGCTTTTCGTTCCCTGTATTTTACCCCTGCCACCTTTAGAATTTGAAAAAGAGTATTCCAGTCAACATTGTCAAAAGCTTTCTCTAAGTCTACAAATGCTAGAAATGTAGGTTTGCCTTTCCTTAATCTTTCTTCTAAGATAAGTCGTAAGGTCAGTATTGCCTCACGTGTTCCAACATTTCGACGGAATCCAAACTGATCCTCCCCGAGGTCCGCATCTACCAGTTTTTCCATTCGTCTGTAAAGAATTCGCGTTAGTAATTTGCAGCTGTGACTTATTAAACTGATAGTTCGGTAATTTTCACATCTGTCAGCACCTGCTTTCTTTGGGATTGGAATTATTATATTCTTCTTGAAGTCTGAGGGTATTTCGCCTGTCTCATACATCTTGCTCACCAGCTGGTAGAGTTTTGTCAGGACTGGCTCTCCCAAGGCCGTCAGTAGTTCTAATGGAATGTTGTCTACTCCGGGGGCCTTGTTTCGACTCAGGTCTTTCAGTGCTCTGTCAAACTCTTCACGCAGTATCGTATCTCCCATTTCGTCTTCATCTACCTCCTCTTCCATTTCCATAATATTGTCCTCAAGTACATCACCCTTGTATAAACCTTCTATATACTCCTTCCACCTTTCTGCCTTCCCTTCTTTGCTTAGAACTGGGTTGCCATCTGAGCTCTTGATATTCATACACGTGGTTCTCTTCTCTCCAAAGGTCTCTTTAATTTCCCTGTAGGCAGTATCTATCTTACCCCTAGTAAGATAAGCTTCTACATCCTTACAGTTGTCCTCTAGCCATCCCTGTTTAGCCATTTTGCACTTCCTGTCGATCTCATTTTTGAGACGTTTGTATTCCTTTTTGCCTGCTTCATTTACTGCATTTTTATATTTTCTCCTTTCATCAATTAAATTCAATATTTCTTCTGTTACCCAAGGATTTCTAGCAGCCCTCGTCTTTTTACCTACTTTATCCTCTGCTGCCTTCACTACTTCATCCCTCAGAGCTACCCATTCTTCTTCTACTGTGTTTCTTTCCCCTATTCCTGTCAATTGTCCCCTTATGCTCTCCCCGAAACTCTGTACAACCTCTGGTTCTTTCAGTTTATTCAGGTCCCATCTCCTTAATTTATCACATTTTTGCAGTTTCTTCAGTTTTAATCTACAGGTCATAACCAATAGATTGTGGTCCGAGTCCACATCTGCCCCTGGAAATGTCTTACAACTTAAAACCTGGTTCCAAAATCTCTGTCTTACCATTATATAATCTATTTGATACCTTTTAGTATCTCCAGGGTTCTTCCACGTATACAACCTTCTTTCATGATTCTTAAACCAAGTGTTAGCTATGATTAAGTTGTGCTCCGTGCAAAATTCTACTAGGCGGCTTCCTCTTTCATTTCTTTGCCCCAATCCATATTCACCTACTATGTTTCCTTCTCTCCCTTTTCCTACACTCGAATTCCAGTCACCCATTACTATTAAATTTTCGTCTCCCTTCACTATATGAACAATTTCTTTTATTTCATCGTACTTTTCTTCAATTTCTTCATCATCTGCAGAGCTAGTTGGCACATAAACTTGTACTACTGTAGTAGGTGTGGGCTTCGTATCTATCTTGGCCACAATAATGCGTTCACTATGCTGTTTGTAGTAGCTTACCCGCATTCCTATTTTCCTATTCATTATTAAACCTACTCCTGCATTACCCCTATTTGATTTTGTGTTTATAACCCTGTAGTCACCTGACCAGAAGTCTTGTTCCTCCTGCCACTGAACTTCACTAACTCCCACCATATCTAACTTTAACCAATCCATTTCCCTTTTTAAATTTTCTAACCTACCTGCCCGATTAAGGGATCTGACATTCCACGCTCCGATCCGTAGAACGCCAGTTTTCTTTCTCCTGATAACAACATCCTCTTGAGTAGTCCCCGCTCGGAGATCCGAATGGGGGACTATTTTACCTCCGGAATATTTTACCCAAGAGGACGCCATCATCATTTAATCATACAGTAAAGCTGCATGTCCTTGGGAAAAATTACGGCTGTAGTTTCCCCTTGCTTTCAGCCGTTCACAGCACCAGCACAGCAAGGCCGTTTTGGTTAATGTTGCAAGGCCAGATCAGTCAATCATCCAGACTGTTGCCCCTGCAACTACTGAAAAGGCTGCTGCCCCTCTTCAGGAACCACACGTTTGTCTGGCCTCTCAACAGATACCCCTCCGTTGTGGTTGCACCTACGGTACGGCCATCTGTATCGCTGAGGCACGCAAGCCTCCCCACCAACGGCAAGGTCCATGGTCCATGGCTAGTCTACAAAAATCCCCTTTGTCCACATCCATACTTATTCGAAATGTACCCACACTAAATCCCTTTACATAACTCGTTAAACAATTACCTTCACATTAACCTTAAACCACACTCAAGCATCATTCATACTGCTAAAACACATTTATAACATTTTATATACACAAAAAGATATAATAACACTTTATGAAAATACTAGAACAGTTTATGAAAAACATTCTATTACTTTAGTGGGCACAATCGAAACTAAATCACAGTCCCCTATCCAATACTGTCCTCTATCGGCTGATACATAAACTGCATGCGCGTCCAGTTTCGCGTCACCATCTGTCACTCTCCAGCTCGGAGACACATCTCCCACTTAACCGCCTCCAAAGCAGGATCGTTATACTGCGCTACGCCTCAAACGGAAAGAAATTAATGTCAAAATTTAAACCTCTGTCGACGCCGATGTCACTAGGGAGCATCATCTCACCTAACATACCTGTAAGAATGTGCACTCATTAGCAATAATGTTAGAACCACATGCTTAGTAGAGTATTGGTCCACTTTTGGACTCCCTGTCCGTCCTCTGGACGCCCCCACCCCACGTCCCACCCGGTCTCCATCTCTCCACCCTCCCTACCCTCTCCCAATGTGGCTTCCGCCAGCTCCCCCTCCCTGCTGATGTCCTCCTCCCCTCCATATACCCCTCCTACCAACTTTGATCCTCCCTCCCTCTTCCTGTGTTTGTTCCTTTGGGCACCCTCCCTCCCTCCTCCCTTTCTCCACACTCCTCCCCCGGGCTTCCCCTCCCCTGTCCCTCTACTTCTCCTCCTATCCCCTCAGCCATTGGCGTCTTTGTTCTCCCCTCTCCACCCCCCCTCACCCTTCTTCCCCTCTTGGCAGGTCCCCGGACTCGCACACGCTACGTGGACTTTCGCGCGCCGGAGATCATCGCCATCAGTGTCTCGTGTGTGCGGTCGTGGTTAGTGTTCAGTGTTCACCGTCGCACTCCACCGTTCATCTGTGCCACCTTCAGTGTCTGTGCGTTGTGTCAACAGTTTGCAGTGTGGATTATCGGCCAGTGTGAACGGCTCCGTGTTTGTCTTTATGTGTCAACTGTTTTATTGCCCACCATTCTGTAACCTATGTGCAATCTTTCTGTTTTTTTCTCATTGTGTATTCTATGGCTGAAGAGCAGCATAGAGCGCTGCTGACAGACTACCTGTTGTACAGGTTGTAAAATAACAATAAAGAAAAAAAAACACTTTCGGACCGCAGTATAGCAGCAGTTCTGCATGGGATGTATTAGATTTCCATGGTGGATTTTGTGGCACCAAATGTGTGTGCACAGATCACACAGTACCTGTGAACTACAGGCCGGTGGTTTGTCGACGCGGAGCTAGTGCCCAGTAGCACCCCAGATGTATTCTATCGGTTTAAAATCACGCGAATTAGCTGGCAAACATAACTGCATTATCAAGTCCTCAAACCAATGTAGCACGTTTCTGGCTTGGTGACGTGGACTGTTATCCTGCTGGAAAGTGTGATCACCATTGAGAAAGACCTCAATTGTGACGGGATGCACGTCGATCGCAAGAACGGTGGCGTAGTCCACTGTTGCTTGATACCTACTACAAGAAACATGGGAGCCGATTTGGATGTCCTACATCGGTACGCATGCAACAGCATGCACTACAAGTATGTTTCATAACGGCGCGAATTTTTCGAGGCTCATACCTTGGGTCCTACTGCCGATAGAAAGGTAGGGTCACGTGTTGGAGATAGCTGTTGGGCTAGGGACCATTTGTACACTCAACAGATCGATCGTCTTAGTGTAAGTATCCTGCAGTAACGGGTCAATTGTTGATTATTACACACTTCCTGACGCTTAGGCAAATGGTTGGCTATTTTTGCATTAGATGTGGCCTAAGGTGGGCCTCAAGATACTTATGGAGCCGCACTTAAAGCTCATAGGAGGTTCCGCAGAAAACCCGAGAAAAGCATTTTTCACGATTTTTTTGTCATCAGCAGTGGATATCTAAATAACTAATTGCAGCTAATTATTCAGATTTTAACGGTATTTGCCTAGGCGTTTATCCCGTCATTAAAAACCTTTATCCATTATCGAGAAACATCCAAAAAGTGGTTTTGGGTACCAAAACCGAGTCGCTGATTCCAAGACTGCTATGCATAGCATATGGCTGAAATATTCCTAAGATCTGGATCTCGAACTGTATTGAAAATTTTCTTGATATCTTTACCCGTTTTCCAGATACAGAGGTCTACATGTAAAACACGCATGTAAAATCCAGCGTGAGGCGAATACATAGTTTATATAGGGAATAACATGGAGTAATATGCTAGAAAGTGTCTCCATCACTATCAGCAGGGTTACAGGGACACCAAGTTGCAAAATTTTTGTGCACATGAAAGCCCGTATGACATGCAAATTTAATTTTGCGTTTTTTCTATTTCACTTAAGTAAACTATCTAAACTTTGCTGATCCATGCCCTGCTGCAGCAGAAAAATGCTTCTACCAGAGCAAGGAAAAGGCGAATAGCTTCTGTTCAAAAGACTCTGACTGAAAAGAGCTGCCTCATCTACCTTCCCCAGCACCTTTAAAAAATTTTCCAAAAATTTTGGCATGAGAACACATTCACGCGTTTTCATGCTGAGAGAGAAGGAACAGTGGCAATGGGAAGGAGACAGAAGAGTAAGAAATACTGGAAGACAGAAGACGTTGGTTATGGTTTATAAGGAGCAAAGGAGACGATTGTAGTGCGTGAGAAAGAGACGGACACAGAGGCAGTGGAACATAGTTGACAGCGACAGAATAGTGCTAAGAAAAGAATGAAGGAGACAGTGCCAGTTGGAGAGGAGTAAAGTGAAGGAGAATCTGGAAGTGGGTGAGGTCCAGTGATAACAAGAGACAGAGTCTATAACAATAACAACAAGGAAGAGAGAGATAGTGACATTGAGAAGAGATAACAACAGCGGGAAGGAATGAATGAGATAATGGCAGTAAGAAGGCGCAAGAGGGAGACAGTATCAGAGAGAGAAGACTGTACTACTAGAACAGAACGAAGGAGACTCTGGCTGTGAGACATGAGACAGTGACAGAGGGACCGAAAGAGATAATGACAATGAGTTGGGCTGAATAATTGATTGAGAATGGGCAAGTGGGAGTGGATGGGTGTGAGCAACTCACAGCGATCGGCTGGTGGGTGTGAGCGAGTTACACTTAGGGAAGCTTGTGGGAGTGAGAGGTGAGCAGCATGTTAAAAAGAGCATGAATATGTTTACATGTCAAAATTATTGGAATAAAATTTAAAGGTGTTGAGGTACGTTGTCTGTTAACCAGGGACCTAGAAACGACGGAGAGGCTCTGTCCCCGCCGCAGCCGCAGTGGTCCACAACCCCACCACGACTACCGCAGTAGTCCACAACCCCACCACGACTACCGCAGTCCACTTCACCCTTCCACCGCCCGACACCGAACCCAGGATTATTCTGCCGTTCGGCCCCCGGTGGACCCCCCCAGGGAAAGTCTCACACAAGTGTAACCCCTATGTTTGCGGGGTAGAGTAATGGTGGTGTACGCATACATGGAGATCTCGTTTGGCCAGCAATCGCCGACATAGAGTATCTGAGGCGGAATAAGGGGAACCAGCCAGCATTCACCGAGGCAGATGGAAAACCGTCTAAAACCCATCCAGAGACTGGCCAGCTCACTGGACCTCGACACAAGTCGGCCGGGGGGATTCGTGATGGGGACCAGGCGCTTCTTCCCACTCCGGAAAGCCGAGCATTAGACCGCTCGGCTAACTGGTCGGGCCAAGGTGGTGAGGTAGGTGGAATGAGTCAGTCAGAGCGTTCTAAGCTCGAACATATTCGGATTTTTGTGTCCCGATTTGAGCATTTTTCCGCTGGTAGCATAATACTGCTGCCTTCTTCCCCCCTCCCCTCTCCCAGAGCTGGCATCTGGAACAAAGTGCATGTTTCGAGCAGTCGTCGCTCGTTCGGATGAAGGTGTATCCGGGCACACACATCGACCTGGTGTAAAATAAAGGGGAAAAAACCGTGATTCATTTGGCCAGGCGCAAATTTTTCTCTGATCCACAATACTGTCTCAATGATCCCGTACGTACTGCAATCATGATTGACTACGTTGTTGGGTCAAACGTGGGTACACGTAGAAGTCGCCTGCCATTGAAGCCACGTTCAACATTGTGAAATGAATAGAGTGCTCCGAAACACTTGTGACTACTTCTGTCCCAGTCTCGTCTTACAGAGTGGCAAACCTCCGATGTCCTCCTCTGGCGATGAGGCAGGGACGTCCAACACTTTGCCGCCTACTCGTGGTTTTGCCGTCCTTCAAACACTTTATATAGATGCTCATAACAGCAGCACGCGAACGGTCTACCAGCTTCGCCGTTTCCACTATCCGCGTCATAACAATTTGCTCTTTGGCAAGGTCGCTTATGTCATGGATTTTTCCCTTTTGTGGCCAGTGTATTTGCTAGAATGAGTCCCCATTCGTCTCTGCTCTGTTGACATATTTCCGTGTCACGTCCCTGCAACGCTACCAGGTAGCGTTCAATTTCGCTGCAGGCACTCTTAATGTTTTGGCTCACCTGTATAATCTTCTCTGTGGAAGTCAAAATTAACTGAAAAAACATTCATCATGCAAAAAAGACACACAAAATATCCTCCATGCCATGTATATAGGAAACTAGATTGGTTCGGTTTTAAAAGCGTTTGATTCATCTCGGCACCAACGCTAAAGTGCTACTAGCGGAGCACAAGTAGAATATGCTCCTGTTAATTAAAAGAACTTGACTGAAAAGTGGGGTTTCAGCTTCCTCATTCTGCCTTCCTCACCACCTTCAAAAACTTTTCCAAAAATTTTGGCATGTGAACACATTCACGCTCTTCTTAACATGCAGCTCACCTCTCACTTCGATAGGCTCACCTAACTATTACTCGCTCCCCTGTCCATACCCATCAACTCTTACTTCCCTACTCTCTCTCACTCATTCAGCCCAACTCATTGTCATTAATTCTTTGTATCTCTCTGTCACTCTCCCCTGTTTCAAAGCCACAGTGTCCTTCGTTCTGTTCTACTACTATTGTCTTCTCTCACTGTCACTCTCTCCCTCTTGCTCTCTCTTATTGCTACTGTCTTATTCATTCATTCATTCTCACTGCTGCTATATCCTCTCACTGTCACTCTCCCTCTCTTCCTCTTCGTCATTCTGGTAGAGTCTCTCTCTCATTATCACTGGTTCTTACCTACTTCCACTTTCTCCTCCTTTTTCCTCTCCCATTAGCACTGTCTCTTTCACTCTTTTCCTAGCCCTGTTCGGTTATTGTCAACTATGTTCCACCACCCCTGTGTCCCTCTGTTTCTCTCACATTGCCATTATCTCCTTCGCTCTTTCTATACTACAACGACCGTCTTCTACCTTGCAGTATTTCTTACTTTTCTGTCTCTTTCCCATTGCCACTGTTTCCTTCCTCCCTTTGTTGTGCTCCGATATTTTGCCGCTGGTTACCCTCTTTACCCTGCTAAATCAAGGCATGTCATTCACATGAGAAGGACTTTACGGATCAGTAAAATTTTCGTAGTTTACTGATGTGAAATTGAAATAGCGCAAAAGCAGGATAACTTGGAACCTTTCTACCTCCGAAACAGATAAATATATCAAGAAAATTTTCAATGCTGTTCGAGATTGAGATCTTAGGAATGTGTAGGAAAAATTGCAGCCATTTGCTATGCAAAACCATCGTGGAATCTGCGGCTGTGTTTTGGTACCCAAAACCCACGTTTTCAATGTTTTCTCCGGAACCGCCATTGAACTAAACGGTGCCTTCATCAGCCCCATAAGGTCCTCCGTGACCCCATCTAATGTAAAAAGAGCCAGCCGATTTGTTCCATTTGCCTAAGCTGCAGGAAGTTTGTAATATTCAAACTTTGAGCGTGTACTGTAGGATAATGCAGTAAGACGATCATTCTGTTGTGCACACAAATGGTCCTCAGTCCAAGGGCTATCCAAAACGCTTGACCCTACCTTTCATATCACCATCACAACCCGACCTACAAGCCACGGCAAAATTCCGTTTTTATGAGCGGCGTTTTGGTACATACACTATGTGATCAAAAGTATCCGGACACCCTCACAAACATATGTTTTTCAAATTAGGTGCATTGTGCTGCCATCTACTGCCTGGTAATAAATATCACCGACCTCAGTAGTCGTTAGACATCGTGGGAGAGCAGAATGGGGCGCTCCGCGGAACTCAGGTGATTGGGTGTCACTTGTGTCATGCGCCTGTACGCAGGATTTCCACACTCCTAAACATCCCTTGGTCCACAGTTTCCGATTTGATAGTGAATTGGAAAAGTGAAGGGACACGTTCAGCACAAAAGCGTACAAGCCGACTTCGTCTGTTGACTGACAGAGACTGCCGACAGTTGAAGAGGGTCGTAGTGTGTAACACGCAGACATCTACCCAGACCAACTCACAGGAATTCCATACTGCATCAGGTTCCACTGCAAGTACTATGACAGTTAGGCGGGAGGTGAGAAAACTTCGATTTCATGATCGAGCGGATGCTCAAAAGGCACACATCACGCTGGTAAATGCCAAACGATGCCTCGCTTGGTGTAAGGAGCGAAAACGTTAGACGATTGAACAGTGGAAAAACGTTGTGTGGAGTGGCATATCACGGTACATAATGTGGCGATCCGATGGCAGGGTGTAGGTATGGCGAATGCCCGGTGAACGTCATCTGCCCGCGTGTGTGGTGCCAACAGTAAAATTCGGAGGCGATGGTGTTATGGTGTAGTTGTGTTTTTCACGGAGGGGTCTTACACCCCTCGTTATTTTGCGTGACACTATCACAGCATAGGCCTACATTGATGTTTTAAAAACCTTCTCGCTTCCCACTGTTGAACATTAACTCGGGGATGGCGATTGCATCTTTCAACACGACCGAGCACCTGTTCATTAAGCACGGCCTGTGGCGGAGTGGCTAGAGGAACTGCGGGTAGTATGCGTCATTTAAAGAAAAATGTAAATTACCAAATATATATTTGTAGCTTAACTCAATTATGGCCGAAAAAATCATATTTTCAACTTCTTTCCTCTATGTAGTAAAAATATATTCAGCAATACATGAAGGTAACATAATAGAAAATGTAATTAGAATTAACCTTGCATTTTGGGCACTTTAAAAATTAGTGGATAGTATGGGCCACACCAATATGACTATATTTATAAATTAAAAACATTGCATTGAATAAAAGTTTCATTGTTTAATACTATACGCAATGTGTAACATATTATAGTTCATTTACCCTATGATTTATTTAGCATACAGAGACCACAAAAGTAAAAAAAAAAAGTCGTCAATTTCTGCGCACAGCTCATGTGCACAGCCTTCACACTTGTTTCACTGAATCCAGTTTTCCTCCTAGCTTTCTCTACACACAATACATTTTACATCCATAACGTCTTGGGAAGTCATTATGATTTGTTCATTTCTCTTCTTCTTATTGATCATCGTTCGTTCTTATTTTGAAAATTTCATTTGTCTCTTTTTCTGTTGTACGTTTTCCTTTTGCTCTTCTGAATCTTTCTTGTCTGTCAGCATATTTTTTTTCTGGAGTTGATGTCAATATTTCGCTTCTCTCTGCCTTTCTTTTCCGACACGTCAACCTCTTTTCGCTGCAAGAGGGCAAAGGCGACATCTCTTTTAAAACACTTGCAAAATCAGAATGTTCACTTGAGTGTAGTGCATTGGAGAAAGTGGTGGTCTCTTCAGAAGTGATTGTAGACTCTGCCAGGGAAGCAAGCTGAGGGGGCGGGGGGAGGGGTGGATTATCAGAGCAACTGGTGAGTTCGATGTAGGTGTATGTAGCAATAATAGCCCCATCACACGTCATCTCGGGGATGGTAACATCACTGTCCATAAATGCCAAATCAGTAAATATGTCTGGGTTTGTCGAGTAAATGCCAGTGCATCTAAATCCATTTTCAGCAACACCTAGTTGACACACTTGGTTGTAGGCATCAGCTACCAATTTTGCAACATCAAAGTCATTAATACTTGACCCTGGATGAGCCCTGATCCACAAGCTGCAAGTAGTGTTGTAGCAGTTTTTGTTTAGTCCAGAGGCTACAACTTATGAGAATTATGTGGGGGAAAACTTAACATATAGACATGGTTTTTCCGACCAAACGTGATGACATCTAAGTCCTTGTGACTGGCATGCCCATCTACAATCAGCAAGACAGGATCTCCTGCTGAGGAGTCTGTGAAGGAAAGAAAGTGACGAAGCCACTTAAGAAAAGCCTCAGCTGTCATCCAACCTCTAGAAGTTGGAAAACTAATGCTTCCGGTTGGAGCACCAATCATGAGGCGGTCATTCATTCGTTTCCTTAGGAAAATAAAAAGGAAGGAATAAATTGTCCGGTTGCACTCATGCAAAACAGAAGTGTAACATTACGTCCCCTCTCTCCAGAAGTAATTTTCACCACTTGACGTTTGCCTTTCACTGTAATGACCTTGCATTTTCATGCACGCACGATACGCCAGTCTCGTCCACATTAAAAATTCGGGATGGACGAAAGGAATGCTTTTTTAAGAGAATTTCAAACTGGCTGAAGAACCTTTCTACCTTTGGCTTATTAAACCTTACACACCGCATCGGACTAGTTGATTGTGGTTTTCTGTAGGTCAAATTTGGGCGCTTGTGCATAAAACTGGCATAAAAATATTTTCCAGCCATTTTTGCCCTTTTTTTGAATGTGTGACTCAAATTTCATTTTTCTGCCAGGTCATACGCCAGTGTCATAACCTATGGTTTGCACAGGGTAATTAGTCTCGAATCTAAAACCAATAAATGAGTTAGCAACAGTTTTTTACATCTTTCATCAAAAGTTGCCTTAAAAGACCCTATTGTGCTTTCATATCAGTTGGCTCATTATTTGCTATAGCTTTTAACTTTCTTTGCAGAGTGCTCCTAGGTACATGGTATCGGTCAGACACGGCTCTTTCGTAAAGTGTATTTTCCGCTACACTTGCAATAACACTTTTCATATCATTCTCTAACCATTCTCCCCGACTTTTACCTTCTGGTTTTTTCTTAAATGTTGGCATAGTATCCTTAAAAAAGTAGGAAATGTGTTCTGTGGCCCATGCCACTCGAATTTCGCATGGCCCATACTATCCGACTCACACTGATATGAAAACATCGTTAGAGCAAACGAAATGCAATTAACAGAGTAAACTAAATAACAGCCCTAGTGTAAAAAGTATATTCTTACCTGTAATGATTCAGGGTGATGTTAAAAAATATTCGAGGCAACAACTTGTAGGAGCACAAATAAACAATAATCACTCATAGACGATACGACACTGGGAATCCAACAAATTCTATATAAATAAGTGTGTGTGTGTGTGTGTGTGTGTGTGTGTATAAGTACAATCTAACTTCTGCACCATTTCAGTGCAGTAATGTGTTCTTTGTAAATAAGTATTGTAGTAGTTCTATTATATGTTTATTACCTTATAAATAAATAAAAACAATTTTTTTTAAATTTTGAATTCAGTGCATTAATGCAATCTTAGTAAATAGTGTTCACTTAAAGAAAATGACGATCATTCCACTTAGGACTATTATTGTTTTTTGTCATGTTCTACATCCTGGAGTGCCTCCTCACTACGGATCAATTGTAATGAAAGTAAATCTAATCTAATCTAATCTAATCAAACTCTTTGTACATAGCGAAATGGCGCTGGCGGCAAAGATTACACTGTCTACTGTCCTGCTACCTAGTAGTGAATAGCTGAAATACCAACTGACCCATACTACTCGCTGACCCATACTACACGCCGTTCCCCTATACGACAATAACATCCCTCAAAAGGACTGGCCTGCACAGAGTACTGATCTGAATCCTACAGAATACCTTTGGGATGTTTTGGAAAGCCAAATTCGTGCCAGGCGTCACCGACCGACATCAATACCTCTCCTCAGTGCAGCACTCCGTGAAGAATGGGCTGCCATTCCCCAAGAAACCTTCCAGCATCTGATTGAACGTACGCCTGCGAGAGTGGAAGCTGTCATCAAGGCTAAGGGTGGGCAAACATCATATTGAATTCCAGCATTACCGATGGAGGCCGCTACGAACTTATAAGTCATTTTCAGCCAGGTGTCCGGACACTGTTGATCACATAGTATATTACGTAACGCATGCTGTCGCATGCGTACCGATCACCTAGAGAAGCTATGTCCCTGTGGGATATCTAACCAGTTTTCCCGACTGGATCGAAAACTTCTTGACAGGTGACAAACAGTACGTTGCTCTAGATGGAGAGTCTTCTACAACCACTTTAATAATACCCAGTGTGTAGCATTGATGCGTACTACTACCATTGCTGTTCATTAACTAAGCGGACAGTAATAGCTACATCCTTAGGTCTCTCGCAGACTACGCAGTTATCTAAGAGCAAACTGTTCCCTGTAGAAATTGTAGTGACATACACTCAGATATTGACAAAATAACAGCCTGATGGAAATACTAGTAGTTACCTGTTAAGTTGAACAAATGTAAAGTTGTGCACTTCATGAAGCGTAACAACGCGGTAAAGTTTAATCGTAAAAATTATGGGTCGCAACTGTAGTCAGTCTTGTCTTGCACACCCTTAGAAGCAACAATTTGTAGCGATATGAAATGCAATCTTTCATAGACTCAGTTGTAGACAAGACAAATTACAAGTTCCAAATCAATGTACGATAGTGGCAAGCTACAGTTTTGTCTACGAAACAGTTTGCACAGATGGGGTGCTTCAGATAACATGTTCTCCTCTGTAACTCATAAAATAATAAGTGAGCGAGACTTCTATTTTGATTGGTTAACGTAAGAAACGTGACTCTTTATCAGAATTATGAACAGTTTATTCAGCTATTTTGCATAGAGTTACAGCGAGATATAATTGTTGAAATAAAACATATTCTCTTTCATGTAGCTGATGCTGAAATCAAATTTATATCAGTTTTAGTTAAGCAACTGGAAACGTTCAGACTTTTAAGGGTGTGCAGAACAATCAGTATGTTGTTGGCTGTGTTCAGACGATTTTTTTTCTGAGGAGAACTCACTCAACTATTCTCATACATACTGTAAGTGGTCCATGATTAAGGAATTTGTTGCTAGCACACTCGAGCAGATGTAATTTCGATGGATTGCTCACGCGCTGCCTGCGTTATGTAAGCTATAAGAGAATCTCAGACCAAAGAGCAGTGTTGACTGCAGTACGAACTGTGTAGCAGTAGGAGTAAGTAGTTGCTAGCGAGCAGTGTGGTGTGTGAAGTTGGCTGGGCCGGTCGTGTGGAGAGATGGCGGAGCCTGAGCGTTGTAGTATAAGGTAAAAGCAGCGTCGCGCGTATGTACTATTGTTACATCAAGTCCCATGTAAATGTTTAACAAAATCTCTTAATAATAATCTTTCCCATAAAAAGTAACTTTTGACAATCATTCATTTCAATTTAAAGAATTTACTAATTTTTCCAATCCATGGTCATCCTAATCATTGTAAAGAAAAATCAGTTATTTCTTTTATACATGAAAAATCTTTCTGCCAGCATTGCACTGAGCTGTGCCAGAAAAATTTCTTATAGGAGCAAATATATACGCGTTATCCGGCGACCTAATTGAGGTAAGATTTTTCAATTTATTCGTAATGAATTTTCAGAGCTATGTCGCATCACTGCTGACGTCCAAAGTTTACCAGTTTAAATTCATAGTCAATTATTGAAAGGTTATTTAAGTGAGTCGCAATTTAATTGAGAGGTTGGTCACATTGTATTATTGGTAGGTTACGCTAAATGTCAATGCTATACATATTTTCACTCTTGCGTAGTTACGCTAAATGAGAATATTATTTATATTATTTTTTTCTGTTGGGAGGTTACGGAATAAATCTCTTGGAACTTACACTAAATGTGAATTATATAAATAATTATTGTTTTTACTGTTGGGAGGTTATGGAAAAGATTTTGTGAGGAGGGTACACTGATGAAAACTTCAGGGAAGAGAAGTTCAGATTGTCTCACTTGGTGTTGTGCTCCTGTAGAAAGATATGGACTTTCAGTGCAGCTACCTGCAACCTACTGTGCTATGACCATGATGCAATCCTTCCCATTCCTTTCCTAGTTCTTGTAAAATGGTAAAGACTTATACAGTGCTGCGTCATGGCCTTGAAAATTCATTCTGAATAAATTGAAAAATTTTACCTTAATTAGGTCGTCGGATAACGCGTATATATCTGCTCCTATAAGAAATTTTTCTGGCGCAGCTCAGTGCAATGCTGGCCGACAGATTTGTCATGTATAAAAAGAACAACTGACTTTTCTTAGCAATAATCGGGATGACCATGGATTGGGGAAATTAGTAAATTCTTTAAATTGAAATGAATGATTGTCAAAAGTTACTTTTTATGGGAAAGATTATTATTAAGAGATTTTTTAAAACATTTACATGGGACTTGATACAACAATACTACATATGCGCGAGGCTGCTTTTACCTTAACTACAACGCTTAGGCTCCGCCATCGCTCCACACGACCGGCCCAGCCAACTTCACACACCAGACTGCTCGCTAGCAACTACTTACTCGTACTGCTACACAGTTCCTACTGCAGTCAACACTGCTCTTTGGTCTGAGATTCTCTTACAGCTTACATATCGCAGGCAGCGCGTGAGTAATCCATCGAAATTACATCTGCTCGAGTGCGCTAGCAACAAACCCTTTAATCATGGACCACTTACAATACAAGGAGTAACATATCATTGTAAACATAAAATTACAGTATAATCGCGTTAGAGATCGATCTGCGCTCCAGCAAAAAGACATAAAAGTGAGCAATAGAGGGATATTGGCAAACAGAAACCGATACTGACCAGACGTTGTAGGAAGTGGCCTGTAGCGTTGTATCTGTTTGTGCAGCCAAAAAAGATGTGACTGAGATTATCTTCTTCACCACATTCGCACAATAGGGATATCACTGGACTCATACGATGCACATGTTTCCTGTAACGGCCATGGTTCAATATGAGGTACCTTTTGTATTTGGAGGTCTCTTGTCATCCTGATTTTTCTCTTTGTAGTGTTCGTGAGAAAGGGGAACGACAAGCTCCAATTGATGTGCCCATGTAGCGAAGAACTACTGTACGTTTATTAAGTTTAAGGAACAGAATAGAATAACACAGTTTCCTTGGAACTGATATCCGCACTACTAGGCTCAGCTGAAATTCAGTCACTTATGTTGCAATGGAATGTTCTTACACAAAACAAGTAAGACTGTCATTGTCAGAGAGCAGTAGGCTGCTGAAGGTCGGAGTCCAGCGAGGCAGTGAGCTCGAGGACGGTAAAGATGGGGCTCAGCAAGGCAGTAGCTCAATAATGGTTGAGACGAGGTCCACCGAGGCCGTAGCTGGAGTATAGCTGAAGGCGGTTGACGCTGTGGTGACCTACCTCGCTGGCTTGGTATTGTGAACTTCAGTTGATGAGCTGGAAGGTGCAGGGGTTGTAACCATAGGGATTGTAAACTGGATGCAGAGCGGTCCGGCAGCAACCTAAATACTTTCCCAGCGAAGGGAACCAGGGGAGGGACGTGACTTGCGGGGGCGAGGTAGTACCGCGATAGCAGTTCCGTTTGTGGCAAGGCTGGTGCCGCAAGGTACTGTGGTGCCCGCTGGAGGTTCGCTTGTAAACAATCTAGCACATAAACATCCACAGTTTATGGAATACTCAATGAAGTGAATACTCAATGAATACTCATTGAACGCTCAATGGACTGTGGACGAAGCCCGACCAACAGGCATTACATGCATTGATCAAATATTATAGTGCATTGAGAATGGCTAGTTTCTAGCTGAAATCTAGATCTGCCAATAAATTTCAAAAGGACGACTCACAGCTGAAATCTGTTATTTACAAGTCATAAAACTTTGTCAGCGTGACCAGGAAGGATTCAGGATTCACACTCGTAGCTGTGGAAGTTCATAAACATAAAAAAATAAATTTTTTATATGTGAAATTTCATCATTTTTTCACTTACTATTGGCTGCATTTGTTGCTATAGGTATACTTTTCTTTATAAGTAAGAGAGATTCCTTGATCAATTTTGCACTCCATACAAACCATACATATGAAACTCTAAAACTTTCCAAATATATGAAAAACTGTGGTAAAAATTAAGAAAATTAACTATAAAATTTGAGTTCTTTCTAAACATAAAGTTTAAAATGTAACATCTCACTCAGTTTTTCATAAATTAAATAAATTCTATAGTTTCGTATACCTGTAAGTATGGTTTGTATGCAGTGCAAAATTCATCGAAGAATTTCTCTTACTCATGAAGAAAAGTGTACCTATAGCAACAAATGCTGCCAATAGTAACTGAAAAAACAATGAAATTTCACATGTAAAAAAATTATTTTGCTATGTTTTTGAACTTCCACTGCTATGAGTGTGAATCCTAAATCCTTCCTGGCCATGCTGACAAAGTTTTATGAATTTATTTGTAAAAGTATAGACAGTGGAAATTAAAATGTCCTGTGCCTCTTCTGCTCCCAGTCGGTCTGTTTGACATTCTGCCCCCTTAAAATCGCTCCTCGATGTTTCAGTCATTGTTCAGCAAACGTGTAAGCATTACAATTATGGGCCTTCCTATGTATATGCAGTACGTTACATTTGTTTATGTTGTGGACCAACTGCTACTCCCTGCAACACGCATCGATCCTCTGCAGTTCTTCCTGCATTCCGCTGCAATTTTCTAGCATTGCGACGTCTCTGTATACAACAGCATCATCCGCGAAACGCCTCATGGAACTACCGATGTTGTTTGCTGTGTTGTCAATATATACTGTGAAAAGTAATGGATCTATAACGCTCTCTCAGGATACTTCCGAAGGTACTTTGAGGTCTGAAGACTTCTCTCTGTCTGACATGCTGTTCCGTTTGCTAGAAACTCTTCAGTCTAATCACGCAGTTGTCTGATATTCCATACGCTCGTATTTTGTTCGTTAGAAGGCAGTGCGGAATTGGGTCGAACGCTTTACGAAGGCCAAGGAGTGCGGCATCTACCAGTGCGCCGGTATCTTACTGCTTTCTGGGTTTCGTGGACGAACAGCTCGCTCAGAGATATACATACACTCTTACCATACTGCAACCGTGACTGGCAGTGGGAGTAACGTTAAAATATTGTAGAATAAATATTACTACCATTTGATTCGCAGTTCATATGATGTGCACTGGAAACGGATGAGGAATGAAATCGGTCTTCGCTTGTCGTAACCTATTCGGGAGAAAAACTTCGGCGGTCGCCTGGAGTGTTTTAAGGGAACCACAGTAAACCCATGTCAAGAAGGGAATTTGACCCCTCATTCCATTGGCGTAGGGGTGGCCACTGCATCGCTTCTCTCGGTAAGCATTAATTTACCCAAGCAGGTCACAATCGATAGCCGCCGTCTGGCCTGTTTGGGCCGCGCACAAGATTTTTGCTCTCCCTGTGTGGGGTCTCGCGTGATGTATTCCGTTAACATTATAACATCAGCACCTCAGTTTCGACAAAAATAATTTCCGTGTTTGGGGGGCATCACGCTGGTTTTCAAGCAGATAGTCGAGAACGTGAACACGTACATAATATGTCGGTTTGAACCTGTTCGTGTTCTTCCACGTATTGTCAACTGAAACTGCAGTCGTAGGATAATGCACAAATAGTAGTCAGTCGCAACTCCATACAACCCCCCCCCCCCCTCCCCACCGCCGACCCCGCGCCCGGCCATACTGATTTTGGTTTTCCGCGATTACAATAAATCGTTTCAGGCAAATGCCGGGATGGTTCCTTTGAAAGGGCGCGGCCGACTTCCTTCCCCATCCTTCCACAACCCGATGGGGCCAATGACCTTCCTGTTTGGTCCCTTCCCCCAAATCAACCAGCCAACCAACTCCATACAATATGTATAAATTTTGTTGTTAATCTGATACAGGGACAGCGGCTCAGCTTTCTCAACGATTCCGTCTAAATTTGTAGCATACGCACGACTCGGCCAGGAATGAAATTAACAGAAGCGGAAGCGCCAGATAATTACGTCAGGGTACATCCAGGCAGCGGTTGACGCAGCGGAAAGCGTATAGAATGGTAATAAGAAGTTCGTGAGATCGAGTCCCAAAATATTTTCTAGTTTCAATATTCACGTTACGAACGCTGCAAATAAACCGAAACGATGTTCAGTACATTATATTTATTAATATTTTCATAAAAGACATGGAAAGGAAAGGGAAAGAAAACTGAGACTGCAAACAAATTTCCAGAAAGGAATTGTGAGGCGTACGCAAGAAGTTTCCATATAAAACTAGATACTTTATTTAACAGTTGATGATTTACATGTTCTGGGGTAATAATATTTGTAAAAACAGTGGAGGCAGTAATTTCCTCGTCACCGTGTACACGTTACAAAAGCCGGATTTTTACAATTACGTGGTTGTTTTAAAGTTTCTTTACTACATAAACTTATTCGAAATTTATAAAAGCTTGTCTCTCACCGCACAGTTTAGCAGCAAACTACGCGTAACACATGATTTCTCCGATATTGGTGACGATAATAGGTGACGTATATTGATACAGCCTCCTCGGGATGTGATTTCTTTTCCTCTCTCGACGGCACAAGAAAAGTTTTGAAGCTTTTTGATGAAATTCTTTAGTGCCGATAAAAATAGACATCACAGGGTTGCACTAGCAGATCAACCTCAACTCACAACTAGAGCGAGAACATGAGCTACAAAATTGTAGGAAATCTTGCATCTGACGTTTACAGATCTATGGTATATGTACGGAATGACATCCAAAACTACAAAGTGCGGGAAGGTGTGGAACCCATGGTAAACGAAGTCTCTGGAATAAAACCAATCACAATCTACAAACCTCCTAATGTTACATGGCCCAACCCTCCCCTACCAACTATTGGGCATCCTGGAGTCTAAGTCGGCGATTTTAATTCCCACCACACGAAATGGGGGTACTAAACAAACAACGAAAATGGAGAGATCTTATACGAGTGGATTGAATACCTAGGGCTCCACCTGGCCTATGATGCTAAAGACCTGAAAACATTCCGATCTGCCCGTTGTCAAAGTGAAACCTGTTCTGACGTTGGTCCTACTGTTCTCTAGCAGACAGGCTTGTCTGCTACCGTCAAGCATGCAACTAGAAATATATTTGCCCATTCATTCTTTCACACAGAAGGGAAGGGGGATGACAGTATCTTATCATATACAGTATGTAAAAGAAAGCGGATGTAGGTTCCGTATGAGGCTGTGTGACATGAATTACATATAAACTGTGTTTTAAAGTGTAGTAGTGTGACAGATCGTTCTTGTTTATGTGTAAAAGTAACACGTTTCACTGCTCAGTCTCCTCCCAGATAGTCAGAAACACCACAGTAAATTTAGAAGTGGAATGTATGCCGTAAATGACAACAGATTTAAGAAATTAACACGAAAGGAATCCAACAGAGACCTTTTAATTTCGCTATGGAAAATTAACGTGTGGGATGGTTGGTGGCTATTAAAACAAGACGTAAGCTCTGCCTTGTTCATATCAAAGCCCTAATACTCACAAACACACACGTCACGTTATGCACACTAGATGTCTATTTAGCACATTCACAGCAAAATACCTTTATACAAAGTGACAAGCTAATCCACAGCCATCAAAAATGGGATAAACACAGATGACGAAAAGGAACGATATGCCATTTCGTGATGAAGAAACACTGCTAAAATCTGTGAGAGAATGCAACCCTCTCTGGCAGACAGGACATCAACACAGCCCCGTCTTCGTCCACAAGAGCGGACAGTGATCAACATAAAGAACACATACATAGGTACTTTGTGGATAGATCTTGTGAGAGTAGATCTGTGGTATTCTCTTGCTTAGGACAGTGCAAACACTGAGCTGAGGTAAGCTTTCATGACTGGTCACTTGATATTTCTAAGACAGCAATTTGTACTCGTAGCTTGACAGAAATATTTTTTTCATAAGCACCGTAGATACCTCCAGATGCGGGTAGAGTAATCTTTTCAATTTATGAAGGTCTTTCTTGCCACATATTAGAAGAATGATGACAAGTGTCACAGGTTTGCAGTTGAAGATAAATGACAGCACAGGACATGCATTCTGAAGTGTTGCAGAGGATGTTCAGTGAGTTAATTGTCAGACACAGACATCGCACGTTTCCACAGGATTTGTGAGTCATTTCTGGTGAATTCAGGTGTCATTCCTTTAACAAAACACCTGCATTAGAAATCGTTTGCCTGCAAGATTGTGGATGGTCATGATAACTAGGGTTGGCTATTATGACTTACATAGGAATCCACATAATGGCTATGGATTGTCAGCAAATCAAGCATACCAGCGAAGCAGTTCTACTGCGGTTTCCTCTGGAGGTGTCTGGCAATGAATGTTTACACAAAACTCCCATAAAATGAAGGTGCAAAACTTACATCCAGTAATGTTCCAGATGCATTCAGACTAGACGAATTTGGTGATGTCAACATGAGTCCTCCTCAAATCACTGCGTCACAATTGGAGCCTTACACCCGCAGACAACTATGAGGGCACTTGTGTAGAAGGTCTTTGCCACCACAATAGGGAGCGTCAGGAGATGTGACTTGAAACCACCATGCGTGCAGACTTGGAGAGATTCTACCAGCCGGCTAGCGTGTAAGACATTGAAATACGTTCAATTGAAGTGAAATATTTCTGAAAAACTTCAAATTTACAGTTATTTAAAGCGTGTGACTTTGATTTTACAAAGGCTTCTCTGAAATATTTTGGATGAGGTTCAGACTATGAACATTTTATATGAAATGGGAGTATAGAGAGAAACTGAACAAGTCATGTACTGCATGGTAGAGACTACATAACACTTCAAACCATACATACATGATACAGTGAAAATGTAAGAAAATGACTCTTGTTACAGTGGAATTGTAACAGACTACCCCATGTTCCAGTCACAGTAAAATTGTAACAAAAAACAACATTTGACAGAAACTAGTAACGTATTGCCCTATATTGTAGTCAAATTTATAAAAAAAATAACTCCATATTACATTGAAAATGTAATGAAACACCCCGTGATACAGAGAAAATGGAATCAAATTACCCAATACACCCCTGTGTTAGAGCAAAATTCACTGAAGACCTGCAAGCAGTAGAGTTTGATGGGAGCATCAGTGCACACCATAGACCCAACACGGAAAGTTGGAACAAGTACTGTGCCACCTGCATACCGATCGTGCTGATAAGGACGCTATTAACAGGTGTAATGTCATAGCTTTCATAAGCTTTCCGTGCTGTTATCAAAGGCCTCTTAGCTACAACACACTCATATCCTACTGGATTTGTCTCTGATATAATGTAGTGTAATGGTTGTAGGCTCTATTTGTAGCCCACAAACACTCCATACCTGGTGCCACCTACACGTTTGTCAGATTCCCGGTATACAGTGAGGTTTTCCTTGATGTCACTGAGGAATTGTCCATTCGCTGTGGCTGCTCTGGCAAAATTTTACCACGGTGTTACAATGTGGTGGGCTGTAGCCATTTGTATTGCAAGGGCAGTAATTGCAACTAAATTCAATATCTTAATTTTATTTATATAAATTTAGCAGTTCAGTTATAATTAAATTTTATAATAAATCATTTCACGTTGCAAGGAATAAAACAATAACGGAAGCAGTGAAAATCGAGCCTGAGCCAACAAACTGGCACTCAGTGAGCTTGATCACTTTTTTTTCCTTCGTCATCGTTCCAGTCGTTTGCTACAGGGCAATGTTACATGGCACATTTTCCAGTTGATAGTTGAATACTTCACTCAGTCCGAACACACTGAGCTACTGTGATGGCAAACCACTGGCCTTTGGAACATATACAAGAACTGCTGCTGAAAAATCCCTCTATGCGTAAATCCTTAGAAAGCTTAAGCGCTGTTCATGTATTTACGTGCCTCGCTTTTGCTGGCTTTGTGGAAAAAAAAAAAAAAAACATGCTAAGTGAGGTGGCGCATTGGTTACACACTGGACTCGCATTCAGGTGGACGACGGTTCGATCCCGCGTCCGGCCACCCTGATTTAGGTTTTCCGTGATTTCCCTCAATCGGTTCAGGCAAATGCCGGGATGGTTCCTTTGAAAGGGTACGGCCGACTTCCTTCCCTACTCTTCCCTAATCCAATGAGATGATGACGTCACTATTTGGTCTCTTCCAACAAATCAACAAAAAAAGCCTCGTTTTTATATCTTGAACTCTTTAGGAAATATGAGAATTGTTATGAGCACATGATTCATGATGTGGAGGGAGTGCATTGCGTGTGATTGTCTATCGGATATAAAAACCAATAAAATGAGATATCAATGTGCTCTCAGTTTTAAATGGAATTTCCATATCTTATCTACATTTCATTCATAGAAGTGCATATGCAGAAATTAACAACACGCAAAGTTTACGCAATGCGCTATTTTTTTAAATTTTTTATTGTAAGTGGTGGCTCACGTCAGTACCAGTGATGTGTATCGCTTTGGATCGGAAGAACAGAAGTATAGGCTGTCAGTCTTGCTTGCACGACGAAAACAGAGCTCACCATTTGCAGCACAGTCGGCAGTACCGATTGCAGACCTCTGCTACCGAGCCGAGTGGAGGGTCAGAATCTGAGACTCTAACAGTTCTGCCAGCGTGCAGGCTGCAGATTTCTCGACTTGCGCCAGTGGGTGGTTGGGTTTCGGGTCTCACTGAGTAGGTCTGGAGTACAGTACACGCAGGAGACGGCTACACGGGTAGTAGAGGCTGTGTGGAGTGGACTGGGCCGTGTTTTAGGTTAGAGGGTCTCAGGGGAAACGCAAAAAGGTCTTTAGTCTCAAAGATTGCATATCGAACACAGGAAGAAGGAACATCCAGGAGCCATCAGTATAATAGTAGTAAATTGTCGCAGCTTTGTTGGGTCAGTACCAGAGCTCCAAACGCTAATAGAAAGTACCGATGCTCAGATCGTTATAGGCACTGAAAACTGACTAAAACCGAAGATAATTTCTGCCGAAATTTTTGCGAAGAACCTAACGGTATACCGAAAGGATGAGGGAAACACGGTTGGCGATGGCGTATTTGTTGCTGTTAGAAGTATTCTATCTTGTAGCGAAATTGAAACAGACACTTGCTGTGAGTTAGTATGGGCAGAGGTCATTCTTGGCAACCGGAATAAAAGAATAATTGGATCATTTTCAGACCTCCCAACTCAGATGATACAATTGTTCAAAGAAAACTTGAGTTTAATTTCAAAGAAGTAGCAACTCATACAATTACAGTTTGTGGTGACTTCAATTTTCCATCGATATTTTGGCGAAAATACGAGGGTTATTCGGAAATAAGGAACGTTCGATCGCGAAATGGAAACCACAGTGAAAATCCGATGAAGTTTTGCACAGGTGTGTTGGGCAGGGTCTCTAGTATTTCCGTCGATTGCGTTACGTCGTTCTTTTTAGTTCTGAGCACACAGTGAGCACATAAAGATACCTAGAACAATCGTGTCCCCCGACAAATACAAGGGCCTGGTGAGAAATTTCGCCTGAAGCAATGCAGCCAACATTACAAAACTGTCGTGCATTTTCTTCTTCAAGACAATTCTCAGCCGCATTCTGAAGGGGCAATGGAGATGCTCCTGCATCGTTTTCAATTGGAAATGTTTGATTACCCACAATACAGCCCGTAATTGTTTCCCTCTGAGTTTCATCTCTGCTCACATGAACCGCTGGCTATGAAGACAACATTTTGGCACAGACAACGAGCTGTAGGCCAGCGTAGAGAATTGGCGGAAAGCACTGGCGGCTGCCTTCTATAACGAGGGTATTGGAAAGTTGGTACAAGGTTACGACAAACGTCTAAGTCGGATCGGCGACTATGGAGATACAGTAGATTATCCATCAACAGAACGAAGATTTAAATAGCAACGTAACAACAAAAATGGTAGTTCATAAATATAAAAGATAAATAATAATTTTAACGTGTTAAAGAGCGTTTGGAAGAAGGCACTGACTAAAAAAAAGGTTATGTTAAAAATAAATTGGATTCGGTAAAATTCAGTTAAGAGTCGATGGCTTTTCAATCGTTCGTCGTAATAACAAACGGAATCTGTACGTCTTCTTCGCAACAGTATAGTTCCAATCCATTCTTGGAATGGGAGGACCACGTCACATAGCCGACGGTTCGGAAAACAGTTCTTGCGCAGCACATCTTGGTTCATTCTCTGAAACTTATCTGTAACAGATAGAATGGAAGCTCTCACACGATTGGTAGATATGTGTACAACAAACAGCGGCACCTCTTTCACGCTCTTCAAATACAAACTGCGATTACCTTTCAAGATAAGCGCACACTGATATCAGATATGATGCGAAAACAGGTAACGTTTTATGTACCACACACTACGATATTTTGGACCTGTGGCTGTGTAAGTTTTCGGTCTGATCTGTGGTTGACCCAATAACTTATGGGAAATTAAACGTAGCTTTCAGTTTTGGCAATACTTTAACATAAGCGAATATTCTCCATCTGCGCCCTGTTTCGGGATCTAGACGACAAGTAACTCCTAAAACTGGTTAGATGCACAGTCCACATGCCAGACTAAGTCAAGACCATACCATAACCATTAGAAGTATGCCCGATAAAACATTATTTTGAACCAGTCTATGATTTGACGGGTACAACCTCTGTGTTTATACAATGTCTGTATCTTCGCAATACAATGTCCTTCGACATGAAGGAACAGACACTATCACTGACAATTATAGCCGCGATAAACATTACGAAATCGTTTCGCATTCTGCGACTATAAATTGACGTCAGCTGTTTGCGGAACATGAAAATTTGTGCCGCTCTCAATAAGCGGGATTCTTGGTTCGGCTCCCGGACCTGCACAAATTTTCATGTG
The DNA here is from genome assembly GCF_023897955.1 of Schistocerca gregaria. NCBI lineage: Eukaryota > Metazoa > Arthropoda > Insecta > Orthoptera > Acrididae > Schistocerca > Schistocerca gregaria. Next base: position 749,716,793 of record NC_064921.1, read on the forward strand.
TCGCAAACAGCTGACGTCAAGGCGTAGTCGCAGAATGCGAAACCATTTTATAATCTCGGATTTATTTAGACTAAAGATCAGATATGTATATACCGCCTTAAACCGAAAACTGACCACTGTCGATTGCAGGTGGATCTGTTTCGATGATTTTCTGGTTAACATGAGTGAATTATCGGTTCCTCCTCACGTAGCATCGCGAAATCTGCGGAACGGGATTTTTATTTCAGTGCGTGTGCAACAAACGAAAGACGTCGTTACTAATTAGAAAAAATTTGTTTCGTAGTAGCTCGGTACGAATACCACGTTTCAACAGACGTTGGCAATGTTGTGGTTGTTGTGGTGTTCAGTCCAGAGACTGGTTTGATGCAGCTCTCCATGCTACTCTATCCTGTGCGAGCTTCTTCATCTCCCAGTACCTACGACACCCTACATCCTTCTGAATCTGTTTAGTGTATTCATCTCTTGGTCTCCCTCTATGATTTTTACCCTCCACTCTGCCCTCCAATACTAAATTTGTGATCCCTTGATGCCTCAGAATATGCCCTACCAACCGGTCCCTTCTTCTAGTCAAGTTGTGCCACAAACTCCTCTTCTCCCCAATCCTATTCAATACTTCCGCATTAGTTACGCGATCTACCCATCTAATCTTCAGCATTCTTCTGTAGCACCACATTTAGAAAGCTTCTATCCTCTTGTCCAAACTATTTATCGTCCATGTTTCACTTCCATACATGGCTACACTCCATACAAATACTTTCAGAAACGACTTCCTGACACTTAAATCTATACTCGATGTTAACAAATTCCTCTTCTTCAGAAACGCTTTCCTTGCCATTGTCAGTCTACATTTTATATTCTCTCTACTTCGACCCTCATCAGTTATTTTGCTCTCCAAATAGCAAAACTCCTTTACTATTTTAAGCGTCTCATTTCCTAATCTAATTCCCGCAGCATCACCCTATTTAATTCGACTACACTCCATTATTCTCGTTTTGCTTTTGCTGATGTTCATCTTATATCCTCCTTTCAAGACACTGTACATTCCGTTCAGCTGCTCTTCCAGGTCATTTGCTGTCCCTGACAGAATTACAATGTCATCGGCAAAACCTCAAAGTTTTTGTTTCTTCTCTATGGATTTTTATTCCAACTCCGAATTTTTCTTTTGTTACCTTTACTGCTTGTTCAATACACAGATTTAATAACATCGGGGATAGGCTACAACCCCGTCTCACTCCCTTCCCAACCACTGCTTTCCTTTCATCTCCCTCGACTGCCATTTGGTGTCTGTACAAATCGTAAATAGCCTTTCGCTCCCTGTATTTTACCCCTGCCACCTTCAGAATTTGAAAGAGAGTATTCCAGTCAACATTGTCAAAAGCTTTCTTTAAGTCTACAAATGCTAGAATTGGCAATAATGGTGAATAAAAAGTACAAAACCGGTGATTGGACAGGAAAACGAATTAAAACTCGTGAGAAATGAAATATAAAATGACAAAACAGAAAATACACGGGACAGAAAATCAACAGTAATATGAAATCCTGACAGCAGTCTGTAGAACGTATTTACAGTGTAGCAGCCCACGTTAAAAACGGTGAAATGATATAGAAACGTGAAGTTTGGTGTTATAAAAATGACAAATTTCGCAACCCGTTACTCATAACATCACATGAATTAGCGTTAGCGAGCGCACCGGATACATAAAAACTTGATGTTTTTTAGAGGATTCACATACAGTTAACATCAGGTTCTGATGATTATCATGACGAGAAAGCAGAAACATTCGAGGTCACTAAGGATACTTACCGATCGTGCTCCTTCCCTTGCATTATTAGCTATTGGAATAGGAAAGAGGGGAAAAAGAAGTGGTGTCCGGTGTACATTACCCCAGACACAATAAGGGGGTTTGCTGAGTTGTTGTTAGCGCTGTCTTCAGTCCCAAGAGTAGTTAACGCAGCTTTCCGCGCTCTTCTATAATTCTTCTTCTTTGCATAGCTTTAAAGAAATCGTTTATATCCAAGATCACATTCGTAAATATTTTTTATCACCGATTTCGACTAGTAAGACTTTATATTTACATCTTCAAAATCGTTTCTGATCGTACGCCATGTTTCATTGTGCATTCATTACTCATGTAATGTTAACATTCCGCACAGGTTCCTCAAAAATAAAATTACAAGTAGGTTTGTCGCAAGTAAAAATATACACAGCTAAAATTCACTTAGGGGAACTTGGATTGTCTACAACGCTTGTCAGTTGTTAGAAATCCACAGTATTGTAAGCAGGCTGTTTAGGTTTTTATGTTGGTAACGCCACGTAGCGTTCTGTATGAAAATCACTGACTGTGCTGTGCGCAGTCTGTGGCTGGTTGGCATTGTTGGAATATTTGCTATTCTAGTGTTGGCCAGTTGGATGTGAACAGCGCGTAGCGTTGCGCAGTTGGAGGTGAGCCACCAGCAGTGGTGGATGTGGGGAGAGAGGTGGCAGAATTTTGTGAGCGGACGATCTGGACGTATGTCCACCAGAAAGAGTAAATTTGTAATACTGTATATCATGAACTGACACACACACAATGATGACTTTTTGAATATTATTAAGGTAAATACGTTGTTTGTTCTCTATCAAAATCTTTCATTTGCTAACTATGCCTATCAGTAGTTAGTTCCTTCAGTAGTTAGAATATTTTATTTAGCTGGCATTATTGGCGCTCGCTGTAGTGCAGTAGTTCGAGTAACGAAGATTTTTGTGAGGTAAGTCATTCATGAAAGGTATAGGTTATTGTTAGTCAGGGCCATTCTTTTATGGTGATAATTGAAAGTAGGATTGCTTTGCGCTAGAAAATATTGTGTGTCAGTTTACTGTTGATCAGAATAAGTAGAGAGAAAAATGTCTGAGTACGTTCATACGTTCAGTTTTGCTCAGCTGTTTGAAAATTAAGTAACGTAAGAGGATTTCCAGCACTGTCATTTATAAAATGTTTCTAAGGGGATGTTTCAGTATATAGCAAAAATGCGCATTTATACCGATGATTACATTTAAATGACGAGTGAAGCACATCTTCCTAGATGTCATTCATTCTTCAAAAAAATGTGAACCGCTCCTTCTCATACTTCGTTATGAGAAACTTTGCACAGCTATTGCAAACTGCAGTGTCCAGTCACATTAATGTGACCATTTGCCAAAAGCCTTAACAACCAGATTTTCCAGTGCGGACCGTTGCACGGCGTGCAGGAAGAGTCAGTGAGATTCTGGAAGGTACCGGCAGGGATGTGGAGTTGTGCCGACTCAAATGCCGTGGCCAGCTGCTCTACGTTTCTCGGGAGAGAATCCGTGACGCATACAGCCCATTCGAGATGGTCCCACAGATTCTCGACTTTGTCTAATCCGGGAAGCGTGGTTGCCAGGGAAGTATCGAAACACATCCTGGTGATCTTCGATCCACAGGCGTACACATGTCACATTCTCCTGCTGGTAGGTACCATCGTGCCGATGAAAAACAAACTGAATGTAGGAGGGACATGGTCCCCGAGGATAGGCGCATCCTTGTGTTGATTCATCCTGCCTTTTCAGAATGACGAGACCACCCAGGGCATGCCACTAAAACATTTCCCAGACCATAACGCACCTTCCTCCAGTCTGGACCCTTCCGTCTATTGTTACAGGGCCGTACACACCAACGGTCATCTATCTGATAGAGCATAAAAAGTGACTCATCTGAAAATGCCACATGTCGCCACTCACTGGACGTCCAATTGCGGTACTGGCGTGCAAACTCTACATCTACATTTATACTCGGCAAGCCACCCAACGGTGTGTGGCGGAGGGCACTTTACGTGCCACTGTCATTACCTCCCTTTCCTGTTCCAGTCGCGTATGGTTTGCGGGAAGAACGACTGCCGGAAAGCCTCCGTGCGCGGTCGAATCTCTCTAATTTTACATTCGTGATCTCCTCGGGAGGTATAAGTAGGGGGAAGCAATTGTATTCGATACCTCATCCAGAAACGCACCCTCTCGAAATCTGGACAGCAAGCTACACTGCGATGCAGAGCGCCTCTCTTGAAGAGTCTGCCACTTGAGTTTGCTAAACATCTCCGTAACGCTATCACGCTTACCAAATAACCCTGTGACGAAACGCGCCGCTCTTCTTTGGACCTTCTCTGTCAACCCGGCCTGGTACGGATCCCACACTGATGAGCAATACTCAAGTATAGGTCGAACGAGTGTTTTGTAAGCCACCTCCTTTGTTGATGGACTACATTTCTAAGGACTCTCCCAATGAATCTCAACATGGCACCCGCCTTACCAACAATTAATTTTATGTGATCATTCCACTTCAAATCATTCCATACGCATACTCCCAGATATTTTACAGAAGTAACTGCTACCAGTGTTTGTTCCGCTATCATATAATGATACAATAAAGGATCCTTCATGTATTCGCAGTACATTATATTTGTCTATGTTAAGGGTCAGTTGCCACTCCCTGCACCAAAGGCCTACCGCTGCAGATCTTCCTGCATTACGCTGCAGTTTTCTAATGCTGCAACTTCTCTGTATACTACAGCATCATCCGCGAAAAGCCGCATGGAACTTCCGACACTATCTACTAGGTCATTTATATATATTGTGAAAAGCAATGGTCCCATAACACTCCCCTGTGGCACGCCAGAGGTTACTTTAACGTCTGTAGACGTCTCTCCATTGAGAACAACATGCTGTGTTCTGTTTGCTAAAAACTCTTCAATCCAGCCACACGGCTGGTCTGATATTCCGTAGGCTCTTACTTTGTTTATCAGGCGACAGTGAGGAACTGTATCGAACGCTTTCCTGAAGTCAAGGAAAATGGCATCTACCCAGTAGCCTGTATCTAATATTTTCTGGGTCTCATGAACAAATAAAGCGAGCTGGGTCTCACACTCTGGAATCCATGTTGATTCCTACAGAGTAAATTCTGGGTTTCCAGAAATGACATGATACGCGAACAAAAATTATGTTCTAAAATTGATCGATGTCAGAGATATAGGCCTATAGTTTTGCGCGTCGGCTGGACGACCTTTCTTGAGAACTGGAACTACCTGTGCTCTTTTTCCAATCATTTGGAACCTTCCGTTCCTCTAGAGACTTGCGGTACACGGCTGTTAGAAGAGGGGCAAGTTCTTTCGCGTACTCTGTGTAGAATCGAATTGGTATCCCGTCAGGTGCAGTGGACTTTCCTCTGTTGATTTCAGTTGCTTTTCTATTCTTTGGACACTTATTTCGATGTCAGCCATTTTTTCATTCGTGCGAGGAACGACTTTGCCGCCGATGAACAGCAGTGAGCATGAGTGCATGGATCAGGCGCATGCTACGGAGGCCCATATGCAGCAATATTCGCTCATCGGTCGTTGAGGAGACTGTTGGTTGCCCCTTGGTTTACCTTGGCGGTTAGTTGCTCGACAATTGCACGTATACTGGCGCCGTACACATCTCTGCAGCCATCGTTGATCACTGTCATCAGTGGTCCGTGGTCCACAACAGTTACCTCGGCGCCAGTTTTGGATAACGCCATTTTGCTATGCACGGTACATTTTAATCACAGCGACACACGAACGGTTTACAAACTTAGCCGTTTCGAAATTCTACTACCCTTGGGCTAGATGCCAATAGTCATGCCCTTTTGGACGTCAGATAAATCGTCCCATTCCCGCATTATGACGACGATTGCACTGTTTTCCAACCCCGTCGACACGCTTCATATATGCTCCACAGCCAGTGCTGTCATCTGCCGCCTTTTGTATTTGTTGCACGTTGGCGCCGAACACAGACGATGGTCCGTGTATACCAGTTTGCCCCGTCGACACGCTTCATATATGCTCCACAGCCAGTGCTGTCATCTGCCGCCTTTTGTATTTGTTGCACGTTGGCGCCGAACACAGACGATGGTCCGTGTATACCAGTTTGCCCTGTTAGCTGTAATCAACCCTACGCCTTCCTTTGCAATTTTTATCCTTCAGACTTCTCCTTCTCTCCATTAACAAACTATTCTATGATACCTCAGTATGGGCCCTACCAACCAATTCCTTCTTTTACTCGAGTTGTGCCATTAATATCTTTTCTCCCCCATTCGATTCGGTACCTCTTCATTACCTATCCGATCTGTCCACATAATATTCAGCATACCTGTGTAGCTGCACATTTCAAAAAGTTTCTTATTTCTTCTTGTCTGTTCATATTCCACTTCCTGGTAAAGCTGCACCCCACACAAATAAGTTACCGTCTGCAAATACACTGTGTGATCAAAAGTATCCGGACGCCTCCAAAGCTTCAGTCTGGAACCGCGCGACTGCTACGGTCGCAGGTTCGAATCCTGCCTCGGGCATGGACGTGTGTGCTGTCCTTAAGTTAGTTAGGTTTATGAATTCTAAGTTCTAGGGGACTGATGACCTCAGAAGTGAAGTCCCATAGTGCTCAGAGCCATTTGAACCATTTGAACGCCCCCAAAAATATGCGTTTTTCATATTAGGTGCATTGCGCTCCCACCTACTGACAGGTACTTCATATCGGCGACCTCAGTAGTCATTAGACATCGTGAGAGAGCACAACGCTTCCTGTACCTGTCGCTCAGTGTACAGACTCAATAAAGTAGGGGTAGGCTAGAGATCTGTTTGTCTCCCTTCTCAACGTCATCTTCCTTTCCGTGATCTGCGACTATTATAACTGCAGTCTAGATTCGGTACAAATTGTAGATAATCTGTCGCTCTACGCTATCTTCAAAATTTAAAATAATGTATTCGTTCAATATGATCAAAACTTTCTCTAAAGCCATAAATATTTCCTCAGCCTGTTTTCTCAGATATGGCAAATTTTAGGGTCAGTATTGCCTTCGTGTGTTTCTACGTTTCTCCACAACCCAAACTGATCTTCCTCAAGATCGGCTTCTCCCACTTTTTCCATTCCTCTGTGAGGCTTTTGCAAACATGACTTATTAAATTTATGATTGAATAATGCTCACACCTGTCAGTAGCAACCTTATTTAGAGTGTAAGGGTATTTTGCCGGTGTCATATACGTACCTTGCTCTCACATCAGGTGGAACAGGTTTTCATTCCTTTGTTTCTCTTAAGATCTTAATATTCTGTGGGTATGCCTTGAGCTCCAGGTACCCTATCCCGACTTACATCTCTCAGTGCTTTGTGAAAAATCTTCTCGCAATATTTATCTACTTTCTCTACTCTTTCCAGAATACCGTCTTCAAATTTATTTCCTTTGTATAATCTTCCTGTGTATACTTTCCATTTTTCTACCTTTCATTCTTTGATTAGTATCGGCTTGCTATCGGAGCTCTTGATATTCGTTTAGCTTCTTTTTTCCTACAAATGTTTCTTTAATTTTTCTATATGCGGCGTCGCTCTTTCCCAAAGTCACGCATGCTACTACAGCTTTCACTTTCCCCTCCAGCCATTTCTGTTTGCTATTTTGCGCTTCGCGTCTGTCTTGAATTTTAGGGTATGTCTTAAATTTTGGTATTCCCATTTGCTCTCTTCACTTGATACGTTTTTATAATTGCGCCTTTCGACAGTTAAATACAATATCTCGTGCATTATCGGAGGATTTCTACTGGGCTTTATCTTTTGGCGGTTTTGATTCTCCATTGCCAATACGATTTCATCTCTCAAAGCTAGCCATTCGTCTTCTATTGTATCCCTTTCCCCTGCTCCACTTAGAGTTTCCTAACGCTCCATTGCAAATTCTCAACAACTTCTGGTTCTGTCAACTTATCGAGACCCCATCTACTCAATTTCCTGTCTCTGGGCAATTTCTTCAGTTTTAATCTACAGTTCATAACCAATAAATTATGGTTAGAGTCAACATCTGCTCTTGGTAAGGTTTGCAGTCGGAGGGGGAAAAAAAGGAAATAAGCTGTTTATTATTTCAAAAGGCAGGTTGCCCTGTTCATCAAGGCTCGGTTCGAAGTGGGACTCATCACTGAAGACAACTGTACTCCAGTCAATGAGATTCCAGACCAAAGATCCTTCTGGAGATGCCTCAGACAGCAGTTGGATACGAACCTGGCTGCCTCATGCCACACGACCCGACAACCAGGATTGATGGTCCGGGTTCCCTTTTTTTGCATAGCAGGACGCCTTTCGTTTTCATCCGCGGTCCGACGTCGATATTATATGCCCCGTTTTGTTACTCTTCATGGCAATCCATCCTGGACTTACATTTCACGAAGATAACGCCCATACGCACACGGGGAGAGCTTCTTACGCTTGCCTTTATGCTTGCCAAACCCTACGTTGGGCAGCAAGGTCGCAGGATCTCTCTTTAGTTCAGAACGTTTGGAGAATTATGGGTGGGGTCCTCCAACCATCTCGCGATTCTGAGTATCTAACGCGCCAATTGCACAGAATTTTGCACGATATCCCTCAGGAGGACATCCAAAAACTCTATCAGTCTGTGCAAACTGAATAACTGCTTGTGCATCTGTTCTAATAATCATGTCGTTATCAGATATATATTATCCTGCTGGCCCTAAAGAAGAAAAATTGTTGGACTTATATGCTAGTTACATTTCCTATCACTTAGCAACGCTAGCCTAGGTATTTAATAGACGTGATTGTGTCAGGCAGCTTATCGATAAACGAACATTACAGGCAGTCGCGGATTTAGAAGGGGTTGGGCACAAAGTCCCATGCCTCCCGCCTCCTAGATGGGGTTAGTATAGAGCATTCCTTGTGGAACACTGTATTCATGACGCAGCATTTTGCACATACGTACTTGCAACTATGGCCGGTAGATGGTTGTACTAGTGGCATTGCTATTCCTATTCCGCGCAATTTAAACCAGAAAGGTTTGCAATTTGTTACTTGTGGAATGAACGCGTCGAATGTGATCACTTCAGCAATAGTTTGTAAGCGTAGATTATTGTGTTTGCTTCCCGCTGTGCATTAAACAGGAGACGATAAGAGTAAGTCTAAACGACAAAAGATACTTCACCATTTTTTGTTTCTTTTTTTTTAAAAAAAGAAATGGCTCTGAGCACTATGGGACTGACATCTGAGGTCATCAGTCCCCTAGAACTTAGAACTACTTAAACCTAACTAACCTAAGGACATCACACACATCCATGCCCGAGGCAGGATTCGAACCTGCGACCGTAGCGGTCACGCGGTTCCAGACTGAAGCGCCTAGAACCGCACGGCCACACCGGCCGGCTTTTTTTGTAAAAACTTAAAAGGTGAAAGTGAAATTAATTTTAGAGAAGGAGGATCACTTCCAGTGACTGTGGATTCAGCTTTTACCAGTGATTCGTCTATAAGTAATGTGTATGGTTTATGTGATGACGAGACTATTTTGTATGAACATGATATCGGTCATTGGATGAACAGAAGTCAACATTTAATGGTCGAAGATATATTTCAGTGGTTAAAGTGCATTTGGGTACCTCCAACCAAATTTTGCTTTCCGCAACTTGCAGACGGTAATTAAATGCGATCGTTCCAGAGAAAATGGCTAGACAAAAATGTTTGTTTGACCTACAGCAAGAAATTAAGTGGCAGATTTTCTAGAGCTTGCGTTCTATTCGATAGGACTGAAGGAGGTAACAATGGTGGAACATTAGTAAACCTAGTGAATGAACCAATGAAAATGTATAAGAAATCAACTGAAACTGTACACAGTCATCGAGAGAAAGAATATCATAAGTGAAATATGGGTGCCTCGCAGAACATGAATGAAGGGAGGTCACCTGACGTTTTAACATGAATGTGTAAGGTTAGAAGGAGAAGAATGGACGAGACCAGAAAAAAACTAATCCCAGTTACAAAGACAATAGTGTTATGTGGAGCCCAGAATACACCATTGCGTGGGAATAGAGCCGACGGATTATTGCTTGGTGAAGGCAGTCAGGAGATGCACAGCGAATCATTGGAATTTTACTTCAGCGGGGAACTTTCGTGCTTTACTGAAATTTCGAATGGACGCAGGCGATGAAATATTTATACAACACGTGCAGTCGCTCTCAAAAAATGTCCGTTATATCAGTAAGACAACATAAAATGATGTAATAGATTGCTGTGCTGATATCATTACTGGAAAAATTATTACTCCATAAATGAATCCAAATTTTGCATTATAATAGCAGATGAGACAGTTGATATAAGCATCTCTGAACAGTTATCGCTATGCTTACGTTTCTTCTTTTCTTGAGAATAGTGTAGTAAGAGAAGAATTTCTGAGATTCATTACTGTTACTAACCTGACGGGTGAAAACTTAGCAAATACCATCTTGCAGGAGATTAAAGGAAGTGGCACTGATATAGCTTATTGCCCAGGACAATCCTATGACAGAGGAGAGAATATGAGTGAAAAATTTAGAGGAGTGCAAGCAATTTTATAACCGAAACATAAAAACCTATCTTCGTAACACCATAGTAGAGTACCGACTGAATGGCTCAACTTTGATGCACATCAACTGGAACAACAAATTTACAGCAGAAAAAGTGCTAGACTTCTTCCACCGGAAATTTTAGAGAAGGCTGAACTTGCAGTATTTGAGAGTGCAGTATTTTTGAAAGTTTATGTTATTAATATACAGGATGTTACAAAAAGGTACGGCCAAACTTTCAGGAAACATTCCTCACACACAAAGAAAGAAAATATGTTATGTGGACATGTGTCCAGAAATGCTTACTTTCCATGTTAGAGCTCATTTTATTACTTCTCTTCAAAGCACATTAATCATGGAATGGAAACACACAGCAACAGAACGTAGCAGCGTGACTTCAAACACTTTGTTACAGCAAATGTTCAAAATGTCCTCCGTTAGCGAGGATACATGCATCCACCCTCCGTCGCATGGAATCCCTAATGCGCTGATGCAGCCCTGGAGAATGGCGTATTGTATCACAGCCGTCCACAATACGAGCACGAAGAGTCTCTACATTTGGTACCGGGGTTGCGTAGACAAGAGTTTTCAAATGCCCCCAAGAGTTTTCAAATGCCCCCATAAATGGAAGTCAAGAGGGTTGAGGTCAGGAGAGTGTGTAGGCCATGGAATTGGTCCGCCTCTACCAATCCATCGGTCACCGAATCTGTTGTTGAGAAGCGTACGAACCGTTCGACTGAAATGTGCAGGAGCTCCATCGTGCATAAACCACATGTTGTGTCGCACTTGTAAAGGCACATGTTCTAGCAGCACAGGTAGAGTATCCCGTATGAAATCATGGCGGTGAATCGAGGAAGTACAGTACACACTGACGAAACTAAAATGAGCTGTAACATGGAAATTAAGCGTTTCCGCACACATGTCCACATAACATCTTTTCTTTTTCTTTATTTGTGTGTGAGGAATGTCCCCTGAAAGTTTAGCCGTACCTTTGTGTAACACCTTGTATAAAATGTTTTCTTAGCTTGCGTCTCCGTAATTAAACGAGTTCAGTTGATTTAAATTTATTACAAATTCCTCGTGAAGACCATCTTGACATTAACATAGAGATACCCTTTCATAGACAGGTATACTGTGCACTGATGTGACGTGGATAATTATTGACGTGAAAGCTTGTGCGCCCCACCGAGAAAAATATTCTAAATCCGCCCCTAATTACAGGTTTATTTTCCTAAACATCGGCAGTAACTTACGTATTTCTGTATTTAGACTAAGCTGCTATTCATTATATCGTCATACCAAATAGGAATTTTGTCTAAGACGTCCTGTATCCTCCTATTGTCAGCGACCACACTTCCCCGTACATGTACATCTATACACTGCAAACCACTATGAAAGGCATGGCACAGCGAATCATTGGAATTTTACTTCAGCGGTTAACTTTCGTGCTTTACTGAAATTTCGAATGGACGCAGACGATGAAATATTTATACAACACGTGCAGTCGCTCTCAAAAAATGTCCGTTATATCAGTAAGACAACATAAAATGATGTAATAGATTGCTGTGCTGATATCATTACTGGAAAAATTATTGTACCAGTTATCAGGGTTTCTTCCTGTTCCCTTCACGTATGGGGCGTGGGAAGAATGATTGTTTCAATGCCTCTGTGCGTGCAGTAATTATTCTAATCTTATCCTCACGATCCCTGTGTGAGCGATACGTTGGGGGTTGTAGTATATCCCTATTTAAAGCGGGTTCTTGAAACTTTGTTTATAGATTTCCTCTGGATAGTTTACTACAGCATCATCAACAAACAGTCACTGATTGTTGCTCACCCTGTCTATCAGGTGGTTCACGTATACAGAGAAAAAGAGCCGCCCTATCACACTTCCCAGCGTCATTGCTGACAATTGCCTCGTCTCTGATGAGCACCCGCAGTCCAGTACAACGTAGCCGACGGTGTGGCCGAGGGGTTCTAGGCGCTTCAGTCTGGAACCGCGTGGCCGCTACGGTCGCAGGTTCGAATCCTACCTCGGGCATGGATGTGTGTGATGTCCTTAGGTTAGTTAGGTTTGTATTGTATTCTATTGTATATGAACCGGGGACCTAAAAACGAGGGAGAGGCTCCGTCCCCGCCGCAGCCGCAGTGGTCCACAACCTCACGACTACTACCGCAGTCCACTTCACCCCTCCGCCGTCCCACACCGAACCCAGAGTTATTGTGCGGTTTGGCCCCTCTGTGCCCCCCCCCCCCCCCTCCCAGGGATCGTCTCACACGAGTGCAGCAATCGCCGACATAACTGAGGCGGAATAAGGGGAACCAGCCCGCATTCGCCGAGGCAGATGGAAAACCGCCTAAAAACCATCCGCCGGGCGGATTCGTGCCGGGGACCAGGCGCTCCTTCCCGCACGGCCAACCGGGCGGCTAGTTAGGTTTAAGTAGTTCTAAGTCTAGGGGATTGATGACCTTGGATGTTAAGTCCCATAGTGCTTAGAACCATTTGAACCATTTGATTCCATCCCGACATGGACACTTATACTGCCGGAAGAAAAATCGTAACACCAAGAAGGAGTTGTGCGACAAAAACGAAAGTTGTCAGACGTGTTTCTACACCTGAAAGGTGATGTCTACCTAGATTTCGCACCAGTGGCTCTAGTAGCGCCGCTATGATAACGCAAATCAGTTTTGCTTTAAATACACGCTGCAGTGATCGTGAGCGTCAGTTATCGTTGTGATTGGACGCGATGAGTTGATGTTAGTCAAGAATGCCTTTAAGGCGACAATGACGCCATTATCAATATCTCCAAGTTTGAACGAGGTCGTGTAATAAGGTTGTGAAAAGCTGAATGTTACTTCTGCGATACTGCAGAAAAACTTGGCAGGTATGTAGCCACTGTAAATGATCGCTGGCAGCGGTGGTCGCGAGAACGTACAGCCGCAAGAACACCGGTCACGGGACAGTCACGCGGCACTACCGAGTGGAAAGACCATCGTGTTCGGCGTTATGGCACAGGCGCATCGTACTACATCTGCAGTAGCAATTTGTGCAGCAGTAGGCACCACACTGACAAAGCAAATCCTTTCAAATAGGCTACTTCAAGTATAGTTCCGACCCAGAAGCCCTGTAGCGTGCATTCGACTGATCCGAAACCACCGCCATTTGCGATTTCTGCTCACTGGAGGGCAGCATGATGGTTTGTTGTTTTGTATGATGAAAACTGGTTGTGTCTCGGTGTCAGGATCGTCGTTTATTTTATTTTATTTACACGTCAAGTTCCGTAGGACCAAATTGAGGAGCAAACCTTCATGGTCATGGAACGTGTCAGTACATGAACTTACACCATAAAAGTAATAAACAGATAAAAATAAATATTCATGAACCTGAAAAAAGTCAGTCCATAAGTTTAAGTAAACGCTATCAGCAATACAATAAGAATCAGCTTAATTTTTCAAGGAACTCCTCGACAGAATAGAAGGAGTGACCCATGAGGAAACTCTTCAGTTTCGATTTGAAAGCGCGTGGATTATTGCTAAGATTTTTTAATTCGAGTAGCAGCTTATTGAAAAGGGATGCAGCAGTATGCTGCACACCTTTTTGCACAAGAGTTAAGGAAGCCCGATCCAAATGGAGGTTTTATTTCTGCCTAGTATTAACCGAGTGAAAGCTGCTTATTCTTGGGAATAAACTAATATTGACACCAAGAAACGACAATAAGGAATATACATATTGAGAGGCCAATGTCAAAATACCCAAACTCGTGAACAGAGGTCGACAAGAGGTTCGTGAACTCACACTACTTATTGCCCGAACCGCCCGTTTCTGAGCCAAAAATATCCTTCTAGAATGGGAAGAGTTACCCCAAAATATAATACCATACGACAATAGTGAATGAAAATAAGCAAAGTAGACTAATTCACGTGTCGAAGTATCACTCACTTTTGATACCGTTCGAATAGTAAAAATGACAGTATTAAGTCTTTGAACAAGATCCTGAACGTGGGCTTTCCACGACAGCTTACTATGAACACCTAGAAATTTGAACTGTTCAGTTTCACTAATCATATGCCCGTTCTGTGAGATTAAAACGTCGGGTTTTGTTGAATTGTGTGTTAAAAACTGTAAAAACTGAGTCTTACTGTGATTTAACGTTAGTTTATTTTCTACAAGCCGTGAACTGAGATCATGTGCTGCACTATTTGAAACCGAGTCAATGTTGCACACAACATCCTTTACTACCAAGCTAGTGTCATCAGCAAACAGAAATATTTTAGAGTTACCCATAATACTAGAGGGGATATCATTTATATAAATAAGGAACAGGAACGGTCCCAACACTGATCCATGGGGCACCCCCCATTTGACAGTACCCCACTCAGATCCCACATCACAGCCGTTATCAATATTGTAAATAATGACCTTTTGCTGCCTGTTGCTAAAGTAGAAGGTGAACCAATTGTGAGCTACTCCCCTTATTCCGTAATGGTCCAACTTCTGGAGCAATATTTTGTGCTCAACACAGTCAAATGCCTTAGTTAAATCAAAAAATACGCCAAGCGTTCGAAACTTTTTGTCAGCCCATCCAGTACCTCACAGAGAAAAGAGAATATAGCATTCTCAGTTGTTAAACGACTTCTAAAGCCGAACTGTACATTTGACAGCAAATCGTGTGATATAAAATGGTCAATTAACCTTACATACACAGCCTTTTCGATAACTTCTGCAAACACTGATAGCATAGAGATAGATCTAAAACTATCTACATTATCCCTTTCTCCCTTTTTATAAAGCTGCTTTACTACTGAGAACTTCAGTAGCTCAGGAAACTGACCATTCCTAAAGGAAAAATTACAAATATGGCTAAATACAGGGCTAACATGTGGAGCACAGTGTCGTGTGTTGGTTAGAAGCAGACCAGTTGAGAACCTGCACCCAACCTGTCAGCAGCCTAGACACAATGGACCTGCACATGGAGTTATCGTCTGGGGTGTGATTTCATATGACAGCTGGCACACTCTCATGGTTATCCCACGCATCCTGACTACAAAATTGTACGTCAGTCTGATAATTCGACCAGTTGTGGTGTCATTTATGAACAGCATTCCACGGGGCGTTCTCCAACAGGATAACGCTTGCCCATATACTCCTGTAGTAACCCAACATGCCCTACAGAGTGTAGAAATGCTGCCTGATCTGTCTCCAATGGATCACGTATGGGGTATCATAGGACGACGACTCCAACGTCATCCACAAACAGCATTAACGGTCCTTGCAATGACCCACCAAGTACAACAGGCATGGAACCCCATCCCACAAATTGAAATCCGGCACCTGTACAACACAATACAGGCATCTCTACGCCCTTGCATTCAACATTATGACAGTTCAAAATGGTTCAAATGGCTCTGAACACTATGGGACTTAACTTCTGAGGTCATCAGTCCCCTAGAACTTAGAACTACTTAAACCTAATTAACTTAAGGATATCACACACATCCATGCCCGAGGCAGGATTCGAACCTGCGACTGTAGCAGTCGCGCGGTCCAGACTGACACGCCTAGTGTCACGACGGCCGGCCGTTCTGACAGCTACACTTGTTATTAATGTACCAGAATTTCACAAATTTGCATCTATTTATCTCGCACTTATATTAACCTCACTATGTTAATCATTTAAATACCATGGTCATTCAGCAATTAAAGAGACAAATTGGCCTGGAAAAAAAGTGTTTATTTTTGCAAATCAACACTTTTTCAACATAATCCCCTTGAACCTTTATGCACTTGTTCCAACGGGATACAAGCTTTCCTAATCTGGCTGCAAATAACTCTTTATCTTGATGTTTGAACCAATTTCCCACAAACTTTTTCACTTCCTCATTGTCCTGGAACCTCTTCCCACGTAATGCCTTCTTCAGTGTACCAGACCAATGGAATTCACTAGGCGCTAAATCAGAGCAGGACTGTAAGGGGGGGGGGGGGGGGAGGGTGAGGCAGTACTTCCCAGCCCATTTTGTCGATGGTTTCATAGGTTAGAAGAGCAATATGAGGACGTGTGTTGCCTTGCTGGAGAATTACACCTGTCCTCTGAGATCCACAACCTCTCTCTCATGGCTGGCTTCACCTTGTTTAAAAGCAAATCCGAGTAGTATTGGCTGTTCATTGTACGCTGCTCTTCGAGATAATCACAAAAAACTGGACTTTCAGCACCCAAAAATACAGTCAACATGAAATTTCCTGCTGATGCTTGGGCTTTGAATTTTTTCTTGAATGTGAGTTGGTGTGCTTCTACTCTATGCTTTATCTTTTTGATGCTGCCTCATAACAGTGAACCCAAACTTCATCAAAAGCTAAAATTTTATTGAGGAAGTGCTCACATTCTCTTTCATAACGTTCCTTTACCTCTGTGCATACTCTCAACCTTGTTTCCTTGTGTAGCTGTGTCAACTCCTTGGGGACCCCTCTTGCACATGTTTTGCGGTACTTCAGCTAGTCACAGATAAAATTATGATCTGTACCAGTACTAACTTGAACCTTATCAACTACCATTTCCACAGTCACACCGCGGTCGGCACGAATAATGTCATCAATTCTACTTTCAAGTGAGGGAGTTGAAACTGCAACTGGTCAGCCAGAACTGTGTTCGTCAGTCACTGAGTCGCGACTATTTTTTAATTGCTCTACCAACTTGTAAAAATTTGCACTATTAAAACAACCTTCACCATAAACTTTAGACTTTCTAATAGTATATATTCACTGGTTTCTCGCCTTCAGCAAGAAAAAACGAATAACAGAACGTTGTTCAACTAATGTGGACATTTCTAGCAAACTCGCCATCTTGAAATGTATTTTTGAGGTTAGAAACAAAACAGTATTGATACTTCAGCTGATCGGGGATCATCCCAGTGATGCCACCTTAAAGTGATAAAAGTACCAAATTTGCCGAACTAACAGTTTTTTTCCCCAGACCAATTTGTCTCTTTAATTATTGAATAACCCTCGTATGTTTCTGAGACAAATGTATTCCCAAAATTTCGTTACTCTACATTAATTATTTTTTGGTATTGCAGTTATTCCCGTCAGTGTATTTGTTTTCAACTCTTTCATTTCCTTTTCAACGCCAGGGATGCCTTTGTCCTCCATATGGGAGGCTGTATGTCGGTCGAACGATGATATGTCTATATAATCCGCCCGTGTGAATGATTTATTAAACTCAAAGCATTTCACTAGTTTTATACCAATGAATTTAAGTCTGTCACTTGCTTTATCTACAACTGAGTCTACGTGATCATTCCGTTTAATTACCCCTACGAATTGGGGTATTTGTATGAATTGATTGATTCCAATTGTGATTCATTGATATTGTAGTCTTAGGGTACCACATTTCACGTTTTGTGGAATACATGGTTCTATATCTCTGAACACAGAAATATGTAGCAAACTGCTAATATTTGCACCAGACAGGAATGTTATCAAACTTCTGCTGAATATTTGTGCAGATTTTTCAGATAGTACTTGATTACTGATACAAAACTGAGGTTTCTGTTGGTCTTGTGTTGCAGGTCATTATTATGTACAGTAATGGACCCAACAGGCTTCCCTGGGACACGTCTAAACTTACTACTACATCTGTCTCCGTTCAAGACAGCATGGCGCGTCCTCCCTTCCAAGATATCCAACATCCAGTCACAAACCTCATTTGATATGTACCTCAGAGGACAAGTTGTGATATAATACCAGTACCGACTCAATTTTTTCTTTGATAAAAGAATTACAAACGCTGATTTCTCATTTTATTTTACATCGAAGTTTATCTAATGTTGGTGAGGGTCAGTCTCGGTGGTTAAAAATTGGGCAACTGGATTCTAGTACGGCCATATTGCTCCTGGAAATAATCCATTGCAATACGTCCAAAAATTCAAGAATAGGTGATAACGTCAAGAAAGTGCGCGACAAGATATCGGAGAGTAGGCGAATAGAGGTGCGGTGGTTTGCTCCGATATTTTACATGAAGAATCAACTACCAGAATCCTTTGTGGAAGACAGGTGCCACATTTGTTGACTGCTGACCAGAAACAAATGCGTAAACATATTTCTCAGGAATAAATGGATCGTTTTATAAACAATCCTGCTTATTTTGAGTGCCGTTTCCTTACTTAGAGTAAAACAACAGTCGATGACATCCTGCCAGAACCAAACCCTTCATGTAGCAGTAGATGAAAGACATGTAATGAAACTGAATATTTCATCTCATTACTAGACATGGTAGCATTAAATACTGTTATCGATGAAGAAAACGGATGTTTTTAAATGGAAGCTTTAACCCAGTTATAGAACAGTGAATGCATGGATTTTTTTCCTGTTTTACTGTAGAAAATCTTAGTTGAATACCGGAGACCGAGTACTAGCTTAACAATCTGTATCTCCATCGATAATCTGCTATATTCTGTGTGAAAGAAACGTAAAGCACTTGGACCGGGAAAGTTCTACAAGGTATCCTAGTAATCATAAATCTGGTTTAAGCACTGTTAGTATCACATTTTAAGTCATTACGAAAGCAATATAAACATTTATTTCGGTTCTAAAGACAGTAAATTTCATTCTGAATTTTCTGCTTATGTGGAAGTCAAACAGCTTTCAGAATAAAGACACTTCGACTGTCACAGTTTTATCACTAAACTGTCGAAATATTCGTAATAAAGTTCCCGAATTGACTACCCTCCAGGAAAGTTCTCGCGCTCAAATTATTCTTGGGACTAAGAGGTGGCTGAAACCCGAAGTGGAATGCTCTGAGATATTTAGCGAGTCGTGGAACATATATCGGAAAGACAGATTAGAGGCCAAAGGAGGGGGAGTTTTTGCAGCTGACAAAAGTATTTTCTCTGTTGAGGTCGAAGTTGAGTGTGACAGTGAACTCGTCTGGTCGAGTGTAGCAGGTGTAAGTGAAACCAAGTTAATTGTTAGACGTTTTTACCGGACACCCGATTCCACTGTGGCAGTTCTAGAGTCATTCAAAGAAAGTCTACGGTTGTTGTTGTTGTGGTCTTCAGTCCAGAGACTGGTTTGATGCAGCTCTCCACGCTACTCTATCCTGTGCAAGATTCTCCATCTCCCAGTACCTACTGCAACATACATCCTTCTGAATCTGTTTAGTGTATTCATCTCTTGGTCTCCCTCTACGATTTCTGCCCTCCACGCTGCCCTCCAATATTAAATTGGTGATCCGTTGATGCCTCAGAATATGCCCTACTAACCGATCCCTTCTTCTACTCACGTTGTGCCACAAGTTTCTCTTCTCTCCAATTCTATTCAATACCTCCTCATTAGTTATGTGATCTTCCCACCTAATCTTCAGCATTCTTATGTAGCACCACATTTCGAAAGCTTCTATTCTCTTCTTGGCTAAACTATTTATCGTCCATGTTTCACTTCCATACATGCCTACACTCCATACAAATACTTTCAGAAACGACTTCCTGACACTTAAATCTGTACTCGATGTTAACAAATTTCTCTTCTTCAGAAACGCTTTCCTCTCCATTGCCAGTCTACATTTTATATCCTCTCTACTTCGGCCATCATCAGTTATTTTGCTCCCCAAATAGCAATACTCATTTACTACTTTGAGTGTCTCATTTCCTAATCTAATTCCCGCAGCATCACCTGATTTAATTCGACTACATTCTATTGTTCTCGTTTTGCTTTTGTTGATGTTCATGTTATATTCTCCTTTCAAGACCATGTCCATTCCGTTCAGCTGCTCTTCCAGGTCCATTGCTGTCTCTGACAGGATTAGCTCGTCGGCCCACACGCAGCGGAAGTATCTTAGACTTTGTAGCTACAAATAGGCCGGACCTTATCGACAATGTCAGCACAGAAACGGAGATAAGCGATCATGACGTTTATGAAAGTTAATAAATCAGTCAAGAAGCAGTTACTAAAAAGTTACTTAGACAGTGAATTGGCATCGCTTAATACCAGTAAGATGGATGTAGAGGAATTATGGTGAAAGTTTAAGCAGGCTGTAAATCGTGGTCTGAAGAGTTACGTGCCTAGTAAGTGAAAAAAGGACCCAACGTTTAATAACGAAATTCGTAAGATGCTGAGGAAGCAGAGGTTGTTGCACTCTAGGTTCAAAACGGGATGCACAAACAACGACAAGTGAATGTTAGAGATTTGTGCGTCTGTGAAAATATCTATCAACGAGGCATACAACTACCACCACCTTCACACCTCGGCAAAAGGTCTGGCAGAGAGCCCTAGAAAATTCTGGTCGTATGTAAAATCGCTAAGCGGGTCTAAGGCTTCTATTCAGTCCTTTGTTGACCAGTCTGGTGTGGCAGTTGAAGATAGCAAGACGAAAGCCGAAGTTTTACATTTCACGTCCAAGAAATCGTTCACGAAGGAGCACCGTACAAACACTGATCATCGTACAGAGTCCCATATGGACGACATAGGAATATGCATACCCGGTGTAGAGAAGCAACTTAAAGATTCAAAAACAAATAAATTAGCGGCTCCGGATGGAATCCCAGTTCAATTTTACAAAGAGTACTCTACGGCATTGGTACCTTACCTAGCTTGTATTTATCTTGAATCTCTCGCCCAGCACGAAGTCCCACGCGACTGGAAAAAAACGCAGTTGACTCCAGCATAGAAGAAAGATAAAAGAACAGACTCGCAAAATTAGAGTTCAATATCCCTAACTTCTGTTTGCTGTATAATCCTTGAACACATTCTCAGATCGAATATAATAAACTTTCTTGAGGCTAAGAAGCTTATGTCCACGAATCAGCGCGGTTTTAGAAAGCATCGCTCGTGGGAAGCTCAGCTTGCCCTTTTCTTAAATGATATACTGAGAACTATGGATGAAGGGCAACAGGCAGATTCCATTTTTCTACATTTCGGGAAAGCATTTGACACGGTGTCCCATTGCAAACTACTAACGAAGGCACGATCATATGGAATAAGTTCACAGATATGTGTGTGGCTCTAAGACTTATTAAATAATAGAACCCAGTATATTGTCCTCGACTGTGAGTGTTCATCAGAGACAAGGGTATCGTCAGGGGTGCCCCAGGGAAGAGTGATAGGACCGCTGTTGGTCTCTATATACATAAATGCTTTGGCGGGCAGGGTGAGCAGCTGTCTGCGGTTGTTGCTGATGATGCTGTGGTGTACGGTAAGGTGTCGAAGTTGAGTGACTGTAGGAGGACAGAAGATGACTTCGACAAAATTTCCATTTGGTGTGATGAATGGCAGCTAGCGCTAAATGTGGAAAAATATAAGTTAATGCGGATGAGTAGGAAGAACAAGCTCGTAATGTTCGGATACCGTATTACTAGTGTCCAGCTTGACACAGTCACGCCGTTTAAATATCTAAGCGTAACGTTGCAAAGCGATATGAGGTGGAACGAGCATGTGAAAACTGTGCTAGAGAAGGCAATTGGCCGACTTCCGTTGATTGGGAGAATTTTAGGAAAGAGTGGTTCGCCTATTAAGACCGCATATAGGGCGCTGGTGCAACCTGTTCTTGAGAACTGTTTGAATGTTTGGGATCCGTACCATGGCAGATTGAAGGAAGATATCGAAGCAATTCAAAGGAGGGCTGCTAGATTTGTTATCGGTAGGTCCGAACAAAATGTGTTACGGAGTTGCTTCAGGAACTCAAATGGGAATCCCGGGAGGGAACGCGGTATTCTTTTCGAGAAACACTTTTGAGAAAATTTAGAGAACCGGCATTTGAAGGTGACTGCCAAACGATGCTGCTGCCGCGAGCATACATCTCGCGTAAGGACCTCGATGATAAGATACGAGAAATTAGGGCTCATACGCCGGCGTACAGACAGTTGTTTCTCCCTCGCCCTACTTGCGAGTGGAACAGGGGAGGAAATGACAAGTAATGGTACAAGGTACCTTCCGCCACGCTCCTGACTGTGACTTGCGGAGTATCTATGTAGATGTGGATTGAATGTATCTGAGCTGGTTCTATTGGAGTCGAGGTGTGCACAATTGGTTTGTTGGAGCTAGAGGTGGTAGTTGTGAAATTATCATTGATGAATAACCACAGCACTGTGTAAAAATCTCAGCTGATATATTTATACAACAAAAATATATTTTGTGTAAATTACTTAAGTAATTAACGATAACATGCTAAAATGAAAATGTGGGTATTTAAGAAAGGGTGTCCCATTAACTGACAGAAATTGCACGAAGCACAAATTAAAATGAAGGTCTTGAAGGGAAATTATTTCACAAATTAACTTTATTTCTTATTTTGCCCCTGTTTTCAGGGATGTATGACAAGCCTGAACTAGAGGAAACTATCAAAGTGCACGCTACAGTTGTTTCAGCAAATGCAGAAAAATTGTCCTACAACATGTTCAGCAACAGACGTTCCCTCACTTCCGAGAACCTCTGCATGCTGACCGTCGTACACTGCACTAGTTCTATTGCAAGACGTTCCTGCAACCATTTTCGTACGCTTACAAACAATAAAATTTCCTAAACAAACATAGCGATTATAATTTCAGTTTCACGTTGCGTGAAGTTTATCGTTACTCTAGTTACTTTTCTAACCCACTTTACATGTTTCATTATTTATATCATTTTTACGTAATGTATCGGTATTCTCAGGTTATTTTAATACTAATTTTCCGTCTTAAAAATCCTGATCCTGCGCTTACAGGCCCTATTTCTAATTCGTAAACTAAATTAATTCTCACTAGTGGCAGCTGCCGCCTCCCCCCCCCCCCCCCCCCCCCCACACACACACACACTGAACCCCCCCCCACTCCATCCCGTTTCCCACAGACTTGTGGGTGAGCCTGAGTGACGCCTTTTAGGATGCCGGTTTCTTCCTGTTGGCAACAGGAGTATTTTGTAATAATGAACATGCTCTTGTGCTCTATAACGCGTGAATTAATTCTTACACTCCATAACATTACATGGATACCATGAAGTGCTGTTGAAACATAAATAATTGCTGACGCACATGAAAAGTAACTACTTTTGTGTGACCACACATGCTGAAAACTACAATGTAGAGACATTCACAACAACCTACTAAACTAGATCAAAATGCCCTACATTCATATTTCATATAAAGCGCCACGAGATCTTAATAAGCAGAAGCTTCGAAAGCGCTTTTATCATGTAATTTGCCTAACGTGTGCGGTAAATATAATATGAACAAATGCTACAAGGAGTTTTCGCCGCGTCAGATTTGTAGGCATATTCCGAGATTGAATACAAATCTGACGTGACAAGAGCTTCATCAAGCGTTTATTCAAAGAGCGTCGCCACGGATATTTTCATCTATTCCTGCTATAAACCTTGTCAGCAGTTTAAAACTATTTTAGAATTTTCTTTTTCTTGAATCCGATGTATATTTCATTTCCTTGAATTTGTTAGTGAAATAAGTGTGGATAAATTTACCAGTACACAAAGTAAATGTGCAATTTTGGCAGTTGCAGACTATATCATCACAGCAGGTTGACACAATCTTAGCTTTATCGCAGCGTTTGCGTCATACTTTGGAGCTCAGAATTTCGGCCTTAAACTGCATGAAGTTGCTTGTTATAGGGGACACTACGACACAAATGCTACTTATCGCTTTTACCTAAACTAATTCCAATACTGACTTCTTATTTGGCAGAGCCTTATTTTTGAAGACATGATGCATTCCTTGAGTAATGACAACTGCATACTTGAAGTTGAGTCAGCAAACCTTGTCGACTGAGAATATTATTGTCAGTTCAAAGTCTTCACGGTTTATAACAGTTTTCCTCTATAATTTTAGTTTCTGTCTGCTAATAAACCTACGGACGCAGCTTCAACACACGTCCGCTTCTTATATTAGGCATGACTACCACGAATTCCAAGAAATCGATGAATGTGTGCATGTATTCTTGGCTCTTGAATGGAAAATCACGAACAGATTCGTATTTATGGCTTCTCTCAGTCTATTTATTGCCGCGAGGTAAACTTGGAATCAGTGTAATAAGAAAAATAATTGATGTTTTGAAGCAATTGTCCCCCTAACAATGGATGACGCATTAATACGCTGGCATGTGGTCACGTGAAGCGCATGCGCAGCGCTTGTTTACAACGACAGCCCGTACACACACATGACCTTTTTCAAGATGGATGTGAAGGAGTATTTTGCTGTAGCGTGTGCAAATGATAGTAGCAAAATGCAAGTCAAGTGGTTATCTTTTTTAGTGGCAGCTAGATTGTGGACAATAGCGTTACTTAGTGAATGTTTTTGATGAAACTGTAAACCCGTAAGACTTAATAACTTGTAGTGAATTATTGATTTTTGTGCTAGCACATTTTTCCCGTCTGTTAATTCATAAAAGTTTGTACGTTGAGTGTTACTTGTGCCACTATAGGACAGACGAAGATAATTTATAGTTTGAATAGCTGATTCGTGTGATTGTTCATCGGAGAAAGACGAAGTTTTTGATGATATTACGTTTCATTGACCTCGAATAATAAAGTGTTGGGTATTGCGCATGAGGAACTGCATGCCCTTGGCAAAGCCACTAGTAGCCTATTTTTTTCTCCTGGGTGACGTTTCTGAACAACTTGCCGAAAATAAGTGTAGTGAAATGTTGTCAGTGTGACTGTGACAAATTGTTGTGCAATTTTCTAGTTGAAACAGCGCGGCATTTCGGCGTAAACACGAGTTGCGAGCTGTGACGCGAGGAATGCCAGGGCGCCTGCTGCCCTTAAATGCGCAGTGCTCTCAAGGATTCGTCGTATTTGGTACGTATCACTGTGTTAATGCGTCTTCACGAACTTACGCTTGAGAAAATGTGCATAGTGATTGGTGTCTTGACGATGTGATGGATTGAAGCAACACCCGTACGCAAATATGTAGGGAATCCTGAAAGCACATGGTTACTACGCTTTTAATTCGCAATTGGAGCACGTTGTACCTAAGCTATCTGACACTTCTGTGCCAAATTGTCTTAGTTTTGCTACCTTTACAAAAGGAAATGCTTCGTGTATCCCCGAAATCAGCAGAGTTGTTTATTTTCCAATGCCACGTGCGTTTTTTGGGGTTACGCGTTTTGTTTGGGATGACTTCAGCATGCTTCATAACTTCGAGAGAAACATAATTTCTAAAAAATGTCAATAAAATGTGGTGGGTGATAATGTTTGTAAACATTCGGCATTTGGTTTTATTTTGAAACATGCTTCTGCTGTTTATTGACTATAAGCGAATGGCTTGTTTCAAAGATGATAGCTTTCATAGATACGTCAGGATCAAAAACTTTAGATCTTAACCCAACACGTACAGTATTAAACGCATTTTATTACCGTAATAGCATGAAACAAGTATAAAAGAATTTGTTTGAAATACTTTGCTTTAACGTATGTCGAGTGACTATGTGTTCTACTTACTATAATTTTTAGAGATTTTTAAGTTTTGGAAATTATTCGAAATGTAACAAAAAAAATGCTGCAGGGATTTTAAACGTCAGAAACAGCATACTTATTTCTGAAACATACCCTTGTTTGATAACAGTAGCTGCCTGACTTACGAATCCATGTTTTTCTACTTTTTATTTTGTTTTCGTTTCGTTGTGGTATCCGCCAATTTACACACAGTAAATTATTTTCATATTATTGCCAGCGTAATAATTAGAGACGTTCTCTCTGGTGATCACTCTAAATGAAAACGAAATAAAGAAAAGATAACCCTGGACTGTTCTTTCCCCATTACATTTTTCCTGATTACATATTTTAGTGTGTGTCTTGCCATTAATCTTTATACATGCTTAATGACTTAGTAATGAGTACAACCCTTAATGACTGAATTGATTCAATAATCATTTTTCTCAGATTGAATACATACAATTTAGGTAATGAGCATTTCTTGTAACTTTTGTTGTCAACTGTTACATTTGGAAGAGGGTAGTGATTTGGAAATTCAAAGCCACCCATAGTTTCCGGCCTGTTATTTGTATGACTATCTATGCCAAGGGCATAGGACATACTGCAAATTCAATGTTGTGTGCATTTCATATTGTTGGGTTGACCCTATGAATCAATTAGAAATTAGATAAGGTCTGAAGTTGTGCTGCCTTATGTAAGTGTATGATCAATGAGGATTGTGTATTTTTAACTTGTTTGAAGAATAGACGATTGGCAGATAAATTTGCATTGTGATATTTGCCATGCCATCCATAATTAGTACAAGTCTGCTGTTACTTGAGAAGATCATATAGGCCCTATGTAGGCTTATGGTTATGTTTCCCAGATATAGATTAATTAATTATTTACATCCAGTGTGGTTAATAGTTCTTTTATGTTAACATGTAATTAATTAAACATAGTATGACATTTCTTATTAAATGCTCACATGTTCATGTTAGAGTGTGCGTGTTTGTTGTGATGCTGTATTGTTCTCCATCTGCATCTAAACTCTGCAAAGCACTGTGAAGTGCTTGGATTAGGACCATGCATTATCTGATATCTTTTTTATGAATGCTTGTTTTGCAAAGCGGGAGGGAATTATGGACTTAGGTTCCCACAGTGAGTAACACCCTTGTCCCTTCACCCCCAATATAAATACCTAGCTGATTTTGAGAGAAAAGGGAATGGATGTATCATGGTGTAATGCATCTCATCCAGTCTGGTAATTTTTTTGTCTTTGTTGCAGCTATAATTTGATTTGTAGGTTTCAGTGTAGATTGCCCTGTGTACCACATATCTATGTATTATACATTGTTGATCTACACTGAAAATTACAAATGGTGTCCAAAAAAGCCACTGCACTCATATAATGATCATGTGTTGTCATTTGTCATTTATCATTGTTCAATGTGGAAGGAAGAAATTTGGATTGTTGTGTTTTCCATTTGTGATGTCATTTACAATTTTGTTGCCTACATGTCATGGAAAGTTGATGTTTTTACATTTCAGAATGGATGTATTTGTGTAACTTATTGAGCTGATGCAGTTTTTCACAAAGTGTGATATACTCCTGTTATCATACATATACTCTAAGTAGGGCCTATGGATGATGGTAATAGTAGTGTTGCAGAGATTGTAAACTCACACATCAATAGGGTCTCTGTTTGTGACTACAGAATCAGCTTGATACACGGGTTGGATTGCTGTGGAATTATTGTATGTTTTATTACTATAGGCAAGTCATACCAGTGAACTGTTACGGATTTAGAGTAGGCTCTGTAACAGAGGATCAAAAACTCAGAAAGATACTTTTTGGGTAATAAATTAATTGAATCCCTCAAAAACCTGATTAAGAAGATAATGCAACATTATTAAGAAGATAATCCAATGTTATTGAGTTACCTAATTGTGTGAATGAAGTTGTATATTTGCTTCTCCTGCTTTGTTGTCAAAAATTTTGTAAACATACACTCATTTTTTCTGCAGTTGCATGTAACATGACACTTCAGAACTAACAGTACTTACAAGATTTCAACCAAGAAATTATTTAACATTTTGTTTTACTGATACAGCTAAGGGGCTAATTCGAATGTTCAGTACCACTCCTCACTTTTGAGATGTGACAATGTGCCTATGACGCTAAACATGCAAACTTTCAGATGTTAAATATTAGTTATGGTTGTCTCAGTAACTGCAGAAAAATGTGATTGCAATTTACACGAGATGTGAATTATATGTGCAATTTATGCTTACTTTGAATTGTTGGTGAACAGATTTTGTTCTTGAAATGTTCCTTTTAGTGGCTGAAAGTTGTTTTGTTTCTTGTAACTGTGTGACATATGTATTTTTTCTTTCATTTGTATGGTATATTCACTTGTTTTTCATATTGTATGTAATCTGCGGTATAAGACTTGTTTGATTAGTTGGTTATTTTTGTTGTGATTGTGATGTGTTATTTCTTGCAACATGAATCCGAAATTAATCTTCAATAGTTGAATGAAGTAGTGTGATTTGGGGTATGTTAAATTGGCCATTAAATTTTTGCAGATGTTGAGTGATGGGGAATATTTTAAATGTCACACATTCCAATGGATACATGTTGAAGTGCCTTGGAGATAACTTGTGGGTGTCCATCAGATGCGGAACTTGGGTTGGGAGGTCGAGATTCAGCACTTAAGCATTATTATGTTGACATACCCGTTTTTGTTATCAGTCATCAGTGACATACGTCTTCCATGAAATGGGTGTTTCTGCAAGCATAGTAATTGATTTGTTTTATTCTACAGATGTGTGTGGAAAATTCATTTGGTATCGGGGTTGTTTTTTATAAAGGGGGTGGGGGGTCGGTGATCTTAGAAATAGATGAGTTGAGCTTCAGTAAGAGGAAGAGTGGTAGGTGGCATAGAGTTGTTGGTAATTGGGTTTCTTTATCAGCTGTTTGTGGTGGGGATTGTAATGATGATAAACTGTAGTAAGGGTGTCTTTATTTCATAGTAGAAGAGTATGTAGCAGAGGCATATAGTATCATGTCAGATGGGTTCGCTTCATATAAAGCTGTGAGGCTGGGGCCTATAATCGTACTTTTGTGGGAGGGACAGTATTCCATTTACATGCTCACTTGATATATTTTGGTTTTGTATTTTTTATGTTTTTATTAAGTTAATGAGAAAAACGTTTTAGAATTTTTGTAGTAGTATCCGCCTTTCAAGTTCAGCTATAAAGCCAGCTTAAATGATTTTATTTCGATTCTAGTTAAACTTTGCTTCCTCATATTGAGTCTTTTTTACTTTTTTAAAAACTGTTTTACCTGTCATTGTTGCTTTCCGTGTATTTCTTTGTTAATGTAATTTTGCATTTGGTGTGTTAGAGTTTAATTTCTCCCCTCCGAGAGCCCCAAGTTTCCTGTAGTAGTCATTGTAGGTAGGTTCAGTATTTATTATTAAGAATTTGTACGATTATATTTCATGTTTATATTTTCACACGATGGAAACATTTAAGTTTATTTGTTGCCATTTTGAAATCATGTATTACACGTTGGGGCCTAGCCTGATGTCATTGGTAATAGCTGATGACTGGTATTAAATACCCTGGTTTGTCACAAGCAAAGAATTGTTTGAAAATATTTTTCATCAACTTATCCCATCCTTCTCTGTCTCTGGAGCCACAGGGTTGTGAGTGATTTCCCAGTTCTTAGAGAGTCCTGTTTCCTCTGCAACTTTATATTTTTTCTCACTTAATTGAACATTTAAGTTATAAGACAGTTAAGTGTTATAATAGGGGCCCTTCATCTGGAGGAAAGAGGGGAGTTCATCTAGTAAATAGTTTAACCATCAGGTAGGATGTTCATTTAGAACTACACCACTTGAGAGACAGAACAAGGTGTTATGGGCCAAGAGAGCAGTCTGTATAAGTGAAAATGTAAATGTTTATTTGTACAAAATTGTAAATCTCGTAAAGCTTTTACTGATTGCTTTGAAATTTTGACACAACATTGCGTTCGAATACACTCGTGTTTTTGTATACATACTGGAATGCCATAGAGTGTATCTCTCTCTCTCTCTCTCTCTCTCTCTCTCTCTCTCTCTGTGTGTGTGTGTGTGTTTTTTACTAAAAGGATACATTGTTAGCAAAAATCTCATGTTCGTTTGTACAAAATCATAAATCTCCGGAGGTTTTTCACCAATTCTTTTGAAATTTTCACTCAGCATTACATTCAAATATACAAGTTTTTATATACCTCTGGAGCACCATATGGTATATAAATACATATTATATACATGATAAACATATATATGAGGGATAGACACTTGGTCCAACAGTCCTGCAGCTTTTTTGTTCCATCAGAAAAATAGGTTCTGTCAGGCTCTGCAAAATACTCGCTGACTGCAATGATCACTTCCTCATTTGATGAAAATTTCTTCCCAGTTTTTAGTTAGGGAACAGCAGGAAGTCATTTTGGGCTAAGTCTGGTGAATAGGGTGGATGAAGAACCAATTAAAAGCCCAATGCCCAACACATTGTTATTGCTGATATGTGGGATGCATTATCATGGTTAAAGAGCTCTTTCATGTTTGCCAAACTCGCTGTTTTTTCAGCCATTGAACGATTCAAATGATACAACAATGGAGCATAATAGGATAGGTTCTGCATTTTTTAAAGTATTCTCTGACACTTATTCCTTTGACCACATTTAAATTCATTAATCCAAAAGTAAATGGTCTTCAGTGATGGTGCAAGAGCCTGCCTGAGCTTCATCCAATTCTGTCTTGATTTATGCAACCCCGCAACCTTCAAATGAAAATGTTTAATAACAGCATAAAACTTGGACAGAGCAAGTTGACTTGGTGGTTAGAACACTGGACTCGCATTCATCAGGACGACAGTTCGAACCTCCGTCGGGCAATCGTGATTTAGGTTTTCTGTAATTTCCAAATCGCTTCAGGTAAATGCTGGGAGGGTTCCTCTGAAAGGGCATGGCCGATTTCCTTCCCCATCCTTCCCTGATCCAAATGAGATTGATGGCCTCAGTGTTTGGTCCCCTCTCCCAAATTATTCATCCAATCACAAAACTTCATTTTTCCTGTTTTCAGTCACAGTTGACACACAGAGCAGTTTACAAGATGGTTGTCAACAATAAACTGCACACTTTCATGAAGGCACAACAAGAATGCTCCATTTTCTCATGAAAATTTACCAGACTTAACAAACCACATTTGTAAAAATGTAAATGTTCCTTTGTTTCAATATTTTAAATGTATGAAAGTTCTTCACTGATTCCTTTGAAATGTTTACAGAACATTTCATTTGTAAGTGTGGGTGTTTTTATATACCTGTTTTAATATATATAATAAATTAATTAATATGTAATGTATAAAGGGGAAACATTATTACCAAAAATCTCCAAGTTCTTGACCAATTTACTTCAACTTTACTGTAATGAAAATTGGACAGGTGTAGACCATATATTTTTAATACATAAATATATCTGTAATCTATAAAGGGGAAACATTCTTACCAAAAATCTCAAAATGTACTCAACCTATCCATATATATTAGCAAAGAGGAAATTTGTATTTATTGCTTATCAGTTTATGGTTAGAATACTATTACAGAGAGGATATAAAATGTAGACTGGCAATGGCAAGGAAAGCGTTTCTGAAGAAGAGAAATTTGTTAACATCGAGTATAGATTTCTCAGGAAGTCATTTCTGAAAGTATTTGTATGGAGTGTAGCCATGTATGGAAGTGAAACATGGACAATAAATAGTTTGGACAAGAAGAGAATAGAAGCTTTCGAAATTAGGTGCTACAGAAGAATGTTGAAGATTAGGTGGGTAGATAACGTAACTAATGAGGAGGTATTGAATAGGATTGGGCAGAAGAGAAGTTTGTGGCACAACTTGACTAGAAGAAGGGATCGATTGGTAGGACATGTCCTGAGGCATCAAGGGATCACAAATTTAGCATTGGAGGGCAGCGTGGAGGGTAAAAATCTTAGAGGGAGACCAAGAGATGAATACACTAAGCAGATTCAAAAGGATGTAGGTTGCAGTAGGTACTGGGAGATGAAGGAGCTTGCATAAGATAGATTAGCATGGAGAGCTGCATCAAACCAGTCTCATGGCTGAAGACCACAACAACAACAACTATTACAGAATCTGAATTTGCAATAACAATAAACTGGGACTGAGGTCAGCCAAATGATATGGTAGGAGGGGGTGAGGAGAAGATTGATGGAGAGAAGCGTGCAGGAGGAGATGGGGGAGAAGAACAGAGAGAGGAAACGAGCGGGGAGGGGGAGGAGGAGGTAGAGAGAGGGGTGAGGAGGTGATGGACAGAGAGAAGGGCCAGAAGAAGATCAGGACATACAGTAAAATTGCCATTTTATGCTTTTCAGTAGACTGGCCCAAAAAGTGTAAAATGTTATAAGGAGTAAAATACAGAAAAGCACCGGAAACACAAGAAGCAGAAATGAATCAATTCCTCTTACAGTCATCCTCTTTATATTGTTCAAAATATGAAATTAAAACAATTTAGCGTTTTGCTTTTTTAAAAAAGAACAAATAGTTTATTGTTTTTGCTTCTTTCTTACAGCAGTTAGATGATCTACTTGTCTCTCCACAGAACAGGGAAGCAAAAGTCTTTCTTGAATCCACATTAAAAATATTTTCATGTTCTAATATGAGACACATCATTCATAATCATTCTAAAATTATGATAACACAATATTGGTTAAAACAATAAAATTGGTAGTCTTCGTAAACAGAGAAAATAGACAAGAGATCTATAACTATGATACCAACAAGATCATCATTTGGCTGAAGGGCATCAGAGCAACTTGAGGAGAAATGTTTCATGTCTGACATGAGGTCATATAAACTTAAGACTCTGTGCCTAGTAGGGATCACCATATTTCATGCAGTAGTAACAACAATGAATGAAAGCCCACTTAGAGATGGCCCTCTTCAAAAGTGGTGTTTATTTGTATAAATTACCGTGAAATTAAATTAAAGCTGTTGTAATACAGTGCAGTGAGTGGAAGCAAGGTTACGATAAGAGTCGATATGGTCAGATCATGATTATCTTTAAGTCAGTGACTCAACATATTTTCCCACCTTTCCGAACTCTGCAAACCTATAATACAGGTGGCTGTAGCCCAATACACCGACAGTGAAACTCTTCGTAACCGTGCTAAAGCTCCATTACATGATCTGTAACTTTGTGTGTAGTCCACATTTTCTGCTTTGTTCCAAGGCTGACTTTGAGCAGGAATATGATGCACTTTTTGCGGAAATCTTTGTGAAAATTGATGTTACAGGTTGCGATAATGTCAGAGAAAACTTAACATGTGGGAAATGTTGTAAAACAGAATAGTTCCCAGGGAAGCATTGTATTGAGGGAATAGGACTTATGTTGTGACTGATAAAAATGAATGTAAAATGTAGAAATGGTGTTTTACTGTTTATCCAATTCTCGTACATTTTAGATGTGTACGCTGTCTCTTTATTTTCGATTTACCCAGATTGAGCCACAGCAACATATGGCCACGAACACTGTGTTTGAAATGAAATACCAATGAACAAATAGATTTGAAAACGCTTGCTGTTGAAAGTGGCATGAAGAGCAGCTGATCATTTGTGAAATAAGAGAAAGAAACCTAGGTGTGACATGCTGCACAGGGACAAACCATTACAAAAATGGGGCCTTCCTCCCACAGAAGCTATTCTTCTATAATATAAGATAAAGAATCGGGTATTAGAAGTTACTGATAACTGTATGTCCACCTTGATGGGTGACATAATGGTGTGATGTCTGACAACATACACAGGCAAGTAGATCCTATGCATAAAAAGATTCCAGAATCAAGGATTCCTTTGTATGTGGGAAGAGATCGCAAGGCGAACCAAAATGAATTACACAAGGAAATTGTAAACCTGTGTGAGTGAAGGTAGACAAAGCAGGATTGCATGACAGTAAAATAAACAAATAATTTGCAGTTGTTCTCTTGAGCTCAGCTGCTTTATTGACTGCAACTCAAAAGAGGGGCAAATCAAATTGGGGTTATTGATAATTTTTAGTTTTGTTCTACCATGTAAGATGAATATTGTATTGCCTATTGTTTGAAATGTTTAGTGTAACTCTTTAAAGTCAGTACCACCATTATACTGTTTTTTATTTGCAGTGTTACATTTACATGATCATGATTTTGGCTTCAAAGTGCCATTATCAAGTTTTTAAAGTATTATACAGTGGCTAAGATGGCATACTGTCGTATTTAAAAGATACTATTAGACACATTGTCTAAGGGTCGATATTTCTGGTAAAGCATACTTCTTTGTTTTATCACAGAGTATACCATCTTGACTCAAGCCGAAATCATGATCATCTAAATGTAACACTGCAAATAAAAAACAGTCTAATGGTGGTACTGACTTTAAAGAAATATAGTATGACTATGGCCCCACATTATGAAAGAATTATTTAGTTTAACTGTTTACACTTGTGCATTAGTTTGGGATTGGTTGTCGTGGTGTGACTAAGGCCTCAGATGATACCATTGTCATGCTTGCAGTGGAAGCGTAAAAAAGAGAGAGCCATTTCTGAACTGAAGAAGAATGAGAGCTCAAGAACAATTTTAGAACAGCTCAAGAGATGTGATCTATGGCTTAGTTGGAGGGGCTCTTCTACTTCTGCATGTGTTGCTCATATACATAATTTAGAAACTGAGTTTGCTTCCAAGAAAATTGTTTGATGACTGTGTGGTTCAAGAGTGCATCTTTAGGAGGTAATTGTTCATGAGTTTCATTATTATCCTCTCTATTGCCCCCTTGGTTTACTATTGTCAGTAAAATGTTGCAAATGAGTCCACGAGGAATTGTCATTCGTGGAGCACATTAACCAGCAGAAAGATTCAATTTGTACCATTTATTCTTTCATACCCGATAGTGATGTATCAGACTTTCATTAATTATAGTTGTCAGCTCGAGAACTTGTACAGGTTGCAGATTAATATCAAAATCGGTTTCATACTCATTGATGTAGGGAAAAGTGTAATGTAAGAATCTCGTGACGTTCTTCTAGGCAAAATTATGTCAGAAATATTTTGTTGTTACCCAGTTCTCATATGTTGTGTAGTACTAAGCATATATCTGTATTGTGTAGATGACAGTGATGTGTTCTTGCTCAGAGTAGTATTGTGTTTGTATTGTTTAGTGTGAGTATGGAATGAAACACACACACACAGAGAGAGAGAGAGAGAGAGAGAGAGAGAGAGAGAGAGAGAGAGAGAGAATTGGTGTAAAGTAGCAGCAGTGGTATTGCGTGAGATTAATTTCTGCTGAATGGAGTAGCCTACCATCAACTGTGTCGCATATTCCTATTCCATGAAGCATACAAAGACGTTGGGGACTCAAGCCTGGGGACAGTGTTGTGCAGTCAGGTGATGAGAATGTGCACATCACCACCCCTCCTTCCCTACAACAAACATGACCTCCCACAATATCTGTTTCCTAGTAAGTCAATATTTTCTTGTGAATGCAGTGCGTCTATTGCAAATCATTAATAGAATATCAATATTTTGCATCTCCCAAGGTTGTTGATAGCAACAAGTGTACTGAGATATGTCTAGCTCTTCATATATTTTTACATGAAATCTGCTTCTGTCATTTGTTACTTCATCTTGCATTCTCACTTCATGATATATCAATGTTTTAAAATCAAGCATTATACAAATACATTGCTGTTGAAAATATGTTATATAGTGAGGAGTGGTATAGAAAAGATTTCTTGTTGATGTAATTCAATCCATCTTGAACACAAATGCAATAAAATAAACATTTGAGGAGGACAAAAAATCTGCATTTTAGTTTTGCACTGATGGATTCTTTCATGTTACCCAGATATATATGATTAGTTATAGAATGTAATCTGATCAGGACAAACAGCAAAACAAAGCAAGTCAGAACTTGATTTACCAAAGGAAAAGGAAGGGTAGTTCTTACATTTGACACCAGTTGCAAATTAGATGTTGTTTTATTCCAACAGATCCATAGTGAGGAGATCCTCCAGGATGTTGATGGTTACTGGTATTTTATAGCAAAAATACCCTATGGCAAAACTTTGCTACAATCCAGTTAAATGATATATGTGGGACTGTGTTTGGATAGGCATTTTTTTTACTAAAGTGTTCTCGACCTATAAATGTAAAACACCCCCATTGAGATCTACTGACCACCAGTGAGATAGTTCACCAACTGAATTGTGTTAGTTAGTTGTACCCTATTTCCCCTAAGTTATGTTACGGTATGAGGAAAAGGGTGCCTTAGGTACCACTGTCATTTACCTTTATCCTGTTTTGTTTGCAAATAATGCATGGGAAGAATGGCAGTTGGTAAGCACCCATATGAGCCCAAAGTTTCCATCATGGTCAGTTCTTGAAATGTGTATAGGAGGAAGCAATGTTTTGCAAGAGCTTTCCGTAAACATTTGCTCAGAATTTTAACAATACTAGTAAACCTCTGTGTGATGTACAGTGCTACTTTTGTGACATATGCCACTGGAGTTTGAAGAGCATCTCCATGTCACTCTCATAGTTACTAAATACAACTGTGAAACAAAGTTGTTCTTCCTTGTGTCTACTCTGTCAAATCTACCTGTAGGAGTCTCAGACTGTGGAACCATACATGAGGGTAGAATCAGCAAGGGTTTTGTTCATTAAGTAGTAGCAGAACATTAAATGATTTCCTACTATCAAAAGAAAATAAAGATTTAAAGGTAGAAACCTTTTTTATAACTAGGTAGATATTCAAAGAATAGCAGGAACTGTGAAGTCTCTAAAGCAGTTAAGAAATAGTATGTGTGAAGCTGTTTGGTTACTGAAAAAGTTTCACCAAACCCTGAACTTTAGCAGTCACTACTTCCTGCAAAGATTTCATTAATGTAGACTTTCCAAACTGAAATAATATTCATGATCAATATTGGAGAGGAATGCTTATTTTGAGGCCTTAAAACTCTGTCAGGCTCCTCCACGATTTGCATGTTTTGCGTTATACATTTGAAAACTGCTGCATTTCCTATATAGACTTGAAAATGACACACATACTTATACGTGCAATTGCACAAACGAGAAGATAAGCAACAAATACAGCACAAATCATAGTTCCTTCCCTGTACAGCAGTGGAGCAGTCTGCCCCCAGTCACAAAGCACTGTAATGTCCTTGCTCAACAAAATATATTTATTTTCAGAGCCATCACATTGTTCTCCACTTTTCTTGTCTCACAGGTCATAATATTACTGACAGAAGACTAGGCAATTTGGGAATTGCTGAGGGAACAAGCAGGTTCTACATCCTTTAAAGTCTCCTCACCTTGACAGTATCATGGGTGGAAGATTGAAATGAAATAAACAATATTCCAGTTTACAGTAAAATGTAAGTGTGTCCAGGGTAGTGGTAAATAAGAATAATTACACACTTCTGGTATGCAAACAGCAACAGTGTAGACTTGTGCAAGGAAATATGGTGGCACGTACACATATCAAGGGACTTAAAAGAGCTCCAGAATAGGTTTGGAGGTTGTCTGCCAAAAATGTCGTCTCAAAACAGATGATAGAAATAATTTGAAGGAAAGTGGAAAAAAATCATGTCTTAAATGAGCAGTGTAACTGAATCAGTGATGATCAAATTGATACATGCTTTCCTGAAAATATTATTTGAAGAATGTAGTTAAAAGATAAATCTTTTTCTCTAAATGTGTCATAGTGTACTGTTAGCTCTCACATTGTAAAGAATAAAAATTGTAAGTTGTGTTATAAGTTGAAAACAAAATCGTGTTGAAACTTATTTCTAGATGGTTATTCATGTATGCCAGACCATACATGCTGTCATGTTGAAGTCCATATTTTATTGTTAGATGCAGTGTTTACTGATTACTGAACACCATTTGGCCAAGGACTACCTGCTTAGGGAATCTGAAATTCTACAGAGGTTTTTTTTAAGGTCACTTCCCAGGCAATAAAACTCATATGCTTTTAAGCTGTTTAAAAGCTCACTCTACAGTCAGTTGTTTATGTTGTATCGATGTGCCCCGTACATGCCTACAGGGATCCTTTTGAAGATTTCCTGACAGTTATGAGTGATGTTATAAAATACATAAAAGACCTTGATATCCATATATAACTGTTGTCATTTGTGTTATTTTATGCTGGAGAGCTGTGCTTAAATGTTGGCATGTAGTAGTTTTGTAATATTTGTATGTGTATTGCCATATGATAAATAAACGGCACTGTATAGGCCCCTAAAGATAATATGTCACATTATAGACATAAAAATCACTGTGTAAAGGTTACACATGCCACACCACAGACCTATCATTTAGCTCCCAGTCTTTATTGCAAACAAAGTGTAATTTGTGATAAATTTTCACAAATGATCAATGCAGTGAATACCTTGCCTAAAGTATAGGAGTTTCTTACCCAGACCCATATTTAATGATTTATTTGTTTACTTCCATTGTTCTTAAATACAAACTTGCTAACATCTGTCTTTACTAAGACAGAATTCACAATTTTTGTAAAAGATATTGTTTGATATCACCACCATATTTCAGAATGCAGAATGTTGACAAAATCAATTTTTCGTTTCTCTTTTTTCTCCAGAGACCAGGGCAGAATACATCACCGCATTCCTAGTGTGCTCTCCATCTATTGCCACTTCAGTTCAAGGCCGAAAGCTGAGGTGATTGTTCATGTGAGCAATATTGTTTGTGGTTCACATTCGTTCACATTTCTTCATTCTGACAAAAATAATACAGTTTTCTGATCGTACCCCTGTAATTTGTGTATTCCAGTCAATTGCAGAAACTATTAAAACACTGATTCCAAAATTCTAAGTCTGTAAAGTGACAAAAAGATCATAAGGATTGAGTTTGGGAAATTTGAAAAATTAATTTTGTGTAGATGTTAACTAAAAGTTGCGGTATACCCCTAAACAAAGAAAAACTAAACTTGTATAACTAGTGTTCTCAACTTGGATATAGGCTATTATTCCAAATTGCTGAGTGACATGTATTTTTCTTAAAAATCCAATCTCTAATGTTAAAGTTATTCTCCTCCCTACATGTTTTCCTCACATCATTCATTTTCATATACATTAAATGGATGCCCTTCACTGTTCTTAACATTGCCTATTTGCTTTTACTTCTGTCTCGTTCAAAACTAATCAACCTCATGTTAGATATTCACTTACAGTGTGTACCAACACTATGCACTGCAATATTCTTATAACAGAGCCTACTTTTTCCTCTATGGTTTGTCCACTTGTCTTCTTATTGGAAAGAAACTTCTCCGCTAGTTTCAGGTTAAATGACAAGATCTTCATGAACTGGACTCGGGACAAAGACACCCTCTCCTTGTTCTTTCACAGCTTCAACACATTTTCTCCCGTCTGCTTCACCTAATCTTCCTCAGGCCAACATGCCACCTTTCTGGACATTGATCTCTTCCTCTCTGATTGCTCCATTCACACCTCTGCCCACATTAAATCCACCAACCACCAACAGTACCTGCATTTCGACTGTAAAGGAGCAGGCCCTTTGTTACCCAATACCACCTAGGAGTGGAACAGCTGAACCACATTCTTCGTCAGAGCTTTGATTGTCTATCATCATGCCTGGAAATGAGGGACATCCTATCCAAGATTCTTCCCACCCCTCCTAAAGTGCTGCTCTGTCACCCACTTAACCTCATGACATCCTAGGCCATTCCTATGCCACCAACAATCCACACCCCATGGAAGGCCAAGTTTGCAAGACCTGCCCAATCCATCCACCCAGCACTTTCTATTCCACTCCTGTCACAAGTTTATACTACCCCATCTGATGCTGGGCCACCTGTTAAAGCAGCCATGTCGTACACCGGCTTTGCTGCAGTCATTGCACTCCTATTTATATTTTACCAGGATAAATGGGCACCACCAAATTGTGGCCCAGAACAAAGTACCACAAGCAGCCGAACATAACATGCTCAGTTTTCAATGGCTGCTTCATAAGTCAGGGCATCTGAATCCTCCCCTCCACCTTCTCTGAACTGCACAAGTTATACTTACAATTCATTCTCTACTCCTGAAATCACCCTGACCTCAAACAAAGGTAACTTACTGATCCCACACCCTCCACCCAACAGTTTCCACACCCTCTGCCCTATCATTTTCTCCCAATTCATGTTCTCCACAGTCTACCAGTGCCACCAGTGTTTTGCCTTCTCCTTTGCTCTCCTTTTCCACTCCCTGTCCTCCCTCCCACCCCACACAGCCTCTCAGTGTTGTGCCAAGCAGCCTTTTGTGGCCACCATATAGTCCTTGCACATTCTATCAGGCAGTGCTGACTCTCTCTTACCACCTGTACCCTACTATTCCTCCACTCTTCTGCACCTCAATCCAGATTGCTGCTTGAGATTGCTGCTTCTGCTCAACCCAACACCATTGCATTCTGGCCGCAGCAGCCAGAGAGAGCGGTCACGTACACAAGAGATATGCTTGCTTGTTTGAAGGGTCTCTGTGTTTTATTTTTGTTTCTGAGGAAGGCTTTGGCCAAAAGCTACGTGTGTAACAGTCTTTTTGTTGTGCCTGTGTGCAACTCAGTGAGTCATCTTTTCGGTGAGTAGCAATATATCCTTTCATGATATTGTGGTTATGTCTTTCAAAGGTAAGCCAGATGCTTCAATACTGCTGCACGGTTATTCTCTGCAATTACTCATTTGTGCAATTCTGAACTGATAAAGGAAAGTGATAAAAAAGTGAGTAGTTGACAGTTTACCCTTTAAGTAACCGCTTGCTGATACGGGTGCATTTTCTAGTTAGAATGCAGTCTGTGTTCCCTTGTGAAATGAGGACTGCTGTTCTTCAACCAGTGAGAGGTAATGTGGCGTTGTAGAAATTCAGAAGAGACTGATTGTTGAAGAGATGATACTGTTTCAGGCAGAGCAAGATGATACTGTAACAGAAACAGCCATAAGTCACTCGATACGTCTGACATCTTCAAACTTGAAGTGAATGAGCTGTGTACAAATAAATAGTCTCTGTTTTTCATGTACCAATGTTGGACCATGTGGGACTTGATTGTGCCCCACAATGACTTGTGTGGCATGGTAAGGTTCAGGCTTTGTGGTGGCCATTTCAATGGAGCTGAATCAGCAGCCTCAAAATTGTTCCTCAAGGAACTCTCATACACAAATAAAACAATGTGATGTAGCTGCTGTAATCAGATTATATCCTCAATTCCTGTTTCTTTGAGCTGAGGTATTAACAATGTTTGCAAATGCAAAATGTCCAAATAAACATTTCTGGTCATTTATCCTTAAAATATGAGCCCAACATGTATTACGATGACATCCCGGACCACGATCATAACAAGAGGCAGGTTTATTTCCAACTCTTGTACATAATGAGGATTTTACTTAGACCAGAAAAATCATAGTACCTTTGTGTGAACTGTGACATTCTCACTTTCTTCGAAAAATGTGCCAACAAAACATGGCAGATTGCAACTTGCTGCTCTACGTCTTGTTAGGTAAATCATACACAAACATTGGTCATAATCCTTTTGTTTTCCTCAAAATGTTCTCCACAAATGGCATCCTTTAACGTGTTTGTCCTTGCAAATGACAACATCATGTGCTGCACCATGTCGTGTGACAACCGTGGATGATCTTGACCGTTGCAAATCGTGGAACTCCGTCGAACTGCCTTCTGGTGACCTCACCCTCCTTGCCCAGCGAATAACTGTATTTTTGTCAACAGCAGATGCTCCATAGACTTTGCACAAGTGTTAGTGAATATTCCCCCACAGTTTCTTTCTCTGCAGTGAGAAAGTCAATGATGACACATTGCTTGTAATGTAAATCACCTACGGACGCCATTTTGATACTGTCCTGCAGCTACACCATCAGTCGGAAGTAAGGGAAATGTGGTGTGCTCATTCAGGAGACTTCAAGTAATACGTACGTAATGTTTCACATTCATAGCATTGTTTTGGGGAGAGAGAAAAAAAATTGGTGCATTACTTTCTGGGCAATCCTCGTACAGTGGTATAGCATGATTGGCTGGGAG
The DNA here is from genome assembly GCF_023897955.1 of Schistocerca gregaria. Classification (NCBI taxonomy): domain Eukaryota; kingdom Metazoa; phylum Arthropoda; class Insecta; order Orthoptera; family Acrididae; genus Schistocerca; species Schistocerca gregaria. The sequence continues at coordinate 749,758,690 of NC_064921.1, forward strand.
TACCTCGAAAGCCACCTTCTTGCAATTAGGTACCACTTCAGTGACTTGCATGCACTTAACCTACTCCAGTAATCCTACTTAGGAAAGGGAACCAACATTTTAACATGGAATCTGAATTGTGTGAATGTGAAGGAGGTCATGGTACACTGTGTGATCAAAAGTATCCAGACACCACCAAAACATAACATTTTTCATATTAGGTGCATTGTGATGCCACCTTCTGCTGCCAGGTAATCAATATCCGTAACTTCAGTAGTCATTAGACATCGTGAAAGAGTAGAACGGGGTGCTCCGTGGAACTCACAGACTTCGAACGTGGTCAGGTGATTGAGTGTCACTTGCATCACATGTCTGTACGGGATATTTCCATACTCCTGAACATCCCTAGGTCCAATGTTTCCAATGTCATAGGAAACGTGAAGGGACAAGTACAGCACAAAAGCGTACAGGCTGACCTCGTCTGTTGACTGACAGAGACCACCAACAGTTGCGGAGGGTCGTAATGTGTAATAGGCAGACATCATCCAGATCAACACACAGCAGTTCCAGACTGCATCAGGGTCCACTGCAAGAACTATGACAGTTAGGCGGGAGGTGAGAAAACTTGGATTTGATGATCGAGCGGCTGCTCATAAGCCACACATCACGCTAGTAAATGACAAACTATGCCTCGCTTGGTGTAAGGAGTGTAAACATTGGACATTGAACAGTGGAAAAACATTGTGTGGAGTGACGAATCACAGAACACAATGTTGCGATCCGATTGCAGGGTGTGGGTATGGGGAATACCCGGTGAACGTTATCTGCCAGCGTGTGTAGTGCCAACAGTAAAATTCGGAGGCGGTGGTGTTATGCTGTGGTCTTGTTTTTCATGGAGGGGGCTTGCACCCCTTGTTGTTTTGTGCGGCACTATCACAGCACAGGACTACATTGATGTTTTAAGCACCTTTTTGCTTCCCAGTGTTGAAGAGCAATTCGGGGATGGCGATTGCACCTTGCAACACGATCAAGCACCTGTTCATAATACACAACCTATCACGGAGTGGTTACATGACAATAACATCCCTGTAATGGACTGGCCTGCAGAGAGTTGTGACCTGAATCCTGTAGAACACCTTTGGGATATTTTGGAATGCTGACTTTGTGCCAGGCCTCACCAACTGGCATCAGTACCTCACCTCAGTGCAACACTCCGTGAAGAATGGACTGCCATTCCCCAAGAAACCCTCAAACGCCTGATTGAATGTGTGCCTGCGAGAATGGAAACTGCCATCAAGGCTAAGGGTGGGTCAACACCATATTGAGCTCCAGCATTACCGATGGAGGGCGCCACAAACTTTTAAGTCATTGTCAGCCAGGTGTCCGGATACTTTTGATCCCAAAGTGGATGTTAAAAATGGGAAAAACTTTATAAGAAGTGAAAAAAGAAATTATGGTAGAAGTATGTAGTCACCTTATCGTGAAGCTGGAATTTTAACATTGCTTACTGGTATTGAAATCCCTGCTGAATTATGGAACAAGTGTAGGAACAGTATGCAACAAAAAGTTAAACATAACAAATGAGTGTTATGGAAATGTTCATTAAAAGTAGAGCAGTAACTGTACAAATAACAGTAGAGCTATAGGGCATTTGACTGGATTAATTACAGGACACTATCCATCTTAGCATATTTCTCTGACATACGAATTTATCAAAAATCCAAACTAAAGGAGAAATTGAGTGGTTTATTGAGTCAGACCATTTTGAGTTTATTAGATGTATGGGAACAAGAGAAGAAATTACAGTGCTTCTGGAAAGAAAAGTAGTAATTAACAGATGTATGTACCCCACTTTCATGAATGCGGAAAAGATGTTCTGATAGTTGTAGCTATAGATGCAGGAAACATGCAGCAGTCCTCAGCAATAATAGAAGGCCTAGGTCTGTTGCAAAGTCTAACAGAATTTTGCTGCTTGGTAGTTCGCACAGTAGGGGGTGTGGGCCAGCAGTTGCAGGAAGTGATCGGAGTGATTACCAGGTCACCAGCATTATGAAGCTTAGTGCATGGTTTGCTCAGGTATCTGACAGCTTAGGGGAGCTACTTAGGAATTTTATGAAAGAGGATCAGGTAGTGATAGTGGGTGGAGCAGGGAACAGTCTTGATAAGCACGGGGAATATGATGTAGGGGTGACCTGGTAAAGATAGCTGCTCAAACTGGTGGCACTAATGTTTCATGCAACTGTTTCAGCATCATGATCAGCCTCATCTTAATGTGGCTGTTAGGTGAGTTAACATAGGGCTGGAGAGGGCACTGATGGCTGAGGGAATGGGTCACATTTCAGTGGTGCCAGTTTGGTCTATCAGTAGATCAGGTTTTACTAAGTGTGGCCTGCACTTCAATAGGTATGGGAAGGGGAGGCTGGCAAAACTTATAGATGACAGTGTAGTGGGTGGTGGTGGGATGACTCGTGGAAAAATTGCTGTAGTAATTGGTGTTCGAGCTGCACCTTTTTCATATTGAAGTCGGCTGATAGGTATACCTGCTTAAAGGAAATCCGTCTAAGTAAAGGCTTACATTCAGAGGAAGTCATGTTTCCAACTAGAGAAGGAATTAGCGTATTTCATGAAAATGGAAGAGGTATTAGAGACAAAGTTAGTGAACTGTATACAGATGTTGACTCTGAAATTATTAGTATTTCGGAGCACCACTTAAATAATTGGCAGTTCAGAGGCTTCCTTTACCAGGATACAAATTAGCTGGCTGTGTTTCAAGGAGTTCCTTGTGGGATGGGATAAAAAACAGTATGCCATTTGTGTCCATAGACATATCACAGCAGCGCACTGAACAGATATTTGAATGTTGTGAAGGGGCAGTTGAATATAGTAAAAAACTTCTAATTATTGTTGTTTATAGGTTCCCTAACTCTGACTTCAGAGCATTTCTGCTCAAGCTGAGGGTTTTTGATTCACTTTGTAGGAAGTACCAGAAATTAGTTATATGTGGTGACTTCAGTATAAATTTTATATCTGATGGTCCAAGAAAAAGAATGTTGGTAGATCTCCTAAATTCATATGATCTGATGCAGATTGTGTTTTTTCCAACTAGGGTGCTGGGGAACAGTAGCACAGCCATAGAAAATATTTTTATTCATTTGTCATTACTAGATGGGCATTCTGTCAGTAAAATGGTGAATGGTCTTTCACTGCACCTAATGGAGCTGAGTACCCATTTTGAGTCTTTATATAGTTGTTAGAAACAACCAGTGAAATGCTTAACTAAGGCATTGAGTGAGTCAAATAAAAGTCATTGTTCAAGAGATTGTGGCTACTTTTTTTCGAAACAAAGAATTTTGTATTAAAATAGAATAATATCATTGTCAAAGACTTAGCAGTTTCTGCCTATGATAACACACAAAAAGAAACATCAGGACCTCTTTCACTATCCTGAAGTGATATCTTGCAAGTGTGTTGATTTATATATTGAACACGCGATCTAGTGTTCCACATAGAAACTGATAGTAATTGATATATATTTCTGTTACTGAATCTAGTGAACCATCTAGTGTGTTGATGCATAGCATACTGCATTACCTCATACTTAGGTGATATTTTGTACATATCCAACTAGTTTCAGTCTTAAGAACCTGTGGAAAAGAGGGGAAGTGAAGACAAAATGGGCCATACACAACTGTTTTTTCTTTCCTTTCTTTTGCAAAATTCTCTCTCTCTCTCTCTCTCTCTCTCTCTCTCTCTCTCTCTCTCTCTCTGTCTCTCTCTCTCTCTCTCTCTCTCTCTCTCTCTCTCTCTCTCTCTCTCTGTGTGTGTGTGTGTGTGTGTGTGTGTGTGTGTGTGTGTGTGTAGGGGGGGGGGGGGGGGAGAGAGAGATATATATATATTCTCCTACAAGTCACTGATCAGAAAGAAGGGTACCATTTGCACACATGTTTTTTTTTACAAAATAACTCAATGGAAAACTGAAATTGGTGTTGTGAACTCTCACTTGTGAAGCACAAAAGGTTGGGGGACCGAAAACAAAAGTCATCTCAAGCTACAGCTGTGTTGCCATTCATATTATTGTGAAATAGATGTGATAGTGTCACAGATATGATAAAGCAAGCGGGTGTGGTAATCATCAAAACAAAAGTGATATTTGTTGCAGCGAGATCTTGTAACAAAATTTCAATCACCACCTTTCTTCCCTGAATGCAAAAATATTTAATTTTACCAACCTACAGAGGAAGAAATCATTTTCAAGCACTGCCCATTTGCAAGTGCATCTATAGTAACCGATGTGGATACATAAAAGTAGCCTACAAATTTAACAGTTTTTTCACAGGTGTTGCTGATTATATGATACAATCAAATTTACATAAACACACCCAAGCCAATCAATATAAAATAAGTGCTTCTAGAGGGTCAGTGTACACCATTTCTGTCTCACAATACGAAGCAGCTAATGCAATAAAAGGATTAAAACATTCAAAATCTGCAGGCATTGATGGTGTCCCTGCAAAAATCTTAAAGAAGAGTGCATCAAATCTAACAGAAATGCTTACACACTTTTGCGACTGTATACTTCAGGCATGCACTTTCTCTGACGTATTGAAAACATCTAAAGTTATTACAGTATATAAAGAAGGTGAGAAAGATAATGTAAATAACTGCAGACCCATCATAGTTTCCTCCTACATTTCAAAAGTATTAGAAAAAGTTATGTATGACAGACTTATGAAATTTGTAAATAAAAAGCAATATCCTGTGTCATGAACAAAATGGATTCAGAAATAAGAGGCCAATGACAACTGCTGTTTATGAATGCATCTGTACCCTATTAAGCTTGATGGACAAGAAACAGGAATCAATAGGAGTAGTTATTGACCTGTCGAAAGCTTTTGACATGGGGGGTCATAAGTTTCTGCTATCAAAGCTTGAGAAATAAGATATTCGAGGTCTATCCAACTACTGGATCAGTTCCTTCCTGAGCAGTCGTAAGGAGTCAATGTACGTCAAGGACACAAATATCCATCTAAAAACTGTATCAGAACACTTGTTAGACTATGAACAAATTAAATATGTTGTACCCCGAGGGTCAGTAATGGGACCCCTTCTGTGTATAAATGATCTCAACTTAAATGTGGAGGCACTTAAAACAATTATATTTGCAGATGACACCACAATTCTACTAAAAGAAGACATGCAGGAGCCGTGCGGTTCTAGGCGCTTCATTCTGGAGCCGCGTGACCGCTTCGGTCGCAGGTTCAAATCCTGCCTCGGGCATGGATGTGTGTGATGTCCTTAGGTTGTTAGGTTTAAGTAGTTCTAAGTTCTAGGGGACTGATGACCTCAGAGGTTACGTCCCATAGTGCTCAGAGCCATTTGAACCATTTGAACAATTACAGCAGTCAGTGAACACTAGGTCACAAAACAAGTTAGTAGCTGGACACAGAATAATCAGCTTGTAATAAATAATCAAAAAAAAATTATAATCACACTAAAATCCCACACTGCTCCAGACAGGACATGTTTTCCGATTGGTCTCTATCAGCGATGATCTAGTTGGTAACACCGCTGGAACCAAGTTCTTAAGACAAAGCTGCAGAGCAGTGTAAAATGGAATAAGCACATTGAATACCTTAATGTAGAACTGAGCAAGACATGTTACCTTCTTTGGTCTCTAAAATCACACTGTAGTGAGAAAACAATAATGAATGCACATCATGCGTACTTCCATTCTCATCTTAAATTTGGAGTCACATTATACGGAAACTCTAAAACAGGTAATAGCACTTTCAAACAACAAGAAAGGCCCATTAGAATCACGCTGGATGCAAACCTAAAGCCTCTTGCAAACCCCTGTTTAAGGTAACTTATTCATCCATTACTATGTGTATACATTATGGAAACCCTTCTCTCTTCTTGTGGTCTTCAATCCAGAGACTGGTGTGATGCAGCGCTCCATGCTACTCTGTCCTGTGCAAGCCTCTTCATCTATGAATAACTACTGCAACCTACATCATTCTGAATCTACTTAGTGTGTTGATCTCTTGGTCCCCCTCTATGATTCTTGCCCTCTGCACTTCCCTCGAATACTAAATTGGTGATACCTTGATGCCTCAAAACATGTCCTACCAACCGATCCCTCCTCCTAGTGAAGTTGTGCCACAGATTCCTCTTCTCCCCACTGCTATTCAGTACCTCCTCATTAGTTACGTGATCTATCCATAAAATCTTCAGCATTCCTCTGTAGCACCCCATTTCTAAAGCTTCTATTCTCTTCTTGTCTAACCTGTTTATCATCCATGTTTCACTTCCGTACAGATACCATCATAAAAGACTTCCTGTCGCTTAAATCTAAACTCAATGTTAACAAATTTCTCTTCTTTAAAAACGCTTTCCTTACCACAGCCAGGCTACATTTTATATCGTACCTACTTCGACAGTCATCAGTTATTTTGCTTCCCAAATAACAAAACTCATCTACTACTTTCAGTTTGTCATTTCCTAATCTAATTCCTTCAGCATCACCTGATTTAATTTGGCTACATTTCGTTATCTTTGTTTTGATGTTCATCTTATATCCTACTTTCAAGACACTGTCCATTCCATTCAATTGCTCTTCCAGATTCTTTGCTGTCACTGACAGAATTACAATGTCATCGGCGAACCTCAAAGTTTTTATTTCTTCTCCTTGAATTTTAATACCTAATCCAATTTTTTTCTTATGTTTCCTTTACTGATTGCTCAATATACAGATTGAATAACATCGGGGTTAGGCTACAACCCTGCCTCACTCCCTTCCCAACCACTGCTTCCCTTTCATGCCCATTGATTCTTATAACTGCCATCTGGTTTCTGTACAAATTATAAATAGCTTTTCGCTCCCTGTATTTGACCTCTGCCACCTTTAGAATTTGAAAGAGAGTATTCCAGAATTTGAAAGAGAGTATACCACTCCACATTGTCAAAAGCTTTCTCTAAGTGTACAAATGTTGGAAATGAAGGTTTGCCTTTCCTTAATTTATTTTCTAAGGTAAGTCATAGGGTCAGTTTTGCCTCACGTGTTCCAACATTTCTGTGGAATCCAAACTAATCTTCCCCGGCATTGGCTTCTGTCAGTTTTTCCATTCGTTTGTAAAGAATTCGTGTTAGTATTTTCCAACCATGACTTACCTGTATTTACTCGAATCTAAGCTGCACTTTTTTTCTGGTTTTTGTAATCCAAAAAACTGCCTGCGGCTTAGAATCGAGTGCAAAGTAAGTGGAAGTTCTGAAGAATGTTGATAGGTGCTGCCACAACTAACTTCTGCTGTAGAATATATGTAGCGCTACACAGGCATGCTTTGCACGCACAAAGATAAATACTGGTGCCAAAACCTCTTTGTCAGTAAAAAAAAGGGTGTGTGTGTGTGTAGAAGATGAGCTTTTTTCTCCACCTTGAGTTTCGACCACTGCATTTTCATACATTATCCAACGAAGTAAATAGAAATTCCGTATTGTTCATCTTCAAATGTAGCAGACTTTCAAATATTTGTAGCAACAAAAAATAATTCCTTTACAGAAAAATATCAACAACGCACAAGGCTTTAGCATTGCTGCACGTGTTGATACACTGGGGCTCCCTGTTGCTTCATGGAATTTTGTGAAGTGCTTGTTGGTGTTAGTGAACCATAACGAAGCTCATTCATTATAGTACCAAATACAAGAGGGGAGTTATTTCTTTTGCGGAACAGAGTTCTAATCATGCTGCAGGTCTGCGATATGAGATTGATGAGAGCAACGTCAGGCGATGGTGATTGCAGAGACACAAATTATTTGAATGTTCAAGTAGCAGGAAAGCATTTAGTGGGCCAGAGTGTGGCCGATATCATGCACTAGAAGTGATTGTAAATGAATTTGTTAAGGAAGAGCGTAAGAAATTCCTGCCTGTGAACACAGAAATTTTAAAAATTAAGGCACATGAAATTGCTAGAGAGCAAAAAATCGAAAATTTTAAGGCTAGTCGCTGCTGGATTGATCTGTTTTACAAAGCGCTGGGGTTTTTCACTTCGGAGGCGAACTTCAGTCGCACGGAAGCTGCTGAAAAATTATGAAGGAAAATCTTGTGGAATTTCAGCGCTTCATAATTAGGCGGTGCACAGAAAAGCAATACCTTCTGGGTCAGATAGGAAATGCTGACCAAACCCCTGTAATAATTTTGACATGCCTTCAAATTATACAGTTGACGCCAAAGGAAACAAAGACATAAGTGTTCTTACATCAGGGGGTTAAAAACAGCAGATGTCCGTCATCCTTGCTTGCGCAGCAGATGGACATAAATTACCCCCATTCATAGTTTTCAAGTGAAAGACTTTACCGAAATTGGAAGTGTTTCCAAAAACTGTGATTTTACGAGCAAACGAAACTGGGTGGTTTTCGGAGGACATGGTGCTGGAATGGGTTAGGCATGTGTGGAATCATTGTCCCGGTGCAATGCTTGGTTTACGCAGTCTGTTAGTATTAAATGCGTACGCAGGCTATACAATACCTGCAGTAAAACGAAAATTAGAGGAAAGCAAAACGGACATGGCAGTAATTCCAGGTGGGATGATGTCAATTATGCAACCACTTGATGTCTGTTCGAATAAACCATTTAAGGACAAGCTTAAATGCATGTACACAGACTGGCTTTCGAAAAGCGACAGACAACTGACACCACCAGGACGTGTAAAACGCGCAAGTTTGTAGCAAGTGTGCCAGTGGTTTTATGATACATGGAAGTGTGTTCCAAATCAGACTGTGCAACAAGCATTTAAAAAATGTTCGATATCCAATGGACTAGATAGTATGGAGGACAGTGCTGTATATGAAGAAATGAGCAGAAAAGAATCGAGTGATAGTGATTCAGAATCAAGACTGATATTTTAAACAGTTCGTATAAGATGTATTACAAACCTAATAAAATTTTGTTTTAAATTTCAGCATTTAATTTCTGAGTTATTTTCATTCTTATTTTATAAGTGTTGCTACTCTGCATTGCACAGCTTGGAAAAGCGTGGAGAGCTGCATCAAACCAGTCTACGGACTGAAGATGACACCACCAACAACAACAACACACACTGCATTTGAGGTCATCACTAAAAATCTACTACGAAAATCTGACTGGCAAGACTGTTTGGGTTGTATGTCAATATGTCCAACTCTACATTCTGAATTTTTTCCTACCTGTGACAAGAGATGGTTGCTAATAGGAACTTTTATGAATCATGAATCCCATGCAGTATTCTCTTCACCATAATAATAATACAAACATAAACATTATGTCATGTATTCTTTCATGTTTGCTGCTGTCTCATTTAAGTCCTGTCTGCCTAATAAACTACGAAACTACATATCATGTCATGTTTATATTCATATTATTCTTATGCTGAATAGGGATACAGTCAGAAATGAAGCACGGCAACTGCCTAGATATTTAAATCTAAGATGACGCTAATTTCTGTGCAGAATGTAATGTACTAAAGAGGTGTCTGCAAAGATTTTCAAGCGGAGAAAATTTTTCGCTAAACTCTCATTCAGAACATCTTCTATCATACGCACTCTGTTATTTGGTTCTTGTTGATCATTATCAAAGAAAGCAGCAGTGTAAGTAACAACAAATAGCAGTCTCTTGCCATTGTTTCTCTAATGAGACAATTCCTCTCTCTCTCTCTCTCTTTCTTTTTTTTTTTTTTTTTTTAATTTATTGTAAGCAGCGGTAGTGTGTACAAAAGCAAACCATGCCACGAGCGGTGACAGGTCGTAAACACTCATTATCAGAATGTGACAAACAATGCATGACACAGTACAATAATGCATTTTCAGCTTAGAGTCACATAAACACCTACAACAAAGAGAACGGTACTTATGAGATCAAAGCAAAATAGGCAATTGATTCAAACCAAGCGAAGAACGTGAAAAAGGTAGGGTACCCGTATAAATATGGACAGAGTGCCTGACGCATAGCAATGGCTACCTGGTAAAGCTTAACTGCTAAGCTTACGACTCGAACCAAACTACTGTAGCTGTATCTTCTTCAATTCGACCTAAATTGTGTCTCATGTTAAAATGGACCAACTTTGTTTCGATTTGGAGTCTCAAATTTCAGGTGCAGCTTAGATTCGGAAAAAAATTTTTTCCCTTGATTTCGAGTCTCATTTTTCAGTTGTGGCTTAGATTCAAGTAAATACAGTTTTAAACTGATAGTTCGGTAATTTTCACACCTGTCAGCACTTGCTTCCTTTGGGAATTATAATTCTTCTTGAAGTCTGAAGGTATTTCGCCTGTCTCATATGTCTTACTCACCAGATAGAAGAGTTCTGTGATGGCTGGCTCTCCCAAGGCTATCAGTAGTTCTAATGGAATGTTGTCTACTCCCAGGGCCTTGTTTTAAATTAGGTCTTCCAGTGCTCTGTCAAATTCTTCTCGCAGTATCATATCTCCCATTTCATTTTCATCTACGTCCTCTCTCATTTCCGTAATATTTCCCTCAAGTACGTCGCCCTTGTATAGACCCTCTATGTATTCTTTCCACCTTTCTGCTTTCCCTTATTTGCTTAGGACTGGTTTCCCATATGAGTTCTTGATATTCATACAGGTGGTTCCCTTTTCTCCAAAGGTCTCTTTAATTTTCCTGTAGGCATTATCTATCTTACCCCTAGTGATATATGCTTCTATGTTCTAACGTTTGTCCTCTAGTCATCCCTGCTTAGCCATTTTGCACTTCCTGTCGATCTGATTTTTTAAACGTTTGTATTCCTTTTCACCTGCTTCATTTACTGCATTTTTATATTTTCCCCTTTCATTAATTAATTTCAAAATCTCTTCTGTTACCCAAGGATTTCTACTAGCCCTCATCTTTTTACTGAATTGAACCTCTGCTGCCTTTACTATATCATCTCTCAAAGCTACCCATTCTTCTTCTAATGTATTTCTTTCCCCTGTTTTTGTCAACTGTACCCTAATGCTCTCTGTGAAATTCTCTGCAAACTATGGTTCTCTCAGTTTATCCAGGCGCCATCTCCTTAAATTCCTACTTTTTTGCAGTTTCTTCAGTTTAAATCTGCAATTCATAACCAACAAATTGTGGCCAGAGTCTATCTCTGCCTCTGAAAATGTCTTAAAACTTAAAACCTGGTTCCTAAATCTCCGTCTTATCATTATATAATCTATCTGGAACCCTGCAGTGTCTCCAGGCCTCTTCCACATAAACAGCATTCTTTCATGATTCTTATACCAAGTGTTTGTTATGATTAAGTTTCGCTATGTGCAAAATTCTACCAGGCGGCTTCCTCTTTCATTCCTTACCCCCAGTCCATATTCACCTACTACTTTTCCTTCCCTTTTCCTACTATCGAATTACAGTCCCCTATGACTATTAAATTTTCGTCTCTCTTAACTATCTGAATGGTTTCTCTCTCTCTCTCTCTCTCTCTCTCTCTCTCTCTCTCTCTCTCTCTCTCTCTCTTCCCCCCCCCCCCCCCCCCCCCCCCCCCATACATTTCTTCAACTTCTTAAACACCTGCAGAACTTGTACTGCTGTAGGGGGTGTGGGCTTCGTGTCTATCTTGGCTACAAAAGTGCATTCACTATGCTGTTCGTAATAGCTTATCTGCATTCCTATTTTTTTAAATTCATTATTAAACCTATTCCTGTATTACCCGTATTTGATTTTGTAGTTGTAACCCTGTATCACCTGACCAGAAGTCCTCTTTCTCCTGCAGTGAACTTCACTAATTTCCGCTAGGTTTAACTTTAACGTACCCATTTCCCTTTTAAAATTTTTTAACATACCTGCCCGTTTAAGGGATCTGACATTCCACATTCCGATCCGTAGAACGCCAGTTTTCTTTCTCCTTATAACGACATCCTCCTGACTGGTCCCAACCCGGAGATCCGAATGGGGGACTATTTTACATCCAAAATATTTGACCCAAGAGGATGCCATCATCATTTAACCATACAGTAAAGCTGTGTGCTCTCAGGAAAAATTATGGCTTTAGTTTTGCCTTGCTTTCAGCCGTTCGCAGTACCAGCACAGCTAGGCCATTTTGGTTGATGTTACAAGGCCAGATGAATCAACTATCAAGACTGTTGCCCAGACAACTACTGAAAAGGCTGCTGCACCTCTTCAGGAACCATATGTTTAACTAGCCCCTCAGCATATACCCCTTCGTTGTGGTTGCACCTACAGTACGGCTATCTGTATCATGGTTCATGGAAACCCCTATGTTCTTTAAAATAAATATAGTAGGTAAGGACTACAAAAAAAGAAAGTGATGTTCATGATCACCCATTTTTTACCAGACAAAACAAAAATTTACATATAAGCCAAATCCACAGATCCCTGTGCCAAAAATGTACTTTCCGCATGGGAGTTAAACTTAATATCAAACTTCCTGAAAACATAAAAGCTGTTATTGAAATCAAACCTTTGGAAAATCAAGAAGTCATATTTACAGCATCACTGCTTTAACTCCATTGAAGAATATTTATACTTATGAAGTGTGTTATATAAATACCTAATGTATAAATTGTATTATTGTAATAAGTATGCCTAGAAATGACTCAGAATTGTACTTGTAATGTGACTTGTGCAATGTCTTATATAGGAGATGCTTTTGTAGACAACAGAGCTATTAAATACAATACACACAATCATCCTCACTTTCTCAGTATATACAGGTGTTACAAAAAGGTACGGCCAAACTTCCAGGAAACATCCCTCACACACAAATAAAGAAAAGATGTTAATGTGGACATGTGTCCGGAAATGCTTAATTTCCATGTTAGAGCTCATTTTAGTTTTGTCCGTATGTACTGTACTTCCTCGATTCACAATCAACATGTGTGGGCTGACTAGAATCCGCACACAATTGTGCAATCACGTCATCAACACAGATTTTTTGTGAATGTTTGGGCAAGCATTGTTGGTGATGTCTTGATTGGGCACCATGTTCTTCCACCTATGCTTAATGGAGCCCATTATTATGATTTCATACGCGATACTCTACCTGTGCTGCTAGAACATGTGCCTTTACAAGTACGACACAACATGTGGTTCATGCACGATGGAGCTCCTGCAGATTTCAGTCGAAGGGTTCGTACGCTTCTCAACAACAGATTCGGTGACCGATGGATTGGTAGAGGCAGACCAATTCCATGGCCTCCACGCTCTCCTGACCTCAACCCTCTTGACTTTCATTTATGGGGGCATTTGAAAGCTCTTGTCTACGCAATCCCGGTACCAAATGTGGAGACTCTTCGTGCTCGTATTGTGGACGGCTGTGATACAATACGCCATTCTCCAGGGCTGCATCAGCGCATCAGGGATTCCATGCGATGGAGGGTGGATGCATGTATCGTCGCTAACAGAGGACATTTTGAACATTTCCTGTAACAAAGTGTTTGAAGTCACGCTGGTACGTTCTGTTACTGTGTGTTTCCATTCCATGATTAAGGTGATTTGAAGATAAGTTATAAAATGAGCTCTAACATGGAAAGTAAGCATTTCTGGACACATGTCCACATAACATATTTTCTTTCTTTGTGTATGAGGAATGTTTCCTGAAAGTTTGGCTGTACCTTTTTGTAACACCCTGTATATTTTTCTTTGATAACATTTTTACTAGGAGGCAGAGTGGCTAGTCAGTACTTCAATCACATTCTGTAGGTGAAAGGAACTTACCTTCAGGAGACAGAATTCTAGTACCACTTCTGGACTTACAAGCTTTTTGGAACTGTTAAATCGTTCCTCGGGGATATTTCGTTTTTTCTTTTCATCATGACAGGTCTGCAGTCTTGGAGACCTGCCCTTTCTTCCCAGCCTAGCCCTCTTTTTCTCCCTGAAGGAGGTATTAACGCTTCTGAAGGCAATGACTAGCTTCTTGACACACTTTTAGTGTGTATTGGAATTTCACCTCCTGAAGCTAAATTTTGACCAACCCTGTTTGCCTATTCCTAATTTTAGTTTTTGCCAGTGAATACTTCTTTTGATACATTTTTACCATTGCAGCCTTAATTTTATTGTCCCACCATATAATTGTATAATATTTTGTCACAAGTGCTAGGAAACACTTTTCCTGTGGGTGTTATTAAAATAATTATAACTTCTCTTTCTGTAATCACTGTCCATTATACTGTATAGTTTCTTTGGAAGAAGTTTTGTCAGATATTTTTCTGTATCTGATGGCTTTTTATGACTGAAATTCTCATATGAAAATGTGGGCTGCAAAGCAAGGCTCACATTTAATAGTATAAATTCATGACAAGTTGTGAGTAACAGGCTATGTTTGCTTCTATCAAATGTTGTATTCATAGCTAGAGGTTAGTGTTTCTGTATTGGGTTTGACTTACTTAAGAGGTTTCTCTCTCTCTCTCTCTCTCTCTCTCTCTCTCTCTCTCTCTCTCTCTCTCTGTGTGTGTGTGTGTGTGTGTGTGTGTGTGTGTGTGTGTGTGTGTGTGTGTCTCACTCACTCCCCCCCCCCCTTCCTTTGTTGTCAGTCATTTATTTCCTGTCAGCAATAGGATGATTTGTCCTGTCTGATGGTGACTCTTCGTAATAGCAGTACCATTGCAGACATTAACAACAATAGCTTGAGCTGCTTCAAATGCAGTTTTTTTTGTCCCTCCTACTATAATATGTTGTTCCTCTCAACAACCAGTATTGCTCAAATGTGTGGGACCTATGGCAGATAGGACTAACAGGGGATATTTAATGCATCCATAGAAGGGCAGCATGAACGGTACCGGTTTGTTTGACTTGTGAGAGAGAGTTACAGTGATGCTGAAGAAACTGAATTGGCAGACTCTTGAAGATAGATGTAAGCTATCCCAAGAAAGTGAGACCTTAACTTTTCCCGGTGAATTGACTGTTCAAATAACTTACGGGTTTGCTGCTGGATGACGTCGTCGAACACCGCCGATATTTCGACAGGAGCACACACTGCCATTCTCAAGGTACAAATGCAAGGAAAAAGAAACATGCTAGCAAATTTAATACCTCGGTTCACAGAGGAGAAACAAGGAAGACACCACACACAGAACAAGTGTCAACCCAGACAAAGATAACCAACATCTTAAATATCGATAGTTACTATTAATCAACAGGTGAGGTAGCACTAATTCTGTCCCTCTGTTTTTTGATGAGAGGCAGAGCCGGATTCCAAGCAGCATTTAAACAAAATCCACCATCTCTGTTAATAAGGTTGCTTGATAGTCTGATTTCAACTGCTTCCTTAATAACACTATCCCAATGGCTGGACGTGCAAGCCAGAATCTCCATGTTGTTGTATACCATTGGATGACCGGTGTCAAGGCAGTGTTCTGCAATAGCGGATTTGCTCAGCTGTTGTAAGCGTGTGTGACGCTTATGTTCAATACACCGGTCTTCCAAAGTCCTGATTGTCTGACAAATATATGACATGCCACAACTGCAAGGAATACGATAGACCCCAGCCTTACGCAAACCAAGATCATCTTTTACGGATGCCAACGGGGCCTTAGTCTTCGAAGGTGGTTGAAAAACCCATTTCACGTCATATTTCCGCAAAATACAGCCAATCCTGTTGGAAATGCTTCCTGCGTAAGGCAAACAGGCCGTAGACTTAGGCACCACTTCTTTGCTATCGTCAGTCACCCGTTGGACAGAAGGCTGATGTCGCAATGCATGTTAGATCTGCCTTTCACTATAACTATACTGACAAGAGGTGACTTCGAGATGTGATAGCTCAGCTGTAAAACTTTCATGGTCTGAGATAATGTGGGCCCTGTGAACCAAGGTGCGAAGTACTCCTTCACGCTGAACTGGATGGTGACAACTATCAGCTCGCAGATACAAGTCAGTATGGGTTGTGTTTGTGGTCTTCAGTCCTGAGACTGGTTTGATGCAGCTCTCCATGCTACTCTATCCTGTGGAACCTTCTTCATCTCCCAGAACCTACTGCAACCCACATCCTTCTGAATCTGCTTAGTGTAGTCATCTCTTGGTCTCCCTCTACGATTTTTACCCTCTACGCTGCCCTCCAATACTAAAGTGGTGATCCCTTGATGCCTCAGAACATGTCCTACCAACCGATCCCTTCTTCTAGTCAAGTTATGCCACAAAGTCCTCTTCTCCCCAAATCCATTCAATACCTCCTCATTAGTTATGTGATCTACCCATCTAATCTTCAGCATTCTTCTGTAGCACTACATTTCGAAAGCTTCTATTCTCTTCTTGTCCAAACTATTTATCGTCCATATTTCACTTCCATACATGGCTACATTCCATACAAATACTTTCAGAAATGACTTCCTGACACTTAAATCTATACTCGATGTTAACAAATTTCTCTTCTTCAGAAACACTTTCCTTGCCATTGCCAGTCTACATTTTATATCCTCTGTACTTCGACCATCGTCAGTTATTGTGCTCCCCAAATAGCAAAACTCCTTTACTACTTTAAGTGTCTCATTTCCTAATCTAATTCCCTCAGCATCACCAGACTTAATTCGACTACATTCCATTATCCTTGTTTTGCTTTTGTTGATGTTCATCTTATATCCTCCTTTCAAGACACTATCCATTCCGTTCAACTGCTCTTCCAAGTCCTTTGCTGTCTCTGACAGAATTACGATGTCATCGGCGAACCTCAAAGTTTTTATTTCTTCCCCATGGATTTTAATACCTACTCCGAATTTTTGTTTTGTTTCCTTTACTGCTTGCTCAATATACAGATTGAATAACATCGGGGAGAGACTACAACCCTGTCTCACTCCCTTACCAACCACTGCTTTCCTTTCATGTCCCTCGACTCTTATAACTGCCATCTGGTTTCTGTACAAATTGTAAATAGTCTTTTGCTCCCTATATTTTACCCCTGCCACCTTCAGAAGTTGAAAGAGAGTATTCCAGTCAACATAGTCAAAAGCTTTCTCTAAGTCTACAAATGCTAGAAATGTAGGTTTGCCCTTTCTTAATCTAGCTTCTAAGATAAGTCGTAGGGTCAGTATTGCCTCACGTGTTCCAAAATCTCTATGGAATCCATACTGATCTTCCCCGAGGTCGGCTTCTACTAGTTTTTCCATTCGTCTGCAAAGAATTCGCATTAGTATTTTGCAGCTGTGGCTCATTAAACTGATTGTTTGGTAATTTTCACATCTGTCAACACATGCTTTCTTTGGGATTGGAATTATATTCTTCTTGAAGTCTGAGGGTATTTCGCCTGTTTCATACATCTTGCTCACCAGATGGTACAGTTTCGTCAGGACTGGCTCTCCCAAGCCTGTCAGTAGTTCCAACGGAACGTTGTCTCCTCTCGGGGCTTGTTTTGACTCAGATCTTTCAGTGCTCTGTCAAATTCTTCACGCAGTATCGTATCTCCCATTTCGTCTTCGTCTACATCCTCTTCCATTTCCATAATATTGTCCTCAAGTACATCGCCCTTGTATAGACCCTCGATATACTCCTTCCACCTTTCTGCTTTTCCTTCTTAGCTTAGAACTGGGTTTCCATCTGAGCTCTTGATATTCATACAAGTGGTTCTCTTATTTCCAAAGGTCTCTTTAATTTTCCTGTAGGCATTGGCTATCTTACCCCTATTGAGATAGGCCTCTACATCCTTACATTTGTTCTCTAGCCATCCCTGCTTAGCCATTTTGCACTTCCTGTCGATCTCATTTTTGAGACGTCTGTATTCCTTTTTGCCTGCTTCATTTACTGCATTTTTATATTTTCTCCTTTCATCAGTTAAATTCAATATTTCTTGTGTTACCCAATGATTTCTACTAGCCCTCATCTTTTTACCTATCTGATCCTCTGCTGGCTTCACTACTTCATCCCTCAAAGCTACCCATTCTTCTTCTACTGTATTTCTTTCCCCCATTCCTGTCAATTGCTCCCTTATGCTCGCCCTGAAACTGTGTACAACCTCTGGTTCTTTTAGTTTATCCATGTCCCATCTCCTTAAATTCCCACCTTTTTGCAGTTTCTTCAGTTTTAATCTACAGGTCATAACCAATAGATTGTGGTCAGAGTCCACATCTGCCCCTGGAAATGTCTTACAACTTAAAACCTGGTTCCTAAATCTCTGTCTTACCATTATATAATCTATCTGATACCTTTTAGTATCTCCAGACTTCTTCCATGTATACAGCCTTCCTTTATGATTCTTGAACCAAGTGTTACCTATGATTAAGTTGTGCTCTGTGCAAAATCCTACCAGGCGGCTTCCTCTTTCATTTCTTTGCCCCAGTCCATAATCACCTACTACATTTCCTTCTCTCCCTTTTCCTACTACCGAATTCCAGTCACCCATGACTATTAATTTTTCGTCTCCCTTCACTATCTGAATAATTTCTTTTATTTCATCATACATTTCTTCAATTTCTTCGTCATCTGCAGAGCTAGTTGGCATATAAACTTGTACTACTGTAGTAGGTGTGGGCTTCGTATCTATCTTGGCCACAATAATGCGTTCACTATGCTGTTTGTAGTAGCTTACCCGCATTCCTATTTTCCTATTCATTATTAAACCTACTCCTGCATTACCCCTATTTGATTTTGTGTTTATAACCCTGTAGCCACCTGACCAGAAGTCTTGTTCCTCCTGCCACCGAACCTCACTAATTCCCACTATATCTAACTTTAACCTATCCATTTCCCTTTTTAAATTTTCTAACCTACCTGCCCGATTAAGGGATCTGACATTCCACGCTCCGATCCGTAGAACGCCAGTTTTCTTTCTCCTGATAACAACATCCTCTTGAGTAGTCCCCGCTCGGAGATCCGAATGGGGGACTATTTTACCTCCGGAATATTTTACCCAAGAGGACGCCATCATCATTTAATCATACAGTAAAGCTGCATGCCCTCGGGAAAAATTATGGCCGTAGTTTCCCCTTGCTTTCAGCCGTTCGCAGTAGCAGCACAGCAATGCCGTTTTGGTTATTGTTACAAGGCCAGATCAGTCAATCACCCAGACTGTTGCCCCTGCAACTACTGAAAAGGCTGCTGCCCCTCTTCAGAAACCACACGTTTGTCTGGCCTCTCAACAGATACCCCTCCGTTGTGGTTGCACCTATGGTACGGCTATCTGTATCGCTGAGGCACGCAAGCCTCCCCACCAATGGCAAGGTCCATGGTTCATGGGGGGAGGTCAGTATGGGTAGGCTATAAACAGAATGTCCCATGACGTAGATGCTCATGTCAAATTTAGGCACATATAAAGGACATGTTAGTGTGATGTTTCTTGGTGTGACTAATTTTTGGTCGTGTCACTTATCTGCCGTTTTTCATGCTTCTGCAATTTTTGAAAGAATATTGTAAGATATTATTGGTATGCATGTTACTTTCTTTTATTTTGACACATGGAATACACAACACTGGAGACTGTACTTACTAGAATGTTTTTAGAGATTTACCAGGGGACTTTATGAAGTGATAACCGTCATCAACTCTTGAACCTCTTTGATTGTATTCATATGTATACAATTTGAAGCTCCATCGCTGCTCACAGTTTCCTAAAGTTGTATAAAACACCTCTCAGAAACAATTTAAAAAATCGACTTTTGAAGGCACCTGAGGGGTAGTATTTGTAAAAATGTAATACTTTTTGAGCAGTAATGATACTGCCTATGTCTCAGTCTTGTAATTGCTGAGTCAGTCTCAGTCTCAATTATAGCAACTGTTTTTTGTTCTTTCATATGACTTCTGTATACAGGGTGTGTGTCCTGAGAGTCATCAGGTGAATTTTGTCTTGTGTTTCAGCAGATATTGACAGTTTCATTTTTGTAAGGTGTAGATGGAATCTGCTCAGACAGATACTGCTCAACACATATTTAACATGGCACTCGTGTCAATGAAGAACATCTACTTGTTTCCCATTGTGCACAAAATTACTTTTAAAGTAGAATTTTTGTGACCATTCAATACAGCGATCCAAAATAAGCCTAATGCTGTATTCGGTTTAGTCGTATGTGAAACACTAAGAATAACAAATACTACAGCAGTGACTGAGTATTTCTGCTGCATGTTAGTAGCAGACAGCACAAGGCAGGGCTGCACACGAGCCAGGGCAAGTTGGGCAAGGACTGCTGCTAGAGTACCAGTTATTCTTATTGTTTTACAGCAACTATTAATAAATATTGATAAACTGAATAGCACACTAAGCTAATTTGGTAGTACTTTATAGAATGGACATGTAAAATTCCTCTTAAAAATCATTTCTTTGTAGTTGGAAACAAACCAGTGCATTTTGTTGATATTAGTAAATTATGATTCATTATTTATCAATAGTTCAGTTTAATATTAAATACAGAAATCAAAAGAGAGGGGAAAAAATATTGTCACTAGTGAGAACTGAACCAGTGATTCTGTGATTTCAAGACTAGATCGCAGTGCACTTAGTTGCAGATGGCTTTGCTACATCGCTTGCAATGTTTTGTACTGAACAGCACTCTTATATCTACAGAGTTGACTTTTCAACTGTTTTTGACAAGTGTGTCATACTGCTTTACAAATTTGATCCTGAGCACTCTTCTTCAAATCTTGTAAGTGTGAAGAAAAAACGGAAGAGGCAGAGCAGCCCGTATGGCCCCCTTGTTAATCCTCCACAATTTTAGTCACAATACAATTAAAAACAATAACACAAACCAAATCTGTAGTTGCTTAGCAAAATAATTTTGAGGTGATCTCACCACGTAATGCCTAAAGTTTTTCAATATATCCGTACCTTGATCTGTTTACTGAACTTAATTCTAGAAATTATAAAAATATGCTTTATGAATTATTTTAAAAAGGTAGTTAGAAACACTATTTTTTCAGACGTATTTATTTGCTGCCTTTAAAATGCTACTATACCAGGATATCACTTATTTTTTCTTCCCACAGGTGTCTGGCACCATGCATCGACATTAAAGAGCTATGTCGTCAATAAAGAGTTCATCATCAGCCGGAGACTCGACCTGGCGGGATTCGGACCGGCACGATGGTCGCTCGGGAGAGATAGTGAAGCGAGGATACTTAAAGAAGCTTAAGGTACGGCGCATTGTGACTGTACAGACCTGAAAATTTTCTTCACAGAAGGGAGACAGCCGATCTAATGTGTAACAGGTACAGTTCGCTCCTGTGGCAGGTTTATCCACTGCTGTATTTTTGAAAGCTCATAATTTGAGTTTGTGAATTGTGAATGCTTGGCTAGTAGATGTTGATCTGTGTATGAAATAACTTGGAACTGTTCTCAGATTACGTGAGGATTCTGTGGTGGGTTGAATAGCCCTGTTGAACTTCTCTAAAAGTGAGTACTGGGCTAAATTTTAAAATTGTTGTTATACATGACGCAAGAAAGGTAGGCAGTGGAAAGATAAAATCTGTAATTTTTTGGGCTTCCTTCCTCTTGATCCTCACCTCTTGCTAGACTTTCTAAGTGACAGATATTGAAAGTTTTTTATGTTTTCTGTGTTATTTTGTATGCAGTGGTCTCTCTCTCTCTCTCTCTCTCTCTCTCTCTCTCTCTCTCTCTCTCTCTCTCTCTCTCTCTCTCTCACACACACACACACACACACACACACACACCATAAAGTACACTCCTGGAAATTGAAATAAGAACACCGTGAATTCATTGTCCCAGGAAGGGGAAACTTTATTGACACATTCCTGGGGTCAGATACATCACATGATCACACTGACAGAACCACAGGCACATAGACACAGGCAACAGAGCATGCACAATGTCGGCACTAGTACAGTGTATATCCACCTTTCGCAGCAATGCAGGCTGCTATTCTCCCATGGAGACGATCATAGAGATGCTAGATGTAGTCCTGTGGAACGACTTGCCATGCCATTTCCACCTGGCGCCTCAGTTGGACCAGCGTTCGTGCTGGACGTGCAGACCACGTGAGACGACGCTTCATCCAGTCCCAAACATGCTCAATGGGGGACAGATCCGGAGATCTTGCTGGCCAGGGTAGTTGACTTACACCTTCTAGAGCACGTTGGGTGGCACGGGATACATGCGGACGTGCATTGTCCTGTTGGAACAGCAAGTTCCATTGCCGGTCTAGGAATGGTAGAACGATGGGTTCGATGACGGTTTGGATGTACTGTGCACTATTCAGTGTCCCCTCGACGATCACCAGAGGTGTACGGCCAGTGTAGGAGATCGCTCCCCACACCATGATGCCGGGTGTTGGCCCTGTGTGCCTCGGTCGTATGCAGTCCTGATTGTGGCGCTCACCTGCACGGCGCCAAACACGCATACGACCATCATTGGCACCAAGGCAGAAGCGACTCTTATCGCTGAAGACGACACGTGTCCATTCGTCCCTCCATTCATGCCTGTCGCGACACCACTGGAGGCGGGCTGCACGATGTTGGGGCGTGAGCGGAAGACGGCCTAATGGTGTGCGGGACCGTAGCCCAGCTTCATGGAGACGGTTGCGAATGGTCCTCGCCGATACCCCAGGAGCAACAGTGTCCCTAATTTGCTGGGAAGTGGCGGTGCGGTCCCCTACGGCACTGCGTAGGATCCTACGGTCTTGGCGTGCATCCGTGCGTCGCTGCGGTCCGGTCCCAGGTCGACGGGCACGTGCAACTTCCGCCGACCACTGGCGACAACATCGATGTACTGTGGAGACCTCACGCCCCACGTGTTGAGCAATTCGGCGGTACGTCCACCCGGCCTCCGGCATGCCCACTATACGCCCTCGCTCAAAGTCCGTCAACTGCACATACGGTTCACGTCCACGCTGTCGCGGCATGCTACCAGTGTTAAAGACTGCGATGGAGCTCCGTATGCCACGGCAAACTGGCTGACACTGACGGCGGCGGTGCACAAATGCTGCGCAGCTAGCGCCATTCGACGGCCAACACCGCGGTTCCTGGTGTGTCCGCTGTGCCGTGCATGTGATCATTGCTTGTACAGCCCTCTCGCAGTGTCCGGAGCAAGTATGGTGTGTCTGACACACCGGTGTCAATGTGTTCTTTTTTCCATTTCCAGGAGTGTATATCAAATTTTACAGCATAGATTAAGTGGCTCTCATGTGTAATTAGTAACTGTACTATATTTCTGTGAGGCAACTGCTTCTCATCACCAGAAGCTGGCACGACTTTGGAAAGCTGTTGTGGTGAACCAATGAATATCTTGCTAGAAAAATGCAGCCACCTGGGCGGGGGGAATGTCTGCATCGTCATCACAGATGATAAAATGATGTCTAGAGCCCACTGCTGGAGACACAAATTATGGACCTATCCTAGTGTGGCTGGTGTGAACGTTGTTCATTAGCTGCAGTTTGTGGTGCATGTGTCCGCATAATTTTTTTGTGCCCATCCTGGTTGTTCAACATTATTCCTATGTACCATTTAAGCAGCTATTATGTCAGAAAAGCTTCAGATATTGCCAACAAGTGTACAGTATGTAGGCAGAAGAAAGAGAGAATGTTGTTACAGCAGTTAAGACTTTGAAACGTTATATTAATCACTTTGAAATAAGCCGTATGCACAAATCTGAATTACATTATTTTATTCTTACTATTGGTAAAATGATTAAACAAGTGAAAGTTCTCTGTCTGAATTGCTGGTAATGTTTTTTTTAATTTTTTTTATTATTTATTTATTTTTTAAACATGGAAGTGGTTTGTGTAATCAAAGAGTTTAGCTTTCCTCAGAAAAGAAAACAGAACACACACACTTTCTTTCACACACTCAAGCACACAACACACTTATAACCTCTGTCTCTGGCAGCTTGGATTGAAATGCAACCACACATCAAACAAAAGCAACAATTTGAAAGGGGTGGGGGAAGCCAGGTATGGATGGGGGGCGGGGGGAAGAGAATGGGAGTGAAGAACACTTTCTGGTAGATCATGCAGGGACTGGATGAAGGCATGACAAGAGTGCCACCAGGTGCAACATCGGGAGGCTGTGGGGCAGGTAAAGGGTTGGAAAAGGAGAGGAGCAGGGAAGGAGAACTATGGGTGGGTGCATTGGCTGAGGGCATCATACAATGAGGATGGGGGACATAAGGAGGGAGGAGGTGATACGATAGAGCGGATGGTAACTGTTGTGTGGAGGGTGCAGGAACAATAGATTACCATATAATTTTGGTAGCAGAGAATATGTTGCAAGGATAACTCCCATTTGCACACTTCAGACAAGCTGGTGGTGGAAGGGAGGATCTAGTTGGCATGGGTTGTGAAATAGCCATTTAAAGCAAGCATGTTACATTCAGATGTATGTTGTGCCACAGGTTAATCTGCTTTGCTCGTGGCCATGTTTGGCAGTGACCTTTATCCTTGTCAACCGTTGGTGGATAGTCATACCAATATAAAAAGCAGTATAATGATTGCATCAGAGCTGTTATATTACATGGCTGCTTTCATATGTGACCTGGCCTCTGATGGGATAGGATAAGCCTATGACAAGACTTGGAAGTGCTTTGTGGGTGGATAGGGCAGGTCTTGCACCTGAGTTTTCCACAGGTTAATCTGCTTTGCTCATGGCCATGTGGCAGTGGGATGGGATTGAGAATGGCATAGGGATGGACCAGGATGTTGTGGAAGTTGTGTGGGTAATGGAACGCAACATTAGGAGGGATGGGAAGGATCTTGTGTAGGATTTTTCTCATTTCAGGGTATGATGGTATGTAATCATAGCCCTGAGAAGGATGTGGTCCAGTTGTTCTGGTCCAAGGTGTGTTGGGTGACGAAGGGAGCACTCTTTTGTAACTGGTTCGTGGGGGTGGTTGGAGGATTGAGGATGTGTGGGGAAACGAGACAGGAGACCTGGTTGTGGACTGGGTCTGAGGGTAGTGCTTGTCCGGAAGGGTGTGGTGAGACCCTCAGTATACTGAGCAAGACCAGCTTGTGAGAGGGATTTTTTGGTGTGGAAGGGAAGACAGCCACTGAAACACTGGTACTGTTGGTGGTTGGTGGATCTAATGTGGGCAGAGTTGTAGATGAGCTGTCAGGTAGGAGAAGGCCAATGTCCAGCAAGGGTGGCACTCTTTGAGTTGAGGAGGACCAGATGAAGCAGATGGGACAGAAGATGTTGAGCTTGTGAAGGTATGAGAATAGATTGTCCTGGTCTAAAGTACAGATCATGGAGATATCATCAATGAACCTGATCTAGACTCGGGTTGGCATTTTGGGAGGTTAGGAAGGTTTCCTCTAGATGGCCTATAAACAGGTTGCAACAGGAGGGTGCCATGCGGGTGCCCTTGGTTATGCCGGCCATTTGTTTTTATATCTTCCCTTCAGAGGAGAAGTAGTTGTGAGTTAGGATGAATTTAGTAAGGTATATGACATAGTGGGTTTACAGTGCAAAGGACATTGGGAGAGGTAATGTTCAGTAGTGGCAAGAGCATGGTCTAGATTGATGTTGGTGTATAGGGAAGTGGTGTCAACAGTGATAAGGAGGGATCCAAAAGATAAAGGGATGGGGATGGTGGAGAGTCAGTGAACGGAGTGGTTGGTATCCTAGATGTGAGAGGCTAGATTACATGCAATTGGTTGGAGCTGTTGGTCAATAAGGGTTGAAATTCTTCCAGTGGGGGCACAATAAGCAGCTATAATGGGGTGTCCAGGATTGTTGGGTTTGTTGATTTTGGGGAGCGTATAGAGGATTTGTGTACAGGATTTCAGGGTTGAGGAGTGAAATGGATTCAGGGAAGAGGTTCTGTCTAAAAGCCCAAGGTTTCAAGCAGGGATTGGAGATTATGGTGGACTTCTGGCATGGGATCACTCTGGCAGAGTTTGTAGGTGAAGGAGTCAGATAATTGTCAGAGGCCTTTGCCAGGTAGTTGTGTTATTGATAACAACAGTGATGGAACCTTTGTTTGCAACCTGTACGATAAGGTCAGGATTTGTTTTGAGATTGTGTATGGCTGCTATTTCTTCTACCGGAAGGTTGGTGTAAGAAGAAACTTGGTGAAGGATAGTGAGGGCAATTTGGAGGTAAGGAATACCTGGAAGGTGGTTAAGTGGGAGGGGGGGGGGGGGGGAGGATAACAGTTTGGATGTTGGTATGAATTTGGAGAGGCAGGGTTCAATGTTGGGATTAGGTTGGCTTTGGTTGGAGGGATTGGTCGCAAATAAGTATGTCCTTTCCAGGGATCAGAAGAAGGAGAGTAGGTCTCTGGCAAGACCAGCATGGTCTGGTTAAATTTGTGTTTAGGGATAAAGGTGAGGCCTTTGGATGGGACTGAAACTTCTGTGGACCTGAGAATTTTGATGGAAACGTTAACAACTGTGTTCCAGGAATATTGGTACTGCTATGACTACCAACCAGCTGTCCACTCGGATGAACAGCAACCACCAAAGTGGCCAAGAGCGTAGTAGGCCACCCTGTGATGCTGAACACAATGTACTTGATTTCAATGGCTGCTTCACAATCTGGGTCATCTGGGACCTTCCCTCCTCTACCAGCTTATCTGAATTGCGCAGATGGGAGTTACACTTACAAAACATTCTCTGCTACCAAAACTATCCTGGCCTCAATCTATGGTAACCTGCTGCCCCTGCACCTTCCACCCAACAGTTTCCACCCCCTCTCTCACATCAGCCCCTCCCTATTCACGTCCCTCAACTTCATTGTGTAGCTCCCTTTGCCAACGCACCCACCTGTCTTTCCCCTTCCCTGCTTCTCCCCTTTTCCGCCCCGTTACCCCTCCCTCCTCCCCACCTCTCTACCCCACAGCATCATGACTCATGCCTCCATCTAGACCCTGCATGCTCCTTCAGACAGTGCTCTTCTCCCCTTCCCCCCAATACCCAACTATACTTTCTGCTTCCCTATCCATTCCATATTGCTGCTTTTGTTCAACATGACTGTTGTATTCCAGTCCACACTGCTGGAGGTGGCAGTCGTATGTGTGTGTGTGTGTGTGTGTGTGTGTGTTTCAAGATTACTATTAAGAATTTATTTTTTGAAATGTTGTGGGTTCAGATTGACAATTTGTAGCAAGTAGAATGTGTAGTTTCCAATAAAGGTACTACAACAATGTGACATCCACTGAGGTTGAGGACCAAGTGAGGTGGTGCTGTGGTTAGACACTGGACTCGCATTCGGGAGGCCGACGGTTCAATCCCGCGTCTGGCCATCCTGATTTAGGTTTTCCGTGATTTCCCTAAATCACTCCAGGCAAATGCCGGGATGGTTCCTCTGAAAGGGCACAGCCAACTTCCTTCCCCATCCTTCCCTAATCCGATGAGACCGAAGACCTTGCTGTCTGGTCTCCTTCCCCAAACAACCCAAACCCAACTGGGGTTGAGTTTTCTGTGCAAAGTAAAGAGCGTCATATAGTTTGGCAACTTGCACTCGCAACAGTGCAATACTCAAAAGATATTCCACATCCCCACTTATGAGAGAGAAATTTTGTGAAAACATGGGATTTGAAAGAAGATATGTGTAGCAATATTGAGAGAAATCTTCAGCCATCGACTGAAATATGAAGGGAGTCATGTTTAAAAAACCTCGAAAAGTGTCACAAGGTTGAACAACTCTATAGTAATTTCTTCAGCAAACAAAAACTCTTCTCTCCAAGTGGTTTTTTGAGGTTAAGAAATAGAAAAAATCATGAGGCAGTATGTGGGAGCTGAATAGAGATGGGGAGTGTTTTAAAAACCCTGTTTGCACACATTTGCCACTATAAAGATTAGTGTGTGCGTAGGTCATTGTTCTGATGGAAGCGCATTTTTTGCGTAATAATTTTGATTGCTTCAGTTTGCCATTCAAACAGTTCGATGGTGTTGCATACTAAGCATGAGTCATTTTATCTTTTTTCAGGTAACCAATTGTGATGTTATTCTGTGATTCTCACCTTCCTCTCTCCACATGGCATCCCATTTTATGAACTATAATTATTGGTCAGTTTGGTATTTTTGCACTTCGTAATGTGTGGAAACATGTAGCCATTATGTACATGTATAAACACAGAATAGCAAAAGGTGAAACCAAAAAAATTGGTAATGTTTGTGTAAAGATTAAACCTGTATATCTTCCATCACATTATGCTTGTGTTAACACAGAACTTTTACATTGTAATTAGCAGTACTTTATTTCAATCTGTTTTCATTATTGTCACTTTTTTTTCTATAGTCTTTTCTGTATATGAGTTTGTTTGATAGGATTTTATAATTTTTCCTCCCTTTACAGACGATGCGCAAGAAATACTTTGTTTTGCGTGGCGAGTCAGTCGAGTCTTCAGCACGTCTGGAGTATTATGACAGTGAAAAAAAATGGCGGTCGCATCATCCTCCCAAAAGGTGAGCCTATCTTCTTGTCCCATATGCTTATGTGTAATGGTTCCTCCCACTCGTAAGATTAAATTGTTTTGTAGGATATGTTGTTTTTCTATGTGTAACAGTCATAATGGTTGTTACTAACTATGATTTGGTTGTGCATGTAGGTTTCTGAGAAGTTCCTTCATAGTATTACAATGAGTGTCAGAAAAACAATTATATTTCAGGAGCATTCTGCTGAAAACTTGTTTTAATATCAATCGTCGACAAGACACAAAGCACAAGTATGTGATAGCACTGTATACGAAAGATGACTGCTTCTGTGTAGTTTTGGAATCCGAGGAAGAGCTGGAAGAATGGTTAAAATCATTGTTGTCACTTCAGCAGGGTGAAGATATTCCTGAAGGAGAACAGCCAAAACCTACTTATGGTGAGTGCAGAAGACAGTTTTTTTGCTTTATCAAGCTGAATAAAGGCATCGTCTAAACTTTTCTGTGCATTACAGTGTATAGCCATATGGATCCAGCTTGTACTAGCATATCTTTTTAATGTGAGCTACTCAATTTTTCATTTGGCTGTTGCCTCTCACTTTCCTTATCTTTAGGAAATCAGCAAAAGATTTCGGGCCCATTTACCATTCATTCATCTGATGACATATACTGCTCACCTGAATTTTATTTTCACTACAGTCATTATTATGTCTCCCATTCCAGGTTGTCCCCTACTTATTTCTACTCATTTTTTGTTTTGTTTTTCTGAATCTCCAGGTAATTTCCAAACACACTACTCTCCATTACCTCTGACTAGTGTAATCAAGTACTGTAAGGTTAAGCTACCATAGGATATAAACAGCAGCTGTGTAGTATAAGTGAGGAGACAGCAGTGTTTCTTATAGTTAACCTGATAAACTTATCTGGCATAAGAATGAATAACATTAAGCATAATGCTAGTTTATTGTTAATAAAATGTACAGATTAAGTTTCTGTTGTTTACTTGTCTACGTTAACTTGTATCTTGATCGTTTTGCTCCCTGAAGGTTTTTCTTCTTGAAGGGATCTACTGAACACAGTGAATGAATGAATGAATGAATGAATGAACTCTTAATTTTTGAATAGTTTTCCATTTAAAGTCATGTTTTGCAGCCAGAGGACTGATAAACTACATAGGAAGTTAAACTTAAGCTGCTAAAATTTAACAGACCCTCTGATGTAGTTTTTAATGTTTGCGTCAGCTAGGTCCAGCCAAACAAAGTGTAGTGCAAATATTGTTGGAACTCGGTGATTCTGTTTACGACATGAATTAAGGCGTCTGTCTCTAATGAACTTGAAGGAACTGCAGTGAAATAAATATGGAGAAATAACTTTCTCTGGAAGAGGAAGAAGAAAACGAGACTCGCCTACCTTCCATACTTGGGACTGCTCTCGGCCAAAATTGCAAGGTTACATGAAAAAGCCAACATAAAAACCATCTTCCGACCAATGCCGAAGACGAAGAGTGGCTTGGCTCTGCAAAAGACCCACTAAAATGATTGTCCCATGAACTTACAGTGTTGCTTGCCATGTGGCCAACAGTACGTTGGGCAATCACAACATTGTATTTCAAAACACTGCGAGGAGCGCTTGAGGCATTTGCGACTGGTACAGACAGAAAAATCAGCAATAGCAGAGCATAGCCTCAAGGAAGACCACACCTTTGACTTCCAGAACATCAAGGTATCTGCCGAACAGTCGGCTATTGTGACAGCATCATAAAGGCATCCATTGAAATACGGATTCACAATGATCTTGTCGACAGAGATAAAGGATACCAACTAAGTGCGGCATGGAATCCAGAATTAGTGGCAATATGACAAGAGTGTGACCAGCATTATCAACTTGCAAGACTCAGCCAGAATGCTGAGACAGAGATTTGAATGGAGCACCCTCTATCCAACCAGCACAGTTTCAGCACTTTCTCTGCCCACCAACCAGACAGTACACAGCTGCCTATAGCCAGGGGGAGGTGGAGACACCTCTAGTATAAATATCACACTATCTACATATCTTGACACATTGCCAGAAGGTGATGAGTATGACACTCAGTGAAATGTCGCCGTATTTTACCAGTGCCACCTGGCTGGAGACCTGAGAGCTTTTCACCAACCATAATAATCCCCTAAAAACCTAGTAGCAACATAATCATCCATAAAGTGAAAGAAATGCACTTATTCAATTACAGTTGTATTAAGGCACACAATGCCTTCCACAACAATGATCTATGTCTTTGCATGCTTATTAGTGACGATGTTTTCTGTTTCACATACTGAGTAGCCATTGTCTGTTGTAGGTGCATAACCATCGATAATCATCTTTAGCAATTCTGCATTGTCATCTTGTAGGAACTTGAGTAGTGTGAAGATATGCTTGTCGTTTGCATCCATAATCCCAGGACAAGTTTTCTTCATCACCACCATGTCCATCTTCCGCATTGGCAGTCTGCATCCGCGTTGTTTATTTGGTGGGGACTGAATGTTCCTGCAGGAGTAGACAAGACTTAAAATGCCTTCCTGTTGTAGTAAAAAATAACATATTTTCATATTCCAACAGAGTGTTCCCTTTCAGTTTCATGATAAAGCGGATGCCCAGTCCTCAGTAATGTCCACTTATTCCACCATGTCATAGGGTGCTGGAATCTTTCTGCAGCTCTGAAGCACTGAAAAATATTGGCTCTCATTCTCAATGTTTTCAATCTTTCTTAGCAGTTCTCCATACATGCCAAAGTGACGGTTGTATGAATATCCCCCAACTAGAAATATGTGTTGTATAGTTACGTTGTTTTTTTCTGAAAGCCAAGTAAAAAATTGTACCATACTCGTATTTTTATTTTGCTCCCCACACAAATCAGATAGAAGAATAATGGTGATAATATTGTTTGTCTCCTGTGTATTTTCATGCTTATGAAGCCATAAATAATGGAGCAACCAGATTTGAATATTATATTGCTGAACCTTCAAGAAACCAATAGAACGTACTTGATTGGTTATAGTGGCAGTGAACATTAAATACATAGAGGCACAGTAGCTTCTTTAGAACTGCACAGTAACGCTCAGTTTAGGCATGGGCAGGTTCCGTGTGTAATCAAACTCTAACACTAAGGTACCTGTGCTGTCAACTTGGCTGACCTCAAATACTTGTCCATGAGTTTATTGTACACTGCAACCTTTAGTTTCTGTTCTTCATATACTTCTTTATGAGGATCACTTGCATTGACATTCATTATAACTTCAAATTCCTGGCAGAAATCGTAAGTATCATTTCTTGGTTTTTGAAACGAATATGGACTCTTTTCTCTAAAGAACTTGTAATAATTTTTGTACTTCATCTTGAGTACTTTACTCATTTCAGGAGAAAATTATCTCTGAATGATGTGAATAATTCCCAACACTAAGGTCAGGGTTGTCAGAATATTTACTTTCAGCTTTACTGTGACAGTAATGCAATGATGTGGAAGTAAACTGGTCCAGTGAGATCAGACCATGCCTGATATTTCCTTTGGTGTTTTCTGCAGTCTTCACTTTGTTTCCTTCTTTTGTCTTCCACTTTAAGAGCACCATCATTCAGTGCTTTTAAAACTGTTTTCAGACGATGCTTGGTAGCTTGCAAGATTCTCAGGTATATAGGGGGAGCTACGATTCTGACAAGACCTAGGTGCATTAGTTGTTCTAGATGGTGTTTTCTTTTCATTCGACCCTAAGATCAATGTATCTTCTGTCTTCTTGCCACGTAAAGCCCAAAATTGTTCATGGTTCTCTTCTTGACCTTTTGGACATATTTTTAGAAAACATAGCTTTGTGTGACATTTCTTACTGACTGCAAATTTTTTAGAACAGACTTTCTTACTAGTTTTTGGTGAAACATAACAGTGTCCTAAATTTCTCGTCTTTTTCAAAACCTTTTTCTTCCATTTCTCATTCTGAATTTTATGTTTCCTTCAAATGGATAGTTCTCAAAATCACATTCTGTAATAGGTGTACCATCACAATTGCTTCCCTTATTTTGCTTACAGTGACTATTTACTTCCTATGTTATGTTGGCAAAAGTAAGTTCCACAGTATGGATACACCATCACTGATAAATTTGTCTCAGCAAAGCACACACATAAAACAGGTTCGAACAGCATTGAAGTTGTTTGTGTACTGGCCGCAGCACTCTGTGGAACAGCAGCTTCTGCAGTGTTATATGCAAGTGAAGGATTGGTTCTCTGTCAAAAGAAAAAGCCCAGTATTCAGGCAGTTGAAATGAATTGCGTGCATAAAGTGGGATGTTTTACTTTCTTATGCATGCAGAGGAATTAAGATGTAAGGCAACAGCTGTATACTGATATGCTCTAAATGATAAAAGTCAGCAACAAACACAAAAAGTGTATCATCAGGAGTGCCCCAGGGAAGTGTGATAGGGCCGCTCTCATTCTCTGTTTGCATAAATTATCCAGTGGACAGGGTAAACAGCAATTTATGGCCTTTTGTTGATAACTTTGTGGTGTATGGGAGAGTGTCATCATTGAATGACTGTAGGGATAGAAAATGACTTAGACAGAATTTTTAGTTGATGTGATGAATGACAGCTTGCTCTAAATGCAGAAAAATGTAAGTTAGTGAAGATGAATAGGAAAAATAATCTTGTAATGTTTAAATACAGCATTAGTATTGTGCTACATGACACAGTCACATCAATTAAATATCTGGACATAATGTTGCAGTGCAGTATGAAATGGAATGAGCAGGTCAGTTTGGGAGTTGGGAAGATGAATCCTCAACTTCGTTGTCTCTCTCTCTCTCTCTCTCTCTCTCTCTCTCTCTCTCTCTCTCTCTCTCTCTCTCTCTCTTTTTGGGTGGTGGTGGTGGTGGTGGTGGGGGGGGGGGCGGGAGGTTTACAGCTCATTTATGAAGGAGAATGCTAGTGCGACCCATACTTGAGTACTGCTCAAGTGTTTGGAATTTGCACCAGGTCAGATTGAAGGAAGATATTGAAGCAGTTCAGAGGTGTGCTGCTAGATTTGTTAATGGTCGGTTTGATCACTACAGACGTACTACAGAAAAGCTTCATGAATTCAAATGGGAATCCCTGAAGGGAAGATAACACCTTTTTTGTGAGGCACTATTGTAGAAATGTTGAGAACTGACATTTGAGGCCAACGGCAGAGCGATTCTACTGCTGCCAGTGTACTTGTCGTGTAAGGAACACGAAGATAAAGTGAGAGAAATTAGGGCTCACATGGAGGATTTTAGACATCATTCCCCTTAGTCTGTTTGTGAGTGGAACAGGAAAACAAATGATTAGTTGTGATATGTGGTACCCTCTATCATTCACCATGCACTTGAACTGTTATTTGCTCATTCACAGAGAAAAACGGGATAGTTTGATAGAGACCCACTTGTTACAAGGATGAGGGGAGACTCCGCCTCCCGTGTATAGTGTTCTTTTTTAGCTGTTAACACATAGTAAAGGCAGTAGAATGTGTGTACCAAGAATCAGTAATCACCACTGTAGGAAATGGAAAATATAATACCAGCACAAATTTGAGAGTAAAACAAGGACACAGTTTGCCACTGAGTGTTTTTAATATTTATATTGATGACATGCTGAAGCAATAGATAAGTAAATTAACCTTTTATACTTATGACTTCAGTGTAAGAAATTATTCTGTGACATTACTCTTTGATGATGTTCAAATTGTGATTGCTTACTGTGAGAAAACATTCAAAACAGTTGCTAATATTTTCTTCCACAGCAGCTAAGTTTTATCTTCAAAGAAAACAAAAGTTATGACTTATAGATGCCAGAGGCTAACTACCAGCAAAATGATTACAAATGATCAGAAAGTAAACTCATTCATCGTCTTAGGAAATATTATCTCACTCACTGACAGAAATGGTATTTCAAATGAAAATGAAAATTGAAAGATTTAGTCATGTTAACAAGCAATCTATAGATAGAGGTCTGTGCAGATACGGATATATCCACGGTATTTATTACTTGGCGGATAAAATCGCGACCGGCGCAGATATCCGCGGGTCATCTGCCCAGCACGTATGTTCTAAAGTTAGTTGAAAAACTTCCAAGTCTGTTGACATTCTTGGAATCTTGCAGGGCTCGGGTAGAGCGGATGTTTGTTGTCCTCAGCCCCTGGCTACGACCGATGTAGCTGTACCCAAGAGACCTGCACCTAATCCATTTCTGTGACCGTGTCTGTTGTGTGGCCTGTGCAGTGCTCTCTGGGTGGGAAACCTGCCCACTGTGTGCCAGACAGGTGCCCGTTGCAATTTTCCGCTGCCTTCAGTAAGTGCTTTGTAGTGACCGAGTGACAATGTGCATCGTAGCAAATATCAGTGAGAGTTCTTTCTTCAAATGAACACCATATCGATGGATGCAATTTCGTGTAAGGTGATTTTACATTAGCGAAGGAAAAAAAAAATTAAAATCGCCAATATGAAAAAAATTCGGATATATATTTGATAGCAACGATAAGATGAAAGATATAGTGGCTTGTTTTGCATGCAAAAAAAGTATATTCCTACACTGGACGCAAAAGCGAAACTTCAAATTTTCTAAATCATTCGTGTGAGGCTGGACAAAGTAGCATAATTACTTATTTAAATACCAACAGAGATGTGAAAGTTCCTGAAGT
Organism: Schistocerca gregaria; assembly: GCF_023897955.1. NCBI lineage: Eukaryota > Metazoa > Arthropoda > Insecta > Orthoptera > Acrididae > Schistocerca > Schistocerca gregaria. Next base: position 749,793,568 of record NC_064921.1, read on the forward strand.
TTCACCAAGTTTCATCATCGTCATTTTCAGCTGCCTTGGCACAAGAGCAGCGAAATATAATTGTTTATATGATTCAAATGGCTCTGAGCACTATGGGACTTAACATCTGTGGTCATCAGTCCTGTAGAACTTAGAACTATTTAAACCTAACTAACCTAAGGACATCACACACATCCACGCCCGAGGCAGAATTCGAACCTGCGACCGTAGCAGTCGCGCAGTTCCGGACTGAGCGCCTAGAACCGCTAAATTGTTTCTATACACGTATTTTCATCATTTAATACCATTACATTGAATTTTATTTTTTTAAATAGCGTTTCCAATCTCACGAGATCCAAGCCGCTACTGTGTGTGCTCCGGAGCGCCAATGCTTTCCTGTTTGGAATGGTGTGCTTTAGAGTAGGTGTAGAGCATTTCCTGTGGTTTAAGAAGTCAAAAGTAGTTAATTTGTCACAGAAATGGCACCTTAACAATAACTGTATCATTACATACCATAATTCTAAGTACTGCTGTCTATTACTATTCATTACTCATTCAAAACTTAAATATATGCTGATGCGGATAAGGAACTTGGGGATGCGGATTAATTGCTGCGGATACGGTTGCAGATTAGGACCTTGCGGATGCGGTGCGGATGTGGATTGCACTTTTCTTATCCGCGCAGACCCCTACCTATAGAACACTCACAACTAAAGCAATAAGGGAAACACTGTTTTAAGTTCTACAAAACAATGCCAGTACAACTGTAATGTATGGAAGTGAGTTGTGGACTGTAACTAAAAAACATGAACAAAAATTACAAGCACTGGAAATGCAATTTCTAAGAAGAGTATGTATGTACACATTATCCAACAGTATGACAAATGCTGACAACAGAGAAGAACTGGGAGTGAAAAGCTTAAATGAGCAGATTAAAGAGTACAGGAACAACTTGAAGACCATGTCACAAGAATGTGAGATGACAAAATATGACAACCAATGGCAAATTCTCAACCAGTGGGCAGAAGATCTTTAGGAAGACTGCAGGAAAAGCAGAATGTTCAATAGTTTCATCCTTCTTTTTCCCTGTGCTCTCTCCCTCTGTCCTCACTTAAGATGGGTTCCTTTTGATCTTGTGTCAGAGTGACCTGCCCCAACTTTCTGACCTTCCCAAACACATCCCTCAGTCCTCTCGAGGCCGTTAGCCTTCCAGTGTGCATGTTGGAAAATTTAAAGATCCCAGTTCATTTGTTTTGTTTTGTCACAATTTCTTTGCTGGAACATCACATTTTTACATTCCATGCTGTTTTTATTATTAGTGGATTATATATATAAACTGGAAATTTGTGTTTTATGTTGGATGGAATGAAATTCAACATTATATATTTTGCAACATTTTGCTTTCCACTACTTTTTGTTACAGTAATATTTTTTTTACATGCTGTTTTGATTCTTGCATATTAAATATTTTCAGGGCATATTGTCTTGTTTATGTTTTTGAAGACAATTGATTTTTTATTTCATAGCTTTTGTTGTATTTCTAGTTATCATAATGAAAATGAGAAAAGAAAAACTTAAATACAATGAAATACTTGTTCTGGTTTTACTGTGATTGTATACAGTCATGTCAACACACCACATTTACTTATTTTTATCACATTCTAAGCACATCACAATCTGGCTGAAAAGAGAACTGGAAACAAATTTTCCATACGACTTATTTATTTTTATCATATTCTAAGCACGTCACAATCTGGCTTTTGCCTAGATTTCTTGCACACAAAGAACACTCTTATATTTTGGTGGTGTGTTGGTGTCCTTTAGTCTCTTAGTTGTATCAAAGAATGACACCATGTTTGCTCCCTTGTGAAGGCACTTCATATCAAGTAGTCTTCTGTCGATGATGCACAAAGTTTCGTCACAACTACAGCAGAAGACAGCTTTGTGAGTGATCATACAATCATATAATTACTGCAGTGATACCAGCAATGTCAGTCGTATTGTAGAATAGTTCCAAGATTTCTTTGTTACACTTATTAGTGATAAAGAGTTGAGGAAATCTAAAAACAGATGAATTCCCTTCTCTTGAACAACAAGGCTGCATCTCCTTAGAAATTTCAATCTTATTTTTCCTTAGAGTTCTGACATATGTTCTTTTCACTGCCATCAAGTCCCTCACTAATGGTATTCTCCAGAAAAAATTGTGAGCTACAGTATTATCGCCTTCGTTGAGCCATTCTGTTGATATACCTTTTATGACTTAGGAACCCTGATGTAAGTCTCTTTGTTGGCCAGTTTTTTCCCCAAGGAAATCTGTTCATTCACTGGAAATGTATGTCTAGAATTGCAAGTCCACCATATTTTTATACCATATTGAGCAGGCTTGCTTTTCATGTATCGTTGAAATTTTCATTTCTCTCTAAATGCAATAAGCTTTTGATCAGCAGTTATGTCAAAGCTTGGACTCTATATGGAAGAAAGCTGCAAACGAACATTTTCGAAATGTTTCTAAATGCTGCTAATTTATCATGAACTCTACTATCTGCCCATGTTTCCTTATTGTTGAATCTGAGAAAATGTGTGATAGCTTGAAATCTTTTTAGGCGTGTTATTGTCCTGAAGATAGACCTGCCATGTTCCTTGGTTCACTCAAGCACTCCCACCCTGATCTGTAAGCTACAGAAGATACAAATCAACCAATGTAGGCCTCTAATTCTTCCCCGTCTAGTTCCTTCCATGCCTTAGGTATACTATTAGGATATCTCCACTCCACTTGTTATACACTCACCTAGGGTCTCTTTCAGTTTTCCTTGTCATGACAGAAATAATTTTTGGGGTAATTTAGAGCTTTAGGGCTTCTTTTATTGAACTATGGGGGGCTGCTTCAGGACCAGGTTTATTCTGAATTATATTATGGGATGAGATGGAGTTTGGCATTTAGTTGGAGGTACTTTGTATGAAATTATTATATTTTCTCCAGTGAAATAATCCTTCATACTTTAGTCATCACTATTAAATCATCATAACCATGAATGAAATCATCTTCATTACTTTCTTCTTCCATTGCATCACTGAATTTCTCCACTTCATTATCTGAGGGCAAGTATTCATCATCATTCATGTCAGATACACTTTCATTATCTGCATCAGCATTATCCCAAATCAGAAGAACAATTTTATCAGCCTCTTCGTACCAAACATGTTTTGCATCAACCCTAAACAGAAAATTAATTCTATGTTTAAATTTTAACCTAAATTGTCAGACAATAGTTTTTTCTACAATTTTCATAATTTATGACTTATGTTACAATGAACTGATAGTTCTTTGTTTTTATGAATTATGTCAAGACTTGTATGGAAAACTTAAAGATTTGAATACAAATACTGAATTTATTAAATAAAGTCAGCCGACATCTACTTGCCTCACATCAACAATGCTATCTAAAGCTCAACAAATGAATAACCTTCATTGTTGTTAAGTTTTGCCAACTTTAGCCATTTGTTGGCAACACTGAGTTGGTTAAACCAGCTGGGGGTCTTTGAAGACCCCAAGTGCCCACTTTCGTTCATTCTTGAACTAAGTTATCTAAATTACAGACATAATTGTGTAGGATTTTTTTTTCATAGTGGTCCTTTGTATCTTAACTAGGAAACTTGTGTCAGGGTCCATGAGCATTGCAAGATCAGCACCGGAAATATGAGGGGTATGGGATCTGAAAAGACACCTCATTCCTAGCGAAGGGTTAAACTGATGACCTAATATTAAATTCATAGGGTTTCTAATAACTGAATATTTAAATGAAGTAAAAATCCTAAGCAAGCCATTGCAAAATGACCAATGATGATGTTTTCCCAACCCAGTAAATTATATTTTTTAAGTTTTCTGCAACTTACTTTTAAATTTGCAGGGCTGATTAGGTTAGTGACATGTATTAGTGCTTGTTTGAATAAAGTACGTTAGCAACATGTGCTAGTTCTTTTGTAACTGTTTTTTTGTGTCTCATTGCAGAGCATGTATGGCAAGTGACTGTCAAGGAGAAGGGCCTTGGCAACAGCCGCAACATACTGGGCCCATTTTTGCTTTGTCTGACAGACAAGACCCTCAGCTTGGTGCAGTGTGGCCCATCTGAGGATCCACAAACATATGAGTTTCCGGTTAGTATCACTGTCAATTACCGTGTTGCATTGTCAAACATTTGGTATGGAGTGTGCTGTTGCTTTTGACTATAAATGATCATCTTTTTGGATTTGATGCTCTTCTTAAATGTACCTTATTAGCATCACGAAAGGTGTGCGCAAAACTACAAATATTCACTAATCAATCCTGTATTGTGGGTCTAATTTTTGCCACAACTAAGATGTAATATTCTGTTTATCAGTTAGCCAACATGCAATTAACTGCACATGTAAACCAATACTAAATTGATGCATAATTATTACTCCATCAGACGAGTAGAAATAACTTTAGGCTGAAATTCAAATGTAACTGTATTATAATAGTTTTCAGACTGGAAAATAAAAATATCCTGCTGATGATAGCACAAAAAGTGCTGAACCTATTTGGGGAAAGTAAAACAAGCAAACAGTGTCTTGCATAAGGCAGGATATCTCACCAATTTGACTATAAATAACAAATATGAATTTTAAGGAATATTTTCAGGGTTAGCAATCTCTGTGCCAATATCTCTGCATCAGAGGTTACCAAACATTTCTTCTGACAGAACACTTTCAGAATATTGGTACTTTAAAGGAACATCTTGTGTATTTTCAGAGTTAATAAAATCAATGAAACTTTAAAAAAATGAGAAAAACTAGTTTTATTTGGTGATTTCTTCAGTTTAAAGCATAGCTAATAGGACAGAAATTTTAATAAAATTTTGAAAAATGAGAAAAAATGTCAAAAAATACCACCTCATTATTATTAATAGTCTCTTGCGGAGCACTTATTTGCTGTTCCGCAGAACATAATTTGGAAAGTCCTGCTGTGCTTAATCTAGTGTTTTCCTTCTGAGCTTATATCTTATATTTTAGCATGATATGTTTGTTTAGCCCTGAATCATACCTACGAATTTTGAGCTCAGCCTTCTGCATTATGAAAAGCCCGAAGAGAAACAGTGCAATGGGAGACATGAGAGATATGATACTTTGGAACAGAAGATGTCATTAGGACTTAATTGCACATATAAATTTTAGACAGCATTCAGTTTATTTTTTCATCTGTACTAATGGCCAGTTACTGTGTGAAAGTCAGTAGTGGTGATCAGAAACAGCTGCAAAAAATAAAAGCAAAGTGAAAATGTAAGATAGAAGAGAGAGACTGTGATCATGATTGTGAAAACGAAACTGCAAACATTGTTGTGCTTACAGTTTAAAATTTTCTAGTTACAACTGATCATGACATCAAGGACTGAGTTAAATCTGAAACGTAAATCATATAAGTTCGTTATATCCATTGTGTATGACGAACTTGGAACTAAAATTTAGTTTGTAAAATCAAAGCTGGAAAATGCAAGATGGAATAATAACAATATTATGAAAAGGTTATTTGCTACTTACTGTATAACAGAGATGCTGAGTCGCAGAGAGGCACAACAAAAAGACTATCAAAGCTTTCGCCCAAACAGGCCTTCATGAGAATTGGACAAAACACACACGCAGACACACACACACACACACACGCAGACACACACACACACACACACACACACACACACACACACACACACAACTTCATCTACATTTACATTTAGCCTTTGCAAACCACCATAAGGCGCGCATAGCAGAGGTACTTCTCATTGTACTAATTATTAGTGTTCCTACCTGTTCCATTCACGTATGCGGGAAGAATGATTGTTTGAATGCCTTTGTGTGTGCGGTAATTATTCTAATCTTATTCTCACAATCCGTATGTGAGCAGTACATAGGGGATTGTAGTATATTCCTGGGGTCACCATTTAAAGCCAATTTTTTGAGCTTTGTTAATAGACTTTCTTGGTGTAGTTTACACCTATCTTCAAGAGTCTTCCAGTTCAGTTTCTGCAGAACCTTTGTGATTCTATCACACAAATTAAACAAACTTGTGACTATTCAAGCTGTGCTTCTCTTTATGTGTTCAATACTCCTGTTAGTCCTATTTAGTACAAGTCTCACACATTTGAGCAATACTCCAGGATGGGTCTCACGAGTGATTTGTAAGCAATCTCGTTTGTAAACTGATTGCACTTCCCCAGTATTCTACCAATAAACCAAAGTCTACCATGTGCTTTACCCGTGACTGAGCCTATGTGATCATTCCCTTTCATATCCCTACAGACTTTTACACCCAGGTATTGTATGAGATGCCTGATTCCAGGAGTGACTCATTGATAATTTAGTCATAGGATACTCTTTTTTTTGGAAGTGGACAATTTTACATTTCTGAACGTTTAAAATAAGTTGCCAATCTTTGCACCACTTTAAAACCTTATCAAGATCTGACTGAATATTTCTGCAGCTACTTTCACATAGTAGTGCAGCTACTTTCACATAGTAGTGCATTATGGATAACTGCAAAAAAACAAAAAAAAACCTATTTCACTGTTAATATTGTCTGTAATGTCATTAATACACAGTATGAACAGCAAGGGTCCCAACGCACTTCCCTGAGTTACATCTGAAGTTCTTCATCTGACAATGACTCTTCATCCCAGATAACATGCTGTGTCCTCCATACCAAAAACTATTCAGTCCAGTCACAAATTTAACTTTTATACCCCATATGATTGAACTTGTGACAATAAGCGTAGATGTGGTACTGAGTTATATGCTTTTTGCAAATCGAGAAATACTGCATGCACCTGATTGCCTTGACTCAAAGCTTTCAATATGTTATGTGAGAAAAGTGCAAATTGGGTTTCACATGGTTGATGTTTTTGGAATCCATGCTGATTAGCATTGAAGAGGTCATTCTGTTCAAGTTACCTCATTATATTTAAGCTCAGAATATGTTCTAAGATTCTACAACAATTGTAAGTCAAGGATATTGGATGGAAGTTTTGTGTATCACTTCTACTACCCTTCTTGTGTATGGGTGTGACCTGTGCTTTTCTCCAAGAACTGGGCACAGTTTTTTGTTCAAAGGATCTGCAATAGATTATAGTTAGAAGATGGGCTAACTCAGACACAAGTACAGTATACAGAGTGTATATGACCCGGGAGATCCGGGAAAAACCCGGGAATTTTTTCATGCGAGAGAAAACGGAAACACCCAGGAATTTTTTAGAATCCCAGGAATTTTTCATTGTTTTAGTTTACAGCTAAATTTTTGTAACTTAGACTGGTAAGAGCCAATACTCTAACAAAGAATATTACTGTATCTCACTACTGCAGAATAATACTGCAGCAATAAAAAAACAAATGAGAGAAAAAGAAACGAAAATAAAATTTAAGTTGCAAAGGAAATTCACCATATACAACAACAAAACACAGTGCTCTTAAAACGTTTCCCAACAGCAAAATCTGTCAAAGGCTTTAGGAAGACTATGCAATGTTTCATAAAAACAAATTGCCTCCTATGGGCATGACATCACAACTTTACATTAGATTCGTTTGAGCAGTTGCAAGCGAACTTATCCACATGTGCAGTTGAGTCTCGTATAGTAGTACCTTCTCCTGCTTCTGGCTACAGAAGTGTGGCAGTTAGCTGTATAAGCAATAGCAGCAAGCAGCCAGATGCTATCTGGAAAAATGTTACTGGTGTGCCTAAGCTGCCAGATTCACGTATGCGCAACAGGCCCAGAACTAGGGGGCAGGGGCAAACCGGGTTACCTGCCCCGCACGATAGTATCGGGGGGGGGGGGGGGGGGGGGGGTGTCGCCAAATTTATATTATTGAGGAAAAAGACCTTGTTTCACAAAGCCCCTAGCACCCAGCGCACATTGGTCTATCGATTTCTCATATGATTTTGAACTCATCCCTGTTGCTTTTTGAAAGAATTGTAAGTTGATTTTTGAATGCGTGCATAGTCTATGTGATGTCTCTGCCAGGTGAATCCTCGTCGCATCTAGAAATAAACTTTCCTGCAGACAAATACGAGCTGAGCGGAATAAAGCCAAACGGATGAATGCCAGTCGCTGTTTATGTGGTTGACTGGGTTTGTAAATGATCAGCATTGTTATAACTACTAGCGAATTCCATAGATTCAGACTACCAGAGTGGAAAAAGACGACTAACAGGAATCACAGGCAACAAAGATGGCATATTGTCTCCTCCATATGTCCAAGAAAATGAAATTTTGACAGAAAATTTTTGGCCAGACTGCTACACTGCTAAGGGCCAGTTATGCAGTCCCCGACTAGCAGCTGCTAAAGTTATATTCTGGCAGTAGTGTGGAAAACGCGTTCTACGAACACGTAATAATGCCTTACCGGATAAGTAATCTGGTGAAGAAATTAACCAGAGAATAAGTTTTGACACTGGCAGGAATAGGTACAGAATTAGTGATAAGATTGTTAGAACAAGGAAGGAGAAGAAACGGGGACTCACACAAATTATGGGAGAATATGACGATTCAAAATTTATTTAAAAATTTAGTACTACTACTTTTCGATCTCTTGCTTCAGAAGCTAGAGAGTATGAATGAATTGTGAAACTATTTCCTAACACACAACGTTTTGCTTGTAGTAGGCCTAATAGGCATTTGATATTGGTACTTCGTGAATTGTAGTCTGTCGTGTTATAAAAATGACCATTTGTGCCAAAACAGTCTCGTTTATTTGGTGTGTGTAAGAACTGCCGCAATATTGGGCAGGCCTATTTCATTTTATATAGCAGTGACAAAATACATGTAATCAGGTCAAGAAACACACCAGTCTTGGGTACAATTTGTATTAACAGCTTTTCTAGTATTAGACAGTGACATTTCATTTTTTCATGTAGTGAAATGTTGATGAACTTTGATGAGGTAGTAGATTCTTTCCCAGAAAGGAAAGTACGCCATATAAAGCTGTGGCAAGATTAGAGAGAAAAGATGCTAGGACTTAACGATTGAAGAAACGTTTACTGTCTTGTGTGTCTCTTGTCTTTACTCATTTTATGTGTCCCGTATTTAATTTTATGTCACACAAATCACCAAGTTATTAACTAATAGGCAGTAAAGACTGCAAATTTTCTGAAGAGTTCTTGTTCTGCCGGTTACAAATAATCCCAACCAGTATTAATTCCGAGATTTTTATAAAGAGGAGGAGGATGTCAATAAAGAGGTGCAGGACGTCAAACTGGCCGACTGGGAGCAGGAGAGGCACCACAGGATATTTTAATTTTCACTGGTGTGAATATAGTTCGATGGCACCCATTCCATTACAAAATATTACATGTCTGAATTCCACAGAGCAAAATACAAGAGACGTGCGAAGGAAGAATGCTGTGTGGAGAGGCGTGGCACTGCACTGTGCCACATTTAAGACCGAATAACATGTCTTACATTCCCTCGAGTATATATGTTTTATGTATCAGACCCCAGAAAGATGTGTGCTACAAAATGAAGATATTTTTTAAAAGTCAATTTTTAAATTTTTGGCATCCTAACTCAAATGCTCAAGGGAGGGGGAGCACCACTATCTAATATCACCCTGGTTCGAAAATATCCTAGATCTGGACCTGATTTACAGAGCAGTCTGAGTTGTAGTGGGAGGTGGTAGTCTCCACGTGACCTGTGTTTACGTTAAGTGATTTTGCTGTTTCCTCTTCGTTTATTGCTCTCACTTCAAATGAAAACAAAACGGATTTCTGTGGCCGGGAGCTATCAAGTAAATTAAAATACACTCACATAATTACAGAAGGCTAAAATATGTAATTAGTTTCAGATTTTATTTTGTTTCCACCTTTCTGACAGTCAAGCCTTAATCGCCTTGCATAACACTGAAGTTATTTTTGTCGGTTTGTGAAAGAAACTTGACTTTTACTAATCTTTTCTGCTGAGGCAGTCAATTTATTTGAAACAAGTGTTTAATTCCACACTATTGGCTAGTCTCAACTGTTCGCTGCATTTCAAGTTCACGTTTTCATCTTCTAGCATGTATGGCATTAAAACCAAACCTGAGATAATACAGTGCAGGTACTCCAAGAAAATTTACATATGAATCTGGACATACGAATGTGCATATTAAGCCAAGTGATGCATTTTAGTATAGTTCACAAAATTCCCATGCTCTTGGAGTGTCGTCTAATGTCTTGTTTCTTTTATGACATAATGTAAGATCTTTTAATGTTTTACACGTACGAACATACGGGCTTCCTGCGTCATTGTAGCTGCGCAAGCACTGCAAAACCTGTTATTTGGCATGCTCTGGCAACTGCTGAAACGATTCTGTTTCTAACAGGTCATGGGAAAATATTGCGAATGGTTGTTTGGAAAACGTTACTTTCAAAGTAAATTTTCTTTTACGCAAGATGAACTCTGTGCACGTGAATGTCCGATGAATTTCTTAAATCACAGAGCACTTGACTCATTCAAAAATCAAATATTTGAGGGTGACCATTTAGAATATTTTTGAGCCCAGAAGATCAAACATTCATGTCGTTAAAAGATTTACTGGCACATTTTTGTGATGTATCTTTAAAGTGTAACACGCGCAAAAATGATCATTATGTGTTAAAGCTTAGCTTCTCTTGCAGCTTATTAATCTTAGTGACCAATATTATATGTAAAAGCTTTTCTTTTCTTGTAGCAACACTATGGATATATGTATATTAATTTAAAACCATTACCTTTTCCTATTTGTGTGTTCGCGCTACTTTACAGTGATGTTGCTATTGGCTGACTACATCATGTGTCCTATGATCTGAATATCCGCTGTCATTGGCTGGCGAGATCGCTTGACATGAGCTACAACTGGTTTACAAAAGCGCATCGCAATTTTGATTTCAATCCTTTGGAAAGTAACATGCGGTGTTTGGTTGAATTTGAATTTATATATGAAAATATGCAGTGTACATGTTGCTGCACATCACACATCTTTCTAAAACGTGTTTTTTTTCCCCTGAGTTTCCTTTTGTAAAGTGCCGGGAAATTGTACGCCGGTGTATAAAACCACAACCATTTAAAGGATTGATAAGTTTTGTAGTTTTGAGGAAAAGTATACTACTACTTAACACAGAAAAAATGTATTTTCATCCGGGAGAAAGTGTATTTTTAACTGGGAAATCCGGGAATTTTTTTTTCATTGTCCACGTATAAACTCTGAGTATAGAATCTGACAGGGATTCCATTGGGCCCTAGAGTTCTGTTCAGTTTTAACAATTTAGCTGTTTCACAACAACACTGTCACTAATACTTATTTCATTCATCTTTTCAGTAGTATGAGGATTAAATTGGGGCAATTCTTTTGGGTTTTGCGTTGTAAAGGAACATTTGATAATAGAGTTAAACAATTCAGCTGTTGATTCGCTATCCTTAATGTCTCATTCACTAGGACTGGACACCCCTTTGGTCATAGTTTTTTATTCAGGCAATTTTCAGCAGTTGATATCTGTTTCAAAAAACTCATGGCACTGAACTGCATTAAATTGATTTTATTAGTACTTCCGATTTCGACCATATGCCATCTTCTGGTACCTAACAACACAACATTCTAATTTGTAGAACAACATTAAGACAACACAAATTGGTGTGTAGTAATCACTTAATAATAAACTTATGAAAATCACTTAAAACATTTCATTTGTCATGAATATTGAAACACAAATCATTGAATATTTTCATCCACAGGAAACATGTAATAAAAAAACTCATTCATAACATTTACAAGTACAGCATTCATCCTATTCATATGAAATGACAACAACAAATACGAAGTGACTTGGCATCACAGCCCAAAAATATCATTATGCCGAAGCTGTAGCTATGAAGATATATCGATATGTGCATTATTCGGCTACAAAAAGCGTGACAAGTAATGTAAGGGAAGCTAAAAATTATCTCCACTATCGTCGTATAGTATAGTATTTTTTTTTTTAAGTAGTCATGGCACACTGACACACAGAAAAAAGACATAATGAAAAGCATACATCAAGATCTCAGTTAACCTGGTCACTATGTAAAAACTCAGAATGTGACATTGTATAAATTACAGTATTACAGTATTGTACAAATTATAGTACAGACTAAAAAAAATGAGGCCTAACATAAAAATGATCCCATAACAATCACATACAAAAAGGTAGTAACATAATAAGGTGAGATCTTGTAATTGTGTGGCTCATCCAAGTTCATAAGCCTTTCTAGCTCTCTGTAACTTGCTGATGATATAGAAGACGTACACGAGTCATTATTCTGTAAATGTACAATAAAGATACAAAGAGTGAAGAAGTAAGGTACTGGAATTGCTGAACCCATGCTAATTAGATCAACAAACCATACTTATCTGTAAAGTATGTTGAATAGTTTGGAGATGAGTATGGTCAATGGAGACCTTGATGTATGCTTTTCATTATAGAATGATTGCTGCACTTACAGTTTTTTATTGCATGTTTCATGTGGATTAAATTACTCATTGCTTTGTGGTTCAATATTCATAATAAATGAAATGTTTTCAGTGATTTTTGTAAATATATTATAATGTGGTTGCTAGGCACTAACTTGTGTTGTCTTAATGTTGTTCTACAAATTGGTATGTTGTGTTGTTAGGCACTAGGTGATGGGTTATAGCCAAAACCAATAGTACAATAAAATCCAGTTAATGGAGTTCAGTGTCATGAGTTTTTTGAAACTAACTTTGGTGCCATTATCAGCCTTTACATACAATTTACATTTCTTTGGGTTTTGTGAAAGATTATTTGACAGTATTCTGCCTTGGTAGTCACCGAAGGCATCACGCACTGTTGTCTCGACAGCCAGACACGTTTCATTTAGCATTTCTCTATTTGTAGCTCCATGCTTTGTTTTACACCTTTCATGTAGTAATCTCTATTTAACACGTAGTTACAATCTCTGGTTGCCAAAGCCTGATTGCAATCAGGCTGGGAGGTGGGGGTAAGAAGGAGGCTGTGGCAGGGTGGGGGAGGGATAGCATGGTGGGGGTGGAGGATGGTAAAGTGCTACTCGTGGCAGCATGCAGGGATGAAGTGATGAAGTGGGGAGTGAGTAGGGTAGCTAGGTGCAATCAGGAGGTTAGACAGAGGGCAGAGGGGGGAGGGGGGAGGGTGGCTGTGGAAAAGGAAAGAAGTATAAAGATAGTAGATGCATTGGTGGAATAGAGGACTCTGTAGTGCTGGAATGAAATAGGGAAGGGGACTGGTGGATAAAGGATAATGACTAATGAAGGTTGATGCCAAGAGGGTCACATGAGTGTAGGATATGCTGTAGGAACAGTTTCCATCTGAGCAGTTCAGAAATACTGGTGTTTATGGGAAGGCTGTGAAGCAGTCTTTGAAATGAAGAACATCGTGTTCGGCAGCGTGCTCAGCAAAAGGGTGGTCCAGCTGTTTCTTGGGCACAGTTTGTCATTGGCCATTCATGTGGACAGACAGATTTTTGGTTGTCATGGCTGGTTTCACATGCAGCCCTGCCTTTGATAGGATAGGTGATGCTTGTGACCAAACTGGAGTAGGTAATGGTGGGAGGATATACAGGGCAGGTATTTCATCTAGGTCTATTACAGAGATATGAGCCATGAAGGTTGGGGTTGGGGCAGGAGCTATGTAGGGATGGACAAGGATATCATGCAGGTTCAGTGGGTGACAGAATACCACCGTGGGAGGGGTGGGAAGGATAGTGGGTAGGACATTCCTCATTTCAGGGCACGACGAGTTGTAGTCAAAATCCTGTGGAGAATGTGATTCAGTTGCTCGCTCCAGTCCTGGGTGGTATTGAGCCATGCTCTTCTGTGGCTGGGTAGTGACTGGAGCAAATGAATCACATTATTCACCAGGGTTTTGACTGCCTGTCTGCAACTTAGCATGTCTTCCTTAGGGTAAGTAGCAATCCATCTTTTCTTACGATTGCTGATGTCCCTACTTGAAGTTGCCAGGTAGATGTAGCCAGCATATCAACGTAAGATCAAGACACAATTTACAAGACAAGAACATCAATTTGATAGTATAATGATGTGGCCAAACATGAAAACCATCTCTCATTTTTTAGTACATTTGTTATGACTGTTGAATTCTATGAAATGCTATATTGGCACAGGAGAATAGAGACTGCTCACATCAGTAAGGAACTATTTGTTGTGGTGTGTTAGTACAGTATTGGTTTCTTACCTTGAATTGTATCCTTATTCTGTTAACAGCTTCATTCAAAAAAAGTGTCATTCAAATCAATCAACTTGGTGGTAGTGGACAAGCAACTTTCTACTGATTTATTCGTGGGCTTCATTGCAAAATATCATGTACAGATCACACACTTTAATTTGACCCCTGAGCAGAGGATGCTGGGAATGCAGCTCATAGTACCTTGGCTAGTGAGACAAGCCCTGCCTTCTTTTCCCAGAAGAGCCAGTTTACAGCTTATAAAAGAAACAAACTTATAATGGGTTCATGTGTTATAGGAGTGACGCAAAAGTTGGTGGCGAGCTACTAGAAGGAACAGGTAGTGTTTCTTCGCCCATTTTTGTGAATAATATTAACAGTCACTATACACCAATCAACACTAGTTTCACAATAGCTGCTTGTTGCTACATTGCACAAAACTGTTACATAACTAATGTTGCCAATGAGCACAAACATTTAGAAGCAGTACAAAGTCAGCGGACTTTCACAGATCAGAAGTGAGCCAATTTAAAGTGTGCAATCTGTATGAGATCTGACAAAAAAACAAGCGAGATAATGTTGTAACCAAATACGTTCAGTTAGTGGTTGTCATCTTCGAAGTAGACAGATTTGAGTCAGAATTCATCTGCATTTATTCCATTCATTGCTCAAAACGTTTATGTACATCTTTTTCTGGTCTGCACAGAAACTTTGCTTTCCAAATGTGTTTTTAACAGGTTTTCTACTTTCATTGAACTGATCGATTTATCTGAAGTTTTTCATAGCATAATGACTCATTTCAAGGTTGAAAAGTAGTCACGGTCTAATGTTTTTTTGCGTTGAGGCAATATGTGTATTATAAAATGCAGTTCTGTCATGTTCATGACATTATGTTTGTATTTCTTAAGAGTTGAACTTTTTCTAAGCAGCAGTGTGCTGTTTGAATTAATAACTGAGTTTAAAATATTACGTTATTTATCTTCTGAGAAACTTATCCAGAAAAGTGTTTTTACAAATTAGTGCTATCTAAATGTCACACTGATTTGGCTTTATAGTTGAATGGTATTCGGCGATGCGGGTACTCGGACTGCTTTTTCTATATGGAAGTTGGCCGTTCTTCATGCACAGGAGCTGGTGACCTGTGGATGCAGACTGAAGATACCAACATTGCCCAGAATATGCATGATGCAATCCTCCAGTATGTATTCTGTTCTGCTTGGCCACCAGTGATATTGCATGTCTCCTTTAACTTATATTATTTTATCTCTGTATGTTATTGTGTTTCTGATAGTGTTTTATAGTAAATTTGCTTTTGTCATTATTCATTGCCTTCTTATAGTAGCATTTAAATAGGCCATGACGATATACGATTGAATATTACATTTTAGAGCTAGAACAATCGAACATCTATACAGAATGAAACTTAGTGATAAGAAGATGAGGAATTTTATTAAATGATAACTTATATGCTTTGACTATTTAACTGCCTCGCATTTGAAAACAACCAGATGAGGTGGCGTACTGGTTAGCCTGCTGGTTTGCATTTGGGAGAACAAGGATTCTGTCTGGCCATCAAGATTTAGGTTTTCTATGATTTACCGAAATTGCTCCATGCAAATGCCGGGATGGTTACTTTGAAAATGGCATGGCCAATTTCCTTCTCCATCCTTTCGTAACCCAAGCTTACGTTCCATTTCTGTTAATGGGACATTAAACGCTTAATCTTCCTTCTCCTCCCTTAATTTTAAAGTGTACTTTTTAACTGTAACATCCAGATGTTTTTAAGTTTTTCAATCTCCTCTGGCCAGTAACAGACATTTTTATGACATGTTGGGCATCTTGGAAAATTGTGAAGTATTAAGTTATCCCTCTAGTATTCATAAAAGTGTTTGTTATTATATTCAACTTCTGAATGTATTTTTATCTTTCCAAACAAGGAGTTGGATGAAACATTATTATTGACACACAGCTGACAGTTTGAATCAGAAATAAATGTTTCACAACTACTTACCCACCTCCATAGTCGAAGAAGCTAACGCATGCTTGTGGGATGGCATTTAGTTCTAAAATGACCATTTCAGATACTTGAAGTAATAAAAGTATGAGTGTCAATATCTGGCAAACATGGTGACGCAGATTCCCTGAACACCAGACTTGTGCTCCTCTGTAGATCCACACACAAGAGTGTGTTCTGATACGTGTTGGTGTCATGTGCTGTGGCTTAATTCACAAAAATATGGCAGCTGTGACATTTACCAGCATCAGTCCAAGCTTGTGACTTGGGTTCCTCTTTCCTATGATTGTCATAGCTGACATAAATATGAATTTGCCCAGTTGTGGTGATCAAATAAATTTTAATTTTTGACAAACTCTTACAACCCAGGTGAAGCTGTGGTTTAAAGCTTTTACAGGCTCATACTAGCTGTGGAATTAAAAGCCACAACACTGGTGAAGCTATGGTTTAAAGCTTTTGCAGGCTCTTACTAGCTGTGGAATTAAAAGCCAAGAAGTTGACCAGAACTGTTATTTCATTAAAATTGTGGCTGGTTCTCTGTAGGAGTTGTGTAAACTCCTGGAATACATTAGCAAATCTTGATCAAATAGAGAAGTTTGTGTTTTCTCATTTTTACCAGTCAGAAATAAAATTGAAGGTTTTACCAAATGGAAGAGACTTAAAAAGAACTAAATCACATATGGTACCAGCCCAGGTTTGTATTCGTATATTTACACTTGTTGAAAAGGGATAGGTATTTTCATTTCTAAAAGCACCATCCTGAATGTGACAGTGCCAAATAAGGTGAAGGAACAAGGCACTTAATGTAATGTTGTATTTAAAGGACTTTTGTTCAGGCAGGCATGATAATAAGGCAGAAGGGTGAATGAGCTCTATAAAAAATGTCAATCTGGTACATAGCTGGTCAGTGATTGCTTCTTTTCTTTTGTATCAGTGCGATGAGTAGCAGTCGCGAGGACTCAGGCAGTATAAGTGTCAGTGGTAATTCACGTCCTCGCACACGCTCGTCACCAGGGAGTGACGCCGCACGGCCATGCCGCAGGCAGGGTCACACTGTATCAGGAAAGCCACCACACTACTCTGCAGGTAACTAGATGGAGAATAGTTATCATTGTATTGTCAGTGTACTCCCTCTTATACACTAAAGTTTTATTGGTGCTATGTGATGTGAAAAGTCTTTGCTTACCAGAAAATCATTCTAGCTTAGCAAACAGCAACTCCTGAAAGTACAAGTAGAGCATGATTTAAACTAGATCTATTTCTTATGCAAAGGAAGAATGTGAAAAATGATGGGGTTGGGAATTTCATAAGTAGCAGGTAGGAACGGAAATTGGGCAGTGGATGGTAATAGGTGGAAGTTTTAAATTCTCTCATTATTCATTGTTGGTCTGCTGATCAGGAAGGTGAATGTTCAGGGATGTGGAATGAAGGTATTCTCAGGAACACACATTCCACTTATTACTGCACGGTCTTTGATTTGTGTAGGTGCAGTCCCTTGCACTCTCTGGACTTTGTTCTGTCAAATTATATAGATAGTGTTTTGATCATTTAAGTCAGAAACCCATCAGTAAGTACATGTATCCACTAAATTCATTTCTTTGTCCCTTAACCATTTTTGTATGTAATAATGGTGTGCAGCACCGCTTCCATCTATGAAAGAGCATTAACAGTTTCTCAACATCAGGTCAACTACTTTCACCTGTGTTATTTATTTGGTCCAGGAAATCTTTTTTAGTACATGTGATGTAGTACATGGGGTAAACATAATTAATGATTTCAGTAGCAGTTGTGACTACATGTTCAACAAATTAAGAGTGCGCAATAAATTGACACTACATTTCTTGTACATATGATAGTAGCAGTTTTTAAGCGAGAGTACCTGAGCAACACAGTCAAAGTAAATTATAGTACAAAGTGATATAATACACAATTAACAATATCTGATAAATGAGATTTTACTTACTATGATGATTTAAAAATACAGAGAGAGAGAGTAGAAGTAGTGGTTAAGTAGGAACTGTTTTAACTTTACTTTAAAATGTGTTTAATGTCAGTTTGCATTTTAACTAAGAAGGCATTTGTTTACATAATATAATTCCAGTATGATATACTCCTGTTTTTCGTAAGTTTGTGTTCGCTGTGTTTACATGCAGGTTAAGCATCTGCCTAGTCTCCTGTACATTTGCAGGTTTTTTCAATTTTTAAGACGTTCCCTCTGTGTGTGTGTGTGTGTGTGTGTGTGTGTGTGTGTGTGTAGAGAGAGAGAGAGTGGGGGCAGTATTTTCAGACTTTAAAAAGTGTGAACTCAATGGAAAGTATGTGACTCATAAACTGGATTAGATTTCAGTTACTACCAGAAAGCACTTCTTTCTGACCACGGTATTTTCAGATCCTGTTAAAGTGCTAAGGAGAGATTACAGTTGAAAAAAATACTCATTTAATTGCTAACTAATGCGGGTAAAGTGTAAAGTTTTTAGTTTTTAAGCAAGAAATTTGCTTATTGTTTACTGAGATCAGACCACTTCCCCTAACATTTTTCAAGCAAGTACTTTCCATTCGTAAGTATGGTTCTCGGTGGTTTTTAAAATTCTAATCTATGTTTGTGAGAATGTATTTATTGGACTGAAAACATTTTTCAGCTAGGATTTTTTTCAAAGTCTGTGACTTATGGAACTCGTAGCTTGCTAGATATGGTGAACAGAGAGGATGTTCCAACAATTTGTACTTAAGTTCTAGGGTGTTTGCCATTGCTGCAGCATATTTGTCTGCAATTGCATGTACATGACTTTTCTTCGTTCTCTTTTTGCAATCAAGGTGTTCTGTCTCATATTTTTTGCTTCCATCTAGTTCGTGAGACTCGTATGATATTTCCTAATTATTGTTGTACTCTTTGCAAAGTAATCAATCAGGAAAATCTACTTCATGCCACAGAAAAAACTAAATTGGTTCCACGGCGTTTTTTTTACTGTGTGGACTCGAGTCCATGACAGCAAGTTGGAGTATAAAATCAACTATATTCTTTTTTTAATACAATCCAAACATAGCTGAAAATTTTACTTTCCATCATCATTCAGCATACGATGTGTTATCTTTTTATAGAGTTTTCGCAGTGTTAACTGTGAATGTACCGTATTCTTTCTATTTTGTGCACCATTTCAGTTATTTCATCTGTGGTTGCAGTTTTGGGTTGCTGTTAACATGGACCACCTTCAAGAGAAGTAAGGTCAAATTTTAATTCAGTATATTTGCTCTGAAATGTTGGAATCGAAATAGATCTGTACCCATTGCTGCGGTCCAGTGTCGAATCTGTACTGCAAATGAATCTGCGTGGTCCATTACGGCCTTGCAGATCAGTGCTGTAGAATGGGCTGGTGAGATAGGCACACACCAAGGACACAGGCACAAAGAGGACACAAGAAATGGCAACAGTAAAGAATGTAAGAGGATTTGAGGATTAACTGGGGGAGCTACACTATTTCCCTTACTCATTGTGTTCCTGGAGCACGTAGTTCACACAGCTGCCAGCTACAGTGCTCCCTCATATTCGACAGTGGAGTTCTTGTTGCTACTTCTGTGTGATGATGTAGGATTTCAAAGGTCAGTGAGCAGCTACTGAAACAGATATGTTGTTTGACCAAAGGCGTGCAAGGACTTGGTGAGACACAATGATGGAAGAAACAAGCAAACAAGAGGTCAAGGGTAAATATAATTTACTTGTTCTTACAGTCCGTACCTGTGCTGCTCCTAAGTTTTGATTGATACAATTTGCTGTGTAAACAAATAAACTCTATGGCAGATTAATAGTATTAAGGGAGTTGTATATGTTGTACCTGTTGACAGCTATTCTCTTGCCGTTGGTCATCTATTGCATTGCTCCAGTGCTGCAAGTTGCCCTTACTGAGGTGTTAGATACATTGCTGTTGTTATCTTATGAATATAACTCTGTGCTGAAGCACTGGATTTCTTTAAGTTTTCTTTTAATCGCTGTGCTAAACATTTAGCCCATGTAGTTTGTGTATCAAATCTCACTGGACCATCACTTTCACTATGCCTGCCAGTTGTGTCCATATGGACGTGAGGGTCTTGATTCATCACTGCTGAGCTACATTAGCGACATGCTAGCAGCGATGCTGTACCATAAACCTTCATAATCAGACACATTTGTGTGTGGGGACAATCCAATAATGTAGCAATAGATTTGAGGAATACTTAGTGCATTGTTGATAACCATGTTTATCTTACAATGAACAGACTGTAGTAACAGCACTTTGATCTGCTGACGTACTGTGTTACAGATATTAAGCCACTCGCCGCCTTGGTTATCGAGCCTGTTCTAAAATGAATATTCCCATTCTCTCCTCTATCCCCTTTACTCTAGTGTTGTTACTCATCCACTTTACCAGGTCTTGCTAGTGACTGGAAGTGTCACTCTATCTGTTTTGGTGGAAATCAAAGATTTTTGTGATTCTTTATCTGCCCAAAGTAGTTTTGCCATTAAATGGTTAAGAAATGCAAAGAGGTTAGCTAGAGAGATGATTGAATGCTCACTTCACTTCTGCATTGAGAAAGTAATTGAGCTAGACTGCTTCAAAGTATTTGATAGAATAAGAAATGAAGTGGATAATAGATCTCACATATTTCTGGAATGAGATTTTCACTCGACTAAAAGTCGAAATTAGTGAATAGGACAGACAGTAAATAACTACAGCATTTTTGGACCATATTTTCCTTCGTGGAAAATTGTAAACTTTGGCGGCCAATGGATCAATGAATGTCGACACATCCCAATTTCACTGTGCAGCTGGCAAGGGTAGTAAACTGGGCATGTGTAGATACCACGGCCTATAGTCTTTCTGAATTTCATTCTGTTTACTCAGTTGGACAGTAACTGTGCCTCACAGGCAGGCGCATGAATAGTATATGCAGATGAAACTTCCTGGCAGATTAAAACTGTGTTCCAGAATGGAAACATCCCCCAGGCTGTGGCTAAGCCATGTCTCCGAAATATCCTTTCTTTCAGGAGTGCTAGTTCGCAGGAGAGCTTCTGTAAAGTTTGGAAGGTACTGTAGGAGACAAGGTACTGGCAGAAGTAAAGCTGTCAGGACAGGACATGAGTCGTGCTTGGGTAGCTCAGTCGGTAGAGCACTTGCTCGCGAAAGGCAAAGGTCCCAAGTTCAGAGTCTTGGTCCGGCACACACTTTTAATCTGCCAGGAAATTTCAGATCTCACATATGTCATACCATATCATTGACTTTATTTTCTATCAGGAAACTTCATAAATAAAAGCTTTGTATCTTATTTTGTAAAGTATGCAGGTGATTTTGGTGTAAGATACACCACAGATATTGTTGCATAGGAGCTGAAATAGCTGCTTTCAAGTTCCAAGTGAAAGAGTGGATGGAAAGCATATTTTGAAAGTTTTTTTAAAGTACAGAGTAAGAGACACTTATCTGAGCATCAAAATAGCTTTGAGAATATTTATTAAAACACCAGTGGCTGTAGCATTTTTTGAACACATTTAAAGCAAACTAAAGTTGATAAAAAAATTACTTACGGTCAAAATATGGATACAAGCAGACTGTCAATTTAAGCTGTATATTTATCAACAGAATACAACACAGCTGCTAAACATGACTTTAGCAATATGATCAATGAGTCTACTTTGCCTGAAACAAGGAAATTTAACATAAAGTTGTAATAAAAACACAATGTGTTGTGAAGGGACATTTTGTCAACTCTTTTTTCTTTTATTTCTAATTAATAATTTATGTATTGTTAATGATTTATGTGGAGAAAAAACTGTTGAAAGGTGGTGGTGTGGGAGGGGGATGACTGGTTGGGCGTTTCTGCCAGGGGTGTAGGGTCACTTCAAGCTCTGGCATGAACAAGTGTGGTCTTCCAGTACATCCATTGTATTGCATCGTCCAGTGTGCTTAGCTGACGTTCTTCTGTCCATTTCCATATACAAGTACTGTTGTTGTAGCAATGTATAATTAAAATGTTGTAGTATGAGAAACCTATTTTTCGTACATTGATCGTTCGTATTCACTTGCTGATATGGCACCCTTTGGTGCCAGTGAGGCACACTTACGCTTGCTTTCAAAATTCAGTTTTCCTGACTGCTTTTCACAGGTTGAGCTTAGCATAGCACTGACTTTTCCAGCCACATCAGAAGGTGTTGCTGAGCCATTACATAAACCATCCCTCTGCAGTCTTAACCAGTTATTGTACCTTCCTGGCAGATTAAAACTGTGTGCCCCTTTGCCTTTTGCAATCAAATGCTTTACTGACTGAGCTATCCTAGCATGACTCACGACCTGTCCTCATAGCTTTACGTCCTCCAGCTTGTCATCTCCTACCTTTCCAAAATCACTAAAGTTCTCTTGCATAAGGCAAATGATTTTGGAAACAACTTGCATAAGGCAAAGGGTTTTGGAAACAATACCCCAGGCTTTGGCTAAGCCGTGTCTCCATAGTATGCTACCTTCCAGCAGTGCTAGTCCAGAACGTCTGTAAAACTGGGAGGGTAGGAAATGGGTACTGACAGAAGTAAAGCTGTGCGGGTGGGCTGTGAGTCGTGCTTAGCTGGTAGAGCACTTGATGACAAAGGCGTAGGTCCCAGATTCGAGTCCTAGTACGGCACATAGTTTTAATCTGCCAGGAAGTTTCATATCAGCACACTCTCTGCTGCACAGTGAAAATTCATTGTGTTTAAAAGTTATTGATGTAATAATAACAACATAGATAGGATAGGTTGGTACTCACCACACAAGAATATTAGAAGTATTTAAGCTTCTGGACAAAGTTATTCCATGGACGTAGAACGTGAACACATTCACACAACAACTCACACATGGCTTCGGTCACTGGAAACTAAGGTCCAACTGTAGCTGTATTTATGTATGATGTTGTGTGAATGTGTTGGAGTTCTATTTCTGAAGGACTTTGTATAAAAGCTTAAATATTTTTGGTATTCTTTTCACTGTGCTTGTCTGCAACTCAACATCTCTTCTATGTGGTGTGTAGCAATTTGTCCTTTCCATGTTGTTACATCGTGGAATTTCCATTGTCCAGTTATTGATCTTTCACTCTTCTTTATATCTTCCAAGTCACGATTCATTTGGGTCATTTGTGGTGTTGCATTTCAAATTTCAGGCTTCTTTCACATTCCCGACTCTAGTTAGTACAGGAGACACTAAATTTAAATTTCTTAATCCTGTTTTACTTACCTTGACATAATTTTTTTCTGTAGTTTATTGAGTATTGTAATAAATATATACACATTCATCTGTTGTGACTTTAATCTTATTTTAAAGAGAAAAATGTGTGCCAGGCCAATGTTGAGGAAGGACATTACATGTGTTCTCTGTGTTTAGAATGTGATCCTCTTTGTTTTCAGGATCATCCATTTACAATGAGCACCATCCACCTAGTGGCAGTACAGAAGCTGTGCACAACCAAGGTAAGTGACAGGAATTATAAATGTTTCAGAAGGTGACAGATAACATTCTCTTGTAAGTTGTGGCAAACAAACTTCTTTATAGTGAATTATATGTTTTTTTCCCAGTTGGCCTCTTTTCAAATAAACAGTTTTCTTATTAAAAACATGAAAAGTGGAAACTGAACTGATCTATTTGGTTCTTCTGACATTTTATTACAATATTGCCAGTCTAAGTTACATTCCATTACACAAAAATATTTTAGAAATTGAAGGTATCTGAATTCTGATTGCTTGTTTCTAGTGATATAGAAATTATCTCACCAAGCCTTTATTAGCCATTCCTTATTACTTTTCTTTGACTGTTCTTCGTAAGTTTGTTTCAATTCTTTATGCATTTTATTTTCTGTTTTTCTTCTGTTCCCATTCTGAATATTTCTTGTTGTGTATTCCAGCTCTTCCTTCCTTTTTATATTTCCTCAGATTGATTTATAGTTTCTCACTACCTTATCAGCACTTTTTGTTTGTGTCTAGTTCACTTATTTCTCTTGTCTGCATGCTTACATTCAGTTCTTTAAAGTTAATATAAACTGAGGGCACTATTGTATAGATTATTATTCACATTAAAGATTAAGTTACATGTTTTGAATAACAAGTGAAACAGAGCTAATGCCTTCATTCATACCTTCAAGGCAAAAATTTTTGTATTAATGAATGGTGAAAAGGTAAGATTTAAATGTCTGTTCTTTCAAATCATTTCATTGTAAAATGTGACTCTGAAAACGAAAGGAAAAGGAAATAAAATATGAAGCAGGGTCTGTGGAGGAGTAGGATAAATAGTCTGATGCGATTTTGTCAGAGATATCTAACTTTGGTTCAATTCATCATCATGTTTTTGATCCTTTCTGTGTTAATATTATGCCTTATATGTTTCCCTTAGTTAAAGTTTTAATTCCTTCCATATCCTTACAGTACTGGTCACAGTACACAGCTGATTCTTAGGTAGTTGTGTTGCATCATTGAAAATGCTTGTTCACCGTAATGCTGTATCATTCAGAAGCGATAAACAGCTGCTTGATACAGAAACTATTGAACTTGTCTTCTGCTGAGTATTTCATTAGGTCTCCCAAAAGACAGGTGACTGTTGTTCTTACAATTATGCATGTTTATAAATGAAATTCCGAAAATGTGTTCCTGCTTTTCAGATCCCTCAAACTGCTTTGTCTGTATGTATTTATAGTACAAATGTGCTGTATTTAAACACTGGTTAATTTCGTTTTCTTACCATCATTTCTTTCGATCATTTCAGTTTATTTCTGTCCTGAACTTTCAGCCTAGTAAAATTAATGATGTAGTGCAGATGTTAAATGCTGTGTTACAGTGATATTTTACATGATCGATTGCTCAAGAAAAGTTAACTGCATTAATACTCTGCTTCTTTGTATTGTGTCAGTTGCAAAAGATTTGGTATTTTGTCTCGAATTTTCTCCAAAACATTTAGATAAAATCTTTGCATTGCAGGAGTACAATGTTTTCTGAAATCAATGCCAGTGAAAGATTAAAATAACCTATTGGATCGGCTTTGCAGTGCTTTGAGCTGTAGGAATATTTATAATAGGTGTACTCAAAATATCATTCTGTCACTGTTTGTCTCTTACAGCTCCATGGTTACAAAGATTTAGTTAGCAATTTCACTGATGTTACAGTGTGTCATTAATTTAGGAAATAACCCGTGGCTGCAGTTGTGTGACCTTTAGAATATCTGTGAAATTTGGAGTTGTGGATGGCAGATTTGATTCAGACTGTATGACGTAATTTGGTAACGTGGCTCCATACTACCACCAATAATAAGCATAAAAGCTTCTGTTGCCTAGCGCAGTTCACAGTTAAAATCTTTCGTGAGGATTCATTTTTCAGATGTTGCTTACCAAATGTTGAAGGGTAGAGCAGTTATCTCTAATTTCTGTGTTGCACCTTGTACTGTTGTCCAAAAATATGTAGTTTCTAGTAAGGAAGTACAGTTATTACTGATAATTTTGTGCTGCATTCCTTTATACCAAATATAAGAGGCTTTATAATATATTTTATCTGCTTCTAAGAACTTCGTGCGGAACAGTAAGTATTTTTGCCTTATAAAAGGATAGATGTGGTTGACATGTCAAGTGGCCTAGAAATGGTAAGTAATCTTATTGTATGCGGATGAGAAGTTATTGCAGTTCATTGATAGCATTATAGGCTGTATGCTTTTGTTAGCCACTGAATGCTGTTTTATGCAGTGAGCTGTGCCATTCCATGTTTGGCAAACACAGAATTATTATTATTATTATTTTTTTTATATCTGAGCTTTGAGCCTGAGTGAACAGTGGCCATCGTCATAGTTACCACCACCGTTACCACATACTAAAGGCAACATCTTGTTGATTTATTCTGTCTATCACCATCTGTAGTATTTGCTTGTAGTTGATGCAGATCATTCCACTGATAACACTTTGTAAATGGATATGTTATGTCTTCTTAATATGCAGTGGTAGTAAATAAGAAAATTTCATAGGGTAAGGAAATTGGAAATACATTGACAATTATGCAATAGCAATTGACATACAAGGGACATATTGTTTAATTTTAGCACAATTCTCAACATACAACCATGCAATGCTAATTACATTAATGCAGCAGAATATGCCATGATGATATTTTTATTAATAACCATGAGTCCAAATTTAATTACATCAGTCAAGGTATTTGTTCGTCACAAGTCTTGGTTTGGTAGCTTACTTGGTGTTTGACATTCTCTAGGTATATTATTTGTCATTGCGAAAGCATTACACAAAAGGTCTACAGTGGAATTTAAGACTTACACAGGAAAACTTCCGTCACTTAACCGGCATGACTTCAAAGTAGAGGTGAAGCTTTGTGGCTTTTGTCAGTTGTTCATTGTCAAGTTTCATGTATTGCTACAGATTTTGATAATGTGACACTTATTTTGACTTTGGCTGACTTACTTACTTAAACTGGCATCACAAACCACAGTTGGTCCTTGGCCTCACTCAGTCCAGCCTTCCACATTTTCCTGTCATCTGCATCTTCATCTCTCAGACCCAATATCTGCATATCTCCCACGGTATTATCCTTCCATCTCATTCTCGACCATCCCAGCGGTCTCTGTCCTTCAGACTCTCCATCCATTACGGCCTTTATTATCATGTTCTCCCCTCTCCTGCTCACATGTCCATACCATCTTAGTCTCTTAATTTTCACACTCCCTATGGCATCAGGCAGTGTGTATAATTGTCGGAGTTCTCTGTTTTTCCTTATTATCCAGTGTTCATTTTCTTTCACTGGTTCATATATTTTTCTCAGTACTTTATTTTCAAAAGTGATGAGTTTTTTCCTCTGTTTTCTTTGTCAGGGTCCATGTCTCACTTGCATAGCACACTATTGGCTTGATGATGGTCTGGTATATTCTTATTTTTGCGTGCCTAGATAGTAACTTCGTTCTTTGGCTGACTTAATGAATATGAAAGAAATCACTATGGAATGAGTAAAGATAATTAGTCACAGTGCAGTAGAGGCATAGAGTGTTAAGATAGACAAATTAAGAAGAAATGGTAGCTCTATTTTTGAACTGGCATTCTTCTCCAAAGCACACAGACACATGAACTCGCTAGTTACCATTCTGTTTTATTTAAATGTGTCTTGTGAAGGGAACATAAATATTTGATAGGACTTATTTGAAGTAATTTTGGTCCATTAGTTGTTGGAGACCAATTTCACAATTTTGCATGACACAAAAAGTTCCTATTTTGCAAAAATGGAAAGTTTAATAATTCTTTGTAGGCTTGGTAACCGCAGCATACTTAAATGAGTTTTGTCATTAAAACAAAGCTCTGTTTAAGCAGCAGTTATCTCGACAACACTTGCATTATGCAGCCACCTGCCGTTCATGTCATGAAGGTGGAGTTCCTTACTCTTTCAAGAATAGAGCTCCTTAGTCTTTGGAGTGTAAAAAACAAGTCCACCATACTATGCCTTCCCCTTTTCTTCTGTTAGCTTGCTTTCCATTGGTAGTTGTCACTGTTCTATGCATTACATTACAGTTTAGTAATACACCTTTTCAACCAATCAGTCCTCATTTATAAAAAGAGTTTCACAAAAAAATCCCACTCAAATATGGATGAAAAAGATATCAAACTCTCTAAGTCTACATGAATTGCTTCTCATAAAATATTATGTTACCCTAAGGCACAAGTAAGCTGCACGTTTTCAGTATTAAGTAAGGACGTGAGAATTTAGAAGTAAGATGATCTAGTTTTGTTTGTAATGGTGTGTCTATTAAATGCTTTTGGGGAAATTCTACCAGAGCCTCTGGTTATAAGAGACACTTGCGTCTCCAGACAGGCCCACAGCTGGCTGAGCTTGGTTCATACCACATCATGTCCGGCACAGTAACACAGCCTTTCTGTTTTCCTCACTGGGATATCTCGGTCCCATTTACAAACAGAAATGTCCTGTCCTGCGGTATTTCTAAAGAAAACCATCTTATGAGTTTCTAAGCTGGGCTGCAAGCTCATGGCTTAAATCTGTTTTCTCAAGTGCTCTGTAGTTAGTGTTCCTTGCTAGAAATCTGTTAACATATTGAAACCTACACTCAGAAGTTCTTCAATGACTGTTTGCATGGCTTGGAATGTCTGCAGGTGTTCATATTGTAACCTTGCTAGCTACCATGTTTTAGTTCTCGATTATGGTCCTATGTAATACTCAGTGCCTCCACTATAAAGTGAATGGTTATCTTAATTCATCCATTGTTTATACCTCATCTAGGATTTTCCAGCATTGCAGTAATAAAAGAAATAACAAATACTTTGACAACTACATAACCTTAAATGAGTTTTTGCATTGGTTCATCTTGTGTGGTAGTTTTCACTTTGTGTTTATGAGAGTCTTAGAACTCACAGAAATACACACAGAACTGGGCTAAGGGGAGTTTTTAAACCACTACTTGAAACAAATGCTGTGTGTTAAAGCACATTTCACTCATCCCGTATTGATTTTCAGTGATAAGCAACAGTTAAGTAGTATGAATATGCCTGTAACTCACTAGCATGAATTAAAGAGTAGTGAAATGCAGGAAAACCTGCAGATGATCGACAGTTGCTGCAGGGAATAATGTAAACAAATGTAACTTACTGAAAATATATAGAATGACCCTTATTGTGTGATTATACAATTGCAGAACAATCACTAAAGGTAATCATACTCGTAAAATATTGGGAGTATAAGTACAGAGTGATTTTATGTGGAACAACACATAAAATTAAAGTGTGGGTAAGGCAGATACCAGACTGAGATTCATTGGAAGAATCCTCAGAAACTGTTGTCCATTAACAAAGGAAATAGCATTATTTTACTAATGCCAGGAGGGGGGGATTCCTAATGGTGTTGGCCTGTTTAACAGCCATTTCGACCTCAAACTGTCCCTTTCCACCATCATCATGAATGAGATTCCATTCTTAACATGAATGCATATTCTGGAACTCTTTAGATTTTTAACTTAAATCAACTTACCTCTAGTTCCTCCACAGACTAACTGAAATGGATCCTTTATATAGATAGGGTTTTTGGATCAGGGCCATTTCTACCTTATGTCTTCCCAGAAGACTACTCTGGGCAGCAGTTGCTGCTTTACTGTAGTGCATGTTTATCTACAGCCTCCAACTTGCCTCATTGCTCACATCCAGTATCTTTGATTATCTGATGGCAATCTGTGAGAACTCTTTTTAAGTACAATTTCAGGTCCAGTTATCACATGGCTGTCTAGGAGTTTTTGTTGGCTTCCACCACAAAGGTTTGTCCATGCAGTACAACCTTTTGGTTGATTATCCCTAATTCTATGTCGAGACCTTCTGGTTCTGCACCCTTATCTCTAGGGTGTGTTTGAAGATATATCCTTAAGACATTTTGGTACCCAAATTGATACCTTTGTGGTGTTGCAGACCTCAGCCACTGTCTTGACTAGCAACTTCATGTCCTCTCACGTACATACCTTGAGCACCATTTCCCTAAGCCAGTCCACTGTTTCAGTCCCCACAAAAACAAGATAAGAAGACTTTTGTCCAGATAGACCTTCCTGAATTTGGGTCCTGGGCTTGAATCCACCCTCATTCTTCTCAAAGAAAGCCATCTGAACAAGCTTTGTTTGCTGTGAAGTGATGTTGACCAGTGAACTTCCCCTTTGGACAGCTGCCATAATGAAAACTGAGACTGCAGTAGTGTAGGTCTGCTTTCCGTTTCCTACCTCGGTGTTTTCTGGATCCATGTATCCTAAGAAGTGGGAGTATTAGACTCCTTCCATGTTCTCTTGTTGCGTGTCTTAAGGTAGAAGGAGTCTGATTACCCCCTTCACCCTGAGATAGTCCTCTTTTGGAAATCTTAGGTTCCAGACCTTTTAGTTCCTGCAGTTTATGTTTATGTTTTTGTTCTTTCAGTAATTTCCCCCCTTTGGTCCTCAGACTAGGATGTGATTTTTGACCTAGTCCAACTTCTCAGTAACAGTTTCCCCTTCTTGGACTGGTCTTTTGTCTGATCCAGTTGTGGAAACAGCTTCCATCAGCTTGAATCCCAATGCTAGGGCATTTGAGGTCTCTTCAAGTCCCTCAGTTTTTGTTTTGTTTCCACGACAGTTGGGGATGTATTCAGTCAACACCACAGACCCTCCTGTGGTGCATGTCTAATTACTTGGGGAGATCGCCAAATATCCTTGAGGCTCTTTCAGTGACACATCTTCCCATGTGCCAAGCACCCCTCACTGTGGATCATGTCACACCTTTGTTGGATAATTAGGGAAAGACTGTGGGAGCAGTTATGGGAGAGATGGTGCATCGTGGGACACTCTTCATCTGGTCAGTCAACTGAAGCCTGTCCTGCCACAAGTAGCTGCAATACAAACATCATAGCCCTTCAGCTTCAAAGTCTCTCCATCCGCACAGTAAGTACTTTGGCGTGGCACTGTCCCTCGGAGAGCAAGGAAACAGCACGCAAAGCATTTATTTGACCAATATTTGAATATTGTTCGCCAGTCTGGTATCCGTACCAGGTAGGATGGATGGAGCAAATAAGAAAGAGTCAAATAACAGCAGCACATTTTATTACAGGTTCATTCCGTAAGTGCTGAAACATCAGGGAGATGCTGCAAGAGTGCAGTTTATTATTAAATTTCCAAGAGTACATGTTTGTAGCAAAGTCAGCCAAAATATTGTGTCCTCCTATGTATGTCTTGTGAAAAGACCATGAAAATAAAATTAGATAGAGGTGAGCCCACAGAGAGAGTTACCAGCAATCGTTCTTCCAGTGAACCATTCGTGACTGAAAGGGGGAGTGACACTGTTAGACAAAGTACCTGCCGCCCACACCGTAAGGCGGCTTGTGGGATATAAATGTAGTTGTAGATGTAGGTGTAATCGTAACCCTCATCTCCAGGTCGACTTTTCCCTGTACACAGGCAAGCTGGAGAAATTTTTAATGCACTCACCCATTGAATATTACACTTTTACGTCTGAACTGTTTTACATAATTATGGTTGTATTCTTTTTATTGAACACCTAGGAAGTACAACATCTTCATTGATATTGTCATTGTCATTCAGTGACAGGTAATCCCTCTCAGATTCAATTTGCATAAAATCTGTAGTAAATTTGTTCTAGAACAGATCATTGATCACTTGGCTATTTGTCTATGCAACTTTACTGCTGTGTTAATGAAACCTTTACTTTAAGAAATACAATAAATTGACATTTGTTTTTATCTGTGGAGGAAGGATTTATGGATGCACTTGTTTTCTTACCTCCCTTGTCATGAGCATAGGACCTCACTGGCAACATGAAATATATAAATCTCTCGCAATGTAAACATATTGATGAAATACCCCTGGAAGTGTATAGCTCTGCTAGAAAAATAAATTATTATTCAGTACTTGCTTCAATTTTCTACTTTATACGCAAGATAGAAATTCAACTGCTGATAAATCAAAGTACGCAGTTATTATTATTATTATTATTATTAGATTAACAAAAATTCAACCAAAGATTAACAATTATAGGAGAGCAGAGCAAACTGAAGTGTGTTAAAGTAGTACTGTGAATATGAAATAGTGAGAGAAACGAGAGACAAGTAATCTAATTAAAGGTGACAGCAAGCAATATAAGCACTAATATTTAAGATATGAATGACTAGGGACCTGAAAAATTCACATTTTGGGATAGATGTGAATTCTGCCTGAGAATGCAGAAACATAAAATTACCTAATAAATGCTATTTCATAAAAAGTTGTTTGTAGATGAACTGTTTCACCAGAGACAGTTTGAAATAACTTTATTTTCTGCATATAAATACTGAAAAGTACTTAGTTGTTAGTTACTGGTATTGCTAATCAGCTAGTGAAATGCAGTTTCTAAAGATAACATGCATAAAGTTCAAATGTTGATATAATGTGGACACTTTAAAATGACAGTTTTACACAGCGGGTATTTTGAACTATTGTTCCATCAAATACTGGTAGAGATCGGGCATGAACTACCTTATTTACAACATTACCAACCTCAGCAGACAATTGCATGGTAGCCGTTACTGAAGGATTTGCGTTGTGCATTGTTTTCTTATTTTTAAATGAGTGAAGAACTTAATCCTGAACCATCACAGAGTTTGATTATAACCTTTAAAACAATAGAAGGGATCGACATAACACAGTTGTGGTCTGGCTGCCGTGCGAGAGGGAAGCAGCGCTTGTTTTCCTGCAGCATTTCTGTCCCCTCTGATGGTCAGAATTGTAATTTGTTTATGCTCAGAGCCAACTTCCAGTTTATAGTGTCTGCACTCTGCTGTAGTGTGACCAGAAAACAAAACCTGCTAATTTATTTTGACCATTTCGAAAGTCTTTCCCTAACGTGCAATTCCATTTCTACGATAAGTACCTTGTAGGCTGTATCTGTATTAATACAAGGAATTGGTAGCATGCCTATGAATGCCCATGAAAGTTCAAAATCAATATTTTACAGAATTTGTCATTATTGAATTGGATGGGAAGAGAAAAATAGTGTCGAGAAACACTTTAAGCCAGAGGTGAGAAAGTGGTGCTGCTTCTCACCAAAAAAAATTATTTGTTGAAAGTTTAAATAGAACCAAAAGAAGAAAAGCAAAGAGCATTAAAAAAAGCTGTTTAAGTTTTTACAAAAGCAAACAAACATTCCAGTTTAAAGCTCACAAATATAATTAGTTTCGAAGCACTAAGGCTTTATGTTCAGGCACATAGCATGACAACCTTTTAAATTTGTATGCCTAATAATGTATAAACAAAAAAAGCTGTGAATTTCACCAAGATAATTGCAAATTTTGCCAAAAGTAAATGCTACATTATCATGTGCTTAAAATGACGTAAACCTCTTCTTCAGAATCTGGAAGTTAATACAGGTGTTTTGTTTTAAACTATTGTTTACATCTTAAGTCACTTGGTGTGATTGCTGTATAGTAATGCACAAATGTTAGACACTATTATCTGCAAGTTATTCTTTAGTTCATGTAGAAACAGGCAGGCAGGAGCTTAAACAGGATGTTATTGGATATGTGGTGACCTGACTGGTACTAGCTGATCTGCTAGGTGAATTAGTGGTATTCAATGATACTGTTGCCACTTCATCTGGTAATTTTCATTTTTCTGCCCCCATTTAATGCTCACAGGTCATATAGATATAGTACCTATTGGAGAAACTTGAGGCTCCATTGGCGAGCAGAAGAAAAGAGTTAGTAGGAAATAGCATTTTACAGAGATAGCAAGGGGCAGTTCACAGGATGCCAGGTAAAAATGGGTGTATCAGGAGAAGAGGGAATCATAAGGTCCCAGCAGTAAATATTATCTTTAATAGCTTTGCCACCATAACATTCCTTTCATTTTGATCCTTTTATCTGTCCTTTATTTGAAGAGCTCACTCAGTATTTTTAAGGCCACTTTCCAAGACATAAGAAGAAGAAAATTTTCTAAGCTATTTTAGTCACTGTTTAACCACTGCACAGAGCGTTACAAGCGACAGTCCTGCGAGATCTTAGACCATCGTCTAGGGTTAGTAGACAGTTTTTGTTTTTATTCAGACTTCATAGCACTTGAAAAAACCTCATAATTTGTTCGCTATTATTGATTTGTCATATTTGCATGTCTTTTGTAATGATTTATCATTAAGCTAGTTAATACAACGGTGAGTATGATCCTGCAACTCAAACTAGCCTTGCCTGATTTATCTTAGTGTATCTGATGTTGCATTGGGATGCAGCTGTTTGCTCTTGGAATATGTATATGCTTGAGAACTAATTTTTGTGTGTTGTTACTGTGGAAGCATGACCTCAGGTACAAATTACGTCTGTTGTTAATGTGTCAGACTCTGTCTTTTGTGAACCTGTCTTTGCCATTGTGTTCTGTCTGCAGCATTACTGTCCTGTAATTTTGGACAGCTGTCTCAGAAATTTTCAGTTTGTATGACCAAAAAACTGCACCACATTATGCCGAACAGAAAAGAAGACATCTCTAATTAGTACAAAACTAATATTGTAGTATACTAATGTGCACTTAAAAAAAAAAATTCTCAGCTGTGTCCCTATGATGTGACAATATTCTGCTTGTTTGATCAATTCATTGGCAGTGGGTCAGAAATTTTCCATAGGCATGTTCTTGTACTCTGCCAGGAAATTTCATGCACAAGGCCTGACAGAAACGAAAAGAGTTGTATGCTGCCAGTTTGTATACTTACCAGATATGTTCAGTTAGTAATTGTCACGTGAACTTTTTGAGTTCACACTCGGATGCATTTGTTCATTCATTCATTCTTGAAGCAAAACAGTTCTCCATGTTCTTTTCTGTGAGCCCACGCAACAGTTTTCATTTAAGTGCAGTTACTCGGGCTTGACAGAGGGAATTGTTATTTTGTACATTTGTTATTTGAAAAGATTTTTCACTTGTCCCCCAGCTGGTTTTAGTATGAAGGAATAGTAGTTATGTGTAGTACACAAATGGATTGATATTGGGGGGGGGGGGGGGGTGAAAGACACTAGTATATAGACTGAAAGCTTCATAACAGATTACGTCGTGCATAATTAGTAACAGAAAACTGTTATAGAAACAAAAACTGGATACCAGACATAAAATATGAAGTATTAGAAATGAACAAAGAAACTGCACTGAAGTGGCAGTAGGAATAACGATAATACAGGGAAATTAGAACTTGTCAATAGAAGTAACAGTTGAGTCAGGAATTGAGAGCCTATGATTTTCTATGTGCGTTTGTAAGCTGCTTAATCCATAATTAACATACCAACCAGAAAGATTCTGGTACATTAGGTATATTGATAAACTTCAGGAACTTTTGTAGTATGTGAGACGTAAACTGGATAGTTAACAGTGGTTCCCTAATGTGAATTCAAGTTTCCAAAAAGTGCTTCAGTTCCCAGCTGATAACAGTGAATTATCTTGAAGATAATCATCGAGACACAAAATTAATTGATCTCATAATAAACTTGCCAACCATGCACAACGACAAAATTAGTGTCTAGTGTTGAAACATCTGAGAAAAGTTAGAGTTCTTGTAACCAGTGTGGGTAATTCAAAAAGGATTTTCTCACCAAACCTATGACCATTCTAGGTGGTGCCAAATTACCTGCCAGTGAGACACATTTACATTTTGCAATGTTTATGGTTAACAGAAATAGAATTTATTTTTCAAATTCATGTATAAGACAGTGAGATTAGGTAGATCGTCCTTTTCATTCCCCGGTTTAACAGAGACAGCTGGCCATCTCAACATTTGTGTGGGTATGTGTGGTGTGGGTGTGTGATGTGGGTCCCGTGCTGTTGGTTTTTCCAGCGGTGTATGTGGGGCCATCTCCGCACTACCAACGGATGTCATCTGTGTCAGGCTGTCCATCACATCATCCAGGAAGTTCCATCAACAACAACAACGCTTTGCCTTCACAGCGAAGGCACTCTGTATCAGGTATGCTGTCCACTCTCCTTACAATCAGAACTTTGCTGTTTTCCTCAGTCGGAGTTGGAAGAATATATTTTACATTCACTGCAATCTAACTATTGTAGTAGCTCATCTCCTTAATGTGCCACATCCATTCTACCACAGTGAAATCGGAGTATTTAATGGCCAGTTGTTAAGATTTCTGTCGTTATTAACATTCTTTGGTCTGTTTTGATTATCATAATGTTTTTCTAAAATCACATTCAGGTCTTCATGTCTATAAAATTTTGTTGATTTTCAAGTAGCAGCATCACATTTGAATAGAAGTAAGTTTTTGAAGATTTGCAAAATCTTCATCAGCATTTTGTGACTTACTGCCAGAACTGACAGTGGGTTGTTTCCTGACAGTGAAGCTGGTACAAATCTTTGAATATTCAAGTTTCCACTCAAATGTGTTACGACCTGAACAACAAGAAAATTTTATACTAAGATGCTACTGTGTAAAGCTTTGCAGCCGACTTTCCACATGAAACTTCACCCACAGTACAATAATCATATTTATTTCAATGTTCGTTGCAACATTACCCTCTTGCCCAGATGTGTGAATGAACCCAAAATAGTCACTTGTTCTCAGTTATGTAGTGAGATACTCACACATCAATAGCTGCCGTAGTCTAGCCACAAAAAACTGACATCTTCATCACTGCTTGAACCTTTTTCTTGGTGGAATTTGGAACTGACAGGGTCATTTTGAACTAACTTTTTGAGAACAACAGTGCTGCATACAATTCCATGGAGAGTGCAGCAGAAAAATAACTTTCCCTCTATATTTTATTAAACTTGCATCCATACTTTACAGGCAACTTTTATAATGTTCCATTGAAATATATCCTATACAAAATAAACATAAAAATGAAGATCATTGTATCATTTCCAGTGTCATTACAGCTGAAAGTGTTTATATAGTTTCCAGCCTCGGAGTAATATGTTCACAGTGACAGAGCTGTCACTTTGCAACATCTATGTACCACCTGCTCCTGTGTGTGTGTTCCTCACCACAGTCAACTGATGTTCCTTTGTCATTCCCTGGTTGACAGCTGCTGTCAATATCTTAAAAGATTTCTCCTAATGTGGGGATTCGAAGTACTGTCAACTGTAAGTTGGTCACTCACTGACTGAGTACTAATACTGAATAATTCTCTATCTTTAAGTCTATTCTGATTTTTTTTTTACATGATCTTATACTTACATAAAACTCCAGATCACCATCCATATTCATCTTATCTTTATGAAAGTGTCTACAAATATACCAGTCTTTGAGAGACAGTATATCTGCCTTAGTGTATTCATTCGCTGCTGTTGCATTGTGTACATAATTCTAAATGTTGATTCAGTGTACTTGCCCTAAATGTTTAGTTTTTCTTCCTATATAGACTTGATTGTAGACTGTTGATGCAGTTTGTGGCACAAAACCATATCTCCAGAAATGTGTCTGTGTATGAAATGGGATGCTGTTTCCACTTCTGGTACCAATGGATACTGTACTAATATAGCCTTTTACCCTGTTGGGAAACATAGTTCAGCAACCAAATGCTTTATTAATCTTGGTTTAATGGGATAACTGAAATACGTATTTGCTTTTGCTAAGTTATTTGGAAATTTCATTATTTGTACTGAGTTACCTTTGTGTTATTGTAGACTATACTACTATTAATTCACATTATTTAATTGTGTGCATTATGTGTGGTTTCACTGCATTCTATGCACTCCTTTGCATGTATGATAAAGCATGTGTATTACAAATAGATATGCTGCTTATTCTGCGCTTCAACAACTGTATTTTTGTGTGTTCAGTATATCTGTAGAATATTATGTCAACTTTTTTTACTTCAGTCAGTGTCATATTTACATATTTTATATGTGCATAACAAGGTGATACAAGTCAGTAAGTCTGTAGTTTTAGTCTCTGTATTTCCTTTGTAATTAATGGCACCATTTTTTTAAATTTTTTTTCCCTCACATGTTACTGTAGCATAACTGTCAGGTATTTTCTGTGTGAAAATATTTAATTGCACTATGTCTGCTTACTATTGTAGGAAGTATTTATCACATTTTGATAAGCATAAAGTAGTTCTTTATTTGTTTTCCTATCCTCATCTTAACTGTTATTTCTTTTCTTGGTAATGTGATTACACTGGCAGCATGACTGATATTTACAATGTTTGCAGTATTCCTATGATTTGTGACAGTAGTATCAATTAATTCTTTTGAATTTGCAGTTCATTTGACTGTGAGATCTTTGGTATTGTGAGAGCCAAGAAAATATAAAGTTCAATGGCTTCTGTAAATTGGCCTTTTTAATTTAGTTTCAGATTACCAATTTTATGTGGAAAAATGCATTTAAGTTTTGATAGTACAATTTCAGCTCAGTGATTGAGCTTATTTTTGCAATCTCCACTGGTGCTATATTGAGAAATTGACATTTTTGAACTAGATTTGTGTCCATGTGTCAATAACTCCTGATGTCAGATTCACAATTGTCACTCATACTGCATCCTATTTGCAAATTAATCATTTTGCAAGTAGACATGGGTCCTTTAGGGCTGACTGACTGTAAATATATTTGTGCCAATTCAAAGCCAGAGCTACTTTTATTTAGTAAGTCATGGGCCAAGAAAAATGGCTCCAAGCACTAGGGGACTTAACATCTGAGGTCATCAGGCCCCATGGGCCAAGAAACTCATTGTTTTTCTTAAATTCATTCAGTATATTAATAAATCAAAAGTGCAGAAATTTCAGATTTGATTCTCTAAAGTGCATGTAAAAATGCTCAGCTATATCCACATGACAATACAGAAGTATGTGAAAAGACAGATTTGATTTACTTTCAAGGACTACACAAGTAGCATTATACCAAA
Organism: Schistocerca gregaria; assembly: GCF_023897955.1. NCBI lineage: Eukaryota > Metazoa > Arthropoda > Insecta > Orthoptera > Acrididae > Schistocerca > Schistocerca gregaria. Next base: position 749,832,145 of record NC_064921.1, read on the forward strand.
ACGAGAGCACTTTAAGTGAAGACACATAGTAACCAACATTTTGAAGTGCTTGTAGCCTGAGTGAGATATATGAGTATCATGATGAAATAGTGAGACATATAAGTATCATGATGAAAATGATCGCTTCAGCTGTACGATAAATATTTAATGGTCCAACTAGTTTCGCAGCATTAGATCCACATCATCTGGGATACATCCTGTTTCAATTAAAATATAGTTGGGCTATACATGAAACTATATAGGCATATTATATTCACGCATTTATTTCATAATTTAGTTCAAGCAATAACCAGATTGACTCAATATAAGCCAAGAATGCACCTTTTTATCAACTTTTTTATTTTGAGTATCATTAAGGTTACAAGTCTTGTAAGCAACAGTAGTGTTTGTTATAATTAAAAATTATTCAATGACATGTAGAAGAAATTGTTCAAATTTTCACATTTGATATATTTCATACTAATGTGAAAGGAGAATGCAATTTTATATATAATGAGAGAGAGAGAATAGCAAAAACTCTTCAGTTGTTATGTTTTACAACCTGTATGCTGGCAGTGACCGTACAAGGTGTGTTGGAGCGAACCTGCACCTCCAGTATTTAATATGTAATTGCTGGCAGTTTCATTGTTGTGTGTATGTTAATTATTAATCAGTACTGTATTGAGTAGAACATTGTGTCACATAGTTAGCGAATTTCAAAGTGGCGAAGTTAGAGGAGCAATGCGTCTGCATTGAATTTTGCGTAAAACTCAAGAAAATCTTTACAGAAACACACCAGATGGTGCAGAAAGCCTACGGTGATGAGTGCTTAAGCTGTACTCAGTGTTAACGAATGGTTCACACGGCTTGAAAATGGACAAATGGAAGTTAATGATGACTGTCACTCAGGACGTATTTTGACACCGACCGACGATTCTCATGTTAGGAATGTCAACGAAATTGTGCATGCCAATTGATGATTGACTGTACGAGAGATTGCAGAAGAATGTAACTTTTCAGTTGGATCTTGTCATGAAATCCTGACACAGCATTTTGGCTTGCATCATGTTGCTGCCAAGTTCGTCCCACGGCTCATGAGTGGAGACCAAAAAGACCTTTGCCTTGCAATCTGTGAAGAGCTTTTGGATTGCGCAAAAGAGAACAAGATGTTCCTTAAGAGAATAATAACTGGTGATTAGATGTGAGTCTTTCGTTATGATGTTGAGACTTAAAGTTCATTCATCACAGTGGGTCAGGAAAAGTTCTCCAAAATCAAAAAGCTCCTCAGGTCATATCAAATGTCAAAGCCGTGCTGATACTTTTCTTTGACTTTGAAGGATTTGCTCATGATGAATCCCAGGATGTGTTGTGAAGCCTGTGAGAAAATGTGAGAAGGAAACGGCCTGAAATGTGGCGAGACAATTCATGGCTCTAACATCACGATAATGCACTTGCACATTCATCCCTGTTGGTGCATGACTATTGCACAAAAAATGAAAGCATTGTGCTGCTTCATCCTCCATACTCACCAGATCTGGCCCCTATAAACTTTTTTTTACTTTCCAAAGTTGAAAACCTCGAGGAAAGGATGAAGATTTACAATGATAGACGAGATAAAATAAAATTCGCAGACAGCACTTTGCAAAATCGAGCAAGAAGTTTGCCAAGACTGCTTCTGCAAGTGAAAATAGCATTGGGAGTGATATATAAATTATGGAGAAGAGTATTTCGAAGGAGACCATGGACAATCAGTAAAAGGCAAGTGTAGAAAATTTTTATGGACAAAGTTCTGGAATTTCTTGAACAGGCCTTGAATACCTGACCAGTTTGTGAAGTTCTAACATTATATGAAATAAAATTGAAATTTGTACATTGAATAAAAGACGAGGAAAAAATGAGGACATTTGTGTGGAGTTTTCAAAACCATACTGAAGAAAATATGATACTTGTGGCTCAGTTGTAGTAAGTATTCTGAAAGCTACTTAAATTTTAATATACAATGAAAAAGCAAGGGGAGAAATTTTGCAAGATTCCATTGAAACTACAAAAAAATACACACAAAAAGCAGTACAGCAATGGGTAGCAACATTGGTTTCAGAGTAACATTTTCGAAAAATGGAAATGGTACTAGTTATTTTGACAGTGTTTGCTTTGGTGTTGGTTATTTCTGTGATGGGTATCTCATAAACTCTTTTTGTCTTTCAGAACCACACAAACACTGTTTAAAGTTTTGTAGATCTTAATAGAAGCCAACATCTTATCTGTGTAAATAGTTCTGTAGTAAAACTTCATCTATGCAATTAACTGTTTGTTTCATCTTTACTTGAGGAAGGAGAGGCACATAGCAGTCATTCGCAATCCCATTAGGTTTTATTATTCTTCCAACTCTAGATTTCAGCCATAAATAGCCACCTTCACCACATTTTTGTTATATTTTAAGAGAATCACAGCTGTATTTGTCACCATATGTTTTTAAGGTGTGTAGTTAGGTCACTCAGTGTCCTTCTGCATATACACCTGTAAGAACACATGGTAACGTGAACTGTCAGTGTCCTGCCTATACGCCTGTAAGAACATATTATGACATGAACTGCTGCAAGTCTGTTGAAATATAATGAAAATGCACTGAACATGGCTATTTATAGCCGGAATCTAGCTTTTCAAGAATAATAAAAGCTAATAGGATTGCAACTGGCTTGTTTTTTATAGTCTAGTATCACTGTGCACAATGGTTCGTGATGGAATCAGAAATGGTTAATTCATCTTTATTTGTAAAATGTATGTTATCTAGGGAAGTGTAGTGTATGAGAGTATAAGTTGTCTATCGATGATCTTGCAAGTTCTGTCCAGTGTTTCATACTGACATGATCACTAAATGATTAAATGCAGACAAACTTAATACCTGCAACATCAAATGCCCCATCAATGATTTACGATCCTCTATACCAATTCTCTTAAGCACCAGAGGTGATAACTGGCCTTCAGTATTTTGTTGTTACAGTCATCAATCCTAAGACTAGCTTGATGTGGTTCCCCATTCTGGTGACTTGTCAGTTATCTGCTTCATTTCAGCATAACTGCTGCATCCCACATCATTGATGATTTTCCTTATGTACTCATATCAAGGCCTGACCTTCAGATATTTTCCTACCTCTAGCATTTCAACTACAGTTTTCAGTGACTTATGTGTGGGGGTGTAACTTGCAGTCAACTGTTATTTCTTTTCAACTCAATATGTATATGATTTGCCTTAATTTAATTTCCTTGTCCTGTAGACTTACTTTCCCTAACACACTGTCTACATTCCACATTATCATTCTCTTTTCTTATCTACATGAATATCTAAATCAATGTATGTAATGTTTGTATATGCCATACCTCTTATTTTATTTACTTCTACTTAATTTTGTACATTGTTCCTTCAGTTTTCGCCCCTTCACCTTAATATTTTTCACATCATTTTGGACTCGCTTTTGTATCATTTCTAGCTCCACCAGGTGATTTTGTTCCTTTTATATTAGTTCTCAATCATTACTTTCTAATTGTGTCCTTGCTTTGACTTTCTTCTAACCAAATGTTTGGAGTGACATTTCTTTCTCCTTGACACCTTTGTACATACCCTATTCTTACCCTAAGCTCAGCACTATATTGTGTTTTTATAATTTTGTGGGTGTCAGCTTTATTCATATTATTCCTATGTAGACATATAAGTGTGGAAAGATAATTAATTAAAATTACATGTCCCTCAAGAGAAAAAAATTATCAACTGACGTGTAAACTGCGTGTTAATTTTAGATAAAATCAACCCAATAAAAAGGGAAAAAATACATGAAGAAGTATTTCAAATAAAAGTAGTCACAACTATGAAATTTGGCTTTCTATTAATGCAAAGAATAAATTGTGACACAATTGACTTAATATGCTCCTTGTGGGAATGATGTGGTCTAGTATGAAATGTGAAGCTTGCCACCTTAAAAGAGGTGTGTTCAAATCATGGTGTCGATATCCTCCAGTTTGATGGGATGATCCCTTTAGTTGGTCTCTGCCAGTTCTCGTTTTTCATCCTAGCACCTACTCTTCTAGAGTAATTTTATGCAACATTGTAAAAAGTATGCAGTGCAGTTGTCAGTGGAATTACATTGTTATATGTTTTTAATTATCTTAAAAACAAAGATTCCAAGACTTATCAAGCGGGAAAGCGCCGGCAGACAGGCACAATGAACAAAACACACACACAGAATTACTAGCTTTCGCAACCGATAGTTGCTTCTTCAGGAAAGAGGGAAGGAGAGGGAAAGACGAAAGGATGTGGGTTTTAAGGGAGAGGGTAAGGAGTCATTCCAATCCCGGGAGCGGAAAGACTTCCATTAGGGGGAAAAAAGGACAGGTGTACACTAGCGCGCACACACACACACACACACACACACACACACACACACACACACATATATCCATCCGCACATACACAGACACAAGCAGACATCTTTTTTCCCCCTAAGGGAAGTCTTTCCGCTCCCGGGGTTGGAATGACTCCTTACCCTCTCCCGTAAAACCCACATCCTTTCGTCTTTCCCTCTCCTTCCCTCTTTCCTGAAGAAGCAACCATCGGTTGCGAAAGCTAGTAATTCTGTGTGTGTGTTTTGTTCATTGTGCCTGTCTTCCGGCGCTTTCCCGCTTGGTAAGTCTTGGAATCTTTGTTTTTAATATATTTTTCCCATGTGGAAGTTTCTTTCTATTTTATTTACATCATCATTTTTTTAATTATCTATGTGCTTGCAACTTGAGGTGCCAGCTTTATGCTTAATGCTGTCAGCTTATAACTAGACTGGGCTGGTGGTTTCCATTTTCCTACAAGATCCAACATCCAACATTTCATCCAAATTCCTGTACACTTTATAATGGAAGAATACACAGTAAACAGCAACAGTTCTGGGTGTTGCTGCTTTTACAACCAAGTTCATAGTTACATGTTTTAATTTATATGTCCTTCATTAATGACGTGTCTTCATAATTGTTACATTTGTTGGCAGTCACTTGGAGGATCAGTAGAAAAAGATTACAAAACTTAGAAATGAGTTATGCTGCTGTTTGAATGAAACAACACAGATTTCGTTAGGAAAGTCGTGACCACTACTTTCTTGTCGAGGTACAGTTGAAGTTTGGACATCGTCTGTTGTCCATGTCTTATACATCGGATTGTAAAAACATTGAAAAGCCACATACCATTACAAAATATTAATGTATTTTGTAACACTATCACATAACTGGTATTCCCAGTACTGCATTGAAACGCTAAGCGATTATGAAGATCAGTCAAAAAGCAGTGTATTATCCACTGTAGCCCAGCAATGGTAAACACAAGGGAAATGAAAATCTGTTGTTTGAGGCTGTGGTTGTGTCACGCAATATATGAGACACTTGATTCAATGCTCAGTAAACCATCCTCGTTTCCACAACAGAAATTGACATTTTTTAATAATGACATTATATGGATATGATTGGTTCTCCATGAAATTGGAGAAGTCCCTACTTGGCAGGGGAAAGGGTGCCAGAAAGGAAGGGAAGAAGGTTAGGTGCCAAAGAACCAATGCTTATACCCATACAGTTTCATTTTCCCAGAACTTACCATTACTGACCTGCAATTGACTGAGTATTATTTTTTGACTGACCTTTTGTCATACGACATGCTCACACTCCAAGAGACTGCCTGATAGGGAGCTTGTTAAAATTATAAAATTTTAGTTAAGCTGTGAGAATTTTCTGAAATCTGCTCTAAACTGCTTACAGGGTTTAGAAGGTTTTTTGCTTAGCATTAAATGTGTACTGGTACACAAATCTGCTTATGTTATGTGAGTAGCACCCCTTATGGCAATAAATATTTTCACAATAACTTCACTTAACAGTAAGATGACCTGTATGTGATGCACCTGAGTCATCAACTGTCTACTATATTTCTCAGTCATATTAAAAACAATAATTGATGGAATGGGAAACCAATAATTTTGTCATTATACAGTTTTATAAATGGATGAAATGCATGCTTAAATAAAGGAGATACATAGTGGTATGAACACTACCATCTCATAAGTTCATACCACAGTGAAAACTGATTTAAGATAAATGGTCATGATAAATGGATGTAATGTAGATTGCCCAAACTTCAAAATGCAAAAAACAATTAGTTGATAAAGTCCACTACGGATGCAGAACTGTCACTACATATACAGGTGTGCCAATGCATATAGTAACAGAACTGGAACACATTGATAATGGCAATAGATGGGACATTAATGCTTGTGTAGCAGTCAGCTGCTTGAAAATAAAGGGGAGAACATAACATTGACACAGTACAGAAGATACTCGACAAGCAGCACAGTAGCGTCTCACCCATCCTGTTCTAGGTGACCAGCAGTTTAATAGGGTTGTGAACCATGGTGCAACTTATATCGTTTCAGTCACCAAACTATTGCCAGAAAAAAGTTATTCGGCAGTCCACCGATTGAATCCGAAACCAATAGTATATTCACAACCATTATGGTTTTGTGATAACTGAAATTTTCTCTCTATGTAGCACTAACTGCAGAGCCCCAATTTTTTGTATATGCTGCCATAAGGCACATTATCTGAACTCCTAATAGGGCAGATTTATACTAATGTAGGCCTAGTTTGTAACTCAACAATGTTTAATGTACTACTGGCCATTAAAATTGCTACACCATGAAGATGACTTGCTACAGATGCGAAATTTAACTGTCAGGAAGAAGATGCTGTAATATGCAAATGATTAGCTTTTCAGAGCATTGACACAAGTTTGGCGCCGGTGGCGACACCTACAACGTGCTGACATGAGGAAAGTTTCCGACCGATTTCTCTTACACAAGTAGGAGTGCTGTGATGCCTCGTGTAAGGAGGAGAAGTGCATACCATCACATTTCTGACTTTGATAAAGGTCGGATTGTAGCCTATCGTGATTGCGGTTTATCGTATCGCAACATTGCTGCTCGCATTGGTTGAGATCCAGTGACTGTTAGCAGAATATCGAATCTGTGGGTTCAGGAGGGTAATACAGAACGCCGTGCTGGATCCCAATGGCCTCGTTACACTAGCAATCGAGAAGACGGGCATCTTATCTGCATGGCTGTAATGGATCATGCAGCCACGTCTCGATCCCTGAATCAACAGATGGGGACATTTGCATGACAACAACCATCTGCATGAACAGTTCGACGACGTTTGCAGTAGCATGGACTATCAGCTTGGAGACCATGGCTGCAGTTACCCTTGGTGCTGCATCACAGGCAGGAGCACCTGCGATGGTGTACTCAACGACGAACTTGGGTGCACGAATGGCAAAATTTCATTTTTTCGGATGAATTCAGGTCCTGTTTACAGCATCATGATGGTTGCATGTATGTTTGGCGACATCACGGTGAACACACATTGGAAGCGTATATTTGTCATCGCCATACTGGCGTATTACCCGGCATGATGGTATTGGGGTGCCATTGGTTACACGTCTCGAACACCTCTTGTTCACATTGACGGCACTTCGAACAGTGGACATTACATTTCAGATGCGTTATGACCTGTGGCTCTACCCTTAATTCGATCCCTGCGAAATCCTACATTTCAGCAGGATGATGCACGACCGCATGTTGCAGGTCCTGTACGGGCCTTTCTGGATATAGAAAATGTTCAACTGCTGCCCTGGCCAGCACATTCTCCAGATCTCTCACCAATTGAAAACGTCTGGTCAATGGCGGCTGAGCAACTGGCTCGGCACAATACGTCAGTCACTACGCTTGATGAACTGTGGTATTGTGTTGAAGCTGCATGGGCAGCTGTACCTGTACATGCCATCCAAGCTCTGTTTGACTCAATGCGCAGGCGTATCAAGGCCATTATTACGACCAAAGGTGGTTGTTCTGGGTTCTGATTTCTCAGGATCTGTGCACCCAAATTGCATGAAAATGTAACCACATGTCAGTTCTAGTATAAGATATTTGTCCAATGAATACTTATTTATCATCTGCATTTCTTCTGGGTGTAGCAATTTTAATGGCCAGTAGTGTATAAATGTAACCATAATAAATAATTTTAAGTACACAATGACAGCATAATTTAGGGGATATACATTTGGTGACAATAAAGATAAGACTCATAATGTGCATACTCTCTTATTACTTTTATTTGTTTTACCAGCATGACTTCTTAGTCTATGCAGGTGGGTTGGCTGTCATGGCTTCTGACACACCTGAATGGCTGTTTATTTTTGTCATGTCTTTTGTGTTGAAGGCACTTGAATCCATTCAGTTTCACACAGCGTAAATCCAAAAATTCTCAATTTACATACCATTTAATGGGCATCATCTGCAGCCATTCTTTGCAGTGGAAATAGTCTCTACTGAAAAATAATAATTAAAAAGCCATTCATAAATAACATGATGATGATCTGTGTTACAATTCTGCTGGATCATGTGTTTGAAATGTGTCAGAATAACCCTAGGTGTCGTGTAAGTGTTAACATATTTACTGCTGTTCAGTTTAATGTTAACTCTTTATTTGTGCAGAATTAAAAAATAAACAATAACCACAAGGAAAATAATTAATGTACTTGTGCTTTTGAAAGTGAGGCATTTCTTATTGATGAGATTCTCTTTTTATCACCATAGTTAGCATAGCGTACTTCCTTACTCTTTGCAAGTGACATGCATCTATTAGGACAGTTGCACTTCCTGTGGATAACTGTGTACTTTCTTCCAACTCCCTTCAACATCCATTAACTTAGTCCACCAGTCCAGCTGGTTGTTATGGTGAGTTCTTGGTGGTGGAATGGCAAACCAAACCTGAGAGGAAGTGTGTTGCAGCAATGTGTGTAAGTCCTGCGACGCCTGTGAACCATCAGCGCACATACTCATTTCCACTGAGTGACGACACTGGCGTGAGCCCTGCACCCTCTGCCCCTGCCCCCACCCCCACCCCCAGAGGTGGTCGGCGATCGGGGGCAGGCATCACAGCCCCAAGGATCGGTACGTATTAATATCATTTGCCGCAAGCTCCTCGGGAAAAATTAAAAGACACTTATGAAAGGTGTCTATGGTTTTCTCTTTTACTTTGCTCCAAATATTTGTCAGTGCACTATCTTCTTTCGTTATGAGGCAATTGATTGCCACTGCAACTAAGAGGTGAGAACAAGGAGGACAACAGCAGTTAGGTGAGTCATAATTGGTTGGAGGAGGCAGCATAGAATTATAACAATAATTAAAATTTGCCAGGCATAACATTGTGTTCCCTGTACAAAAGTTAAGGCTGTGGCTAAGCTAGTACTTCACACAGTCCTTTGTCCCGGGAGGGCAGAAAGACGTGCAGGAGAGCTTCTGTAAAGTTTAGAAGATAGGAAAGAGGTATTGGCAGAAGTGAAGCTGTGAGAATGGGTCATGAATCTTTCCTAGATAGCTCTTTCATTTATTGTGTTGCAATTAAAGACAATGCAAGGTTCCAGGGTTGGAGTCCTTGACCAGTACACTGTTTTAATGATAGAAAATTTCAAAACAGTGCACTTGATTGCACAATGGAAGGTTGATTCTGGTGAATACATTTCTAACTACTTTGCCTTTTTCTGTGAGTCTCTCTCTCTCTCTCTCTCTCTCTCTCTCTCTCTCTCTCTCTCCTCAAGCACACCAGACGTCCAGTGAGCCAGTGGGTATGCAATTCAGAAAGGCTCATTAGTATTTGATCCATACTCATGTATAAATGTTTGTATGGGTGGAGCAAAAGAAACTGCTCTCAAATTAGAGGTTCATTTAAACACAAGTGTTATGGCCCTGTTGAAGGTGGTGGTATATGTAATTACATTCGTCTGACCTGTGAACTGATTCATGAAGCTTGTTGCAAGGAAATCCACAGTTTAATATAAAATTTGAAGCATGGTACAACTCAACATTTTTCACACAGACAAAGTTATACCGAAGATGAAAGAAGTTATTTATGGCGTAAAATATCCTAAGGTCAGCCAGAGTTAAATCTGCAAAAAGTTGAATTTTTTGTCATGTGACCCACTCGACCATCAAATTTAAAACTGGCTGTACAGTCAGCTCATTGTGTGTTGTCTCAAGCCTGAAGGCTGGTTTGAATCTGTATTGCTTTTGAAAATACCTACAAAACAATGCAGATGTTGTTGGGATGTGCTTTGTGTATTGTGTTTGGAAACTAGCTTAGCTGTTCCGTTCACTCACAGTACTTTCTGCTGACAATACTAATGCCTTATTTACTCATTGACCTCGGGCTTGAATTCAGTACCTTACATTCCTGTCTTAACAGTGACACACAGCAGTATCATTCTTCAAACAATATTATGAAAAGGAAAGTTGCTACTCACCATATACTGTAGATGCAAATAGGCACAACAAAAAGACTGTGACAATGCTTTTGACCATTAAGGCCTATGTCAGCGATAGGCAACACACGCCACGCGCGCGCTCGCGCCAACGTAATTCGCATGCACAACTGGTTTCAGTTGCCTGAGACTGCAGTTGTGTGTGTGTGTGTGTGTGTGTGTGTGTGTGTGTGTGCCGTCGTCGTCGTCTATTGTTGACGAAGGCCTTAATGGCTGAAAGTTTTATTTGTGACAGTCTCTTTGCTGTGACTATCTGCAACTCAGCATCTCTGGTTTATGGTGAATAGCAACTTTCCTTTTCATAATATTGTTACATTCCATCCTAGATTTTCCATTGTTTGTTTATAGGGTGTAGAATAATAACAGCTATCTGTCACAGAAGAAGATGGTTATATTTAACATACAACTGTTTCTGAACTTGTGCCCATCTTCAGTTGGTTTCATTCGAGCACACATTTCCATTCTTAGTTTTGGAGATGAGTGCTTAAATCAAATATAAACAGAGATGTGACTCAAAGTGCTGCATATCATCCACTTATTTGATATTCTTTGATGTACTTAATTACAGAATGACAAAATATATTACTGCTGTTTAGAGAGAGAGAGAGGGGGGGGGGGGGGGGAAGTTCAACAGCACTAGAATTTTCGTAAGGTAGTCGTTGTTCTTGAATAGGTCTGCCATTTTCTTCTTTGTGGATATGACAGAACACTGTGAAATCGCTACCTTTTACTTTTAATTAAGAATCAGGAAAATTAATTTTCATGCTCTTGGGCATGCTGTCATCCTAGATTGAAGTGAATATACAGCAATAGTCAAGATGACTCACATGTGAATTTTAATGGTTTGATGTGACCATGAGGAATTGACATGCAAACATGCTTTGTGAATTTGGAAGACATGTGGATTATCCTTAATATCTGATGGATAGTAGCAGCAGCAAAGAAAAGCAATTTCTTGTAAACTTTCCACAATGATATTTCAGGCCGTAGCTGCAGCATATTTACACAGGTTAGTGTGAAACTAATTGACTACTGATAATCTATATTACTTGTAAACAAGAAATTTATCCTTTAAACTAGCTATAGGTAAGTATAAATCTGACAGATTAATATAAGAACTTGGTGCTTGTGGCATACTTCAGGTTCCTAGTAAGTGTTAACATGTAAGATTTTCATTGCTGTTACAATTCGGTTTGCATCTGTAACTATGTATATCAGTAGATGATGGTATATATTTGCTTAGGGCTCAGAATTTTCAATAGTTTGTAATTTCGTGTAGCTTACTTTGTATAATGTAAATTATATCTAAGAAGTATCTGCTCATAAATCTCAGAAAACTTTTTTCTCCTAGTTGGTGATGTATTTTGAGTTGAACTAGCATTTCCGCTTATTAAATGTATTATTTGCTAGATAGAATTCCTCATTGAACAGTTGAGTGACACACTATTTTCCAAAGCTGTGCCAAAGGGTTTCAGCATTTTCTAATATTTGCAGTGTAACTGTATTGAAAGAAAGCATATGAGAGGAGGTTTTGACATTTTATTTGTCTGGCTTTACAACAGGACAGGGGAGAGGGGGGGGGGGGGGGTGTGCTGCCCTACAGTTTTATATGCAGTATTTATTTGTTGTCACTGTGAGAGAACTTAACACATATAGGTTGCCTTATTTCTTTCCTTTCTTCCTGGTGCCGGTTGTGCTGTGCTGCTTTGGAACTTCGTTACTGCAGTAGTTAAATGAGTGAGACATAAATTTTCCAGGCTGCCTGTGTACAGTAACATTTGATGTTATTCTCTTTAATTGATAATGACAAGTTGTGTTACTGTATCAAAGGAAAATTCACTCATTAAAACTAATAAATAATGAGATGACAAGGCTGGCCAGTACTCACTTTCAGGAGAAATATCTGTACTGCCAATAGACACATATAAAAGTGACATACGCACTAGCTTCTGAAACTGATAGCTTCTTAGCTGGCAGAGGAGAAAGATCAGGTCACTCAGTCCCAAGGATGAGACAAACCTATCTCTTACATGTATTAGTGTTAGTTCCAAAACGTAGGAATGTATAACTTTCACTTTCATATGTTTCTATTAGCAGTACTAAATATTTTGGTACATAAAGGTAAGTAATGGGCAGTGTTTGTGTCACATAATTTATTAAATTGTATGTTTACTATACTTAGCTGAGTAACTATCAAACTAAGTATGTTTATTTTCAATTAGCAAATCATACACTAGGAGGAAATCGTACACTAGGATAAATATGCTGTCAATGGTCTTCTTCTCCCAAATCACATCACCATTCAAGGAAAGTCAGGCATAATAAGTGAAGAACCATTATTACACATGAAACGTTGTAATAAATTCCACAGAATTTGAATATTCTAACTAGGCAGGGACTCAAGCCTATTTCCGTGTGCTTCACTGACAGTGCTCTTCCAATTCAGGATGATCTTACATGACTTTGTCATCTGTGGGACATTTAACCATGATGTTATTTTTCCAGTTGGACTGAGCTAGAGTTTTAACCCACGGTCGCCTCTTTCCTATAAGAACTTCTGGCTTTCAGCTAATTAGAACTGAAACTCCAAAATTGTTTGTTGCATATTCTATGGTCAAACTAGATCTGTCTGCTTTATGTAAAGAGTGTTTTTGAATTCAGGTGTCGTTTACATTTCAATTAAGCTTTTTAAAAAAAAAAAAAAAAAAAAAAAAAAAAAAAAAAAAAAAAAAAAAAAAAAACTAGCGAAACTGGAATTGAAATTACTTCATTTAATATAACATTGTCACTGTGTAATTCAGTCAGAACTTGTGTTTGGAAGTAATTGTAGGAAACAACAGCGACTGAAAATATGAGCTGGATCTGGAGTCATGCTGTCATGGGTTAACAATTAAGTTGACTGCTAGTGATAAACATGAGATGTGGCTATGAATCCCTGTTTGGCTTAAATTTTTCATTTATTACAACATTACATTGAAAGTTCAGCATTTCTCAGTGATTTGGACTGATATTTCTTGTTGTTGCCTCTTAGTTGGTTCCATTAATTTAATTTATGAGTGTTTAATCCAATTGGTTTACTGCAGAATCTTTGGAAAATATTCTCATTTCGATTATAATAAACTTTCTTGAGTCTAAGAAGCTTATATGCACGAATCAGCAAGGTTTTAGAAAGTATTGCTCGTGCAAAACTCAGCTTGCCCTTTTCTCACATGAAATACTGAGGACTATGGATGAAGGACAACAGGCAGATTCCATATTTCTTGATTTCTGGAAAGCATTCGACATGGTGACACATTGCAGGCTGTTGATGAAGGTACGAGCATATGGAATAAGTTCACAGATATGGGAGTGTCTCGAAGACTTCTTAAATAATAGAACCCTGCAGTGCCCCAGGAAAGTGTGATAGGACAGATCTTGGTCTCTATATAAATAAATGATTTGGCGGGGAGAGTGGGCAGCAGTCTGCGGAGTTTTTCTGATGGTTCTGTGGCGTACGGTAAGTTGTCGAAGTTGAGTGACTGTAGGAGGATACAAGATGACTTGGACAAAATTTCCAGTTGGTGTGATGAATGGCAGGTAGCCCTAAATGTGGAAAAATGTAAGTTAATGCAGATGAGTAGGAAGAAAACTGTAATGTTCAGATACAGTATTACTTGTGTCCTGCTGGACATAATCAAGTCATTGAAATATCTGGCATAACATTGCAAAGCAATATGAGGAAGAACGAATATTTGGGAACTGTGGTAGGGAAAGTGAATGGTCAACTTCTGTTTATTGGGAGAATTTTAGGAAAGAGTGGTTCACCTGTAAAGGAGACCGCATGTAGGATGCTGGTACAACCTATTCTTGAATACTGCTCAATTGTTTAGGATCTGCACCAGGTCAGATTGAAGAAAGATATCAAAACAATTCAGAGGCAGGCTGCTAGATTTGTTATCAGGAGATTCGAACAAAATATAAGTGTTACAGAGATGCTTTGGGAACTCAAATGGGAATCCCTGGAGGGAAGGCGACGTTCTTTTCAAGAAGCACTATTGAGAAAATTTAGAGAACTGGCATTTGAAGCTGACTGCTCAATGATTCTGCTGTCGCCAACATACATCACACGTAAGGACCACGAAGATGAGATATGAGAAAGTAGGTTTCATATGGAGGTGTACAGTCAGTTGTTTTTTCCTTTATCTGTTTCGAATGGAACAGGAAGGGAAATGACAAGTGGTGGTACAGTGTACCCTCCGCCACAAACCGTACAGTGACTTGCATTGCAGTGTATCTATGTAGATGTAGATGTGGATTGGTTCTTAGCATGACTGAAAGTTGAAGCAAAACTTTGTATTAATCTGTTTATGTGCATAAAAAGATGAATATTGCCTCCCTTATGAAATAACAGGTATACGAGTAACAATGTTTTTTTCGTGATTAGAGATGTTTTTTGAAACAGAATCTGGGCTACCTACATTATTAAGTCTTTGTAATGATAATTATCATGCAATATTGATTTTTCATGTAATTGCAGTGTTGCATGAGAGTAACGGCCAAGTACCACATAGATCAAATGTTCCTCTGTGAATCATAGTATGCAGTTCTTCCTTGCTTGCCATTACTTTCTGGCGTACTCCACACACTTATTTTGCCTTGTTAATTGCTTCCTGAAGATATTACTTGAGGGGTCCATGAGAGAGTGACCATACAGTTGACACCTCTTTGCATCACAGGGTAAATGATTACATTGCAAATTGTGATCAGTACTAGAAATGGCAAAAGATTTTAGCCCCCAGGAAGGGTACTTCAGAGAACCACCATATTTCAATTACATAGCAGTTTAACATGACATCAGTGAATTGCACGAAACCAGCACAAAGCACTGAAGAATTTATTGTTCATTCATTGCGAAAATAGCGTTTATTAAAGCTATTCTATGTATGTCAGTTGAGCACTGTATCTCTTGCACATCATGTGGTGTATCTTCCAGCAATTAGTTTAATTGCATTTTAGATGTACAAGTTGACTAGATAACTGTAGAATGCTTGTAGAAGAATTGCACTACATTTGTCCTCTATATCTTATGGTTTAGCTCTGTTACAGCTAAAAATTATTTTGTGAGAACAAACTGGCTTTCATTAGAAAAGACGTAGAAGGCAAGCAACTAATATTCGTTTGTACATTTTGTCACAGGTTCAACTGGTCAGGGACGTGAAAGGTGTGACAGCTTGCCTTCGAGGGCTCGTACAACTAGTGAAGGTCACCCTCAACCACTGCCTGGAATTCTGGGAGCCTCCAGAGGTGGTCATCTGGTGCCTGGCCATGGTCACCGTCCC
Source organism: Schistocerca gregaria (assembly GCF_023897955.1). Lineage (NCBI taxonomy): Eukaryota > Metazoa > Arthropoda > Insecta > Orthoptera > Acrididae > Schistocerca > Schistocerca gregaria. Next base: position 749,847,838 of record NC_064921.1, read on the forward strand.
ACTTCTGTTTATGGCCGTGGTATATCCCATTCTCCTCCTGTTGGATCTAGTCCTGTGAGGTAAGCTTCATTGCAGTTTTAAAACCATTATTAGTTGATATAATGTGTTTCTAGTGACTTCTTACGTAGACACACATTATTTCAACAGTAACTTTTGTGGCAGTGGTCTTATTAGAACAACCAGTGCCTTTAATACCATTTTACCTAACAGTCATCATTAATACCCTATTGCCTCTCAGTGAGTTTTACTTTTTTTTCCACAATTCTGTTTACCACAAAACTTTTCCTATGAACTCTTGTAGATAGTGCATAACCATTGCTGTGAATGCACAGACTAAATAGGCACCAACAGTTCATTTTTGAAGTAATTTCAGGTCAAATAAAACAGTAGACCAACACAAGGAAAATGAATGTGTCAATGAATGATGGAGGTATCTGAAGATAAACATCAGTTAAAATGTGTCATTAACAGGATGTTCACATTATTCTTGCCAAACTCCTGTATGTTATTTAGCAGTTTCTCATATTCACTAAGGTGATGTCATTTGCTTTGTTGCGTAGTTGAGGAGCAGAAAAACACAAATACGGGTATGTTTAGTAAGCATCAAAATGTTGCAGTGATGTTAGTCCAGCTCTAGTGGCAGGCACCACAAGAGATGCATTACACACTGCAGAGTGATATACTGCCAAAATTCCTAGTATGTACATTCCTAGAATAATTAACTAATATATTGCATCATCCTGCATATATCTCTCGAAAAGATCATGAAGGTGAAATAAGAAAGATCCGAGCTCACGTGGAGGCTGACAGACAGTAGTTCATCACATGCACCATTTGTTAGTGGAGCAGGAAAGTAGGGAAGTGATAATGGCACACAAAGTACCCTGCACCACACACCATAAGGTGGCTTGCGGAGTGTAGATGCAGATGTATGTTGCTAGTGTTAATGCTGTTGGTCCCACAAAAGTTTTAATATGTTCCTGTGCTACACTACAAACATTGTCACCTCCATTCTAAGAGAATCCATCGAGATTGAACTGGTAAGTGGCACACGCGCGCATGCATGTGCCCACCCACCCACACGCGCACGCGCGCGCACACACACACACACACACACACACACACACACACACTAGTTTGATGTAAATTGTAACCCTCAAACAGGTTGTGTTACATTAAGTGTCTGTGGAAAAGGTTACCTACCAAAGTATTCACTCATTAGGACAATTCTATCTGGCCACATTCCCACAAAATATTCAATGTATATACCAGGAAAGGTTTTGTTTTCACAATACATTATTTTGATACATGGATTTGCAGCCATAGAAAATTTTGCATTGATATCAAATGGATTGAATCACATTATGTGGTAGCAGCATACATATGGCCTGTAGACAAAACTCTATTCACAAATGCCCATCATGTGTCATTATACCAACTCAGGCAAGGTAAATGCTACCAGACACTCTCTCAAACAGTCATAAAAAGTGAGATTTCTGAAATCTAAAATAAAGACTCTTGTAAATTACATCATCTTGGGAGGAATTGCCATACAAAAATTCATGATCGGCGTAAGACTTAATTTGGTTTTGGATAAATCATGGATCAGCATTATCTGCTCTTTTTAAGACAGCAGTTTATCATGTATGTACTAAATTTGTGGGTGTATTAAATATGGTTTTGCAGTCCAAATTCTGGTGCTTGTTCAACTGATTCTGCTGGATCATCGCTGTCCATTGATGAGGGCGATGGATGGGGTGGAGATGGAGATCAGGGCTGTCCCACTGGTGCACGCTATGGGACTGGCCACTCTCTCACACCAGATGAACCGGCAATCCTTGAAGAGAACTGTGATGACTACACTTGGACCCAACCTGGATCGGGTATGTTACATCTGTGGAGATAATTTCTTTTCTTTTGAGATGCATTGCTACCACGGACAAGATTGTTTTTAGATATATATTGTGGCCGGCAGGCATGGGAGATTAAAAAAAGATCGTGCAATTTTGAAACAGAATGAGAAAATTTAAATCTTAAGAGTGTGTGGAACAATAAGGTGGAAATTATTTGCTGCAGCAGTGTTGTAAATTACTGTTGAAGAAGGTAGTGTCAGGATACCGTTGGGTCAGGCTCATGGAAACCTGGAATAGAAAAATATAATTTAAGAACACAACCTTTATTGAGGAGGCAGGTAATACCATGAATACACAATTATATTGTTATATGAGGACTACACAAAGCCACTTGTACACTAAGATATGTTGCAGATGTGAGGAAGAGATGGATTGGCTGTACATGAAACAGTTACCACACTTGCAGACAGTTGGGTACCAGTGTGGTACCAGGTCTTCTTCCATCTGTACAGGAGGTATCACAAACAAGTATCCTCATGTATCAGCACTACAAAAAGCCTAACATTTCAAACCTGAAAATTGTGATGACAAGGCCTTAATGTTGTGTTGATTTTGTATGGAATGTGCAAAATGTGCTAGCAAGCCATTGCGTTTCAAACCACGTTTCTTTGCAAATGATCAGTGACATGTCTTTTAAGAACTCCAGTCTCTGTATTATTAAAAGGCTGAAAAAGTCATCTAATCCAAATTGCAGGCTGCCTTCTAACGCGTTCCAGGGGAAACAAAAATTTGATTTTTCAGATATCATCTAATTATTGACTGATTTTAAAAATTTAAAATCTTGTCATATTCTACTCTTTAGAGGTATAATCGTATGTTAAAGGTATGTTAAAGGTATGTTAAAGGTGAATACTATAAGATGAATACTGAAGTCAGAAACTATGTACAAAGTGTCCATAGAAGGAGACCCTGATTTCAAAATTAAATATCTCAAAAACTCAGATTGATAGATAGTACAGCAAAAATGTTTGTTAGAAAGCTGTAAGAATTTTATATAGATTTTTCATAATAATTCAAAAAGCTGCTAACATATGGCACCATATACCATAGAGGCTCATACACTATTAGTGTGTGTAATTAAACTCATCAACTGCAAGTAGTCTTTGCAATCACATCACAATATTGTCGATGTCCACCACTCACAGCATGGTGGTGGTACAAAGAAATAATGAAATGTGTCATCACATCACAGGATTCAAGCTCATCCATTGTAATGGGATCATTCCAGTAGACAGTGTCTTACAATGTGCCCCATAAAAAGTAGTCACAAAGAGTTAAATCAGGCAGGTATGGAGACCAATCCATCCCCACACCAGCAAATTTGCAATAATGTGACACAATGTCTCCATTCCCAAAGTTTTCATCCAAAAAGCGAAACACTTTGGTGCAATGTGGTCTGGCCTCATCTTGCATGAACCAGTCGGAGTCTGGTCGATCCTCCAATGTTGTTTCAAAACTGCAGTGTAACATTCACTGGTGATTTTTCTTGCATGAAAAAGGGGCCAATAATTAATATGCTGAACACTGCAGCCCAATGTATAACTTTGGTTTCACTTCACACAAATGGGGAATTTGGAAATCCCAAAATTGTCAGTTTTGTTTAGTTATGACTCCATTGAGGTGGATGTGTGCTTCATCTGTTAACCAGCTCCAGCCAGCATCAAATCCTTCATTATCAATTGTCATGAGAATCTAGTTCACAAAGTTGGTTCCTCTTGCACAACCTGTACAGGTATGGCCTGGTGCCTTTGGATTTTGAATGGATGTGTAAGCTCAGTCTCGGTGCTTTCAGTGTGCTGGAGCACTTCAGACCAGTCTGTGATGCAACTCTTCAGACAGATTTCTGTGGATTTTGCGGAATAATTCCAGAGACCATATCAACATTTTCAGGAGTAACTACAGTTTGCCTTGGCCCAACATTCCCCATTAGATCATCAGCCACACTGCCTCTCTGTTGGAATTTGGCAAAGTGCTTGCAAATGGTTTTTGGAACTTGAAATTGTGTTTTGAAAACTGCACCTTGTTTTGTGTTTGTATCTGTGGTAGTCTGGTACCAGAAAAAAAATCACCTTTCATGTTTCAACTGTGGAACTGATTGCTCTGAGCTGCAGCACACTATTTATAGGAAATACATATTGCAATCACAACGCCATCTGCTGGCAGCTTTTCAGATTATTTTGTAACTTCATGAAATTCTTACAGGTTTCACTGTAAGCACAGAGTTTGTTGCACATGTCTATTAACTTTAGTTTTCCATATGCATAATTTTGAAACCAGGGACTCCTTGATTGGAAATCCTGTGTATGTCTTGTAGCAGCATAATGCACAACTTACTCAGACTATATTTATCCAGTATTTGAGAATGAGATCACGTAGCAACTTTCAAGAAACTGTACAAATAATTTGAACCCTTTTTAAAATTTTCTCTTGCATACACCTCAAACATTTAATTAATTTGTAAAGTAATATGACATTGAAGCTGCTTTATTTATGGGAGATTGCTGCTCTAAAGAATCAAGAGGGGAGGGGCAGCTACTGTTTACAGGAAAATCAGGTACCTTCAATCTGATAGGTTGGGAAAAGGGATCAATCAAACCACAGTCGATGATACACTTCATACATTAATACTTAAGGTGTACTGAAATTCATGAGAATGTGTGGTATGGAGGTTCATTTCATTCTCAAATAAGGCTGTTTTGAAGTGCACTTTGTTGGTAAAAGGCCTTCATTTCGAAAAGTGGGGAAAGTCTATACAATGTTATAGGAAGCAAGTAGAAAAGTCAAAATGTGAAATAAAATCTACCATGGCCTTAAAGTATGATGTCTGTTGATGGCACAGATGGGTTTGCTGTTCATGTAGAACATACTAGACAATTTTTGAGGCTGATTATGTCGTGTTGTTCAAGCAATGCTTGGGTCATTGCACTCTTTGGCTGTGAATGTCTCTTGTTTCCTACAGTGATTTTCCTGCCCCAGAAGAGGGGGGAGGGGGGCAACTATATGTAGTGGTATCATGTAATGATGTAATATTGTGGCTCTTTGCATCTTTGAGCCACCCGTAAACCATCTTATGCCATCTAATGACAGTGGTGGGAGGCAGTAGAATTTCAACAGGCCAAGACAGGACACGAAACAATTGTCACACATTGGCAGAAGAGGAAACACAGATGTCAGGTTGCTAAAAGTGCAACACCAAGCTGGCATCCACTGATAGGGCCATGCAGTGCTTTCTTGCCATGCATTAATGGCCAGCTGTGCTAGACTATTTGAGCCTCCACCAGCTGGAATAAGCGAGGGCCTGCTCACAATCACAGCTCTGGAGACTGCAGTTTATCCCATAACAATGGCTAACAGGCTAACAGACTGGTGGTGTTACCTGCTGCTTGTGCCAGTGCCAAATCACATAAGTAAGAACCCAGTGTTGTAACCAAATTGAAGAAGAGTTCAGATTATGTTAATGCAGAACTTTGCAGTCTTGTTATTTGACCCCTAAACATTTTAAATTCAGTTCCTCTGCCCTCAATGATTAAATTTTGCCGCAGTTTCAGTTTTAATAATATGTAACTTGTTCAAATTATTTTTGTTGTGTATTTTACTCTTTTTGTAATTGGTACTGCATTGAATCCATTGTTATTCATCATGGTGTCAGTATATATTGTGTTTGACTTCTGTGCAGGTGAGTAGTGTCCTCCCAAAATATTGGGCAGATAATTTGGCAAATAATGGGTGCAAGAGCTAGTGTGAGATGAAGAGGTTGACACAGGAAAGGAGTTTGCGGCAGGCCACATCAGACCAGTCAGAAGACTGATGACTCAAAAAAAGTCAGGGACAGTGTATAGGAGGGTGTATTCCATAAGCTTATGTTTCCAAAATTTGCTTCTACTCTGAAGGATGTGGTTGGTGGACATGACTTTTAATGTACTGAATTCGGTAGTGTGAGTTTGTAGAAAAATCACAAGGCAGTTGTTAACATTACAAATGGCAGCTGTGAGAGGACTTGTATAACTGATTAGTCAAGAGTCCTTGAACAGAATCTGTAGAGAAAATATCTGAATTTCGAAATATTGAAGGGAAGATCAGGCAGTGAAGGCAGGAAAGGAAAAATTAGAGATAGATCAGAGTGAAAAAAAGAGGAAGGAAGATTGCCTAATGGAAAGTGGTTGGAGTTAGAATATTGGGGAGTCAAGGACTGCCAATATTCTGATCATTGCAGATATAAGACTGGCAGCTCATGTCAACACTTACTACCAACAACAGGATCAGTGAATTCCAAGTTGGATTTGAATACAGGATATCGAGGGTCAAAACTAGAAACCATAAATATGAGATTAGGTGATGTCAAAACAAAAATAAATAGTTCGCAATCGCAAATGGGTGTATTCAGATCAGAGGTGAATGCCATTATGGCCACATTAAAAACAGAAATGAAAACAAAAATAAAGTCAAACATGAATATCTTTCAGACAGAGTTGAAAAAGGTTGATGTGAGTCAGCATTCAGTGCAAGAAGAAATGGGAACCAGGTCTGAAGTAACTGAAACACTGAATATCAAAATGGCTACAGAGAATGAAGCTATCATGAAAGAGATTAAGGAAACAAAAATCAAATAACAGAAGTAGAGAAAAGGACAGAGAATCAAGAAGTAGTAAAGAAAAACATAGGTGAAATTAAACAAATTAAGGCTGATGCAGACAAGATCAGTGGAATATTCACTAATTTCAAAAATAAAGTAAACAGGAAAGGTGACCAGATTAACTTCAGTAGCATACTAGGTACGACAAAGAACTTGATCTAAAAGGGGATGTTCAACCTGTGATATCTATAGAAGAATTTGGCTGGTCATTGGCAGGAGGGTGCTCCAAAATTAAAAAGATAAGACTAGTGGAACATTGTCTGGCAGGAGAGATCCAAGAACATGCTATCAAGGTGCCACAGGGATGCAATAAATTTGGTGAACTCATGTTAACATTTAGATCCAAGTACTGGTCCAAGGACAAGAGAGAATCGATAGAATTTAGGAATGCTCCTGAGTGTAGAAGTAACTTAAGATATTCCATGAAGGAATATTGTGAAAGATTGTGTAGGATACTAGAAGACCTCGATCTGTCTAAGAAGCTCCTCAAACAAATGCAGAAACATTTCAGCATTGCCGCAACATAGAGTAATTTATTGAGCCATATGAGTTAAGTTAATGGCTGGCACAGAGTATATGATGTTGAGCTCCACAGAGGGTTAAATATCAAGAAATGGTCAATCCATTTATGAATATGGGATGCAAACTATGATGATCTATTGTGGTCATGGTACTACAGGAAGAAGTAGGATTGGGTACTATGAAAATGGTAACACATTTTTGGAAAATGGCGAGCTGCCTCAGTAAGGGGTCTCCCCAATGCAGAAACAAAGAGAAGACCTTCTTCATACCATTGAAACCAAGGATATGGCAGGGTTTACTTGGATACTTGCAATAGCATCGAAGGAAATTGACGGAGATCCGAAATGTGAAATGATTTGGATGAAGGTCACGGTTAAAGCAGGCTCAGACATGGTAATTGGATGTCTCTATAGGCCCCCTGGCTCAGCAGCTGTTGTGGCTGAGCACCTGAAGGATAATTTGGAAAATATTTCGAGTAGATTTCCTCACCATGTTATAGTTCTGGGTAGAGATTTTAATTTGCCGGATATAGACTGGGAGACTCAAACATTCATAACGGGTGGCAGGGAAAAAGAATCCAGTGAAATTTTTTTAAGTGCATTATCTGAAAACTACCTTGAGCAGTTAAATAGAGAACCGACTTGTGGCGATAACGTATTAGACCTTCAGGTGACAAACAGACCCAAACTATTTGAAACAGTTAGCACAGAACAGGGAATCAGCGATCATAAAGCGGTTACTGCATCGATGATTTCAGCCGTAAATAGAAATATTAAAAAAGGTAGGAAAATTTTTCTATTTAGCAAAAGTGACAAAAAGCAGATTTCATAGTACCTGACGGCTCAACACAAAAGTTTTGTCTCGAGTACAGATAGTGTTGAGGATCAGTGGTCAAAGTTCAAAACCATCATACAATATGCGTTAGATGAGTATGTGCCAAGCAAGATCGTAAGAGATGGAAAAGAGCCACCATGGTACAACAACCGACTTAGAAAACAGCTGCAGAAGCAAAGGGAACTTCACAGCAAACATAAACATAGCCAAAGCCTTGCAGACAAACAAAAATTACATGAAGCGAAATGTAGTGAGAGGCGTTCAATGAATTGGAAAGTAATGGTCTATGTACTGACTTGGCAGAAAATTCTAAGAAATTTTGGTCCTATATCAAAGCAGTAGGTGGATCGAAACAAAATGTCCAGACACTCTGTGACCAAAATGGTACTGAAACAGAGGATGACAGACTAAAGGCCGAAATACTAAATGTCTTTTTCCAAAGCTGTTTCACAGAGGAAGACTGCACTGTAGTTTCTTCTCTAGATAGTCGCACAGATGACAAAATGGTAGATATTGAAATAGACGACAGGGGGATAGAGAAACAATTAAAATCGCTCAAAAGAGCAAAGGCCGCTGGACCTGATGATGGGATACCAGTTCGATTTTACACAGAGTACGCGAAGGAACTTGTCCCCTAGTTGCAGCGATGTACCGTAGGTCTCTAGAAGAGTGTAGCGTGCCAGAGGATTGGAAAAGGGCACAGGTCATCCCCATTTTCAAGAAGGGACGTCGAACAGATGTGCAGAACTATAGACCTATATCTCTTACATCGATCAGTTGTAGAATTTTGGAACACGTATTATGTTTGAGTGTAATGACGTTTCTGGAGACTAGAAATCTACTCTGTAGGAATCAGCGTGGGTTTCGAAAAAGACGATCGTGTGGAACACAGCTCGCGCTATTCGTCCACGAGACTCAGAGGGCCATAGACATGGGTTCACAGGTAGATGCCGTGTTTCTTGACTTCCGCAAGGCATTCTATACAGTTCCCCACAGTCGTTTAATGAACAAAGTAAGAGCATATGGACTATCAGACCAATTGTGTGATTGGATTGAGGAGTTCCTAGATAACAGAACGCAGCATGTCATTCTCAGTGGACGCGTTAGTAACCGATGGGCATAGTGTGGCAAATCTATTTAACAAGTACTTTATATCTGTTACTGATAGAATGGGATTATCAGGATCAGTAAATAATGCCCTTGAATATCTGAAACTAGCCTTTACAAATAGCTTCAGGTATATGAATATGTCACTCACTTCGCCAAAAGAAATAACTTCCATAATAAAATCTTTAAAAACAAAGCATTCTAGTGGTTAAGATGAAATATCAACAAAATTAATTAAGGCATGTTCTTGTGAGTTTAGTACAATTCTAATTTACTTGTGTAACCAGTCAATTATAACTGGGACATTTCCTGACTGGCTGAAATATGCAGATGTTAAGCCTCTATTCAGGAAAGGAGATAAAGAGATGCCATCAAACTACAGACCGATTTCGCTTTTGCCAGCATTCTCAAAAATTTTAGAAAAAGTAATATACAGGCAGCTTCTCAACCACCTGACCACAAATAACATATTATCAAGAACACAGTTTGGATTTCTAAAGGGTTCTGATATCGAAAAGTCTATTTACACCAACAGTGAAAATGTGCTTAATTCATTAAATAACAAGTTACAAGCAGCAGGTATTTTCTGTGATCTGTCAAAGGCATTCAATTGTGTAAACCACAACATCCTTTTAAATAAATTAGAATTCTATGGTGTCACAGGCAGTGCTGCAAAATGGTTCAAGTCATACCTCGCTAACAGGAAACAAAGGGTGTCAGTGCAAGGGACTAGTGAATTAAGTCATCAGTCATCATCAGAATGGGAAGAAATTACATGTGGTGTCCCACAAGGATCCATCTTAGGGCCACTGCTTTTTCTTGTGTACATTAATGATCTCTCATCAGTTACACTGCCAGAAGCAGAGTTCATTTTGTTTGCAGATGACACAAGTATTGCAATAAATAGTATGTCAAGTGTAGCTCTAGAAAGATCTGCTAATGATATTTTCATGGATATTTATAAATGGTTTAAAGCCAATTCACTGACATTAAACTTTGAAAAGACTCGCTATATGCAATTAAGAACCTGTAAGAGGTTTCCACCCAGCATATCCATAAAGTACGAAGAAGAGCAGATAGAAGAGGTTGACAGTCTTAAATTCCTGGGATTACAACTTGATAATAAATTCAGTTGGGAGGGGCACACCACAGAACTGCAGAAACGCCTTAACAAATCTGTATTTGCAATTCGAGTGTTAGCAGACATAGGCGACATAAAAGTGAAAAAGCTTGCATACTTTGCCTACTTTCATTCCATGACGTCATATGGTATAATATTTTGGGGTAACTCTTTAAGTCAAACAAAAGTTTTCAGAGTCCAAAAGCGTGTAATACGTATTATTTGTGGAGTAAACTCACGGACGTCTTGTAGAAACCTCTTCAAAGAACTGGGTATACTAACTACTGCCTATCAGTATATTTACTCCTTAATGAAATTTATCCTAAATAATATATCTCTTTTTTCCAACAAACAGCTCAGTACATACATACAATACCAGGAACAAAAATGATCTGCACAAGGACTTAAAAGCACTTACTTTAGTTCAAAAAGGGGTCCACTACTCAGGAACACTCATCTTCAATAATTTGCCAGCAAACATAAAAAATTCAGTTACAAATAAAGATCAGTTTAAAAGAAGCCTGAAAGAATAGAGCCAACTCCTTCTACTCCATTGACGAATTTTTTAATAGAAACAAATGATGTGTTGTATATATTCATACTATTAGTATTGTTATTTCAGGTTAAAAAAAAAAAGTGACATGTTCCATATCCACGAGGATCTCCTCAACATGGATCTATGGAACGAAAAACTAATCTAATCTAAGTCTTCTGAAGTAAGAGTGATTTCAGGTGTGCCGCAGGGGAGTGTCATAGGACCGTTGCTATTCACAATATACATAAATGACCTGGTGGATGACATCGGAAGTTCACTGAGGCTTTTTGCAGATGATGGTGTGGTGTATCGAGAGGTTGCAACAATGAAAAATTGTACTGAAATGCAGGAGGATCTGCTGCGAATTGACGCATGGTGCACGGAATGGCAATTGAATCTCAATGTAGACAATTGTAATGTGCTGCGAACACATAGAAAGATAGATCCCTTAACATTTAGCTACAAAATAGCAGGTCAGCAACTGGAAGCAGTTAATTCCATAAATTATCTGGGAGTACGCATTAGGAGTGATTTAAAATGGAATGATCATATAAATTTGATCGTCGGTAAAGCAGATGCCAGACTGAGATTCATTGGAAGAATCCTAAGGAAATGCAATCCGAAAACAAAGGAAGTAGGTTACAGTACGCTTGTTCGCCCACTGTTTGAATACTGCTTAGCAGTGTGGGATCCGTACCAGATAGGGTTGATAGAAGAGATAGAGAAGATCCAACGGAGAGCAGTGAGCTTCGTCACAGGATCATTTAGTAATCGCGAAAGCTTTATGGAAATGATAGATAAACTCCAGTGGAAGACTCTGCAGGAGAGACGCTAAGTAGCTCGGTACGGGCTTTTGTTAAAGTTTCGAGAACATGCCTTCACCGAAGAGTCAAGCAGTATATTGCTCCCTCCTTTGTATATCTTGCGAAGAGACCATGAGGATAAAATCAGAGAGATTAGAGCCCACACAGAAGCATACCGACAATCCTTCTTTCCACGAACAATATGAGACTGGAATAGAAGGAAGAACCGATATAGGTACTCAGGGTACCCTCCGCCACACACCATCGGGTGGCTTGCGGAGTATGGATGTAGATGTAGATGTAGATGTAGATATGGGCTAAACCTTGTATTCTGATCACAAGGGGAGAAAGATTGCGAAATAATATGTATCGGTATGCATGGGATAAATCTAGTAAACATAGATTGAGAAATTCAATGCAGTGTGAAGAAAACTTAAGGGCAGTTGGGTGTGATAATGTGGATAGCAGAAATATAAGGGAGCTGGAGGCTCATAGGGCACTCAAAATTGTGGACAATGAAAGGAAAATTTGTCAAGGTGATAGTTTTACAGAATGGGGTGGGAAACGGTGAATTATGAAAATTTTGTGGAATTTTGTAAAGCTGCATGAGAAGCAAGAGAAAAGAAAGAATAATATAAGTAATTCAGGGTTAATGGAGGTAGATAATGCTGAGAAGAGTAAATGACAATGTTTCAAATATGAGGAAGTGTGATAGAGAGTTGGGAGATGAGTTTGACAATAATGTGGGTGAGGAGGAGGTGAGACATGGATCATAAGTTAACAGCTACATTCAGAGTAGGAGACCTTTTTGAGGGATGATGATGGTGATAAAGTAGGTTCAACAGTACACAATAGGAATATGTAGGACAGATGGCAGATAATAGTATGACTGAATCCAACTGCCAGGAAAGAAGGGATGTTAGAGAATTAATGAACCATTAGTCAATAAAGAAAGATGTAAAGGAAGGACGAAAAAAAGAAGCCACCAGATGAGGACATGCATTGAAAATATGAAAATGAAGGATCCAAAGATGAGTCAAGAGGTTATAGGACAGGGTTTCTTAAAGGAGGAGAATGGACTGTAATATTATTCATCAGTAACTAACAGAGAAAAAGTAGTGAATAGGAAGGAATGGAATAGTTCACAAATACAGAATAGGTTAGAAGAAGAGAGAGAGTAAAAGTTAATTGAAAGGAAACTCTTGGAAGAGACTGTTGATTCAGAAGAAATAATGGTGGGACAACACTGCAACAAAGTGAAGATTACCAACAGTATAGAAAAAGAGTTTGTTTATACCGGAAATGAAGTACAGGGTCCAGCATGAAACCTCCCGCATTTGACGTAGCTAGCACGTGAGTTGCAGTGAGGATGCGGAATGTGTTTCGTCCTCATCTGGTGCCATTTTCAGTGTGTGCCACAGCATGGCTTGGTGAGTTTATGTGTTTGTTGTGGAAGAATTTATTCGTAATGGTGGTTCTGTGATTACTACTCAACGAGCGTTCTAGAGATGATTCGAACTTGGCCAACATGATCGTATTTTGGATAGAAAAATTATTCAACTCTGGGTGTCAAACTTAAGAAAGACAGGTTCAACACTGAAAAGAAAACCTACTGGCTGTCTTCAGTCTGAAACAACACTGGAAAATGTAAAATTCCACCTGGTGCTTTTGTTATTTCTTCGAATGAGGCCAATTTCCACTTATCAGGAAATGTAAACAAACAGAATTTCCGCTACTGGTCGGCAGAAAACCCTCGTGAAATTCATCAGCGACCACTACACAGCCACACAGCCCTCATGTAACAGTTTGGTGTGCCGTTGCTGAATGTTTTGTGTGGGGACCGTAGTTTTTAAAAAAAAGATGGTACACGGTAACAGTTTATTCAAACCCTTGTTGTCACAAGCTAGAGACCTTCCTCCAGCCTAGGCTAAACCAGTTCATTGCAGATCATGAAGATCAAGAAGTGTGGTTCCAGCAAGATGGAGCAACATTCCGCACCCCTCAGTGTTCTATGGAAATGAAACTTCCTGGCAGATTAAAACTGTGTGCCCGACCGAGACTCGAACTCGGGACCTTTGCCTTTCGCGGGCAAGTGCTCTACCATTCCTCCTAGGACACCCTGTGTAGGGGATGTGTTTGCTGGAACAAGAAATCCTGGTAGTACTTCTCCTGAGTGTATGTGTGATTTTTGGTATAGATTGCTAAAGTAAATTCAAAGTAGAAATTAATCGTGAAAATAACTATATTTTAAGGAAAAATGGCAAAGATCCAATTTTGGGGTTGTTAAGTGGCAAAGCTATGCCCATAACATATACTGAACTGGAAGAGGAGTGTGGATCCATGTATAGGGATAAAGCTATGAAGTGTGGAAGAAAAGATAAAGGAAATTTTGATAACCGATTAGTGAGGTTACAGAGAAACAAAGGGAAGAGCTAAAGAATTTAACATGGGAACACAAGCAAGGCAGTCTTTTTCGGTTAAGCTCAAACAAGTTATTGATCATGAAAGTAAATTGTAAATAAAACCATTCCATGTAAACAATCTGATTCCACTTGCTAAGAGGCCAGCAGCTGCTCAGTAATTCAGGGGAAAATGAGTCAGTGGGTTATTGAGAGGAGTATATGTGACTACAATAGCCTAGGTTGTGTTGGGGGAAGGATGGATGCCAGAAAGCTGAATACTGTTTTAATGAAAGAGACCAACAGTTATGAGAATATTAATGAGCTGATGCATAAATTCCATGGTGTAAAACACATGACTACTCTGGATCTGACGGTGGGCTATTGGCAAGTACCTTTAACAATCAAAAATAGGAAGTATATAGCATTTCTGTTTGGGAGCAAGGGCTATAAGTTTATGGTGGTGCCCTTTAGTTAATCAAAAATAGGAAGTATATAGCATTTCTGTTTGGGAGCAAAGGCTATAAGTTTATGGTAGTGCCCTTTAGTTTTAACATTTTAGTGTGAGAGTTTATTAGGGCCTTTGATCAAGTTTTGGGAAAGAATTAAGTTCCCACATTATGGTGTACATAGATTATTTATTAATTATCACGAAGACAGGGAAGAAGCATTGTGAAATATTGAGTGTAGTATTTTTAACTTGGAGAAGTAATTGTCTAAGTCTGAGTTTGTGACAAAAAAGTCTTGTTTTTAGGTCATACAGAATCTGCCGAAGGAATCAGCAGAAAATAAGCACGATGTTCAATTCATGCAATTTTGTCAAATAAAGACATTGTTGGAGACTGAGGCTGTTATATGAAATAAGTTATTGATGGTTGCAGCAACCAGCGACATACATATCCCATACATAGGTCCATAACACACCAAGTTGCGAACCTATTTAAAAAGAAGAATATTAATATCAGCTTCTCTACTTATACTAAATTACACCAAAAAAGTGATTCATGGTAAAAATCCTTCCAAGGCCCTCTACAGTAAAACATGAATATACAAACTCCAGTGTGATTTGTGTCCAAATTCTACATTGGTCAGATCGGCAGAAGTTTTGAGGTTATGTACAAAGTACACCTTGATCCCTTAAGGCTGGGAAACTTAAACAGATCTACATTTGCAGCCCACATTGCAGAAAACAAAATCATTCAGTGACAAACATTGAAAACAACATGAAAATATTATCAGAAAATGGGCCCACTATGGATATATCAGCCAGAACATACTTACTATGCTCCATAATAAATAATAATTGCACACCTATCTGCAGATCAAGTAACTAATATAATATTTTATGTGTCTGCAATAGTCAGTATTATTTATGGCACTAAATACTAATAAATTGTAATGTATTATCATCATCATCATCATCATCATCAATGTTCAAATAGCACATACGGATTTCACACACTTCTTGTCCCCATTTGTTTCTCTGTTATATAAAATAATTTTGTACTACCATAATTCACAAAACCCCATGTATTTATTGTTTCTGTGTGCATTTAATGCCCTAGACTTAATGCAAAATGCATTGTCAATCTAACATAAAAGTAATAGACACTTTTTGTCCTAGAAAAGGTAATATCTTTATATCATTGCATTGCAGCATCTTTGACACTCATGTGCCTTGTAAAGTGTGTATTTGTTTTTGTATGTTGTGAATCAAAACGTTTGGTGCACATTGAAAATTCATTTTGTCTCTGAACAAAATTGGTTTGCACTGCAGTGCAACATTTTTGACTGTGAAAATACAAACATACTTGAAAATGTATTTCATTGTAAGAAAACTGCAAGCACAAATGCACCAGGTGGACATTTTATTTGATGAAAGCATGCAAAAACTGTCTGATGAAAAGTTCAAAACCGGTAATGACAATTTTTAAATAAAGTAACCAAAAACCAATTTGTTGCTGGTTGCCATACACCATCAACAATTTATTTCAGTGTTACATTGTCACCCAGTCAGAATAAAAAGTGGTGCAAGTCATTTCTAAGATTATGTGTGGGTGCTATTGGAAATTTATGTCAATCTAAGCAGTTAATGACATATGTTTCTTAGAACCCTTGAAAAGGGCTATTACATGTGTCTGGAATGACAAATCCCTTTCAGTAGTCAGACATTTATAGAGTGAAGTATCTAAGGAAATATTATGAAGTCCTTGTAACCTCAGCCTATCATTCTGTGTGGCCATTAACATTAGCAGTTATAGCGATGGGATTATGGCGTCGAGATGGAACAAATGGCCCAAAACGGAGGAAAAGAAATGTACAAACCCTTAGTTTTCACCAGTGTGAATTCGGCAAAATATGAGCATAACTAGGAGGTGGAATCCAAAAATTTTGGAACTGGTGCTGCTGTCTAGAAAGTAGGAATAGTAGATTTTTGCACCGCTAGGTGGCGAGAGCTGCATATCTGATAAGTCAGTGTGCGGAGTGGTATTCAACTGGGAGGGCTTGTTTCGTGTCAACAGTGATTTCCGCAATACTCTGTGTTTGGTGTGTGGCAATTTTACGATGGATCTGCGAACAGAACAGTGCTTGTGTATCAAATTCTGTGCGAATCTTCGGAAGAGTGTTATGGAGACCCTTGCAATTATGCATCAAGTGTTTGGGGGACAGAGCATGAGCCATACTCGTGTGTTTGAGTGGCATGTTTGCTTCAGGGCCGGCTGGACGGACATCGAAGTTGATGCTTACACTGGAACGCCCGCAAACGGCACAACGCCAGACATTGTTGCCAAACTTCAACAATTGGACAATTGGCTCGTGTGGATCGACATTGAACCATTAAAGACCTTGCGAATGAAGCGGGTATTGGTTATGGGACATGTCAAAGAATGTGCCAAGGATCTTGACTGCCAATCAGAAGGCACAGCGTGTTGAACTTTGTGCGGACCTTCGTCAGACCGCATCTGATGATCTAACCTTCTTGTCACGTGTTATAACCGGCGAGAGCTGGATTTACATTTATGGCCCAGAGACAAAGCAACAATCGTTCCAGTGGAAGAGTTCCGGCTCTCCAACACCAAAAAAGTGAGGCAGGTGAAGAGCAATGAGAAGAGCATGGTCACCGTTTTCTTTGATACCAAAGGAATTGTGCACAAAGAATTCGTCCCACCAAACCGAACAGTGAATTCCGTGTACTACTGTGATGTTTTGCGATGGCCCTAACTTTGGTGTTAAGGGAACCGGCTGCTGCATTACGACAACGCGCCCTGTCACACATCCTTGCTCACCAGGAGCTTTTTGGTAAAAAACTACATGGCGGTTGTACCGCACCCACCAGTTTTGGCACCTTGCGTCTTTGCGCTATTAACAAAACTGAAAAAGTTGAAAGGCTGTCGGTTTTATACTCAAGAGAGGATCAAGAAGTATCGCTGGCGGTGATAAACAGCCTTATAGAACATGATTTCCAGAAAATGTTTGACCAGTGGCAGAATTCAGCAGATGGCAGCACCAGTCCCGAAAATTTTGGATAGCATCTCGTATAGCATCTTAAGAGTGCAAAGCACTGGCCGCTATCTAGGGTTTCCAGAAATTTCGTCTGGAGACAGAAGACCATTGTGTACACTGCCCACAAAGCACTCTTTTTTTTTTAAAAGGGATATAGGTTGACGCACATGAGATAGTCCTGATGGGCACTATTTCTGCAACAGTTCAGAATGAGAGTGGCCAACCTCTCAGGAAAGGACAATAAAGTGCCCATTTGCCAATTGGTATGGAAGATGATGGTGACCTGGGATTTAGTGGAGATTATCTGAAGCTATTTTATAGCAAGGATGTAGCGGGTAGAAAAAAAATTGGAAGAGGTATTTGAAATTTAATAAGGAAACGGAATAAGGCTGAGATCTATAAATTAGTGAAAATAGACCTGGGGAAGAAGGAAAGTTTTAAATTTCATAAGTTTTATAAAATAAATAAGAAGGCATTATTTCATAGGAGAGATGAAAACTAGAAACAGTGGTTAGTATGTTAGCCTAAGAAATACACCGAAGACATCATTGATGTCTTTCATTTACGGTATGGTCCCATGGGTCCAAAGAAATATGTTATCAAACTGCAAGAATGTGTACATTTTTACAATACAATACATCTGATGCAAGGATGCGTAAGGTCATGTGATCGGTGTCAAAATGTAAAGGTGAATAATCAAATCAGTCAACAATCTATGCAAAGTATACAATCACATGATGTTCTCAAAATTCTGGTGGTACTTTTGCATGAGCCATTATCAAAGTCAGTAAGTGTATTTTTATATAGTCTGGTAATAGAGGACATAGTTTCCAAATTTATTGCGTCCATTGAAAAAGTGAAAAAGTTGCATAGTGTTTACGAAATTAGAGAATAAATATTTCCAGAAGTATGGAAAACTGAAAAGAGCACTGTCAGATTTAGGGCCTCAGTACATGGCTTAAGTATGGATGGAAGGTATGTGAAGAAACTGCATGAAATTAGTCTGTACCTCATCATTTCATCCAACCACTTATCACATTAAGTGCTGTATGAGGGAAATGATGTGGTGCTGGACTTAATCTAGTAACAAACATAGTAATTTGGCCAATGAAATACAAGATGTACTTAATAATGTACTGCACGAGAGCACACCCAAAAGAAATAGTAATGTACACTAGAAACCTAAATGTTGGAAAAATTAGTGTTCTTTTCACTTTAGGAGGACTTGACTAATGAAGACAAAAAAAGGCTGTTTAGGAAGAATATGAAGAAAAACATTAGAATATGTAAAGAAAAACATGGTCGAAGGATTAAAGGTGATTTGGTCCTATTGGCAGCTCATGAAAAGTCCAAGGAAATAAATATGGGGATATCTTAAGTACTTTGATACCTACAAGGGCCCAATGCAGGGTGGCGATTCTTCTGGAAAACCTGGAGTTATCAGAGAATTACACTACACCTGAAAAAAATCAGGGAAATTTTAGGAATTTTGTAAAATCTCGGAGAATTTTGTGGTTCTAACATGACATTGATATTTAATTTTATAAAGCTTTATAAGTCACAAATTTTAAAATACTTAATGGTATGTACGGTCGTTTGGGTAGAATAGCTCAAACACATATTCAGTTTAGGTGCTTTGAGGTGGACAGAGGAACTGTGACAGTGAAACCAAATTAGTGATGTCCAAATATACACTTTATTGCACTGCAATATTGCAGAGTCCCACTAATCCCAACCCCTGTAATCTGAATGTTCGGTTAGTCTAAGTATGGAAAACTGTTTAGAAAAATTGTCAAGAAAACATTTGGTTTAAACAATGCATAACAATGAAAGAAAAACTGTCAAACTTACTAAAACACAGCGGAAATTTTATCCCTACTTTTTAGATGCTAAAACTCAGTCATTATTTTTTTGGCATAACGAAGACAGGCTTTTATATGATGCATAGTTGCGCATCATCTCATAAACATCAAATCAGCTGGTGTAACAGTGGGCTGTTGCTCCCGAAAACGTAGCATGAGGTCAAGGGCTTCTGCTGCATCACTCTGTGGCACCAGCTCTCCTTTGTCATTTTCAGGCTCAGTGTTACTTCTGTCACAACAGTCCACTTCTTGAGTCACCGCCACAACTAAATCAGCATCAGTGAGGTTCTCCACACATGCCCTATCCGCTGCCACCCACTCCCACTAGCTTCTTCACATCCAGGGATTGTCTGTATCATTGAAATTCAAGAGATATCCACAGTTTTCTCCACGATTTTCTCAGAGTATTTTCTGAAATATTCTGCCATGCGTCAGTGGCCCAACAAACAACTTCCTTCACCTTCGTCCTTTTTATTTTGTCCACTAAAGGAATGCTATCATCTTGGATCAGCATTCTTAAAAATGATTTTGCAGTCCATCGGCTGTAGAAGTGGAGTAACATTCGGCAGCAAAAACTTCGCCAGAATTTCTCCATCACATAATTCCTCAGCGTTGGGGTGAGATGATGTGTTGTCAGTCAAAAGGATTGTTGCATGGGGAGACAAATGACTTTCCTTAGAAAACCCTCGAGCAGAGGAAACAAACTGGCCATGAAACCATATTTTGAACATTTTACCATCAATCCATACTTTTTTCTGGTCGTGATAATAAACGGGCAGGGACTTCATGTTGCAGATTTTAAAAGCTCTGTGCCTGGCAGATTTTCCAATCAGCACTAAAGGCAGCAGCATTGCTGATGCTAATAAAGTCACACGATCTTTGCACATTTTAAAACCAGGAGCATGGTCTTCTGCTTTTGATGCCAGGCTTTTTGTTGGCAATGCCCTAAAATTAAGGCCTGCCTAGTCAGTGTTATAAATTTGTTGGGGAGCATACTTTCCCTCTCTTATAATTTATTCAGACTCACCCAAGTATTCTTTTGCTGCATCACAGTCAAAAGAAAGCTTGTCTCCAGTAATTGTTAGTTGACTGTTTCCATAACATTTTTTGAATCAGTGCAACTGTTGTGACTCGCTGATATTTCAAAGTGCCGCCGCGCAGATACACGCGTCCTCTACATGCGGCGCTGCCTGCCAATCATACAGCCAGAAAGCCAGTGGCCACTAGACTCGGACTCAGTTATGATTTGACTGTTAAAGTGTACACACATCTTACTCTGTTTACTTGATCTGTGACTTTCATGTACTGCGTCTTCCTAGAAATATATTTGTTCAACTTGAAGTTATAACACCAACCAACCCATACTCACACTAAAAGACTCATCACCATTCTTTAACTTGTTCAGGTAAACAGTCTTCTGAACCAGTGCTCCACTCAAACTAGTTCCCCTTTGTCTTTCCTGTGTGAAACGAAGGAAAAGAGCTTCATCCACTTTATGGTACTGGGACTGTTTCAAAGTCCGCTGAAGTTCAGGTGTTTTTCCCGAAGATGTTGCACAGGACTGTTCAAGCTTCACTCGGTTCATCTTCCAATCACAAATGGTTGCTTTACCAACACCCAGTTCAGTTGTCAGCTTAGATACATTCTCACCTCTGCCTATCCGCTTCGAAGCATTCAGTTTTTCTTTGAGAGTTAATGTTGTATGTTTCCGTTTACTCATGACAAAAGTAAGTATACCACTACACCTGAGTGAATACAATACAACTGTTACACGTGCCAGTGATCAATAACTAACATAACCAAGTGCTTTGCAAGCCAACTGGCAGTGCACTGACCTCAGACACTACAAAGGTCTCAACAATGCACAACAACAAGGGCAGGGAGTGTGAGTGAGCCATTGTTCCCACACTTGTTCCCATTTGTTACCACGGTGATCTTACTTATCTGCTTGGTACACTTCATTCTAGAAACTTGTCACCGTAATTCCGGCTAACACGAACAAATCGATAATCCGAACAAGGTCCAGTCCCAATTAGTTCGGATTAACGGGACTCTACTGTACTTAACTAAAGTTGTACAGCAACTCGTTCGATGTGCTTGCGGACAGATACAACAAAGCAGTGACCTGTCAAGGTGTGCGTTACTGAGGCTACAGGTGACTCCACTTAGACTAAGTCTCGTAAGCTGATGTCCACTACGAACTATAGCTACAAACCGCAACCCTGGAACTCGGTTGTATGCCAGTGCCAAAAATGAACCGTTGCTGCCTATTGCCACCACCACTTATTACAAAGCAGGAGTTCATCTCATTGGCGGTGATGTGAAGGTTGGGCCGCGCTTGTGATTGGCAGTGAAGCCCAAAACGCTGTTCTTGTCACCAGTCAGAAACTATCTCAATAGTGCCAGGTCTGGTTGCATCCATTGTCGAGACAACAACTTTTAATGCTTCAAAGTATGTTACATATTTGAATATTAGTCCATAAAAATTATTGATGTTTGAAAACTGTGGCTAAACTACAGCTGAGAGGAAAGAAAAGTTGTCGTCCCCCTACCTGATCACCGTTAATTTCTCAGGAGTTTCTTATGACATTGTATTCCTCCACATGCTTGAGTAGTCACCATGTTGTGAAATTATTGGTGTGCCACATCAAACAAGTACTCCCTGTTTTTCCCAAATCAAGGAGGTGATTTGGAATAAAAAACATGGAGGAATTAAAGAGACACCGCCCCAATTAGGTAGGGGGTGAGAAATGAATAGCAAACATCAGTTAAACAAAAGCGAACTAAATGTGGGACCAAAATAAAATTACATAAGATCATTTCCAATTTGGATGCTTAAGCAAGTGATGTTTTCTGAAATTTTATTTTTATATTAATATTTCAAATAAATATTGGTATAATTTTATTAAGGTAGGGTGAACAGCTTTAAAATAAATGGGGAACCGTTGGTTCAATATGAGCAGAGGACTGATAGCTCTAATGAACTGGTACCGTAGTTCAGTGTTGTAATTTTGTTAGGGGACAAACTTTCAGTGACTTCTGTTAGCAGTAGTCCTATTTAAATGCACAAAAGAATTGTCAAAAAGCATGCAAAGATTTTAAAGCAGGAATTGTTAAAAGATGAGAAAATTTTAGTACCCATATCACAGTGAACGCTTGGATCTAGGCAAGCAACAAGTAACTTTGTGTGAAAGCCTAATTAAGGGAGATCATTAATGAAGTTTAGTATAGGATTAGCTAATCTTGATATTAAATGTGAATACATGTATTTTGGTTAGATACCTTCTGCATTAAGATCTTAAGTAGAAGACAGGGTGAATGAATGAAAAATATGGAATGCGGAATGAGTGAGTCAGTAAATGAGTGAGTCGTTTTGGCACTATTTCACCACTTATAAAATGTCACTGAGATAGGGCTGAAAATATAGAAAAATAGTATGTTACATATATGTAGGCCTAACTTAAATTGTGAAAGTCAGATAGAGGAAGAAGAGGTAGTTGGTAAAGAGGAGAAGAGACAGAGCTAAATGTGTTACTTGTTAGTATACCGCTTGAAAAAAACGAAATAAACCGTCATAATGGATACATAGTTTTCAAATGTGGCTCATACAATAAAGATGATGGATTCATTGCAGTGACTAGTAGTGCAAGAGGCAACTCCACATGAGAGAATACTCACCAAAGTTCAGGTGTTTCAAAATGATTATCAGTGTTTTCAGGTTTTGTAGCATTTATTACATTCAACTTAAAGTTCAGCTTACAATTATAAATGATACAGTAAATGGAAGAACAACACAAACAGTTTGGTTTGTATACCTATGTACATGTGCATGTGCCATTTTCTGTGTCTTCTGTTAGAAAGCAAAGATGACAACTCATGAACAGGAATTCGTAAGGAATGAATCTGTTGTTACAGAGCAATGTGCATTCCATATTAAGCTCCATTCTAATTCTCCAAGTGATAGTAACATCCATAGATGGTGTCATGAATTTGAAGACATTGTCTGTCTTTGCAGAGGGAAGAGTACAGGAGGACCAAGAGTGACTGAAGAATGTGATAAATAAGTGAGAGTCTTTCACACGTAGCCACATTTAATATCAGTTCGGAAGGCTAGTTGTGATTTAGCAGCTCCAGTGACATCTGTGTGGAAACTTTTAAGGGGATGCTTACAACTTTGTCCTAATCATTTGGAGTCATTATAAACTCTAAAGTTTACAGATAACAGTTTACATGCCAACTTTGAAAACGAAATGTTGCTGTGTGATGATGAAGACTTTCTGGATCATATTGTCTTCAGTGATGAATCAGTATTTCACGTAAGTGAAATTGTGAACACACATAATGTGCACGGGGGTGGGGGTCAGCATTTCCCCATGAGATGGTATGGTTGCAACAAGACTCCCCTAGAATGATGCCATATTGTGGCGGAAAGTTTATAGGCCATTCTTTTTTGATGAAGCAACTGTAACTGGTGGTTCTTATTTTGATGTTCTAGAACTAAAATTTTTTCCTGGATTGGAAGAAGCTGAACCACGGAACTTGATTAGGCAGTAAGATGGTGTGCGACCTCACTGCCATAACTCAGTATGCAACTGGTTAAACAACATTGTACATGACTTCTGGATTGGCCTCAAGCGGCCAGATGACAGGGCTTGTTTCACATAGCTTCCACGTTCACCCAGTCTGACACCATGCAAGTTTTACTTGTGCGAGTTCATAAAGGATCATGTGGATGTGCCTCCACTATCAGTTGATCCACCCAACTTGAAAAATAGGATTAAAGCAGTTGTTGCATCAATTAATCCAGACACTCTGATCAAGGTTTGGGAAGAATTCACCCTACCAACTCCGTGTGTGCCGAGTGATGACGGTGCTCACATTGGACACATAAGAAAAACTATTCAAGTCTCTATTTCACTTGTATTATTTATAATTTTAAGGTGAATGTAGTAATGTTACTAGGCCTAAGAACCTTAATATTCATTTTGAAACACTTGGTATGTTGAGTGGGTGCTCTAGTTTCCGCTGATGAAAAATAAATAGTGATACTTGAGGAGTGGAGAAAACAGAACCGTCTGTGAATTATCATTGTTGTCTTTGTTTCTGATTTATCCATAATTAGTCAGGGTTTCGACATGTATGTTACTTCTCCACTTTCCACTGCCTTTTCACCATTCTTCTTCTATAACTGATGTGCTCCAGTGCAGATTCCTTCTTCTTGTTCAGCCTGTGAATCATAGACTGAAAACTGATTCGGAAACCTTTTCTTTTATATTATTTCATTTAATCATAAAATTTGTAGTGTAATGACTTGCTAGTGATTTTCCTACAGCTCGCACTACTAAATTCGAAATACCCAATCCGCAGCTCGTGGTCGTGCGGTAGCGTTCTCGCTTCCTGCGCCCGGGTTCCCGGGTTCGATTCCCAGCGGGGTCAGGGATTTTCTCTGCCTCATGATGACTGGGTGTTGTGTGATGTCCTTAGGTTAGTTAGGTTTAAGTAGTTCTAAGTTCTAGGGGACTGATGACCATAGATGTTAAGTCCCATAGTGCTCAGAGCCATTGGAAATACCCAAAGTTCTTTACAGTACAAATGTGTTAACTAACCACGTCCTTCAGACCAGAAGGAAGCTTTGGAAATAGCCCACGCTATAAGTACACATCTCTGTGAGGTTTCATCATTTGTGCATAGAATACAGCAGTGTTTCCCACCTTTGATCAGAGCACAACGTACATATGTCCATGTGCTTTAGTAGAAGATGGAATGTGAAGGTTCTTGTAGTGACCGTATTATGGAGAGTTGCTCAAAATATTAACTAGACAGCGAGGAAAATGTTCCTATGAATGATACTGTGACAAGTAAACCACACCAACAATAATTAATAATATTCTATATGTATTCAAAATGAATAAGATACTGTTTCTAACCTAATCTGTTGAAGAGTGCTGCATTTTACCATTACATATACACCTGAACAGAAGTGCAATTTATAACAATTATGTATTGTGTATGCTATGAACATACAATAACTGCATCGTAGCACAGAACTACAGTATTTGACATAACTTTATTTATCATACTTTTAGATTCTGTGGAAGTGCACAGGGACATAAAAGGACGCAAACTCCCAATGCCTGGAAACAGAACATACGTAAGAATGACAGGAACAGTGGACAATTGTATACATCTTGTTGTAGAAAGAATGTTCCAGAACCAATATTTGAGGACAAGGAGTGTAATGGCAGGAGGGAATGTAATGCAAAAATTAAGGCAAGTAAGAGGAAAGAAATATTCGAAAATTTTTGGAAATTAGCAGACTATTCCCGACAGAATATGTATATTCAGGGACTTGTTCAGTTAAACTCAGTACAAAGAAAATACTTGAAGGATGGATCTCATTCTCCGAAAGCAGTCACATGCAAGTACTTTTATAGGGAAGGAAGTAATAGTGTACAAGTGTGCAAAAAGTACTTCTTAGAGGGACTGCAAATAAATGAAGGGAGATTATACAAATTTGTAGGGAAGGAGAAAGTGTCTGCTGTGACTGATTCAGAAGTAAGAAAACCACAAGGAGTTGACAGTAGTGTTCAAGAATATATCAAGTTGTTTCCACTTACCAGAGCCATTATACCAGAAAGGATAATCCCAGTCGATGATATCTCAGCCAAGACTTCACAGTGAGAAAAATGTGTTGTTGTTGGTCTTCAGTCCAGAGACTGGTTTGATGCGGTTCTCCATGCTACTCTATCCTGTGCAAGCTTCTTCATCTTCCAGTATCCCTCTATGATTTTTCCCCTCCATGCTGCCCTCCAATACTAAATTGGTGATCTCTTGATGCCTCAGAACATGTCCTACCAACCAATCCATTCTTCTAGTCAAGTAGTGCCACAAATTTCTCTTTTCCCCAGTTCTGTTCAGTATCTCCTCATTAGTTATGTGACCTACCCATCTGGCCTTCAGCATTCTTCTGTAGCACCACATTTCAAAAGCTTCTATTCTCTTTTTGTCCAAACTATTTATCGTCCACATTTCTCTTCCATACATGACAACACTCCATACAAATACTTTCAGAAACGACTTCCTGATGCTTAAATCTATACTCAGTGTTAACAAATTTCTCTTCCGAAACGCTTTCCTTTCCTTGCCATTGCCAGTCTATATTTTATATCCTCTCTACTTCGACCATCATCAGTTAGTTTGCTCTCCATATAGCAAAACTCATTTACTACTTTAAGTGTCTCATTTTCTAATCTAATTCCCTCAGCATTGCCCAAATTAATTTGACTACATTCCATTACCCTCATTTTGCTTTTGTTGATGTTAATCTTATATCCTCCTTTCAAGACACTGTCCATTCCGTTCAACTGCTCTTCCAGGTCCTTTGCTGTCTCTGGCAGAATTACAATGTCATCGGCGAACTTCAAAGTTTTTATTTCTTCTCCATGGATTTTAATTCATACTCTGAATTTTTCTTTATTCCTACTCTGGATTCTTCTTTTGTTTCCTTTACTGCTTACTCATTATACAGATTGAATGTCATCGGGGTAGGCTACAGCACTGTCTCTCTCTCTTCCCAACCACTGCTTCCCTTTCATGCCCCTCTACTTTTATAACTGCCATTTGGTTTCTGTACAAATTGTAAATAGCATTTTGCCCCGTGTATTTTACTCCTGCCACTTTCAGAATTTGAAAGAGAGTATTCCAGTCAACCTTGTCAAAACTTTCTCTAAGTCTACAAATGCTATAAGTGTAGGTTTGCCTTTCCTTAATCTATCTTCTAAGATAAGTCGTAAAGTCAATATTGCCTCATGTGTTCCAATATTTCTACGGAATCCAAACTGATTATTCTCGAGCTCAGCTTGTACCAGTTTTTCCATTCGTCTGCAAAGAATTCGTGTTAGTATTTTGCAGCTGTGACTTACTACACTGATAGTTTGGTAATTTTCACATCTGTCAACACCTGTTTTCTTTGGGATTGGAATTATTATAGTCTTCTTGAAGTTTGAGGGTATTTTGCATGTCTCAAACATCTTGCTCACCAGATGGTAGAGTTTTGTCAGGGCTGGCTCTCCCAAGGCCATCAGTAATTCTAATGGAATATTGTCTATTCCTGGGGCCTTGTTTCAACTTAGGTCTTTCAGTACTCTGTCAAACTCTTCATGCAGTATAATATCTCCCATTTCATCGTCATCTACATCATCTTCCATAACATTGTCCTCAAGTACATTGCTCTTGTATAGACCCACCTTTCATCTTTCCTTTCTTTGCTTAGGTCTAGGTTTCCATCTGAGCTCTTGATATTCATACAAATGGTTCTTTTTTTCTCCAAAGGTCTCTTTAATTTTCCTGTAGACAGTATCTACCTTACCTCTAGCGATATACGCCTCTACATCCTTACATTTATCCTCTAGCCATCCCTGATTAGCCATTTTGCACTTCCTGTCTATCTCATTTTTGAGATGTTTGTATTCGTTTTTGCCTGCTTCTTTTACTGCATTTTAATATTTTCTCCTGTCATCAATTAAATTCAATATCTCTTCCTTTACCCAAGGATTTATACTGACTCTTGTCTTTTTACCTACTTGATCCTCTGCTGCATTAACTATTTCATCCATCAAAGCTACCCATTCTTCTTCTACTGTATTTCTTTCCCCCATTCTTGTCAATCATTTCCTAATGCTCTTCCTGAAACTCTTTAGAACCTCTGGTTCTTTCAGTTTACCCAGGTCCCATTTCCTTAAATTTCCATCTTTTTGCAGTTTCTTCAGTTTTAATCTACCATTCATAACCAATAGGTTGTGGTCAGAGTCCACATCTGCCCCTGGAAATGTCTTATAATTTAAAACCTGGTTCCGAAATCTCTGTCTTACCATTATATAATCTATCTGAAACGTTCCAATATCTCCAGGCCTCTTCCATGTATACAACCTACTTTCATAATTCTTGAACGAAGTGTTAGCTATGATTAAGTTATGCTCTGTGCAAAATTCTACCAAGTGGCTTCCTCTTTCATTCCTTACTCCCATTCCATATTCACCTACTATGTTTCCTTCTCTTCCTTTCCCTACTATCGAATTCCAGCACCCATGACTATTAAATTTCATCTCCCTTCCTATCTGAATAATTTCTTTTATTTCATCATACATTTCATCAATCTCTTCGTCATCTGCGGAGCTAGTTGGCATATAAACTTGTACTACTGTGTTTGGCGTAGGCTTCGTATGAATCTTGGCCACAATAATGTGTTCTTATGCTGTTTGTAGTAGCTTACTCACATTCCTATTTTTTTATTCGTTACTAAACCTACTCCTGCATTACCTCTATTTGATTTTGTATTTATAATCCTGTATTCACCTGACCAGAAAACTTGTTCCTCCTGCCACCAAACTTCACTAATTCCCACTATATCTAACTTTAACTTATCCATTCCCCTTTTTAGATTTTCTAACCTACCTGCTCAATTAAGGGTATTGACATTCCACACTACGATCTGTAGAATGCCAGTTTTGTTTCTTCTGATAACAATGTCCTCTTGAGTAGTCCCCACCCGGAGATCCGAGTAGGGGACAGTTTTACCTCCAGAATATTTTATACAAGAGGACGTCATCATCATTTAACCATACAGTAAAGCTGCTTGCCCTCGGAAAAAATTACGACTGTAGTTTCCCCTTGCTTTCAGCCGTTCGCAGTACCAGTACAGCAAGGTCGTTTTGGTTAGTGTTACGAGGCCATATCAGCCAATCATCCAGACTATTACCCCTGCAACTACTGAAAAGGCTGCTGCCCCTCTCCTGGAACCACATGTTTGTCTGGCCTCTCAACAGATAACCCCCCCTCCCGTTGTGGTTGCACCTATGGTACAGTTATCTGTATCACTGAGGCCTGCAAGCCTCCTCACCATCAAAATGGTTCAAATAGCTCTGAGCATCTGTCATCAGTCCCCTAGAACTTAGAACTACTTAAACCTAACTAACCTGACATCACACACATCCATGCCCGAGGCAGGATTCAAAGCTGCAACCGTAGCAGTCGTGCAGTTCCAGACTGAAGCGCCTAGAACCGCTCGGCCACAACGGCCGGCTCCCCACCAACAGCAAGGTCCATGGTTCATGGGGGGAGAAAATGGTATAGGAACACTGGCAGAGAACCAGTGAAAGCAAAATATTACCATCATTTTTCAGTTCAAAATTTAATCTACACTTAAAGCCTCCATCCAAAGATACTTGTAAAATGTGTGATGAACTACAGTTGAAGATTGCAAATGAGAACGATGTACAAAAGAGACATAGGCTGTAAAACGAGAAGGATGAACATCTAGCACAGGCTGATGAAGCAAGAGAGTCGATGAAACAAGACAGAAACGCAGTATGAATTGCCACTATGTGTTTACGTTTGATTTATGAAAGGCACTGCCCTTTCCAAAACTGCAGACGTCTGTTGCCTACTGTAAGAGAAATTTATATATGTGTAATCTGGGATGCCATTCTTTTAATGATGGAAATGGATACATGTACATGTGGGATCAAACAGGAGGAGGTCGAGGTTCCCAAGATGTGTCCCGTGTTGTGAAACACCTTAAGGAATACACAAAGGTGTACAAAGTAATAAGAGCATATTCTGATTCATGTACAGGATGGAACCGTAATTGTAATGTGTGTATTTTCTTGATGAAATTAGTGCAAGACCTAGACAGGAAAGTGAAGTAATAAACCGCAAATTTATGATACCTGGGCATATCTGCCTGGCTAATGATGCAGACTGTGTTCTGATTGAATTAGCCAGTCACAAAAAACAATATATTTACTTAGCTGGTGATTACCCAAGGGTATAAAAAGGAATAGCCAGTCACAAGAAACAATATATTTACTCAGCTGGTGATTATCCAAGGGTGTAAAAAAAATTTTAAAAATAAAATAAAAAGCCTTTCATTGTTTGCGTAACGAAGAAAGATGAATTTGAGTCAACAAAGGAGCTACTAGACAGCACATTGACCAGGGAAAGGGCTACTGATGGGCATCCGTTAAATTGGCTGCAAGTCATATAGATGCAATTTGAACAGGCAGCGCCATTTTCCATGAGGTTTAAATCAAGTTTCCGTCATAGTGAAGAATTTCGTGAGGTGGATTGTTGAGAACACAGTAGGCGGACCTGTCCAAAGCTTTGCATCAGTGACACAAGAGAGACATTACAAGACCAGGTGGACTGTGACAACCGACAACAAGAAGGATATACTTGATTTTCTCAAATTTATTCCTTCTGTGTATCATGCATTCTTCAAGAATTTGCCTGTGAAGGCATCTACTCGACGCTCAGGTTCCCGGGATCATTTCGGGTGAGGAAAACTATGAACCTGTGATTACACAATGTACTTGAAGTTACAGTGGATGACTGATGGAAGTGTTCAGAGCACAAACTAAGTAACTCCTTTCGTTTTTGTTTAACAAGTCGATTTCATATGCATTTCCTGTATGGTATTCTGTTTTGTTAATATATTTAGAGAGAATTTAGTGCATATTATCCTGTGTTCAACAGTAAAAATAAATTATTTACATTAATAATTGTTTACACACTTCTTACTAAAAACTATCATAGGTGGAGTTACGCCACTTGTGCTCCGAACCCTCCATATGTTGACACTGTGAATCAATGCCAAATGGCAACGGAGTCAAACAACACAGTGCAATACAGTTGTAGAATGAGAAAAATACACGCGAAAAGCAGTGTAAACAAGCTACTTAATACTACCTTTGAAACTGCACTAAAAATTATTAATTCAAGGCAGAGGAAATGAATTTAAAATGTTCAGGGGTCAAACAACGAGACTGTGAAGTTTTGTATTAACATAATGTGTATTGTTCTTCAATTTGGTTACAAAGTGGTTTTCTCTTTATGTGATTTGGGAAAGATGAAAGTAGCAAGTAATATCACCAACCTGTTAATGTATTAGCCGTCATTGTGGGATAACTGTAGTCTCCAGAGCTGTGATTGTGAGCAAGCCCTCACTCATTCCAGCTGGCGGAGGCCCGGGCAGTAGCCCAAGCAGCTCAACAAGGAAGCACTACTTGAGCTCCTTCAGTGGTTGCTGGTGTGGTATCGCACCATTAGCAATCAGACTCCTTCTATGCTTGCTTGCCTCTGTTTCTACCCTTTGGCACAGTGTTAACCTTCATTTATTGTGTTGACCTGGGCGGCTAAAATTGTTTATCTTCCGTCCATTGCCACTAGATGGAACTGACTGGTTTAGAGATGACACAAAAGAGGGAAAGAGCCAAAATGTTAAGATGTAGAAAATGCTGTTGGTATAGGCATGACCTTCTGACCCATTGTGCCGTGCTACATCTAGTGTAGTGCTTTGCCATAAATGAATGTTTTAGTGTACCCTGACCTCATGCACTCAGTTTGCAGTTCGAAGCCACCTTCGTTAGTGGGTACATGGCAAGTGATGATGGAAGTGGTGCAACAGCTTGTAAACAAAGGACATAATGTGACAAATGTTGGTTGCATTATGCAAGCTCACAATGTGGTTTGGCTGCAATACAGAAAAACTACCTGAAGAACATCAATATTAACACAAGGTGTTTAAAAATGGGTTCTTCTCTGCCTTTGTGACATGAAAACAGGCTTAACCCAGACATATGTCCTTATGTAAGACACATCAACAACATCTAAAAGCGTGTAATAGGAAATGTGAAAACTCTGTACTAATATGAAAATAGGCAACCATTCGTGTACCACGAAGGTGTGTGTGTGTGTGTGTGTGTGTGTGTGTGTGTGTGTGTGTGTGTGGTATACATCAGTCAGACACCAACACATAAGAGAAGAGGAAAGATGATACTGTTCGATACGTGTATTGTTCGTTGTGTATAATTTCAGTCATACCAGTTACAGCTGGGGTCCAATTTAGCGGTGTTCATCAGTGTCTTTTTCCCTTTTAATTTATTTTTTATTATTTGCTCATTATGTTTTACTTCAATTCAGGATTCTGTAAAACTTCACAGAATCCACCATGCAATATCCTCTGTTTATCTTACTTGTTTCGCTGGCATACTCTTAATTCCTTAGAATATTGATTGTCCTCTATTTTGACAAGTTCCTTTTTTACGTTGCACAGTTCGGCTGTTATCTCATTCTGGCTTTCATCCATGTAACTCATGCACCCTTTTATTCTTCGAGGCTCCCCTGTCTCTTTTTCATAACTTCAACCCCTCTTATCCACTGGTTCCCAGTCTTTAGAACTAATTTTGACTTCTATATGACTGTCACGGTCAAAACATCCAGCTTCCCCAACTCCTTCCCCTCATGAGATGTATGTTAATTATTTTTTTGAAAATCTGCATTCATTTCATTAAAACCAAGATCAGGCAAGAGAACTACACTTTTATTTAGATTGAGTAACTTGTAGTGGATTGCACTGCAAACCAACTGGCAAATACTGTGAACTGAATCAGTGCATCCACAGCCTGGCCAGCACCTTCGGGCTGTCCCATAACAAAGTGTGGATTCCTGCAGCCTTACTGTTGGTTGAGGCTTTCGATTTTAGTGGACTGACACCTCATTGCCATGAGGTACCACACACTTACATCGTAATTCTCTTCCACTGCTTGTGCCCAACACTAAAGTCTGTTGGCATAGCTTGGTTCTCTAAGCATTGGCATGTCGACAGTTAATAACGTCCTGCAGTAGAACGGCACTGTTACCACACTTTTCTGCGTACTTCCACTTACCTTAGAAGCCACAACGCTCGAAGTTTGATTACAAACACAGAGAGTTCGGACCCACAGATATGCAACTATATTACAGATACTATAACTACAAAGTGTCCCAGTGGTTAAAAATTTTCAAATCTAACAGCATTAATATCGGATGTCTCTTATAATGGAACTTGAATGAAACTCACAGAGCCTCTGATTTAGAATGTAACTTGAACTGCAGTTTTGAATGGTAAGTCAGTTACTGTTTACTATTTTTCCTCCAGGAGGTGATGCACACTGTATAGCGTCATTGTGCACTGGAAAGGTATTTGGTTGTTACTCCCAGCATGAAGATCTTGCAGGCAGCATCTCAGTGTTGACAGCAGGAGCACCCAGTGTCACTCTGAATACCTACCTTTGATCTTGGTCTGTGAACTAGAAAGGTGATCTACTTGTTTTGGAGACTGGAACCATTTGGATATTCTCAGATGGCACAGCAGTAATGTTTGTGGGAAAAAAAAAATAGTTTCAACTTCTTGAATCAATTATATTGATGCCTTTGTACAGTTTACTGACAATACAGAAACAGTATACGTCGAATGACATGATGAAGTGAGCTCTGCATTGTTTTCAACAAATGTTTTCACATGAATTTTTGCTACCTAACAGACACAATATTGGCCATGATGAACATCAAAATCACTCAAAATCATTCTCACTCAGGATAGTCATTCATCTCAGTTTTGCTACACAACTCATCAGCATGCGTATTACTGATTTACCATTCGTTATTCACTCTGCATGGCTTACCATTTTCCACTAGTTTAAGAAAGTTTGTTGTACACTTTTGCAGGAGTTACTGCACTTTTATCGCTTTGCACATCGATATTCAGTAAAAATTAATTGATTGTATGCCCTGACACTGTTTTGTATATTGTGAGGCAACACGTCTGACACTTAGTGCATCAGTCTCTGTGTCTAAAGATGATCATCTCTACTATCGTCTGCCATGCCACATTTACTTGGCAGTTATAAAATTAGAATGCACAAAAAATAGAATACCGTATAATTTAAAGAAAAAAATTAGTATGCTTCAGTTTGACTTTGAAGAAGGAGTGTGCAGAGAGTTATAAAGAGCCAAGAACAGACCCTTTACAGAAAAGATTATGAAAGATGCTATGTACTGGTTCATAACCTTGTGTTAGCACAGAAATATTGCAGAGCCTTATTCATACATCTGTTTACTAAATTTGGTTCATGGTCATATATGCAGTGTACGCAACAAAGAAAAAAAAAGAGACTAAAAAATAAATGTAGGGAAAGATATGACGTATTAAATTTGAAGGTATAGGTAGAAACTGTTAAACTGTGAGATGAAAGTGGACAGGCCAACAGTGAACAGAAATTGAGTAAATGTTGGAAATTTGATGATCTGACATAATACTTATAAGGTAGACAAAATGGGATTTTTGCACATCAGTGACCTTTTTCAATTGGAGTGATATTTTACACAAGTGTTCACTGTAAAATAAAATCGAACAGCAAAAAATTTGAAGTTTTAGGAGGCGTTCAGTTACTGGCTGCAAAATATGTTATGTGTTTTGTGACGGTTGTGGTCAAATTTAAGTCTGTGTGAAATAGAAACTACGTGTAGTTCAAGGGACATAATTTGATCAGGTGCACATTTGTTCTCAACACACTGTGAAATTTCAAGGCTGTGTCATTCATCATTTTCATACTACATTAGGTCAAAGTTGAAGAAAAGTAGATTGTGACAGTTTTTAGGCCATTTCTGAGTGCATAAGTTTTGACCCAACAGTGTGTGCACTATGCCATTTTTATGTAATGTTTTCGAGGTATGACGTTCTGCCTTATTTTGTTGATTTTACTGGAATATATAAAAAATGCACAATTTTTGGCTAGTTATCGATTTTTATATGGTGAAATTTGGAAGAACTTGTACTTGCAGTTTTCTTGTGGTCCATTTGTGCAGTCTCTCACATATGTTAAACATTACTCACAACTTTCAGTGCACAGTACACATCGAGAATAACATACATAAACAAACAGTTACAAATATGTTTTTATATATAGTTGACACTGATAATGTTACAGGTCCTCCAGTGATATGCTTTTGTACAGAAGATATTTATCTTAAGGACATGGATTATAATTTGGTTACATCTATTTTACAGTGGTGCTGATATCTATGTGTTATTACTTTTATTTAAGTAACATATGAAGAAGTTCACCAATTCACTTTCATGTTTTTCATTTAGTGTTTTGTTTTCACATTTCTATAATGTGTATATATTTTCATTTCTTCTAAAAAATCCATTGTATGCCTTTTATTTAGTTGGTGGAGTACTTTTGACATTTTGCTGTATCTGATTTGATCCATTACAGATGGTTCTGAAAGCTTGCAGCTGTGTAAACAAATAAATAATTCTTCTGTTACCAGTCATCATTTTTTCTATTGTGCTTTTCACACGAAGTGTTTTGAGAAATAATTCCCATTCTCAAGTATGTTTTTTGTGCCGTTTCTATGTGGTGATGTCGATGTGTGAGAGTCTGCTTCATTTCGTTGACTTTACTGCAATAAATAAGAAACACGTGAATTTAGTTGGTTGTGGTGAAATTTAGAAGAATTTGTACTTACAGTTTTCTTATGGTCCATTTGCTCAAAGTCTCACACATACTAAACATCTTACACAACTTGCTGTACCCTTTAAACATCAAAAATATCTTAGATAAACAAAACAGTTACAAAGACGTTCCTACAAGTAGTCAACAGAGATAACATTATAGGTCTTCCACAGAGTATGATATGCTTTTGTACAGAGGTTATTTATCTTAACAATTTGGATCATAATTTACTTATATCGATTTTACAATTGTGCTTATTTCTGTGTGTTACTATTTTTATTTAAGTATACTATCGAAACATCTGAAGAAATTTACTGATTCAGTCTCAAGTTTTTCATTTAATATTTTATCTTTATATTTTTTATAATGTGAATATATCTCCAGTTCTTCTAGCAAATCCATTTTATGTCCTTTATTTAGTCGGTGAAGTACTTTGTCATTTTGCTCTATTTTTCCAAATGGATGTCCTGCGTTATGTATGTTTGTTGCCATAGCTCATGTAGCGTGTCTGTTGTGTGTGTAGGGTTTAATATGCTTTGTGTACCTGGTGTGAAAATAAAACATGCAACAAGAAACAAAACAGTCAAAAAGATTGCAGATGCCTGTATACTTAAATAAAAGTAGTAACACACAGAAATAAGCACCATTGTGAAGTAGATGTAAACAAAGCATAATGCATATCATTAAGATAATTACCTTTCGTACAAAAGCATATCTGGCAGAGGATCTGTACCATACTGTTTGTTTGCGTAAGTTATTCTCAATGCGTACTGTGCACTGAAAGCTGTGAGTGATGTTTAACATGTGTGAGACTCTGCACAATGGTCCCTAACGAAACTGTGAGTGCAAGTTCTTACAAGTTTCACCACTGACAACATATAATAATTGATAATTAAGTAAAAATTGCACTTTTTTTATATATTGCAGAAAATCAATGAAACAAAATAGAACCTCAAAAACATTACATAAAAATGGCATAGCGCAAAGAAATGCGCACACGAAACTGGGGATCATGTCCTGAAATGTATCCTGTAAAATATGAATAAAAGAATATCGTGGCTTGTAGCTGAAAAGAGCTGAAAAGTTTTTTTTATAAACAAACCCAGTGTTTTTACAGTCATAGGCTTTCAAACAAAGCCATTTATAATGGACAAAATCAAATTTGTGCATACTTTGATATCATATTGCTAAATATTTTATTCACCAAATAATATTAGTTTCAAACATAAGTACATCACAGAATGAGAACTTCTTCCTCCTGAAAGGGTTTGTTGTGATGAGGTGGCTTGCTTGCATGCAGCAACTGTACAGATTTGTGACAGGGCCAAATATGGTTAGGCAAAAGGTAAATAAAAATACGTGGCAACACAAGTTAGCAACAATTTGCAACAATGTATTAAATAACCTTTGCATTACTTGACTGTAGTGTGAAGATGATACATTGCAATGTAGTTAGATGTTCACTTGGACTAATCAGTCTTCGAACACTGGTCTGTTCATGAAGCCAGTGTATGATAGCTGCATTGAAGGGCCCCTGCTAGCATGCGGAAGTGCCAAAACATAACATGGCAGTAACTCGACTAATGTCTGCAGAAGTGCTGGAGGGAATTGACACCATTGAAACCTGCAGGGCTGTATATAAATCGATAAGAGTACGAGGGGGGCGGAGATCTCTTGTGAACAACACGTTGCAAGGTATCCCAGATAAGCTCAATATTGTTCATGTCTGGGGAGTTTGGTGGCCAGTGGAAGTGTTTAAACTCATAAAAGTGTTCATAGAACAACCCTGTAGAAATTCTGGACATTTGAGGTGTCGCTTTGTGCTGCTGGCATTGCCCAAGTCCGTTGGAGTGCACAGTGCACATGAATGGGTGCAGATGACCAGGCAGGAATTATCAGCATCGTATCTAGACATATCAGGGGTCCCATATCACCACACCATTACAGAGCCTCCACTAGTGTGAACAGTCCCCTGCTGACGTGCAGGTCCATGGATTCATGAGGTACCTGTCCATCCGCTCAATACTGTTTGAAATGAGACTCGTCCGATCAGACAACATGTTGGTGTTGATGGCCTCAGAAGAGGCATCAAGCATTTTTGTCTTGCAGTCATTAAGGGTACACAAATTGCTCATCGACTCCAAAAGCCCATATCAGTGACATTTCATTGAATGGTTTGGACACTGACACTTGTTGATGATCCAGCATTGAAATCTGCAGCAATTTGTGGAAGTGTTGCACTTGTGTCATTTTGAACGATTCTCTTCAGTCGTTGTTGGTCCCATTCTTGCTGTATCTTTTCCAGCCACAGTGACGTCAGAAATTTGATGTTTTACCATATTTCTGATATTCATGGTACACTTGTGAAATGGTTGTACCGGAAAATCTCCACTTCATCACTACCTCAGAGATGCTTTATCCCATCTCTTGTGCACTGACTATAACACCACTTTCAGACTCACTTAAATCTTGATAACCTGCCATTGTAGCAGAAGTAACCGATCTAACAACTGCACCACACACTTGTTGTCTTATATAGGCGTTGCTGACCACTGCACCGTATTCTGCCTGTTTACATACTCCTGTATTTGAATACACGTGCCTGTATCAGTTTCTTTGTCACTTCAGTGTATGGTCACTTATAGAATGTCGTGCCCTCTGTGTGTATGGCTGTGTCTCAAGACACAGCACTAAATTTTGTTACCTCATTTTTTGTTTGTTTTTCTTCGTTAGAAAGAATAGGTGATTTGTACTAGAAAATTTTTTGTTTGCTCTGAGATCCACTGGACAAGACTACGCAAACCCACTTGAAAATTCTTCTGTCAAACATATGCACACTGCTGCAACATTTTGTAAAAAAAGTCTTTAAAAGAATGACATTCTTCTGATAAAACAAGAGCAGCTGAATTAAAAAAGCTCACAGAATGTTTATGTCTACTGGTTAAAATTTTGTGCCCATGATTGCAGAATGAGGTTCACAAGGAAATTGGTGTTATGTTATCCTTCTCAAAAACTTCATGTAGCAATAAAGAATGAAAAAAGGGCCAACCTAAGTTTGTTAAGCCCTGCCCATTCTCCTTTAACATGCCATAAAATCTCAGAATAAAAATTACAAGGCTAAATAAAGTGCAAGATATTTCTAATACAAGGTGAAATTTGTACTCAGATTGCTGTGTTTGGTGTGTCTAATAAGCCAGCTACATTCATATAACAAAATTATGATTATTAGCAAAGCCAATACCATGCTTATTATGATGGTCTACTGAGAAGGCTGAAAAAAAGTCTTACTACCTTTAAATAATGAGAAGTTGTTAATGTTACACATTTGCTCCACAAAGATGGTCGATAAAAGAAGCAGCTTCTGAATTTTCCGTTTGCAGCAAGACTAGTGAGGAAAACTAAAAAGGGTACACATTAGTTGGTTATATTAGCAGTGTCTAATGACATAAAAAGCAGTGTTTTAGCTTTAAAGAGAATGAATTTAGCCATAATGAAAATCTTTTAAGTAGACTGTTATGTGCAAAAATAAATAAATACATAAATAAAATTTGGGGAAAAGCTGTATATAACAGTTAAATTAAAGAATGTAACTATTATATAAATATGTTTCTAATATAATGGTGTTTATTGAAGTGATGGTTTTCAGATGTTTGACAATAGGGTGTTCAAGCAATTCTTTTATTTTTTTAAATTCAGAACATTTCCAAACCAAACAAAACCTATACCAGTACAAAACACCTTTTCTACCTAATGAAACAAAAATAAAGAAACTTGGTGGTGATAATATTAAGCAATATTACATCAGAGTATGCACAAATTTAATGGAAAAATATCTACAGGCATATTTATGTACTAACAACTTCTGAAATACTCACAAATAACTGCTGTAGAGCAGCGGAATTGATAGCAAGTAACTCCTCTGCAGAAATAATGAAGGGTGCACAACATACTTTGTTTGTCTGAAAATTACTGAAAAATTGTTGTGACCGAGTTTTCCTCAACTGTCTCCTCATGTAACGAAAAAATGGTGAACTGTACAGCCTTAGAATTTTAACAGTTTTGAGCACAAAACCAGAGTACTGATTTGTATGGAAAACTTGGGAAATCAGGAATTCTTAGGGAAACTGAATTTACTGGAAAAGAGAGGGCAAAGCCACAGAATTCTGGGAGACTCTGGTGAAATGATTTTGGGAGATACAGGGCAGGTGGTCTATTTATTGTCAGAAAATGATGTAGTGAGGCATTTAAAAAAAAAATCAGTTGTGCAGTTACGTAAGGAATCTTGGAGAAGTACATTGATTGGTAATGTTTAGTGCTTAATAGTGGCTACCTCTGATGCTCTTATGGTCTCAGGAATCATTGGTATTGTGTGCATGGGTTCTCAGGATCCAGGTCTGTTTTGCATTATGTGATGAATGCAACTGAGTGTAACATGCCTGTGATGATTTGCCACATAGCTGTCAATTAGACATTTGCACAAAAGTGAAGTTAAATATTTTAACACACGTATTTTGTAGATCACATTTGAATATCAGGCTTCACTTCTTTTTTTAATTGTTTCAGTGTGAAGTAACGCTTTGCCTACTTTCTCTTCGAGTCAGCACTTTTCATAGTGTAAAGACTGTCACCTGTCAAGCATAATGTATTGTTCTTGTCAACATGTATTGATGTTATGTTTTGGTGGTAACACTTGGAAACATGTTCATGAAAGAATTTCTTGTGTTCTTGAGGTTATCACACAATGGCGAATAATAATGTTGATGGCATTTCAATATTAAATTACCTGTAGTAACTGTATTACAAAGTCCTGAGATTGAATTTTATTTAAGGAAATTTCAACAACAAATAATCATCAGTTTCTTATACATATCCTAATGCCAGACCCAGCTGAACTTCGGATAATCAGAAAGAAGTATATGGCAGCTCATAAATATTAATATGTGATCATGAAAACTATTACAGTGAAGCCTTCTCTCACACTAAACAAAAATTACTTCAAGGTAATTTGAAATTTCAAACTGGAAATCACATAAAATCTTTTGATGAAGAAGAAATTCACCATCCTGTAAACATTGAGCATCTGATTGAAATACCTTCTTTCAATAACAACAAGTTTCAATTTTAAACTGTCTTCAGTTTTTTCAAAATTATAATAGTGCTCACATGACATTTTGCAGCTCACTGCTGCAAGCCTCATAAAACCATGTATTTTTTGGGTCTTATATTCAAATTTTGCAAAATTTAAGTCTTATCCTGTAATGACCATTACTAAAAAATTTCTTTCGGGTTGGAGATGGTTAGGTGCGTAGCAGTGGTCCACTTGGTGTGGAATTACTACACACAGAACACAGAAATGTTAATTGTAATGATTATTTAAAGATGTCTTTCAGTTAAATTACAATGCTTGAGAAGAAAGATAGAGGCGGTGTCTTTGTGGGATTTAGACTCAGTTTTGACTGGTTCATTATTAACTTGCATTATGAATGCTGACTAGTGTACAAGTGCAATTTTGTAAACCTATAAAATGTAATTGAATATAGCTGTCTCAGAGTGTAAGCCACTATAAAGTTAACTAGCACTACTTCGTATACTGGAAACCTGAAGACTTAAAGAAAACATTCAAAATCTTCCAGTATTTGGTTTTGACCCATGAGTATATCTTTGGAGAACCCATTTTTAAAAAAAAATTTCTGTGTGAGTTTTGATTTTAACTCATAAAAGTAAGGAAATGATAATATTTAATACTAAAACATGCTATCTACTGCTACAGGCAGCACTGGATACAGCAGAACTGTGCCCTCTCTGTCGCTACCCATTCAAGGAGGGAGCTCCAGCAGTCGCAAGATATCACCCAACCTTAGCAGCAGTGGATTCAAATCGGGGTCTCCATCACAGGTTGTGTATAGTGGTGTATAGCTCAGGTACAGTTCTACAAGTAAAAATTACAAATCATTGACCATGAAAAATGATTTTCTCTGTTTCAGGGTTCATACATGGATGTCTATAGTCCATGTAGCTCCTCTCCTCTGGATAATCCAGGCTATATGACAATGAGTCCAGGTATGGCGGTCTAACTGTATAAATGGATAATCTTTAAAATTGACTGGAATTTCCATGTCATCTTTCTTTATACACTAGACATCCCAAAAGTAATTGAATAGAAGTATTAACAAAATTAAATGAATGTGTAAATTTATGAGAGACAGACTAGATAGGAAGGAGCTATCAGCTCCAAAAGCGCAAGTAGTGTCATGTATTTTTATATATGCCTATCGACAGTCCTGATACATTGCTTCTTGTGAAGATAAGAACTGGGCAGCAATTTTGTCTCATAACTAACTGGAGAGCAGTCACAATTAAACCCGAAGGAATAGTTCTTGAATTGCAGAGGGCTGATAGCCTTAAATATTTCATTTGGGTATATTGCTGGCACCTAAGTGACTGTTTCACAAGTATGAAACCAGACTAAATGTGTGGTCATGTTCACAGCAGTGAATTGGTACCAAAAAGTACTAGAGTGACATGCCACATAACTTGGCAGCTGTCTGGGGATTTTGCGCAGCCAGCAGTTAGTACCGATGGGGGAGCCATCTGTTGCAATGTAGCTAAACTGTGTGTTAGCTGTGCTCCATTCAGCAGTCAGCTAAATGTTACATATGCATACAGGAAAGGTGACAAGCACAGTGATTTAAGGCCATGTAATCAAACTGTGTGCCTTTAAAAAATGGGGCAGCATAAAATGTGTAGCATAGAAAAATAACAATGTGTGGTAATAGGGTGAACAGTGACAACAATAAAAGATAGATTTGAATTGTTTGTCTTTTCTGTTGATCAGTGCAAGAAAATACAGTGATTAATAATTGGCAAAAACCGCTGAGCATTCATGTGTGTTTCCCATTTGAATTCAGAAAATATGTTCATCTTGTGATGTCTTGGAAAATAAACTTTAAAAATAAGAAGAAAAGAAACTTAGTGAAACATGCAC
This sequence comes from Schistocerca gregaria, assembly GCF_023897955.1. Classification (NCBI taxonomy): domain Eukaryota; kingdom Metazoa; phylum Arthropoda; class Insecta; order Orthoptera; family Acrididae; genus Schistocerca; species Schistocerca gregaria. The sequence continues at coordinate 749,890,392 of NC_064921.1, forward strand.
ATTTACTGACTCATCCTAGACCAGCAGTGACGTTTGACCATCCTCAGACAATTTTTATAATACTCATGAAATGTTTGCAAAAATTTAGATTTTGGTGCTTACCAGTGACTTAAAAATAGGTGATCTGTTTTCTTCAGCAGATGCATTGGCTTCATTCACAATCAGTTGAACAGTTCTCAATCCAGTATCGCACTCCTCAGCTGTTTGTTCTTGGCACTTGCCGACACTGGGAGACACTTTTGATCATACATGGATGCCACTTCCGACTCCTGTCTAAAGTACTGATCACATGAAACACCATTTCTATCGCCTTCTAGTGTATACTGAGTGGGATTTGCTTTTAACACTCATACTGATCAGATTGCCTTGAAATACCACCGCGCAGAACCTTAAAACCAGTCGTGAACTCACTCTACACAGTATGAAATGAACTCAAGCGTATGCTACAGCTGACTGACTGCAGTTGGTTGGTATATCTACATCTACATCTACATCTACATCCATACTCCGCAAGCCACCTGACGGTGTGTGGCGGAGGGTACCCTGAGTACCTCTATCGGTTCTCCCTTCTATTCCAGTCTCGTATTGTTTGTGGAAAGAAGGATTGTCGGTATGCTTCTGTGTGGGCTCTAATCTCTCTGATTTTATCCTCATGGTCTCTTCGCGAGATACACGTAGGAGGGAGCAATATACTGCTTGACTCTTCGGTGAAGATATGTTCTCGAAACTTTAACAAAAGCCCGAACCGAGCTACTGAGCGTCTCTCCTGCAGAGTCTTCCACTGGAGTTTATCTATCATCTCCATAACACTTTCGCGATTACTAAATGATCCTGTAACGAAACGCGCTGCTCTCCGTTGGATCTTCTCTATCTCTTCTATCAACCCTATCTGGTACGGATCCCACACTGTTGAGCAGTATTCAAGCAGTGGCCGAACAAGCGTACTGTAACCTACTTCCTTTGTTGTCGGATTGCATTTCCTTAGGATTCTTCCAATGAATCTCAGTCTGGCATCTGGTTTACCGACGATCAACTTTATATGATCATTCCATTTTAAATCACTCCTAATGCGTACTCCCAGATAATTTATGGAATTAACTGCTTCCAGTTGCTGACCTGCTATTTTGCAGCTAAATGTTAAGGGATCTATCTTTCTATGTATTTACAGCACATTACACTTGTCTACATTGAGATTCAATTACTTCGGAAGACTTCTCTCCATTGAGAATGACATGCTGCGTTCTGTTATCTAGGAACTCCTCAATCCAATCACACAATTGGTCTGATAGTCCATATGCTCTTACTTTGTTCATTAAACGACTGTGGGGAACTGTGTCAAACACCTTGCGGAAGTCAAGAAACACGGCATCTACCTGTGAACCTGTGTCTATTGCCCTCTGAGTCTCATGGACGAATAGCGCGAGCTGGGTTTCACACGACCGTCTTTTTCGAAACCCATGCTGATTCCTACAGAGTAGATTTACAGTCTCCAGAAAAGTCATTATACTCGAACATAATACAACTGATCGACGTTAGAGATATAGGTCTATAGTTCTTCACATCTGTGCGATGTCCCTTCTTGAAAATGGGGATGACCTGTGCCCTTTTCGAATCCTTTGGAACGCTTCGCTCTTCTAGAGACCTACGGTACACCACGGCAAGAAGGGGGGCAAGTTCCTTCGTGTACTCTGTGTAAAATCGAACTGGTATCCCATCAGGTCCAGCGGCCTTTCCTCTTTTGAGCGATTTTAATTGTTTCTCTATCCCTCTGTCGTCTATTTCAATATCTACCATTTTTTCATCTGTGCGACAATCTAGAGAAGGAACTACAGTGCAGTCTTCCTCTGTGAAACAGCTTTGGAAGAAGACATTTAGTATTTCGGCCTTTAGTCTGTCATCCTCTGTTTCAGTACCATTTTGGTCACAGAGTGTCTGGACATTTTGTTTTGATCCACCTACCACTTTGACATAGGACCAAAATTTCTTAGGATTTTCTGCCAAGTCAGTACATAGACCTTTACTTTCGAATTTATTGAACGCCTCTCGCATAGCCCTCCTCACACTACATTTCGGTTTGCGTAATTTTTGTTTGTCTGCAAGGCTTTGGCTATGTTTATGTTTGCTGTGAAGTTCCCTTTGCTTCCGCAGCAGTTTTCTGACTCGGTTGTTGTACCACGGTGGCTCTTTTCCATCTCTTACGATCTTGCTTGGCACATACTCATCTAACACATGTTGTACGATGGTTTTGAACTTTATCCACTGATCCTCAACACTATCTGTACTCGAGACAAAACTTTTGTGTTGAGCCATCAAGTACTCTGAAATCTGCTTTTTGTCACTTTTGCTAAATACAAAAATCTTCCTACCTTTTTTAATATTTGTATTTACAGCTGAAATCATCGATGCAGTAACTGCTTTATGATCGGTGATTCCCTGTTCTGTGTTAACTGTTTCAAACAGTTTGGGTCTGTTTGTCACCAGAAGGTCTAATATGTTATCGCCACGAGTCAGTTCTGTGTTTAACTGCTCAAGGTAGTTTTCAGATTAAGCACTTAAAAAAAATGTCACTGGATTCTTTTTCCCTGCCACCGTTTATGAACGTTTGAGTCTCCCAGTCTATATATGGCAAATTAAAATCTCCACCGAGGACTACAACATGGTGGGGAAATCTACTCGAAATATTTTCCTAATTATTGTTCAGGTGCTCAGCCACAACAGCTGCTGAGCCCGGAGGCCTATAGACACATCCAATTACCATGTCTGAGCCTGCTTCAACTGTGACCTTCACCCAAATCATTTCACAATTCGGATCTCCCTGAATTTCCTTCGATACTGTTGCACTTCTTATCTTATGCCTCCCCCTTCACTGTCCAGCCTGTCTCTGCGGTATATATTCCAATCTGAGTTTAGGATTTCATTACTGTTTACGTCTGGTTTCAGCCAATTTCAGTCCCTAGTACTACATTGGCGTTGTGACTGTTTATTAATGAGAGCAGTTCTGGGACCTTTCTATAATTGCTCCTGCAGTTTACTGTTAGCACATTAATATTGTTATTCCCTGTTGCATTTTGCCTACTCCTACCTTGCCGCGTCTCAGGAGGCGTCTTGTCGGGCTAGGGAGGGAATTCTCTAACCTAAAAAACCCCCATGTGCACTCCACACGTACTCCGCTGCCCTTGTAGCCGCTTCCAGCATGTAGTGCACGCCTGACCTATTCAGTGGGACCCTACATTTCTCCACCCAATAGCGGAGGTTGTGAGAAATTTGCGCCCCAGCTCTCCGCAGAATCATCTGAGCCTCTGATTTAAGCCTTCCACTCAGCTCCAAACCAGAGGACCCCTATCGGTTCTGGGAATGATACTACAAATAGTTAGCTCTGATTCCACCCCGCGAGCGAGGCTTTCCGCCTTCACCAATTGCGCCAACCGCCTGTACGAACTGAGGATGACCTCTGAACCCAGACGGCAGGAGTCATTGGTGCCGACATGAGCAACAATTTGCAGTCAGGTGCACCCAGTGCCTTCTATCGCCGCCGGTAGGGCCTCCTCCACATCTCAGATGAGACCCGCCGGCAAGCAGACAGAGTGAACACTGGCCTTCTTCCCCGACCTTTCCACTATTTCCCTAAGGGGCTCCATCACCCGCCTAACGTTGGAGCTCCCAGTAACACACAGTTTTTATCATGACATATCTGTGCTTCTATGCCTCCACACCTCACCCACCAAGTTATGTAGCATGGAGAGTCCTTTCCCACCCATATTTTTTTTTTAACTTTTTTTTTTTGTAATATCATTTAGTGAAACTCTTTTGTGAAAATGGTTTAACAGTTGTAGTGATTTGTTGTTACAGATATTGTTGCCAACCAAAGATATCAAGGCAATTGTAAAAATGCCTTTATTTTCACCATTAGCAAATCATGATGGAGCAAAGTAAGCTAGCATGGTTAATGCGGTGGAATAGTGTGGAATGCTGCCATGGAGGGGGGATAGGTGCCACCCATCAAGCGGTATGGGCAAACCTGCTGATGGAAATGTTGACCTGCCAGTGCCAGTAAGCTGAACTGGGCAGTTCTAACACTGACTTCAACCACTGCAGACCTCGCCTTGCGCATCATGCTATTTCTGTGCACCCAGCTGTTAGCTGCCACCACCTGCCATGTGTTGTGTTGATCCCTGTCTCTGTCTGTGTTGTTTTGGACTTCCTGCTTCCCCATAGATTTACTCGCACAGCAAGTTTTCATTTACTCCTGCACTGTTCAGTTTCCTGGTTGTTGTCGAGCCACCATCGCCACATACAGTACCTTGTGCTGACAGTGTCGTTTGGCAATGTGTCACACCTGTGCAGATACTAAACAGCCCATTTAAAGTTATCAGCAAGTATAATATGAAGCAATTCACAGAATCTCGTCCAGTGCAATACTGCATTACTCAAACGTCAAAACTGGTGTATTCTAATGTCATCTGAACCGTCTGTCGCTGTTCTGGTTGCAGTACACACATAAGGGCCAGATTCTGACCATCTTCAAACAATCAGGTGGATGCTGTATTTCTTGATGTTCAAAAAGAATTTTATGAAAACCACGTGAAGTATAATTAAAGCATTTGATTACATGGAATAGCAAACAAAATATATAATGAAGTACTATCTGGAAAGTAAGCTGCACAAATATTGTCAGACCGTGATAAAATTTCAAATAGTGCAAAGGCTGACAACTTGCTTTGGATGATTATAAATATAAAGTTTGCCAGTATTTTATTGTCCTTGCCAGCACCTAAGCTAGCAGTCTCTGCCATAGCTTAATATCATGTATTCCACATTCATCACTCTAACTGCTTTATAGTGAGCGAGTGTGTATCTTTTCTCATAGTACCCAGGATTTTTCAGTGTTAAGTTAAACATTCAGTGACATTGAGTACTAGTTCAGTTGCAAAATTGTAGTGATGGGCTTTGCCCATAGCCTTGTTCAACAAACCATCTCACCATTTCTGAAATTTAAATCTTTCCTTGATTATAGACTGTGCTGTAAAACTGTGGGTAAACTGCCAGATGTCAGTTGGTAGAGCACTTGCCCACGATAGGCAAAGGTCCCAGGTTTAAGTCCCATTAAATTGCAAGTCCTATTTCTATTGATTCATTGATAATTGATATTCAGAAGTTTGAAGTAAGACCACAATTTTTGTTCAACTGCACTTTGTTGAATGACTAGTAGATGTACAGTGTTTTGCAATAGCAAATTTGCTAGCTTGGAGGAGATAACTTGTGTCACTGGTGTTCTGCAGTGCCCTCCTAAACAGTGCACATTGTTTCCCCAATATATAATTTGACAGACTCAGTCATAATCTTATAAACACCTGCCTTGTGCAGACTTAAGTCGTCATTGGCCGATCCCAGAAGTACCAGAATTTTTGGTGGAGGACGAAAAATCACTTTAACTTTGTGTTTTTGAAGTACTCTGTCTATTTTTGTGGAAACATTTGCAATATAGTAGATGCGCTTGTGTTGAAAGCCTCAGCCTCTTCCTTGTTCTGCAATTTGTATTTCTGTAGTGCTCTCAGTATCTGCTGAGATGATTACCCATTTTCAAGGAACACAGTTTGGAGGTATTCCAATTTTATTTGCAGGTTATCAGTATGTGAGGTGGTATGGGCTTGTTGAATCATAGTACTCAAAGTGGATAAAGGAAATGCCACTGTTCTTGTGCCACAGGAGGCTTATGTTAATAATATCAATATTTTATTATATGAATTCAACATATTGCAAGATCAATAAGGATCCTACTAACCATGTGATGAGAAAAACAATGGAACTTCGACTTCCTGTTGTCTACCTGTTATATACATTCAGCAGCACCACAACAAACAAATAATTAGAAAGGGTACATGAACATTGGTTTAATTCCAACACTCACATAAATGTACATTCATTTCAGATATAACATCAATGAATCGCCCCAGGCTGAGAACTAAGTTCCGTAACTAAACAGTCACATCCAGAAGTAAACAACCATCCAGAGACAAAATGAGTACCATGTTGCTGCTCAAGCTGTGATAGTCCCTGTCCTCATAGGCGTTTACTTGTGGGCTGCAGATTCGTGGCCAGTGGCAGCTCTTGTCTGACTGTTGCTAATGTGAACTCTGGCCTGGTACCTCATGTGCTCTGGCCGAGAACTGGTGAAGACAGACTCCCACCTGCCAAAGATAAACTGCTTGTTGTCAAGGTAGTCCAAACTTTTGGCTCTGCTGGTGATGAACTCTGCTGAGCACTCGATGAACTGCTGCTGACTCGATAGGTTGCGAGTTATAAAACCACATGGATTACTACACTGAATCGACGTGGTTGGCTGGTGCTGCAGGTGTAACGTGCGCCTTGCTCATTGGCTCTGCAAGTCGTCATTGGTGCTCATTGGCAGTTATGCAGAAAAACAGTGAGTTATTTTTCAGTTTTGATGTTGTCTCCCATTTTTACAAATGTGCCTCTGGTGGAATCATCTTATCAGCAACACGTTTGGGACTGACATAACAGCATTGTTTGAGCACTCTCTCCTCACTATTTAACAACAGATTTATGAATAATCTGACAGTGTTGCCATAGAAGTCATTTACTTTCCTTGATGACCAACCCTTTCATGGAAGATTTTAAGAAACAAACACTTGACTAAGCAGTTTAAGAAATAACAGTATTTTGGCAATACATTGACGATGTTTTTATAACTTGTCCTAATGGTTTGGACAGTCTCTGAGAGTTGCTGGAACATCTGAACTCCATACATATAAACATAAAATTTGCTATAGGGATGCAGAAAGACAGTTACTTGCTGTTTTAATGTGACAGACAAGCAATAGTACACATGGACATTCCGTATTTTGGAAGCTCACTCATACAGACCTGTATTTAAAGGCAGTTATTTGCCACCATCTGACACAAACAATTGGCATTATGTAGACTTTGATCCACTGAGTCCATTTCACCTTAGATGCCAAAAACCTGGAAGCAGAATTAGAACACATCCAACTGGTTTCTGGCAAAATGGATATTTATCTCGATAGATTTGGAGAGCTCTACAGACATATAAACAGCAGAACAAGAATGGGGCTGAGGCCTTCAAGATGAGAGCCTACCTGCCTTGCATTATAAATATTTCCATGAAAATACACTGTGTGATCAAAAGTATCTGGACACTCCCAAAAACATACGTGTTTAATATTAGGTGCATTGTGCTGCCACCTACTGCCACGTATGCCATATCAGCAGCCTCAGTAGTCATTAGACATCGTAAGAGAGGAGAATGGGGCGCTCGGTGGAACTCAAGGACTTTGAGCATGATCAGGTGATTGGGTGTCACTTGTGTCACACGTGTGTACGTTAGATTTCCACACTTCTAAACATCCCTAGGTCCACTGTTTCTGATGTGATAGTGAAGTGGAAATGTGAAGGGACACGTACAGCACAAAAGGATACAGGCGACCTTGTCTGTTGACTGACAGAGACTGTCAACAGTTGAAGAGGGTTGTAATGTGTAATAGGCAGACATCTATCCACACCATCACACAGGAATTACAAACTGCATTAGAATCCACTGAAAGTCCTACAACAGTTAAGTGGGAGTTGAGAAAACTTGGATTTCATGGTTGAGCAGCTGCTCATAAGCCGTACATCACACCGGTAAATGCCAAACGACGCTTTACTTGGTGTAACGAGTGTAAACATTGGATGATTGAACAGTGGGGAAACATTGTGTGGACTGACAAATCATGGTACACAATGTGGCGGTCTGATGGCAAGGTGTGGGTATGGCGAATGCCCGGTGATGTCATCTGCCAGCATGTGTTGTGCCGACAGTAAAATTTGGAGGTGGTGGTGTTATGGCGTGGTTGTGTTTTTCATGGAGAGGGCTTGCACCCCATGTCGTTTTGTGTGACACTATCACAACAGCATAGGCCTACATGATGTTTTAACCATCTTCTTTCTTCCCTGTATTGGAGAGCAGTTCGGGGATGGCAACCACATCTGTCAACAGGATTGAGCACCTGTTCATGAGCCTGTGGCGGAGTGGTTACACGCCAATAACATCCCAGTAATGGACTGTCCTGCACAGGGCCCTGACCTGAATCCTATAGAAGACATTTGGGATGTTTTGGAATGCCGACTTTGTGCCAGGCCTCACCAACTGACATCAATACCTGTCTTCAGTGCAACATTCCGTGAAGAATGGGTTGCCATTCCCCAAGAAACCTTCCAGCACCTGATTGAACGTATGCCTGCAAGAGTGGGAGTTGTCATCACGGCTAAGGGTGGGCCAGCACCATATTGAATTACAGCGTTACCGATGGAGGGCGCCATGAACTTCTAAGTCATTTTCAGCCAGGTGTCCGGATACTTTTGATCACATAGTGTAGGCAGAGTACTTCGAAAATATCAGGTTAAAGTGATCTTTCTTCTTCCAACAAAAGTCCCGGGGCTTCTGGGATCAGACAAAGACGACGTAGAGTTGCGCAGGGCAGGCGTTTATAAGATTCCATGCGAGTCTGGCAACTCGTATATATGGCAAACAGCATGCACTGTTTAGAAGAACGTACACCATTGACATGCTTGGCTCCTCCAGCCAGACTGACTGGGTCAGCGCAGTGGTTAGCACACTGGACTTGCGTTTGGGAGGGCAATGGTTCAAACCCGCGTCCAGTCATCCTTATGTGGTTTTTCTGCGATTTCCCTAAATTGCTTAAGGCTAATTCCAGAGTGTTTCCTTCAAAAGGGCACAGGTGCTTTCCTTCATCTGACCTTATGCTCCAGATTTAATGACCTTGTTGTTGACAGGACATTAAACACTTATCTCCTCCCTCTCTTCCTCCAGCCAGAATATTCGCTATCACAGAATACTGTATTTCACTTATCATTCGAAGAAATACAATACATCAAAAATTGTAGTCCATACTTGCAAGTTCTGAAAATTCATTATCAATGAATCACTAGAAATACAAATGACTGAGGCTCTTATCCATCATAAAGTGGTTTCCAGTTGAATTGTGCATGGAATACTGTCACAGAAACACTTTGTGTTCTGCATAGCTAGCATAGTTCTGCAATTTTAGTATGTGAATATCATTGATCTGACATAAATGAAGTGAGTTTTCACCATGGATGACACTCTCAGCTGTGCACAGGCTTGCAGCAAAAGCTCATGCACTCTTTTAACACACGCACTGCAACAACTGGGTACTTCACACATACTACACTGGCATGTTTTTAAATGGGTGGGGGAGGGGGGGGGGGGGGGGGAGCACCATTTTATTGCCCCAGTACACACCTGAAGATGACAAGATGACTCCGTGATGAAATATTGTGGCAGCAGGCTACTAACATCTGGCAATTTGCCTGAAATTTTATGGAACATCCTACCGTATGTGTGATGTGAAGTGACATGATAGAAAAAAGGGATCAGGACATCCATACTGCTCCACATCATTCAGTGATACTACTCGTGATAGCTCATTCTGTGTATGGAGAAACATTACTTTTGTGGTACTATTTGATATAAGAAGTACTTATTATGCAAAAATATCTGAATGTATTGGATGTATTTGGCATTACTTCATTGTTGCTTACATCTATAACTTTTTCTTCCAGGTGGGGGAAACGAGACAACTCCAAGAGCTGCCAGTGCAGGCACATACAGCCGCATGCACAGCCGTGGCAGCAGTGTGGCTGATGATCCATATGTACCTATGGGACGCCCTGCCACAGATGATGGTTATGTTGATATGGACAGCTCACATAGTCGTAAGTACAAGGGTGTGAAGTCCTGTAAAGGGTTTTGAGGAGTCATCCCTTCATTTGATTGCTTCATTTTAACAGCTGTTGGTTTGTGTTTTATAACAAAACTTCAACTGGAATTTGGTTTTACTGGATTCATGATTTTGTGTCAGAAAGGTCACAGTTCACAGTAATTGACAGAAAGTCATTGAGTAAAACAGGAATGGTATCTAGCACTAACCACGGAAGTGTTTATATAGGTATAAATGATTTAGGAGACAGTGTGGGCAGCCCTCTTAGATTGTTTACAGATGATCCTGTCATTTACCATGTGGCAAAGCCATCAGAAGATTAAAAGCAATTTCAGAATGATTTAGACAAGGTATCTGTCTTGAGTGAAAAATGTCAATAGTCTTCTAGAGTATTGCTATGTGTTTTGAGATCTTTACCAGATAGGATTAAGGAAGGACATTGAAAGAGTTCAAAGCAGAGCAGCTCGGTTTGTGTTACTGCAAACTGGTGGACAGAGCGTCACATATGTGATACGCAGTCTGGGGCGCAATAATTAAAACAAAGCCTTGTATAACTAACTTTTCCACTAAACGTAAAAATATTTTTGTTGATGCCAACCTAGATAGATAGAAATGATCATTGTAATAAAATAAGACAAATCAGAGTTCACATGGAAAGACGTAAATGTTTTTACTGCCTGCTGTTTGAGAGTGGAATAATAGAGACATAGCCTGAAGGTGGTTCAATGAACAATCTGCCAAGCACTGAATTGTGTTAAGTTGTAATCGTTGCACCAGGCTGATGGCTGCTTGTTGGATATATGAAGCAAGCAGTGCAAGAACGGCAATAAAACAAGACACTCTGCTACATTTAGTAGAATACCAACAAAAGACTGCGTAGAAAAGAATATAAGGTTGGTTGTCAGATCTTGCTCTGAAGTGTGAAATAAATACTCAAGGCTCTGGAATGAGTCTTCCGTTTGCAAAAAAACTAAGACTAACAGCATGTCTGATAGAAACTAAAGTTGTTTTCCATATTCAGTTTCCATATGGAGCAAGTTTTTCCCACCAGTTGTTGTGTAGTTTGTTTTTGCTCACCAAAGATGATGACTGTATGTAAACCAACAAATCGATTTCATATAACAACTAATCTGATTTGTGTATGTAAACCAACAAATTGATTTCATATAACAACTAATCTGATTTGGTCAGCCATTACCAAGTATACTCTCTGTCAAAATAATATCATAGTCTTAAAACAAATTATGAAATTCTTTGCTAAACACGCCTTATTCTATAAAACTATGAAACACTAACAGATGCTTTTGGCCTTCAGGTAACAAGCCACAATAAATTAATGAAAAAAAGAAGGGATGAGGCAACATCTTTCATTTTGTTTGTATGGACCTTTGCGTATTAATAATGCAACAGCACATATTACATTTTTCTTGTCTCTAGACATGTTGCAGACGATGTGAATACACTGAGAAATGTTTACTGCCGGTGTGGACAGAAACAGAGACAAGAAACAAAGTCAGAAACAGATGCAAAACACTGTAGAAAACAATGTTTCCAATAAGGACCTTTTTCCAGTGGCAGTGTGGATGCAGATTCACACTACATTTTGCTGTGGTAATGTCACTAGTGGGATTCTGACTATCGACTTTTGCAAGTGCTTGTGAAAAACATCAGGGTGCACTGTGTGTATTTCAGTTATTCATTTTCTTTGTAGTGTGTGACGTGCGTGCGCAGTACGCCATTTCAGAGCAGTGGTGCATCGAAAATATATCAGAAATATGTCACACTTACCATTAAATGTCAATTAATAAAGCATCAATGATGTAAGGCTTCAAGAGATTTTGTAAAAACTAATGCACTATGCAAAATTCTGATGCATAAGCTCTAGTGTAACAGAGAACATCATGGTTGCTGAGTTAGAGGTTATAGGTTTGCGACTTGCTCCATGCAATCTCCCCCCCCCCCCCCCCCCCCTCCCCCCCCAACTTAATGTTGCCATCACATTCTGGAATTTTGTTATGGTTGTAATACAGTATGTATGTGTTGTTACACATTTCTATGTGGGCAGAGAATGAAGGATGAAATAAATATTTTCCAGTTTATTTCCAAACATGTGGTGCTTTCCGAGTTGTGGTGATGCGGGAACCAAAGAGGACAGCTTACATTCCTGCAAATAAAATGAGCAGCTATAAAATTCATATTGTTCATTGTCAAAAATACTTCACTGTTTATTTCCGATTATGTGATGATTTCTGAGTGATGGTTAGACAGGAACCTAAGGGACAGCTTACATTGCTGCAAGTGAAACAGTGAGCAATAACATTTATATTCTTCCTTGTCATAAATATTTCGCATGTTGTGCAACCACAAAGAGTTCTTGCTACAACTTTGAGATTCCCCCGTCACTAACACAACCATAAACATCAACTTCACGCTACAGCAGTCAAAAACCGATAGCGTTGTTCCTGGTCGCCTTCACAATGCCAGCACATCACAGTTAAATCAGTTCCTGCAAAAAGTAGTGTGAAATGTACCCGACCCATTTTCGCAGTGAAGCTAAACTTTGAAAGTTGCAGTCATTCATTATGTCAACATTTCCTGTCTCATGCCCCCCCCCCCCCCTCCTCAGTGACCTAAATATTCCCTTAACTCTGCCATCAACCACGGCATGAACCATCTGGCTTTTCTGCCACTTGTAACTCGTTCAGTCACATCAAATGTCAATAGGAAGAAAATAGGACAAAGTCAAGCGAAATGCTGAGTAAGTACATAGAATTGAGACAACCTTATTAGGAAGAAATGTAAAATCAGAGAATTTTTAACATTGATCTTATGGGTTGTTCACAGGGCTACAAATTTATGGTGTAGAATCGCAAAAAACATAAAATCAGAGAACATGAAATTGAAGTTCCACAGTATTTGCAAGTACAATATATACATGTTCATTCTCCCTCATTAGAGGTGCATTGGGGTACATTATTAAGTAAATTCCATAGTGTGTATATGTATGTGAATTGCAATAGTTACAGAAAATATAAAGTACACCAAACAAAATTCTTCAAGGATTGTGAGGGAATACTGTGGGGATAATGCAACCAGTTGTTGAACTAAAACTGTACTTAAACAAACAATAAATTATGTATTACTTGACTAGGAAAATTTTAAAATTCTCACTGTACTTTCTGGTCTTTAAATTATTTTTGTTTGTTGAGGGTATTAGTTGGCTACTTTCTACAATCAAGCAGTCTATCTTTTTCTGCTTTGTCCTTCACCGCATTCTTTCTTTCTCTTAAATGGGCATTAAACAGTGATCGGTTGCTTTCACCGGAGTTGACATGGTATATGAACCTTGTTTTAAATTCTCTCCCCATATGTGCAATATACCACGTACAACTACTGTCATATTTTGTTTTGTATACTCCTGTAAGGTTGAACAGAAATTTCGTAGCAGTATTGAGTCTAATATGAGAAACTGTTGTTTTACTTTGCCAAAAGGAGACTTTTAATTTGATTTTATGGAATAAGTGACTCGCCTCATCTGAAACATATCATCTGCAAGATAATTCAACTCAAGTTGTTGTCAGTTGTTGTTTATTCCCTTTGTAAGGAAATCTGCTGTTTCACATTTAACTTTGACTGCTTTTTCGGCATACAAGTTACTTTCCTTTTTTTTAAAAAAAAAGAATTTGAAATGGAGTGTACACATGTTCACAGCTACTTCTTTCAGCAAGTGTAATTGGGATTTGTATTCTCTTTTAAGAGATATTTGGCTCATTTTCCATGGTGAAAATAATTTTATTGTGTTGACCATTAACAGATGAAATGAAAAATCAGCTGCTTAAAATGTCCCCTAAAATAAAATCAAGGTAAATTTAGAAAACCTAAATAGTATCTAAATAGTAGACCTTGGCGTAGTGAAATGAGGGAAAATGAACCAACAGAATAAGTCAGTAGAATACATAGCAGTAAAAAATGGTAAACATTTTTAGTCTCCTTTGTCCATAAATTTGAAGTGATTTATGAAAAGAATAGTGTCTTGGTAATTCAGTTGTCTCTCTCTGTCTATAGAGAGAGAAAATCCTCTGATTAGGATCTGATTGTGATGGAATTTGATTATTCTTGTGTCATTTCTAAAATTAGACTTAGTTTCATTGTGCAGTTTGTAACATAACAACACCACAAAGGAAAAAGTATAACAGTGTGGTTTACAGAATGCAGTGGTAGCAATTTTACATTAGACATTTTTGGACTAGCCTTTTGAAGACAGCATTTTTAAGTGGTGGTGATTAGAATATGTAGGAAATCGGTTTGAGAAGTTTCTGAACCCTTCAGGATTTATTGTTTAATGGATAATAATGTTTTCTGTAGCACTGTAAGTAAAGCTTTCATTTTTACTCAGTACTTATGTAATGTTTCACATTCCATGTGTTATTCTGAGGTTTCAGTTTTTGTTATTCACTTAGTGCCTTATGAGCTCGACTTTTTTTTATATAATTGGGACTCTCATTTGCTATATGTTGTATAAGGAATTGGAATAGGAATTTTTACATGTACATTTCAGTTGAATTTTGTATCTAATCTTCAAATAATTACTAATATCATTCCTTAAAAAATGAGGCTGATTATACTTACTGCTAACTTTGTTGTCTAAACAGATCTTCATCATGGTGAAATGTCCCCAAGCAGCAGCTGCTCAGTTACATCTGGTACACCATCAACCGATCTCCGCTTTTCAGAGTACCACCTAGAGAAAGTCAGCTCATACTTCACACCCTCAGAAGATGATGATGCATCGTCTATTGATCGACCAATTCGTGCATATTCTGTGGGGTCACGGGCAGACACTCGAAAGACAAGCAGGTTAGTATTATGTGCTTTTTGAGACTTTCCTGCCATAGTAACTAATGGGCATCACGTTGGATAATGTTGTGGAAACTGCACGATATTTCAATGAGACAGCTGCTTGTTGTCTTCAGGGGCTTATTGAGATGTTGCTGCAATGGCTCACCAATGTATACGCTGACTCGCCAGGAAAGTGTGGACACCCAGGGGTGGGCCTATAACGTCCTTGTAGGCGAATCATAGAGCATGGTGATGTCCAGTGCCCTCTGCCAGAGAAACGAGTCACGGTCTTCATATTCGTGGGGTGGGAAAAGCACAGCCACAAATCGTGGCCTAGCATGGACGCGGGCAAAGCGTTGGCACCCAGTTTAAGTGGGCAGACTCTAATTCTCCATCTGTGTAGAGTCGGCTTCGTTTGTCTTCGGCTGACGATTCCTTAGCACTGCTGATACTGGTTCCCATGGATTGCTGAGTTGAAATCCTATGTCTCTGTTGATCAGTTCCTTACTTATACTATTTTGAATGATTCTTTAATGATGCAGTCACAATACGTGGAAGCAGATGGATCTTTGTCTTTCCATAGTTCATGCTATGTCTCATGTCAAGACAGTGTTCAGCCACAGCAGACTTTCCTGGCTAACCTAATCAGGTGGGACATCTATGTTCAGAGCATCTGTCCTTACCAGTGCGACATATCTGGACAGTGTATGATTTCCCACACTGACGTGGGGTTTTAGTCTCATTAGACCTAGATTGTCCTTAAGAGAACTTAGCATTGTTTGCACTTGTGCCTGGAGGGTGAAAGACATAATTTATTTGATGTTTCTTGAACAACCTTTTGTCAATCTTAAAGGACAGACTACCAACAAAGCGTAGAAATACCATCCTTGTGGAGATATCCGTTTCTTCTGGCTGTTCTCAAGCTTTACTGCATGCAGATTGAAATACATTCCAGAACTGTTTATCGGAGTGGTACACAAAACATGTGAGACCACTGTTGCAGAAGCAACGAAAAAAGCATGCCAAATTCAGACAATGCAAAATCACCAAGACTGGCTAAGTTTCATGGAAGTTCAAAATTTAGTGCGGACATCAATGCGAGATGCTTTTAATAGTTTCCACAATGAAAATTGCCTCAAAATATGGTAGATAACCCAAAGAGATACTGGTTGTATGTAAAGTACACCAGTTGCAAAAACAGTCAATACCGTCACTGTGCGATAGTGCTCGAAATGTTACCAATGATGGTGCCACTAAAGCAGAGTTACTCAATACAGTTTTCTGTAATTCCTTTGCAAAAGAGGATGAAGTAAATATTCCAGAATTCAAAGCCAGAACAGCTGTTAGCATGAGTGTCAAAAAAGTAGATATCTTGGGTGTTGCAAAACAACTCAAATCACTTAAGAAAGGCAAGTCTTCTGGTCCAGAATGTTATACCAGTCAGGTTCCTCTCATAGTATGCAAACACAATAGCGCCTTTCTTAGCAATCATATACATCCATCCGCTCATTTGATGAAAGGTCTGTTCCTAAAGACTGGAAAGTAGCACAGGTCACACCAATGTTCAAGAAAGGAAATAGGAATAACCCATTTGAATTACGGACCCATATCACTGACCTTGGATTTTGGAGCATATACTGTACTCAAATATTATTAATCACCTTGAAGAAAATGACTTATTGATACATAACCAACACGGATTCAGAAAATATCGTTCTTATTCCCGTGAAGTAATGAGTGCTGTCCACATGGTATCTCAAATTGACTCCATATTCCTAGATTTCCAGAAGGCTTTCGATACCGTTCCTCACAAGCGACTATTAATCAAACTGTGTGCATAAGGTGTATTGTCTCAGTTGTGTGACTGCATTTGTGATTTTCTCTCAGAGAGGCCACTGTACGTAGTGATAGACGTAATATCTGGCATTCCGCAAGGTACTGTCATAGGCCCTCTACTGTTCCTGATTTATATAAATGATGTAGGTGATAATCTGAGCAGCCCCCTTAGATCGTTTGCAGATGACGCTGTAATCTACTGTGTAGTAGAATCATCAGACAATCAATTCCAATTACAAAATGATATAGAGAGAATTTCTGTATGATGCGAAAACTGGCAATTAGCACTAAACAAAGAAAAGTGTAAGGTCATCCACATGGGTATTAAAAGAAATCCGATAAATTTTGGGTATACGATAAATCGCACAAATCTAAGGGCTGTCAATTTGACTAAATACCTAGGAATTACAATTACAGGCAACGTAAGTTGGAAAGACCACATAGATAATATTGTGGGGAAGGCAAAACAAAGACTGCACTTTGTTGGCAGAACACTTAGAAGATGTGACAAAGCCACTAAAGAGACAGCCGACATTATACTTGTCCGTCCTCAGCTGGAATATTGGTAGGATTGACAGAAGACATCGAAATAGTGCAAAGAAGGGCAGCTCATTTCGTGTTATCGTGCAATAGGGGTGAGAGTGTCACTGATATGATACACGAGTTGGGGTGGCAGTAACTGAAACTTAAGCTCAAAATCAGCCAGAAGAAATGGATAACTTCACAAGTATCTACCCTATGTTGGTGGCGTGCCCTTTAAGATTGGCAGGCTGTTCAAGAAGCGTCAAACAGAAAGAGTCTTTTGCCCTCCTGCACAAGTGCAAACTAAGCTGGATTCTTTCAAGAACAGCCTAGGTCTAGAGAGACCAGGCATGTATAAAATCCCATATCAGAGTGAGATATCATACACTGGCTGGACATGTCACACTGTTGAGGATAGATTTGCTGAATGTATATGTCATGCCTGATTGGATCAACCAGAAAAGTCTGCTTTGGCTGAATACATTCTTGACAGTAGGCGTAACATGAACTGTTAAGAGACAAATAGCCTTCCATCTGCTTCCATGTACTGCGACTCCATCATTAAAGAAGCAGTGAAAGTATGTATAAGTAACAACCTGATCAATAGAGACTTGGGATTTCAACTCAGCAAGACATGGAAACCGGCACCAGTGGTACTAAGTATTTGTTCCCTGCAGGTGAATGAATCCAAATTTACCCAGAGGGAGAATCAGAGTCTGCACACTTAAACTGGGCACCAACACTGTGCCTCTATGTGTGCTGGGCCATACTTTCTCCACATCACGAATGCGTAGACCATGGCTCGTTTCTGCAGCAGGGGATACTGTATGTCGTCGTGCTTTATGTTTCATATACAATGACATTATAGTCTCATCCCTTGGTACCTGCACTTTTATAACGAGTCAGCATATATATTGGCGAGCTGTTGCAGCAATACATCAATAAGCACCTGAAGATGATGAGCAGGTGTCTTATTGAAGTATTGTGCAGCTTCCACAATTATCCGACTCGATGCCTGTAAATCAATGAAACATTTCGTATTATTTTCAGAGCATTACATAGGGTATAAATGTTTGGTTATAGTGCCTATGAGTAAAACATAGTTCTTCAGTAGGAAGTGATTTGAGACACTTATACCTGGGAGTTTTCTGTAAAATATCATTTCTTAGTGCGCTAGTGACTTCTTCATGTCCTCTGTGGAACCTTACTTGTACACAGCTGCACACATACTTACCAGTTCCAGAACAATAGACAAGAATGTTATTGGTACCACAGCTGTACTGTTGCATGTGTCGTCATCCACATCAAGATATGGTGCACAGATATCTCTTGTCATGTTGCCAGTTTGCGAACCTCACATACGAATAGGTGAATGACTGAGTAGTGATGCACACAGGTGCACATACATTTTAGATTTGTAAATAATTTATTCCTTCATCTGAAAGAAGTAAGTAAAGGGTTGTAGGAATGGATACTTTGCAGAAACTGAGTTTGAATGTCATCCAGGAGCCCATATGAAGGGAGACAGTAGCATAGCACAACAGGAAATTTTACAATGATACATTGGTAATAAGGAGAGGGAGGGATGGAAAAGTAGCAAAGTGAGCAGCCAGGAAGCCGGAGATAGAGAAGGCTGTAGTGGAAGAAACAGTGTTTAGATCGACACCAGGAGTTGACAAAAATTAAAGTATAAAGAGCTTGCAGATTAAACGACACCAGGAGCTGACAAAAATTAAAGAATAAGAGCTTTCAGATTAAACAGTAGTAATTGGAAGAACATGAAAATACTAAATTGAAAAAATTTTTGTTTTACCACCTTTGAGGTACTGACACTGGGTAGAAGAATCTAAAGCATGCCTTATGCAGCAAGCTCCGAGGCCATAGAAGTTGTGATTCAATTTGTGGAGTGATGTGGGAAGGAAGTTTAAGTTACCAATATCAAATTGAAAAAGCTATCATCAACTAAACATAGGTTTAACACCACAGTATTTTACTAGGTGTGGACCTCTTTGAAGTGGTATGCTCTTGCCTTCTTCCAACTTTGAAATGACTGACTGAGCCACTTATGGGGGGAACATACAACTTATTGTGAACCACAAACCACAGTATAGCTTAGTATTTTTCACATTGATAAATTGTTGTCAGAAGCAAAAGAAAAAATAATGAGTGAAAAAATCCTAGGTCCAATTGGGAACCAAAGCCAGACGTTTGGATTTGTAGTTAGGCACTTAACCAGAGAACTGAATATGAATATGTAAAAATGTTTAAATGAATGTTCTGCCATTTGACTGTATATACCGTTCATTTTATTGTACAATCCTGATTTCAACCTTCGGCCATTTTCAAGTACTACACTGAATTATGCAACATATGGACCAGAAAAAAGGTAACATTATGCCAATACAATCTTTGCTCAGAGAGTGTTTTTAGAATTAAAAAAATTACTGAATTGTTTTAATTACATGTTAAGAATGATCAGACTTTCATAAATGAAATCTGTGTCAAAATATATTAGACTTTGTTAAGCAATGCAGGTGTCGCAACGTATAAATTGGAACATATTCACAAACTGTCTGGCAGAAATAGAGCAAACATATCTGCCATACAGTGAATAAATATATCTGCCATACATTGAATAACTGTGCCACAAAATAATCACCAAAAACAATCATTACATGTGCAGGCACTATTATCTAAAGCCACACTGTTGAATTTAGTAATCTGATGGAAGTAAAAGGTGAACATCGCAAGATGTTAGTTTATGTGGCCTATCTATGGTCGAATACAGAGAAGACATGTTGTAGGCAGTAGACCGGAGTTACATCAATGGAATAGGGTTCATATATCTTTGGAAGGCCATTCTAAGTTGTTCTGAGTTGTGTAACATAAACAAATGCATTTATACCAAGAAATTTAACATCACTGTGAAAGAGCTATTACACATAATAAACTGTATAGAATATTGAACATGAAATATAATTGTGCACTAGTGCAATATAGCTCAGTTGTAAAAACAACATGATGTAATGATCTGCCGAAATATATTATGAAGCGGACCTTTGGATCATATACAATGGTACTGTGAAAGAGCCTGCAAATGTTTACCATAAAAACATTGATACTATAATGTGACAATGTATTGTAAAGCAGTTGTGTGCATACTTAAAATGGAAATAACATTATATGTTGTAGCAAAGAGTTTATCTAAGACTCTTCCTCGTCCCCCATCCCCCACTTCTATCTTTGCCAATAGGTTTCTTCTTAAAATTCTGAACAACTTTTATGAATTGAAGAGATTGCTGTATTTATCACTGTTACCAGTCTTTGTAGTCACCTCTCTTTAATATGGTTTTACACCAAATTTATGTTTTCCTGGTTTGACTTCAATTATATTATTACCTGGCTTTCAGATTAGCCATAGTGTGACATGAATGAATTGCTATATTTATTACATGTTTTCATTCTTTTCTTTTATAAAGCTATAAAACGGCAATGTTTGAATGTTGTAATACATTATCATTTGTATAAGCATACTAGTTATAGCCTCATATTCTTTCTTTTTTCCCCCTTTCCTTATTTAATCTTGTTTCCTTACTTGCTCTCCCCCTTCCTCTCTTTCCTTTTACATCTTATATATTCCTACTCAATTTTCTTACATTTCCTATTATTTTTCTACTCCTTGTTCCCCTACCTTTCCCCCTCTTCTGCCACCTTCTAATACTTTCCTATACAATCCCCCCCCCCCCCCCAACTCCACCCCCACCCGCAATGCTCCGTGTTCCCTCTCCATTTCCCCTTCATCCCCAACACACACCCTACACTTCTATCTGTATTTTTAATTTGGTCTGGGCTGCTAATGAAAAGATGAAATAATTTATGTATTCTTTCTTTTCTCCTTTCTTTCTTTCCATATGTTATTATTTTCTTTCTTCTGCCCATGTTACACATGCATTTTTCTTTGTTTTCTCCTGGATTGATTACATCTCCTCACTCCCCCCTCCCCATTCTCTCCTTTCTTTACCCTGCCCCTCACCCCTCCATTACTACACCAGACTATTTTGGGACTGCTCTATCGAAATTCTGCTTTAAAAATCATTTTATTTTTAATGGGGAACAAACCAACACTTTCCTTCGACACTGGAAGTCAGATGAAGGATGTGATAGGCACTATTCATTTGGGCTACCCAAGCTACACATTGCAAAAACACAGTTGCAAATATCTGCCAAAACACCAGAGAAAATGCACCTACGACTCTTAGAAGAGACATTGTATATCTTTTCAGTGTGGTACTTGAAAACGTACAAAGGCTAAAATCATGATTGTACAATAGAATAATCAGTATACATGGTCAAATTGCAGAACTTTGGGACTCTAGGAGCAGTTTCAACCAAATTTGGTATTAATATAATGTACTCTGGAAAATATATTATTGTGATGCGGGAGGAGGGAGGTGATAGAAGAGTCCAACTTCAGCAAGGAATGATAGTCAGTATAGGAGGGAGGTGACATTGAAAAATCAGATTGACTTCGGTGTTGAATCCAGTTATTTGGTATTTTGCTAGGCTGATTGGTGACAGTTATGCTGACTTTTTGCCCCATATGCTCTGGTGCTGGTGACATAAAAGTTGTCGATAATTACAAAAATTAATGTTTAACCCATAGTATTCAAGGTTGATATGTTGAGTGGTAACCACAAGAGCAGATTTTGAGTAGTTGCATGATATTTGTTTGGATAAATGAAAAAGAAATGATGTAAATAAAATAACAAAAAACCAGATACATAGAAGACAGTTCTTTCTGTCGCTGTGTATGGAATTACTTCTTACCAGGTTGTGGTGCATTCGAATATACAACAGCCCAGGGATGAAAATTTGGTGACACAGAACAATGAAAAATGGCTATGATTAGTGTCATATCCAAAGGGTTTGGTGTAGTCGGCTGATTGGAAGAGTCCCAGTAACAGTTAACCTTTACTGGCGGTGTAGGGTGAATAAAACTAGGTTACCTGGTGATGAAACTAAAACTTTTGAGCACTTTTGTTGCACCATCACAATTTTGCGAACATAGCTAATCACCAAATGTCTTAACTAAATTCATTGTATGAAAGTCATGACTGCAGTTTAGCAGTGTGAGACTAATGGAGCACACGCTTATCTTTCACAGAAGTAGAAATGACTGAAATAGTGCTAACATATCTTATGTCAAATCTTGAAATTCTTATCTAAATGTATCTTATTGCTATAGGATATTCTCTGAGTGAGCTCAGGTGATTGCTATAAACATAAATTAGAGAGCAAACACTATTTATTACTAGAGAGAAAGTTATTGGTCATATCTGAGAATTCCTTTTGTTGTTTCCTCACAGAAGAGAACTTATATATTGTGGCAACTCACTAGACATTGTAGATGATGAGTTGGGATGTGCATAACAGTGTTTATCAAAGTATCTTAAAACATACTAGGAATGGATGAAAATGCTGAAAACATGTTCTTGATAAGTTATTTATGTCAGTCATGGTAGGAATGATTTTTTTAATTTACATAAATGAAGTTTTCAGAATACGTAATGCTAAAGAAAATAATTATTTTTTTTAACTTTCTTCGTTACGGCAGATTGGAAGCAAGCCCACTGTTTGAGGATACTGCACGTGTGCGGGCCTTTTCTGTTGGGAGTCGCCTCGCAGGACGTGTGGGCACTGGACGGCCACGGCACACACCTCCACCGCATACTGCCACCACAGCTACTCCAGGTCCAAAGTCCAGCTCTGCACCTCTGCTATCCAGTTCCTGGTCGGGCACAGGGGGAAGTGGCAATAACAGCAGTATTGGAGGAGATAAAAGCCAAATGTCTGATCTGATGGAACTAGACTTCACCAGCGGCCGTGCACGTCCCGCTGGAAGTCGACGTACACTCCCTCCCCATCGTGAGGGAATGGGATCTGGAGTTATTTCCAGTTCACCACCTCGACGATCGGCTGTACATGCTGCAGGTCGTACACCTCCACCATCTGGAAGCCCCGATAGACGGCCCAGATCTCCTCGTGCTGAACCAGGTCATCCTCCAACTGGTACTTCACCACCTTATGTGCCCATGAAACCTGTCCCAGGCACATCACCAAAAAATAATGATCACTTTCTTTCTGTACGTCCTGGTTCACCGCGTAGAACCGTGCCTGATGCCTCTGCCAACAGCAGACAGAATTTACTGTCAAGGGATCCAGAATCAAATGAAAGTGTGAGGCTGCTACAGTCATCATGTGCCCTGACAGCTTCAGAGAGTGGAATATCAACTACCACCTCTACAGTGACTGATCCTTATGTTCCAATGCAACCTGTTGTAGTATCTAGTTCAACGGACTCTTATGTACCACTGCAGCCAGGGTCTTCATTTTCCCCTCCTGTAGATGCAGGACCCTATCTGGACATGAGGCCAAGCCGTGTTAATGCATCTTCAGTGGCATCAGGACAGATTTCTTCAGCAAATGAAAGTGGTTCAGTGGAAAGTGATCCGTACTTGGAAATGAAGCCTTCCCTGTCGAGGGTTCCTAGTGTAGTGCGACCTACAGAGACACCAACAGTCCCACGTACTCGAGTACAGTCATTTCCTACCACTATTTGCCCAGGAACTATGCCAGCAAAGCCAAATGAAGTACCTTCAGGTGGCAATGGTGTAGGAGATCGTAATGTGAGGCAAGTGCCTGTGAGGAAGACATCTAGACAGGAAGAGTGGTAAGATAATAAATCATTTTAGTATTTATTTGGACTTGGTAATTAAGATAGCATATTTGATAGAAAAACATTTGATTTATTCTGGGAAGTTATGACCATAAGAACAACTATTTCATTTGTAATAATAGTACGGAAAATGAGTCTTTTCATTATGCCACAGTATTTTGTTTCATAGTGACTTATCTGTTGTGTGATTGACATTTAGTAATGATGACACATTTGTAATTCTTCAGGATAACCACTGCAATTGAAGAAGAAGCAATAGAGGCAACACAGAGAGGTAGAAGCTCTGATTACGTGGAGATGGGTGGAAGTTCCTCATATGCAGACCAAAGCACCAGCCATAATCCGTATGTCGAGATGACTCCAATTCAAAGACTGTCACAGCAAGAACCAAAAGATTATGTGGAGATGGGTCCACCACCAGCTGCACTACGATCCAGCCTTGCCGCTCGCCCTCCAGATTACATCAGAATGCAACCTGGGCAAAGAGTTTCTAACCACAATCAGGTAAAGAGCAGTTGTGTTGGATAAAGTATGCTTTAAACTGATATTTGTCAGATGTTACACAGGAGTGTATATTATTTTCATTACATATTAGCATCTTGTATATGTACAAATTTATCAATTTCAGCACAAATTGTCTGTCATATGTCACGTGCTCCAGTAAGATCTTCAAAGTTACCACACCAAGTTCAAAATTCGTGCTGTACACACATAAACAGACATCTATAGGTGGGTGTGGAACTACCCACTTAGGTTGTAGTGCATCAAATTTTGATCTTCCAATATGTGAAATTGTATAGTTGCTCTTATAAGCTGCAAAGTTTCTTTAATACTGTGAGTCATGTACCTCTTCACTTTCACAACTTTTTGACATTCAACTGTTACAGTTATAGTGCATTTTTTGTTGGCACTCTGGCAAGAACAGTCCCATTTATCTTCCAGATAAAATGACTGCACTAATTGAACTGTTTCTACAGGATGACCATAATAGGTATTTGGTCTTCCAAAGACTCCTTTTACAGACCTCACATTTCTTGATTTGCCTACCATGTACTTTTGATACTGATGGAACGTGGTTCAAAATTGTTTTCTTTGAAAATGTCTCTGGAATAATAGTTCAAACTTGCACCTTTTCACTGTACAATGCACAATATTCAACAGTTGAATTGATATTTCTGAAAAATTCCTGTCATGAGGTTCAAGAGTACTTTGGTTCATTTTCTTCTGAAGATGGAATTTCTACTTTGAAGAATGCGGTCAGTTTTGCTGTAGTGTATTCATCCATAGCTTTAGTAATATCTCTGTGCTTTCTTGATACATACAGCTTATGAATTGAATCTGACAACGGTTTCTTAACAGGACTAACACCTACCTCTGTAGTTGACTGATTCAGGGTATTTAATTCTTCCTCTATTGATGCAAAATCTGCATAATCTGCACCGTGGGAGACTTCACCTTGTTCAGATACTATCATTGTTGTTATTCTATCAAGAGACTTAGAACACATTGCCAACCTGAACAAAGTCTGTTTTTTGTTTGTCTTTTATATCACTCTTTTATGGATATGAAAATAGTCAACACACTTCACTCTCCTGTGGCCCCTGTCAGAAGACATTTCAAGCATTCCTTTTCACAAAACACACTGCAACTGTGTCAACTGGCAAATTCCTCACGAAAACACAAAACTCACTGGATGGTCTCAGATTTCCTAGAAGCCTCTTCAGTAAACAAATTAGCACTGAACAACTACAGTACAGAAATCTGCAATGAACAACCACAACAAAGAACCTGACAAGGAACTACAACAAAGTGTGAGGAATATCTGCGGTAATGGAAGTGAAAAGAAACAACTGTGACAAAGAAAATGATAAGAAATAACTACAACAAAGACAATAGAAATAAACATTGTAACAAAGAAATTAGTAAGAAACAACTTCAGTTAAGACATACATTACCCTTGAAAGTGAAAAAAAAATGATTTTTTAAAAAATAAAACCTGTTCAACTTAAAAGTGGAAGCTCTCCTTTACGGAGAAGATAGTACTACATGTTACTAATCAACAGAAAAAAATCTAACTGTTCTTGATTGGCATCTTTGAATTCTTTTTTTTACAAAATTTTCAAAAGGTGACACTAAAAGAACTTTGACAGATATTTGTCCAGACGGAGGATACCGTTGTAATCATAAAGCAATTGTCTTTGAGATTTAAAAAAAACTGTAACAAAATATCTGTAACTGTTACAGAAAAACAGCATTTTTTAAAAATTTCCGAAATTCACATCTTCCTCTTTGGAGGCTTGTATCTCAGGGCAGAAATTTTTTGTAGAAAGCTAAAAAATACGTGTTTCTTACTTACTCTTGAATTTCAACATAAGCTACATTCAATAACATCTGAGACTATGAAGGTAACCCCCCTGCCTGAAGTGATATGGATTATGCCTTTAGCTGTAAGACACAGCCCACACACAAACTAATTGAAACATACAAAGAAGTAACATTCCTGTCAACTTACTCCTTATATGTAGGGACTGGAAAAATTCACATTTTGCAGTAAATGCAAAATAGATACGAATTCTACCTCAAAATGTGAAAAATTACTTGATAGACCTAGTTTTATAGCT